>NC_133063.1:42667809-43312809 GCF_048771995.1 Taeniopygia guttata | reverse complement strand
CAGAAAAGGAAGAAAAAAAACAAACAAAACAAAAAGCCCAGAACAAAACCAAGAAAATCTGCTCATGACAAGGGGCAAATTACTTTAGGAACAAAATTTAGTAACAATATTTTTTTCTCATAATTTGATTTGGGAAATACTTGTTTTGGCTGCAGTTGGCGTTTTCTTAGTGGGTTTATTTCTTATTGGGTTTATTTATATTATTAGTTGGAGTTTTCTTAGTTGGTTGGTTCTTATTTTATTATCTTAGTGTGTACAGGGGAGGGTGTCAATAGGACAGAGGCAAATTTTCCTTGGTAGTAACAAGAAACAGGACATGTGGCAATGGCAGAGACTGGAATGCAGGAAGGTACAGCTGAATATGAAGAACTTCTTTGTGAGAGTGACTGAGCACTGGAATAGGCTCCCCAGAGAGGCTGAGAAATCTTGCTCCTTGGAGGTACTAAAAGCTGTCTGTATGAAATCCAGAGTAACATGTTTTCGGGCACTCAGCTGTAGCAGTGAGTTTGGACTAGAAGTCCTACTAGTCTTCCTCAATCTGACATTCTGTAGAATACACACAAATTGCTGTAGCAAGCTGGTGTTGGTCTCCCACACAGGCAGTGACAGGACAAGAGGATGTAGCAATAAGCTGTACTGGGAGAGGTTCAGACTGGACATGGGGAGGAAATTCTTCATGGAATGGTCTGTTACCCAGGAGGTGCTCAAGAAATGACCAGATGTGGCACCCAGTGCCATGGTCCAATTGACAAGGTGGTAATCAGTCAAATCTTGGACTCAATGATGTCAGAGGTCTTTTCCAGCCTAAATGATTCTGTAATTCTGAAAAATAAAAGGACCACTTGCAGTTGGGATAAATGGTACAACTCTTTTTTCTTCAGTAACATTCATCATGCTTTGGGAATTAGTCAGAATCATGGTAGTTTAGCAGAATGGATAAATGAGAAAAAAATAACCTGTTATTAAATTACGCAATTAGACCCTTTTAAATAACCCAAAATCTACAACTATATTTTAAAGTAGATGATGCTGGAATGAACAGATTTAGACACATTGTTTTAAACTACTTAATGTCTATGTTATTTAATACATTTTATCAAAGTTCATAACCAAATTCAGCAGAACGCTCATGATCTTGCCTGCCCAGTTTAGTGCGAGCACATAGCCTGACTTTCCACCACTTGGGTTCTCTAGTTAGGTCTTAAGGCTACTGTAAATGTTAAAAAGAAGCACAACACCATCACTGTGAAATTTGTTGCTGCCCTGCTTTTAAGGTATCTGTTTTTCACGGAGATGAGACATGAGGGAGAACATGGAGTCAGATGGGGTAGACCTTTTACAGCACGTTTTTTGAAGTGAGCACATTTACTGTACATATCAGTCATAAAAATGTCTTCCTGGAGCGCCATGGACATCCTGGCTGGAGAGACTTGAACAAAGAAAGTGTATATAAATGGAGAAAAGGCAGAAAAGAGAAAAAATAAAGAGAGGGTAATAATGCAAAATTTTTTACTGAGATGGCAGTAAGATGCACATGAGCAAAAGTAGTAATAGATCCTCTCCTCATTTACTAGTTTGATGTGACCAGTATTGACTCGCAGTCTTTCTCTTATCATTTGTCTTTTAAAAAAACAGTTTTGCAAACTGAATTTCCTGGATCTATTTTTCAAAATTACTTCCATAAACATTTAAATGTTGGTAATGATCACGCTGTTCATGTGGGAGGACATTTTTCTGTTCTGTTTTGTTTTGTTTTGTTTTCTTGCTTTTTTTTCTGGGATAGACAGCCTGACATGTCTTCTCCTGGTTCTTTCTCTGTTCGTTTGTATTAACTCTTTTCCTGTAGCACACTTCATTTGTTATTGCTAAATAAGGAGAAGTAAGTAATGTAGGCAGCTGGTCTGTTCTGAAATGGGTCCCCTTGACCCTAGTTTTCTCTCTTTGGAAGAAAGACAAGGAAAATTTTCTTGGATGGCTTTATAAGTTGAGGACTCTGAAGATCTTTCTGACATTTCTCTGAAGGTACGATTCTGGTGACACACCATGTTGCATAGAAATAACACTGTTTTCTCATTGCTTTTGTTGAACCTGGCAGTCATGACTTAATTAGCTGGCCCTTTGACTGAAATAAAAAGTGATTAATGGATATTCGATACAGTGATGTCATTCATTACATATCGCATGACTAGTGCACACTAAGTGATTGCAAGACACATCTGGAACGCAAAGAATGGGCTTGCAAAAAGGTGAAGATAGGGGACATGATCTCCAAAATTACTTTTCACACAAAAAGGTTTTGTGTATGTGTTACACAAGGCTACTACAATGTTCTAAGGTTTTTGGAGATACGACTAAATAGCTCTATAAAAATTCTTTGAAGGTCCAAGCAACATCAAACAAAGTCTGGGCATTGCTGTGATGGCAGCATTCATTAACATAACAAGGAGGGTGACAGATGTTAAATTTAGATATGTGTTTTAGGTAGAAAAAACTCTATGGGAATCATCATACCCTAAGGTAAAAAGTTTAACATAATAATCAACAGAGAAGTCAGATGTCTTGCACAGGTTCAGATGAATGACCTTTCAAAATTTCTGTGTTGTCTTTGACTCAAAAGTCAGACTAGGACAAGCTTAAATAGTGTTTAATCAGTTAGTCTGAAACAGTCTTGAGAAATCAAATAAAAATTACTTGGAATCTATAGAAAAAGACACAAATATTTATATTGTGATTCATCATCTTTAGTTTTCATTATCTACACCGGACATCTACCTCTGAGCATTTTGGGTACTCTTTGTTATTGTCTAGGGAGAGGAGTAGTAATTCATCTAATGTATTCTGAGCATTTTGTTAAGGACAAGATGAATCATGACCTTGTTTCCCTCATTGGCTGGGGTGACAAGATAAAAAATATGTGGCTATCTCATTGATGTCTACATTTAGTCAGATGAATCCCAGCCTAATGACCAAGTGGAAGCTAACACTCTCTCTAATAGCTATTTGGACACTCCCACATTATCTGAATTGTCTTGATGAAATAAAAGTAAGCTTGTGCCTAGATTTCCAAACCCTTAACCAAGTGACAGCTGGCTCCCTCAGGAAGGATGCTAAAATTTGACTGAAGATGGAGAATGAAAACCATCACTTTTCAGTAGGAGGCCTCTCTAGGTCATATGTAAGGCAAGCTAAAGTGATTTTTCTCAAACACAGATTGCAGAATAAGATTCCAGTCTTTAAAGTTAATAATTTATTTTTTGTTGAAAATATACATTTTTATGGTGAGTTACCACTGCTGAGTGACAGGAGGAAATTCATATTGAAATATGTAAAACATGTTCTGTATTGATCGATTTTCAACACCGCTGTGTAGATTGCACAATTAGATTGACGTCAACAGATTTATTCCATTTCCATGATTCTGTCCAAGCATTTCAAGCTGTGTCACATAAAACATAAAAAACCTCCCCCCAGACTAATTGAAATAGCATTAAGCATAACACTAAAGAAATGAAACATTAAGTATTAATTTAAGCAAATATTAATAAAACAGAAAAAAAGCCCATTATGAAATAATATTCTATCTTTCCGCCCATCAAATCTATTAATCTATTTCTTACATAAAGAATAGAAACAGATTTTCTATCAATGTGTCTCACCAAAATCTGGTATTATCTGGAAGACAGGCATGCATATTAATTGCAGTATGTGTTAAAGATAGAAAAAGAACATTTTTTTTTTGTAAAAGGTAATAAGCTTTTACACCTGCTTAGTTACTATGAAGGTTATCAAATAGCTGATTTTTTTTATTGCTATTATCATAAACATGTGTTTTGTAAATATGGGGAAGCACAAGAAAATATATTGTTTTGGCTTATTTCTCAAGAACTTTTATTCAGAAATGTCTGTCCTTGCTGTAGAAGGGTAGATTAGGGATCACAACCTTAACAAAACATAAAAAACCTTCTGGTCATTTTTGATATCATATGTCAAGTTTCTAGAGAAAGAAAACTGGGGACAAAGTGGACACAATCCTTTTAACTTAGTATTCAAAGTTCTTGATTTATACATCATCCTCAGACATTGTTAAGTATTCTCTAGGAAAAGGATATTAGCAAAGACCAGTGAATAGTTCTCAATGTTCACAAAGATTCATTTTTTTGCACACAAGAACTACAAATGTATCTGAGTAAAAGGAATATTTAAAAAAAACAGACAAAAAATGTAGAAAGAAGAGTGTGAAGGGGCAAAAGGAAGAGGAAAAAGGAGTGGAAGTCAATGCATCAAAACACAGGAATCAGGACCAGTTTATTGCAGGTAACACATACAACTATCTATTTGCAACTAATAATATAAAGTTTTTGCATTTGGGGGTTCTATTTATGCAGATTTATTGTGTAAGTGACAAACTTTTATATCTTCATTGAAGATTCTCTTCCAAGTATATTTTCATATATTCTAGTTACTCTAGACATTTGACAGTGCCAACTGCACCTGAAGAAGTTTACACACATGAAAATATTATCAGCATAGATGCCAAATGCAAAAGGATATTCAGAAGCTTCTGCTTCATTTTAATATCCTTTGTGGAAAAAAATTGATATGTTGGAGATTATTTTTCCTTCCACTGATATGTTGTTTTTACAGTGGACAGTTCCATTCAAAAGCAATTGAACTTCAAAGACTGGGGGTTTGAAACCCAGGGATATTTAAGGTTCATTCCAACCCCGGCCATTCTATGATTCTATGATTCATCTTGTTAACATCAGATAAAGTGACCCAGTTTCTCTCTTTTATCTCAACCTCCTTCATTTCCCCAAACCTACAAACCAAAACAAACAAAAGAGAAACACTTTCCCTTCACTAAAGGCATTTAAATTCATGCCAGAGTGACTGTCCAATAAGAAGAGAATCCAGCCCCCAGATTTTTACAGCTCCTTTCATAAAATTCATTATTAGTATCCAAGTGAATATTTCTACTGGTATAAAAATATTGTAAAATATATTCCTATTGCATGACCTGTAAATGTTTAAAATTTTTTTTTATGGAAGCACATATAATGAAAAATGTGTTACCACAGGTCATTACTGAACTTAATGTACATTAATTTATGGTTCTTGTTAAATACTAGAACAAATCAAATCCAAGTCAAACCAAACCAATGACATGGGTTGCCCAATAAAAGGCTTTCATACGAGAAACCATAAACAAAATTCTATTTCCTTCTGTAATATTCAAATTTGTGAAATTTCAGTGGCATTTCTTTTCTCCCCTCTGGTAAATAATTGGAAAGCAAAGATCTCATGCAAGCCATGAGGCCCCAAGATATGTAAAGTAACATCCAAACAGCACAGTATTTTGATGCAAATTGAGTTTTCTCTGAAAATTAATGAATCTGAGACAGATATACAGTATGCAGCAAGATTCCCTCAAACTGAAAATAGAACAGCAATAAAAATGCCAAGAAGTGATAGGACAGCAATAACACATGAGAGATTTTATGTATCAGTTGGAAAAAAATAGTTACTGTAAATGAGTGGGTGTTCTTGTGTTCTATTTTCCCTCCTACTTTCTTTTTTTTGCTTGTTTGTTTCATTTTCATTGATTGCTGAAGAGAAACGTGCCAGCAAAATGATGGATTAATTAAGAGAAACATACATCTCTCTTTAAAATAGGGGAAAAAAAAACCCTTCATCTCTATAAGATCCCTTCCAAAGTTCTCATTATTACATGTGGTGGGCTTTGAAAGTCATTTACATAATAGCTAACAAACATGTTCTCAGCAATACACCGGGCCCACTAAACATGGGAGATAATTACACTGGGAGAATGATATTCCACTGCCAGCTCCATTTTCAAGATACATTTATTTGCTCTGCACACAGCCCAGAACAACCAAACACACATTAACATATCTTGTAGGTGCGTGCTATTGCAATCTACATGATGGGGGAAGGGAAGAAATACAACACACTCCTCTTGGCATATATGTACCACCTAAATGGTATTTTTCATTTTCTCCTGCACTGGGAACATTGTATTATTCCACTGGGAAGTCATAGCAAAGAGGATATAATTATCAGCAAAGTAATGGGGATCCTCCTGCTAATGGCCCGCTATTCAAATATCTCAATATAATCGCCTTGCCCAATCTCTCCCCATTGCCTACTCTTCTGGAGAAACTCATCATTTTTTCCACTTACTCCAGCATAATGAATTCATTTTGCATTTTCTTTGTGAGAAATTAAGAGGAATAGCAATGTAATGTGTTGACATTTGAAATGCAGCATAGAAAAGTTTAGACTGGCAATTTAGTTTAATCGCCCACTAGCACAGAGAAGCTTCTTATTAAATTAATTCTTGATGTACAGGACATGTATTTCTCCATTTGAACTCTCTTGTCTTTCTTATTTTTATCTTTCATCTGCATCTCAATTCACTAGGGAGACAGCAGAAAACACATTCACCTCAAGTGCTTTTATATATTACCCTTTATGATCACTGATGTTCGTGTAGAGGATGAGTGACGGGTGAAAATAATTACATCTTCACAAGAAAATGCATCTTCTGAAAAACAGTAGAGGTTACTAGTTCCTTTAAGAGAAGTCTACATAGAGCAGTACTGATCATTCATTGTAAGAGCTCTCATGGTGCTTTCCCAAATAGCCTGAGATCATCCCTTGTTTCCTGATGTCATTACAGCATAGCCATTAACACTGTATTCCTGCTTATGCTTACTTTAAATTTTAAACAGGATACAGAATGAATCAGTCCCAAGATCATTTACTTAAAAGGTTCTCTGAGTAGTCTAAAAAACATCTTCATATATTCTATATTTGAAGTGAATACATTGGAGGGGCAGTGGGACAAATCTTTGTGGGTTTTATTTTGATTTGTTCTTATTGGCTGGTTGTACATGGATTCAACATACAAATGTAGGATATAAAATTTTGGTCATTTGCGTTTGGGAAGTCAGTGTAGTCTATAACTTGTGGGAAATATTGGACAGGTCACCCAGAAGGACAGGATGGTGAAATTGTAATTTGCACTTAAAGTTTTTTGGGTTATACGTATTACTTGTCATAATTGTTTCTTGATAGTTTTGTAGTCTGGGGATCATTCACAAGAGTAAGAACATATTCTTAATGTTGGCAACATGTTTTCTAAAATAAATTATTTTTATTTTAACAGAGTTATATCTCAGCAAAAACTGGATAATTTTCAAAATCCATTTAGGTCCACTATTAATGGGATAAAAATTCTACACCAGGATACATTATTATGCTATTTAGAAATACCATCATTTCAAAGAAAAAATACAAAATAATTCTGTCAGATAATATGTGTTGATTCTGTTATATAAAATAAAATGAAATGGATTGTATTTTGAATAATTTAATCAGGGATCTTGATAGCAATAAACCCCAAAACTACTAAAGCAGAGAAGACAGTCTTTTACACCTCAAGGAAATATTCACAAAGATTACTAATAAATAGAAAGAACCTGGATATTTCTGCCTAAGAATGGGAGGAAATAGCAGAACATGGATATGGTTGAGGAGTTTCATTGCTTCATGTGACACACTGTGTTTAAGGACAGAATCTTTTTAGGTGAAAACTGCAATGGCTGTCTGCAGATGTTAAATGTATGCTCCCGAGCAAATGGTCAACCAGGAATATCCTCTTTTTCCTTAAAAAAACTAGGACAAATTGTCTTACATCACCTTGCCTTACTCTGGCAGAATATTTTACAAGCTTTAGCCAAATAAATCCTCATTTACATGAACGGAAGACAATGTTCAATTTCCATGGGTTTATTAATTTTTTCCTCTGTTATTTCTGCTTCATAAATAACCAAAGTTGTGTGCTGTAACCTCCTGTCTTGAAAATCCTCTCAATTTCCCATAAGCATTACTCATAACTTAACACATACTATACTGAAGCAAAATACCAACAGCAGGTCCTTGACAAAGTCATTGATTTCTCAGAGTGAAAGTGTTTCTGCATGAAAAATCCACCAATTTTCTCTTGTTGCTAAGGAGTCTACTTTCCTCTTCTCCATGCCTATGTACTCTGATATTTTGGTCTATTTCTTGCTGTTTCCATGTCTGAAATATGCGAAATCTTTTTTTTTTTTTTCTTCCTTGCTGAGGGTCTTTATGAGTATTCAGGCTTCTCACTGCTATGCCAACTTCCTGCACTTAGCTTCTGCAGAAGAGGCACACTAATTTTCACATCAGAGCCTACCAGTTTGTAAACTTGTCTTACACCATTAATTTCAGGAACCTTCCAATGTCTTTCAATGGGAAATTAGCAGTCAAATGTGTTTAGTTTGCAGAAACAGCAGCCACAGCACTGACAAGAGCAACAACTTGTAGAACTGTAAGTCATTAAGAAAAGAAATTCTTCAATTATGAATGCATACATTGTCAATGGTGAATGAAAGGAAGAAGGAAAAGGGAGAGGTGGAGGGGGATGAAGTAAAAAAGACAGAAAGTGCCACAATATGCTTCAGAACTCTCTGTGCTAGTCAAACTTGTCAGCATTCAGCCTGCATTTCCAAAGGACTATTGTTAAAAAAGGCTAAAAAAGCAGACTGTTTCTATTGTTCATTTCCTAAAAAAAAAAAAGAAAAGAAAAAAAAAAAGAAAAAAATTGAAGTTTTAAAAGCTATTTTTAAAGAATCCTATTTAAAGTTTTGGCAGAGTAGGGAACCCAATTACTATATGTCATTTGTCTAAATGTAAATGAGAAAAGAGTTGGAGAGAGAAAAGAGAAAAGGATCCATGGCCTTCTGGGTTTGAAAAGCCCTCTTGATGGTAACTGCATTGCTTTTCATCCCTTCTTCCTGAGTATGATCAGGTCCCAGAATACAGAAATCAGCCTTTCCCCGCTGGGAGCGGGGAAAGATGAGGTTCCCTGGAGAACTGAAAACACAGAGGTAGCAGGTGCATGAAGACCACAGTGGTGCTGAGTCCTCTACTGATCACCACTGCCCGGGCCTGGCAGGTTAAAAGAGTGAGGAGAGAGACATGAACACAGATTTCCCGTTTTGAGCAGGTTCTGTTCTTTCTCTAAAAATGCATCAGGATTCCAAGTCAAGGGCATGGCAAACAAGGGTTAACACAATACAAAGTTTGGTATTAGTAAGAGATCAGTATTGAAGGCAACCTAAAATTACTGTGAGTGTGATGGGTTCATGGGGTGAACAATGACTTCAGCCCCCAGATCACTGATGGACGATAGGCACTCATCTCTTGTGGATGCTTTAGAAAACCTCCACACTGCTATTTGTCTCAGGCTTTCTCTTTCACAACTTAGAGCTAATTCACATTTTCCTCATCCCCATATCACAGGGTACACTCTTCTGTCATCACCCTCATCATCATATTCATCATGCCTGCAGCTTTTCAAGGCTTACTTGTTGCCTGTTCCAAATTGAAAAGAAACTCTGTCTTTTCATGCTTATGGCCTTCAGAAGAGACCCGAGAGGAAAAGAGAACTGCAAAGCTGCTCACTTCCTAGATTTGCCATGACTCTCTCCATGCTGGCTTTGTGCAGCATTTCCTGCTCAGTCTTTGCTGGATATTTCTTACCTCAGGATATGTACCCTAAGGCATCCCCCAAGGTCAGGATGTAGAGTCACAGATATGAAGATAATGAGGAGCCACGGGCTACAGTGTTTTTCTGCATTCTGTTGTCATCCATCTCTCTACATCTCTATTTCAGCAGGCAGCAGAGCGTCACATCCCCTCTCTGTCAGGCTGGTTTGCTGGATCAGTTCTCAGCCCTTATATTTTTACTTCTCTGTGTGTGTGTGTCTGTGTGTCTAAGATATTTATTATTTGCATTTTTCAGTCTGGGTTATGACCGTATCTGTCAGTCATTCCTAAATTGGCCTGTAAAAGAATCCATGGTACTGCTAGATTTTTACGTAGTTTTTCATGGGTTTTCCCAGCTCCTTGCCTTATAAAACCTATTCTTTACATATGTCCATGCCTGACATTGGCTGTGCTTCAATTTTGAGATTTAATCAACCTGGACTATGTTGTTTTGGTGAGGCCTCTCTGGCACACATCAAGCCTTTCTTGTCTTACCAAAATGACATTTGACACAACTTATACCCTGTTCAAGAGCCTGGAAGAGTTGTCATCAGTGGCAAGTGACATGTGCTACCTTAGATGAAAGTGAATCATCCTTCTGACTATCTTACACATACATTTAAGCATGGTTTTGTGTATCAATCTCCACACATTTTTATTTTTTTTTAAGTAGGATTGTCATTCTACTACAGTACATATATGCTTTTTAGCTTAATTAAATAATATGGCAGAGTTTTTACAGGCTCTTAAATTACTGTCAAAGAAGTTTTTGATGGCTAAGTTTTTAGCTGTGAATTAAATAAACCTCTGGGACTGTTAAGTCACAGAAGTAAAAGAACCACTCTAAATGACTCACCTTCCAGCTAGCTATCAATCTAGCCCTGTGAAAAGGATGGACACCTTACAGCTGCTTGTTGGGTCTATAATGCATGGTAATAATCAGTGATGAATAGGGATTATTTGGGAGTTTACCAGTAAATCCAGACCAAACCCAAGCCAGGAATTCTTGTAGAAACAAAATAGACATTCACATTCAGAGCACAGAAATGCAACATTTACTTTACTGATATAGATACAGACTAAAGGGCCACTCAGTGTAGCCCTGCTGATCTGACATCTTTTGGCAGTAGGCAAGAAGTAGACATAGGTATTTAAATAGATATATAACTTGCTTAAGGCACTGTTTGTTATCTTTTAGATTATTATTAAGTCATTTTCTCAGAATAATAAAATTGGAGGTAAATATGGCTTATTCATTTCTAGCTTGGTTGTTACAGAAGGCAACTGCTCCTCATAATCTTTCTCCAACAAAACAACAAAGACAGCTTATTCACTCACTATTTTTAAAGTTTTTATTTCATCATAACAACCCTTTGTTTTTGATCCCCTGAGATTCTAAAGGAAGACAACAAGACTGATCTTGTCGCAGTCTGAGCACTCAAAGTGCCAAATAAAATTACTCTAAGAAAAGTCACTTCCCCAATTACTTCAACTCATGGAAGAATTTCCCATTACAGCTCTGAAGCTGATGCAATTTTTATGCATTATAAGGCCACAGTCTATCAATTTATTGCCCCTCAAATGAGTGCATTAATACTAATGGCAGCTAAACACATTGCAAACATGTTATGCCCATTAATGCCCTGGAATAGAGTCATTATCCCATTTTAGTCCCACTGCAATGGTGGGACCATGGATGTACAGAAGGATCTGAAATAAAAACTCAGAACTGAGTATATTCATGATCAGGCCTCATATCCACTAGAAGCAGTCGGATCTGCTAAAGGTTTACAATCCATTACTTGTCCTTGACCTCCTGGGATTTTTAGCCATAAAGAATAATTTACCAAAAATAAATTTGAGGGCTGCTGTGGTGGTATTTATAGGTGTATACACTTCCTGACCTCAATGGACATATGCCATGAAGTACCCAATACCCATTACCCACATATTCAGGAGAGAAATTAATGGATATCCAAATGTGATTTCCCAGTACTGCAGTTTTCCTACTGAGTTCTGCAAATGCTTGATAGGTGCCCACTAGCCTGAGAGGATGTAGTAATATCCTGATCCTCTTCAGAACATCTGCCTATGAAGTATCACACTTACTGGGTTTCCATTTGGAGAAGAATAGGAGGCAATTTCTGGAAACATGAGAGGCAAATCTACTCCCTCTCCCTCTCCTTTTTTTCCCCATCTAAGTGATTCAGGTTAACAAAAAAACCTATACTCCTGAATGTTACAGGGAGATAAAGAACTGTAATACCAATGATTGCACATAATTTCCAATACTGAAATACTTCTTTCTGGAACTAAACACTGCCAAAGGAAAGCACTTTTCTTCCCTCTTCCTCCTGCCTGCAAAATTCAGATGCTATGCATATGTGCTTATGTACTTATTTGTCAATATAAATAAAATATCTAATGGTATTATATATATATATATGTTACATATATTTTATACATGTATTTTGCCTGCAGTGGAGTGTCAAGAATAGAAGCTTCTTGTGCTCAATATTTTTTATAACACCAAACAAAATCCTAACTTCATTTATTATATAAATTAATTAAATAATACACTCAAATTATTGCTTGTTTTTTTGACTAAAGGCAATTTGTTTGGTTGGTTTTTTTTGTTTGTTGGTTCGTTTTCTTGTTGCTTTGGTTTTGTTATTTTGTTTTTGGGTTTTTTTTTCAGTTTTGTTTGGAATCCTTGAGAATTTGATTCCTGGGCTTCCTGGTGGGGGAGTCTATAATTACAAGAAAGTATAAATAAAAAAGTACATGAAATGAAAAGCTAAGAGGAAAAGAAATAATAATAATAAGAAAAGAAACTCTGAGCTTGAAGAATTAGACACTCTGCAACTCTTTCTGCAACAATGAGCTACTTTGTGGTCATAAGAATGCTTTTAACCACCCATTAATGTCAGGAAAACAGCTACCTTATTTTAGAAAACTCACACAACTTGAAAACTCAAATGTGGATAACTTCACTTCTAAAAATCAAATCCTTATGGTGTTGGGGTCCTGCACTTGCAGTCCCTGACTGGGTCAAATAAAAGTTACAGGTTTTACTCCATCAAATCTTAAATGTATTATGACTCTGTTCTTAGAGACAACTTTCGTCTATATGTGAACACCTGGGGACAAGAGGATTCCTCTCATATGCAGGCACCATGGAGAACCAGAAATAGGACACCAAAGCCTCACAGTGAGATCCACAAGCGATTCCTGTGGGACATGATTTCTAACTCTTTCACAAGGCACCACAATGTTCATTTTTCCCCTTGAGAATAATGATGGAAGCTGTCAGAACTGATTCTAGTTGCTGTAGGAGACATTTTTATCTGTAAGTTTTGTTAATTAGAAAGAAATATTTCATCTTTAATTAAGGTAGGAGATTTTTGGATTTGGGGTGTTTGTTAGTTTGTTGGTTTTTGTTTTGGCTTTTTTTTTTAATAGAAGGTGCCTTGTGCATAGAAAATTAATAGTTGAACTATGAAAAATAAAAAGAATTATTTTTTCTCAGCTGCACTGTGAAGGCAAGAAAATAATTTAACCCATTAACATTGTTGCACTGTACCCATTAACTACTATTTTAATGTTGTCTCTCTCACTTATCAGTACTGCTAATTATGAAGCATTCTTGGTGGAGTGCCATCATGTGCTCAGTGCTGTAATCAAGCAATCAAGCCTGAACTGGGCAGGGATATGCTCAAGCTGAAAAAATCAGTGAAAAAGAGAAAGAGATTTGGAGCCACCTACTCCCCTTTGGGCAGAACTTCCACCAGGGACCAGCAAGGAACTATTGCAGGTAGCCTCACTAAGATTTCAAGTCAGCAGAGCACTTAAGCATTTGATAGAATCAAAATGATTTAATAACTCAGTTGAAGTTAAGTGCCAACACAGGGTCTAAATCAAGAAGGATATACTTTATGGTCTATTTCTTTGGAATATTGTCTTTTTGAACTGATGGAGGAGAAAAGTTCAGGCTTTTCCTAAAGTCAATTGTATTAAGCATATTTTCCGAAGTCCTACCTTCTAGCAAAACTACAAATAAAGGTAACTGAGATGCTTTTCTAAGGTACCAGAACTCTGCAAAATTCATCACTTGGGTTTATTTTGGCTTTTGTTTTTTTTTTAATGTCAAAATGCAAATATTATGTTTAAAACAGGAAGAAAATTTTTCCTTTATTTAAAAATATGGCAGGTGCACAAGGTGAAATTTTTACACCACTAATTTTCTTTTCTTCAGCCTAAGTAAAATTTCACTTTTATGTCGACTGATACTTTACAATTACTCCTAGTTACATTTCCCCTTCTTATACCACAGTTTCCCCATTAATTAAATGGAGGAGACTGATGTCGGTGTTTCCTGCAGTATAGTCACAGTTAAACACATCTGTATGTTATAGAATAAGCAACATGACTGATATGAAATAAATAAATAAGAATAAAGATAGATAAATTAATTAATTAAACAGAAAAGCTATTTAAAATAGATTGATGGGGGGGGGGGGGGTCAGGGGGAAAGGAGGAGAATGGCCCTTAATTTAAGTCTTAGTAAACTAGGTATTATTTATAATTTTTTCCTTAGGCGATTTAATCACTTCCCAATAACAAAACTGATTATTTAGTCACAAGCATTTCTGCTCACAGTAGTCACTTTTATTAGTAATATCCTATCTGATCTGATTAAAATACAAACTTCAGGAATGCCTCCTATTAGCTTGCATTCATCTCAGCAGCAATTTAAAGTACAGCTGACAGCTGTTTAAAAATAAAAACCACAAAAAGTCCAAAAACAAAACTCACAAAGGAACATTCTACAAGCACTGGTGCTAATATATCAGCCATTTATTCTTTCCCCCGCTTACTCCCAGTACTTAAAAGGTAAAGATTTGTAGATGACAAATCTGTCAATATTGTATTAAAGCAAAAACAAACACAATGAGCAGCCACCTGGAAAAAAAGAGAAATTTGCATGTTGAAGGAGGCATGTACATCTTTCATCAAACTCTAAATGAAAATCCTATAAAAGGCAGGATTCTTATGAAAGTGCTGACCAATACATTTTGGAAGCCAGTACCTTTTTCCCTTTCCTTGCAAAAAATACTCTTTTAAAACCAAGAAAATGGCCAGGGAAACAGAACCAAGGGTTTATAGCAGGTGGAGTACATGGTCAAAGTTCTTGCTGCAGCCTTGCTGGTGACACCATTTCTTCCACCCTTGAGCATGTGCATTTTTTCCTACAATCTTTTTTCTCTATTCTCTGTTGATTTCAGATGTAGGGGACTCCTCAGCATGGCAAAGTTGTGTCAGCAGGCAGGCATCTTGTATAGTGAGAGCAAGGAGAAAAGGGGAACAGACTTCATTGAGCTAACAATGCAATAAAAAACAAAACAAAACAAAACAAACAAAAACATCAAAAACGGGAGAGTGAGGAAGACAGAGAGATGAAGACAACACAACTTTCTCAAGATTTCACGAGAAAAGTAGATGTAGAATCTGTAAACTCTTGCTGGAGGATTTTCTCTTTCTATCTGTGTAATCTACTGAGCCACATCCACACCTGTTAATTAAACGTCTGACTTTTCTCTCAGATTCAGCAGTTTGCATGAAAGGCGCAGCAGAGCATTGCCAGCTCCTCCCGATGAAAACTCTCTCAGCCAGGATACAGCAGTAAAGCAGCCGGGAGCAGAGCTTGCCTCTCCTCCCAGGCGCAAAGCCTGGCACTTGCAGCTCTTCGGGGTACAATGCTGCCTCTTGACCAACTGCTTGTAACTGCTTTCATCCTCACTCTGGTACCCAATTAGCACCTTGTTAGCCACACACCTGCAGTGCTTTCACCCCGAGGTCACCAAACCTCGTGGGCCTGATTCTCCAGTCAGTGTTCCAACCCCAATCGGAGATCAGTCCATTAAATCAACAGCTTTAGAGGAGCCTAAATAAAAGGGGAACGAGGTGATCTGCAACATTAACCCTTTTCCTCTCTGTTTTTCCCTCATATGCACCCTTTGGCCATCTGTCACCACCGAGAAAGTAATTAGCTAACGCCAACATTTCTTCTAATCAGGCCTGGGCAACAGCAAAAGCGAGAACAAATGCAACTCTCAGGCTATTGTAGTAGTGTTTCTCCAAATCCTTCTGGAGCTGTTACATCTCAGGAAGAGTAGTCAGGAAACTTGACTGATGTAGTAACAGAATCAGCAGTATGCTAAAAGTTGTGCATCTAAATAAGTCATTCATGATGGCTGCTTTGTGTTTTGGCCTCATCAAAATTCAGGCCTATTACAGCATGGGGAGAAAAGCTCTGGGAAGTGAAATGAGAGCTGGGAGAGACAAATGTAAATAGAAAATGTGTTTTTGAATTGTGCTACAGGGACTAGTATGAATATAAGCTTCTGGTAAATGATGGTGTTTCACTCAAAGAAGGATATTGTCCAGTGGTGCTAATATAAAGAAATAAAGTTTTGAAGAATTATCACAGCATAATATTGACTCAAAAGCACTGTCTCCAAGACTGAAGCTAAAAGAAATCTCCTCAAGAGAGTTGTATATGTAGCTATGAAAAGATAACAATACCACCTATATTTCAGGACCAATATTGCACTAACTTTTCATCTTAGTAAATTCAGTGTTTGATGCAGTAAAGTCCCATACTTGTCTAAGAACCAGGAGGAATGTAATATGTTTTAAAATTTCTAGCACAGAGATGAGTTGAATTTAAGAAGAATAGATAGTACAAATAATGCATATCTTTAGGGAGGGCTAAACTGATGAGCATAAGCTAAGACATTTAACATGGAGCATGTTGGTGTAATCCTTACATATCCATTATTTTCACACTTGGGGGCAAAAGAATGATTCTAAAAAAATATAGTTGGAAAGAGCATTTATGAAGTATATTAGCCCTTAGGGAAAGAGAGAATACTCAAACTCTCACAAAGCAGGCAGTTTTAATAGTGTTTATATTAAATAAACACTATTATATATTATATATATTATAGACCCCAACAAAGTTTACAGCATTTGGATGAATAATGCTATTCAGCAACTTTGCTCTTAAGCCTTCCGAGAGACCCTTGCGAGTAACAAAAGTTTTGGTGATATGTCAAGGATGCTGCTGTTTAACAATCAAAACTTTGGATTTAACACTTATAGACTCAAATCTTGGCCATACCTGCTTTCCCAAGGTCACACCACACTTTGTACAAGCCTGAGAGCATCCCTGAGGTTTCTCATTTCTGCAATTCAATGGAGTTGTGAATATCCTTCCATTCAGGCAAGTAAAAGAGAAACTTAGGTAGGATTATTTGACAGCAGTTCAGTTCAGGGTTTTCTGTTTCACTGTCAAGATCTACTGAATCAGCAGAAGTGATATTGACACCTGCACATCAATGTACTGTCAATTAATTAGAAAGGAAGCAAATAAATGATGAATTCTGCTTAACTCTGAAGACCACATGAACAATTAACAAGTGCCTACAGAAGTACTAATGGTGTAATTACTTTGGAAGCAGAGGAATTTTGGAGGCAGGTAAGCCTCACAAAGACAAAGGACTAAAAGGAGAAAGACACAATGGTAGACCAGGCTGAGAAGGTATTTATTTAGCTTTATGTATGTAAAAAAAACTACAACATGGTGGTTTGCTAATTTGAATTTTTGGTAATAACATACTCCTTGGACTGTTGTAGTAATATAGATTCTTTTATGGATAAACTGGATTATTAAAGTCTGCAAATATCCTGTATCTGTTCCCTGCTTCACTACAGAATTTGTTGTACGGTCGTAAGTCCAGCTGAACTTGTCCAAGCAGTAAAGGTTCCCAGCCTTAAAACTGGGAACCCATAGAATGCCATACCATTTTTGCCATAGGATTGGTGTAATAAAAATAGCAGTTTCTAAAACGTCTAGTCCACCACTGAGGAATTTTTTTTGGGGTTTTTTCATTTGTTTGTTTTCTTGTTTATTATTATTATTATTATTATTATTGTGTACTCCAGGTTTGCCGCAAATGAAAGGCCGAGGCAGGAATTGTGATAAGACAGCGTCTCTCACAGATTTCTGCTGCCAGTATTGTTGTGTCTGATGCTATTTTTTTCTCATTATATTTAGGCCATCTGAAACTAAGCTCCACTACATGTAACTAGCTGATGGCAGTGAGCAGAGGAAATGACACTTTCAGGAAGCCAGAGAAAATTCATGTTAAAATATAAACTGATAATATTAAGCCGGTTGTTGATGCAGTAGAAGTACTGAGGTTTGCTTGTTTAGACAGTTGGCTGTGGTCAGATCAAGCAGGCCTGAAATTCAAACTGAACCACAACTTAAATAAAAGATGACAAACAATTATATCCAAAGTTTACTTCTATGCTAAGAAGAACTGTGACATTTCTTTCTGAGTGGCTTCTTAGGCAATGAACGACTGTGAAAAATTGTATAAGTCATTTACTTGAAGTTGAGCGTGTGTGAAGTTAAGGCTTTCTCTCAGAACCTTCCTGTGATGTGGTAATGCAAGGAAAAGTCTTTGCTACTGTGAGCAACTCACCCATCTGTTTCATTGTTTCTTGCTGGATGCACAGAAATTTTCAAACACTTCCCTGAGGGCTAAGTTAATGCTTAAGTTCACCTGTACTGCATGTTCTGACAACCTCCATGTCACTAATTTAATAAATTAAAACAATGAGATACCGGGGAAAAGAAAAATAAAAGGTGCATAAAACAGAACCTCGATTTTATCTGCTTTTATATTGTGGGGGGAAAAAGTCATATTGGTTTGACAAAAAAGGCTATCTCACTTTCATCCAGCCACATGCAGTCAATGATTCCATGTCACTTTTGTACAGAAATTCCCTCATATTTACATATTTTCCTTTTAGATGTTGGAGGTGTTTTTCTAATTAGTTCTATAGCCATCAATGTTAGCAGCAGTTCAGTATCTGAAATAAGTCTTGGTGCTTTAACTGGTGATTTTCATTTAAGGTATGCCTTACTGATAGCTCTGAAAATAACTAAAATCACTAATGGCTTTCTCTTTTCTGTATTTGTTGATGTGAGTAATGCAATTGATAATTGCACATCAGCTCACCTCACTTTAAGATATCTGTGGTATGATTAGTATAACAAAATTGCAAAATTTCCCCGTGTTTCTTGGTGGGTTTTTTTGGTTTTGGGTTTTTTTTAATTTGGTTTTTTTTTTTGTTTTTTTTTGTTTGTTTGTTTGTTTTGTTTTTTTGTTGGTTGGGCTTTTCTTTGGTTTTGGGTTTTCTGTTAGTGTAACAGTTCAGTAGAAAAATTAAAGACTGTTTTAATGCCATCACAGTATCATTTGATAACAGAAAATACAACTCAAGGTACAGCTCAGAAGTCAGATGTGGTTTACTACACAGGCACCTGTTAACTGAAAATGAGAGCTGACATTACTCTAATGGAAATGCCCAGTGTATATTTATGGAACATTAATTCAGCCTATAATATTGCAGCTGTCAAAATCTATGGACATAGATTCCATTTCAAACATTTTCCTTTTCTTCCTTATAATTCACTTTTTTTTTTTTTTTTTTTTTTTGGTGTGTGTGTGTGTCAGAGACTTAAAAACAGGTAAGTTAAATGTCCCATTTGAACTATTTTCTTCATCTTCACATTCATTGCTTTTATGAGCCAGGTTGAGTGTTGTGGTGTGTTTTTCTTCAATTTGATATTTGTTCAGTGTCTGTTCACCCCACCCCCTCCAATCTCCTCCCTCCCTCAGTTGTCAATCTTCCCAGGCTCTTCCCTAACCCCCTCCTCTCCAAGTTGTCAATCCTCCCTTTCCCTGCCCCTTTCCCCAGAACATTCCCTGTCCCTTTCCCCAGAACATTCCCTGTCACTCCTCCCAGCCTCCTCCCCTGCTTCCAGAGCATTCTCTGTCTATTTAGTGAGTCTCAACACCCTATTGGTTACTTTCTGTTACTCCACTCCCCTGTTTCCCCTGATAGGTTTGTGATATGTTAGTCCCTTAGACTCCTCCCCAGCCCTACCCTCATTGGTTGCTGTTCCTATACCCCGCCTCTTGAGTTCCTGTATAAAACCTTTGTTCGCCCTCCTCGGAGGGTCTTGCGGCTCGCTGAATAAAGCCATCCTGTTCACCCCGAAGTCCCGTGTAGCCTCCGTCTATCCCCCTGCTGACAACTGGGACTGCAGAGCTTCACAGGGGAAGAGGCCGCCCGTCCTCTTCCCTCTCGCCGCCCAGCACGCCACCGCTTGGGGTTATCGTGGTGAGAGAAGCTGCCCGCGTTACAACAGTTGAGCATCTCAGGCTTTTGAGAAAAACCCGTTTAATGCAATAGGCTTTTTCTCTCTGGCAGAGGAGTAGGACTGAGGTAATACCATATACACTGACAAATGATTGTCATAAGTGGATGATGCTCACAGACTTTCCTCCTTCCCTAGGGAGAGATTTGAATAATGCAAGGTTAAGGGGCTTGGCATGTTACCTCAGGACAGCTGTTCCAGTCCTGCAGAACAACATGAAAAAAACATAGAGGCAGACTGAGATAGGAGGTGTTACCATACAAGCAATGCTTGTCTCACTGCTGTAACAGTGAGCACAAGGTGCAATGCTGGGACAGATGGATAGTGAGAAATCAGGAGAGAAAAGCACAGATCATAAGCCAGAATTGAGGAAAGGCTAGACAAAAGATCAAAGGTGTGTCACTCATAAGATTGAAACTGATCTTGAGTTCTTCTGGCTTTTTTATCCTCCTGACTAAAGCTGTGATGAAATAAGGCCAGTCAGGGACAGAGGGAGGTTTCAGGAAGACATTGGTCACTTAAGGAATGAAGCAGTGCTCAATGGTCTCAGTTGTGACATTTTTCAGAGGAAATGACAAAAGGTTAAACATCCAACAGAGAACTGAGGCAAGTGGGGCAAGTGGGGAGCCAGGAAAGAAGAAATGAGAAAAAGAGCATTCATATTGTCCAGGTGGGCTGTCGTAGCTGACACACAGGTTATAGTAGCCATCATAGATTTTCAGCCTCAGATAACTGGATTTAGCCACTTTTAATACTACAGAGGTACTTATTTATAACATAATGACTCTATTCAGGAAAATGACACGTCCTTAAGTAAACTTTGATAGGGAAAGGTATTTCTGTGCCTCAACTGCCTTTTTGTACCCTATTTTCTGTTCCACCTTTAATTCTTAACAGCTTACCCCTAATCACCATCTCTAGCTTTCACCAGTTTCATGTAAGTGTTCCTGGGTAATCATGTGTCGTCTATTATATGGTAAGTTGGTCCTTCTACACTCCTAATTTTTCTAGGATTTTTTGAATTTTTACAGCTTCCTCTTCACCTTACTATCTTGAAGGTGCTGTGTGATCTCATAAAGAAAAAACTTGTCATCTTGATCATATGAAATCTTCATGAATGCTTATTAATATGACATGTTTCTGTCACTGATCCATCACATCACAGCTGCACTTCAGTCTGCTGTCTTACAGATATAACTACATGTTAAGAAAACCATAATACTGGAGGATGTTATTTTTTGAATGAGTCTGTTTCAGAACTACTTATTCATGTTGAAAAGATAAAAACAGAGCTATGACTGTCAGTCAACATAAGGTTGCAAAGCTACTTTCTGTTAAAGCGGTTGAATTTTTGACCCAATAACATGTTAATTTTGGAGGGGGTTTCGAGGCTTTTTCAGGGACCCTATTTCAGAAAATAAGGTCAGTATTCTGAAGTTACTGACACTCATTTTTATAAGATAAGTGTGATGTCCCTCATCTGTGTCCACAGAGATTGACTGATTTATTCCAGTTTAAAAAATGGAAAATGGGAGAGTATGCTCTCCATCAAAAAGTCTCATGGCATAAAAACATTCAGAAGCCATCATTTTATGTGATGTGAAAAGTAATTAAATTCAACAACAGCATGACATCAGCAGTGGATAATTTTCAGACTTTAAATGTCATTCCTTTTAAACTCAAGAGTTGTTTGAGGTTTTTGTCTCCATTTCACAAGATAGAGTACAAAACATTGTGACATGCTTAATATTTCTTCCGCCAAGCCGTCCATTCTGATTTCATTCTCACCCTTTACAGAGTTGTTGATTTCAGCCTCCATTTGGCTGCCAAAAATGTGATTGCACACACAGCACCAAGAACAAAGTGAAAATGAATTATGCATTGGGAAGGAAGTTACATTTGAGTCAAAAAACTTAAGACTTCAGCACCTCCAAATTACAATATAATTTATGAGTGAATACATTTAAAGAGATAGCAACGGACTGAAGCAGGAGAGGGTCAGCCATGTCAAGGCTTAATATAATTTACAGTAGCTTTCAATTATTTATTTTTAAGAAGCCACTGAGCACACTAGATCTTTTCAGTGGTAATGTCAAAATATGGATATTGGTGAAAAGACATGAATAATTGTGACAGGTTTTTATGCATGATAATGGTATATGGGGACATTTAAAATATGGATCGCTCACTAGAGCAAAAAGCACATGTCATTTACTCTAAAAATACATGACTGTATGCTTAGTGGCTCTTCTCCTGCGCTACAAAAGTTTGCTGAACTTGATTTTTTTTTCTTCTCCCTTTTGTTTTAAAATGTTTTGCTTTGAAACAATGACTGGTGAGTTCAGATTTATTTCCCAGAAAAAAAAAAAACAGGCAGGGCTCTTTACAGTGACTCAAGCAGAATGAAAGGAAGCCTTTTAAGACTTCCAACTCATGAAGTCAACAATTACTTGCTTTTTATTTATCTGTTTCATAATATTATATCTAAAACAAGTGTGTGGCTTTTGACACAATAGAATGAACTTTGGAAGATCTCTTTTCAATTCTCTGAAAAGCTTCTTTCGCAGAAATAGGCAAGATTCTTCAGCACTGAATTTACAAAATGGTTTTTGATTCTCAGAATCCATATGTAATACTTGCTCTAATACTATAAACATCAAAATCAGTGAAACCTTGATTGTCGCTTGCAAAATGAGGTGGTCCAATGGCTATTTACTTAGGATTCAAATCTGTGCCCAGACCTCAGAAACCAGGTGAGGTGCCTATTGAGGTGCCTCCAGCCACCACTCCAGACTGAAACAGACCCCCTATAGTTTCTACATCATATCTGTCTGTTCCAGGCAGATCTTAAATACCTTAAGATAACAATTTAGACGATTTTATGTAGTTACTTGAAATCTGGATAGTTGTGTGCCATGTGTCTCTGAAGTGACCGCACTGCTCAGCATTTTCAGATGGTGCTTTTTGGATCAGCTTTGCTCATCAGATTCCAGGGGACAACAGAGTCTGAAAACTAGACTCTAGACTAAAAATAAGTTGTTCTTCCTTGGGTTACCACCAGCATTTTGCCTCCATCCAGCCCATGTGGTTTCATTAATGTTTGGGGGAAACTTACCTGGCCTTGGAAGTGGCCCTCCACCTCCAAGTGGT
The DNA here is from genome assembly GCF_048771995.1 of Taeniopygia guttata. Taxonomy (NCBI): domain Eukaryota; kingdom Metazoa; phylum Chordata; class Aves; order Passeriformes; family Estrildidae; genus Taeniopygia; species Taeniopygia guttata. The sequence continues at coordinate 43,289,762 of NC_133063.1, read as the reverse complement.
TGCCCCCTCCTGTGGCTGTGTGCTCTCACCACAGGTATATATGGTACTTAACTTTCCTGTAAAGGCTGATCAGAAGCAGAAAATCAGCATATTTTACAATAACAAAAGTGAGAGTTAATGAAGTATTTTAATACATTGGGACTGGTATTTAGTGCTTCCTCCTAAAGTTCATTGGTTTCTATGCCTCTCTTTCATTGTGTTTCTCTCCTTTTTCTGCTCTTTCTTACCAAGCTAGAAATGTACTGAAGAATATCTGATCACGCAGAGGAGATTCCCTCCTGAGGTGTGAGAATTCTGGTCTCATAAATTAAACACTTTGAGTATTTAAAGAGAGATTTTTCAAAGGATTTGCTACAACTGCTGAGCATTTAAGGTAGAGTGCAAATACTTGCAATCCCTTTCCATGTTTCTGTTTTCCATGAAAAACAAACAAACAAACAAAAAACCAAACTGTGTTATGACCTGCTGTAGTTCTGAATTCAAGAAAAAGAAATCATAGGTTACAGTCTAAGGTAGAGGAAGGAAATCTTCCGCTGGAAATTTGTATTGCAATAGATAAATTAATTTTTTAGAGTGCTCATGGTTCTAAGTAAACCACTCAGATCTTGGCATCTGAAGACCCCATACTTATGTATCTCTCCCTAAACATTGCATAAAAGCTCTAATTGCCTTAAAGCTATGGCATCTTGTCACAACCTTAAGAGTCACATCAATCCCACTACTATCGTTATTGCCAATACTAAGAGTAGTCCTAATCTAATTAAACGTGGACCTTACGCCTGAGCTAGTAATCCTTTGGCTCTCTTAAGCACAGCAGAGAAATAGTTACTTTTAGGGTGCAATGTACCTTACTCTTAACTAGAAATCCAAAATATGTCAGCAAACAAGACTGATTTTCTTCAAGTGTGGGGGGTTTTGACTTTTGGGTTTGTTTTTATTTTTTTTTTAGAAGATTATAAAAGTAATGTTAAAATTAGCTGAGGACTAGCACAAAAGGCATAGGCACCTACAATTACCTGACGTAAATCATTCTTTATTTCTCTGTTTTAACTTAGCTCTTTGTTAGAGACAAAATGTACTTTTCTTAAATAAAGAACTATGAGGGGTAGTTTTGTCATTTACCAGTTTAGGAAAGCATTGACCTTCATTTTGTACTTTGTGAATAAATTTGGGGGGTTTTAGGGGATGTTTTTTTGTTTTGTTTCAGTTGATTTTTTTGTTCATGAGGGATTTTTTCTTTGCTTCTTTTCTATTTTTCTTCTATTTTTTTCTCATCAATGTTTTTCTTTTTTTTTTTTTTTTAATTAGTCTTATTCTCTAGGGTTTCTTTATTGGAGAGAAAGTGATCATGACCTTTATTGTCTCATCAGCTGCCATGCTGGTAGAGACAAGCAATAACTGAAATTGAAGAGATATTTAGCTATTGAATCCTACAACTGTTCATGCAAACTCCTCTTATATGCCAGGACAGCATGCTGTTGGTTGTTTTTCATGGTGGTTTTTTTTTTTTTTTTTTTTGTTTGTTTTATCAAGTTAGCATAACTGGTTCATATTGTCATCAACAGATCAGAGCAGACCAAGTGACAAAATCTGTCTGTGCATGAGATAAGTCACCACTTTATTGTCAGCAATAGTGTGGAATATCCAAAGACATTATGAAATAAGGAGAAAATAACTTACTAATTCATTATTGATTTTCTGGTATGATCTTGTCTGATATCACAACAACACAAGACAAAATGAGAATTATCTGATCTTTGGTTTATCAATAAATCTCATTTGTTAGAAAGTGTCACAAACCTAAGCCGAATCCTACAGCTAAGTAGCTTCTTAACTGTTGATTCTGCACTGATTTTGTCTCGTCTTTGCAGATATTGAAGACCACTGTGTCTGATTATTGGCCATGAAATACAAACTATCATGGAGGTCAGGACTGGATTCTTGTGGTTTGGATTTTCACAGGGAGTGAACATTGTGAAGAACAGTGAACTAGTATCATTCAGATATTGTTCAAGAACATAATTTAAGAAAGGTAGGAACAAACAAGGCACATGTGTCCTCAGACAAGTTTTGCATACTGTCAAAGGGATTTCAATATTGTCTTTGTGGCTGCCCCCACAAGAACATGGAGAATTGAGAAAGCCAGCAAAGTGGGAAATTAACATCCACCTCACCTGGTCCAAGTCTTTAATCTTTGCCCCAGTTCATGACAGCAGAAAAAATAAAAACACCCTCAAGCCAGAAGAGAACAGTTCCTACTTTCTACCATGAGCCGTATAGGGACAAATAATGGGTTCCAAGTTGAGAACTGCACAGATTGATAGAAGTATGAGGGATAAATAAACCCCTTTTCTCCTTTCAGTAAATTACTGTGTTGTTCCCTTTATGGAAAGGGAGTTAACTGGCACCAAGCTGTTTATCTTCTTCAAACACACATGAGCTATAACCAGTGTCATTCATCACTCAGTCCATGGGCACTGCACCTGTGAAAAGATTGGCCTAGAAACCAATGGTAAGGATTGTCCAACCTAGTTTCTTATAAGACAAGACATTTAAATCCTACTGCTTAAAAATGCTGGATTTGCTGAGGTTTGTAGCAACAGTCCATCATGAATAACGTTTGCCCAGCAACCCCAGAAACCAAGGCTGCCTTTTACCAACAGCTACCCTTATAAAGCAACATTCCTAAGACGAGTCCTTTGAGTCAAATACCTCAAAAACAAAGGGTTTTTCTGATGCTCTTCAATCTACATTTGGAGTTGCCAGTCTATGCTTTGCAAACTCCACATTTTCCTCACGAATCGTGTAAAACTCTTAAGCTTTAATGGTCTCTCACACTCTCTTTCCTCAAGTGAGTCTACCCTTCAGGAAGATTTATGCCTACCTGTCAAAAGCTGATAGATTTCTATCTCTCTTTCTTTCTACCTCTCTTTTCTTTTTCTACCCCCTGAAGTTTCAGAGCTGGTTGTCTAACTTTAACAGTTTATTTTCCATAAATACACAGTGAGCATCTCACCCTTTCCTCAACGCTGGAGCACATTCTGCTTTCATATGCAAATCCTCTCAGTCAACAATGAAGCAGGAATATGTTTAAACAAGAATAGAGATAGCTAATCAATGTACTTCCCTAAGATTATTTATTCTTGAGTTGCTGAGTCTGTCTTTGCTTGGTCCTTGCTCATTTACAACTCTTGTGAATGTCTAGGGAAGTTTAGTTTGTGAAACAACTGGGAGAGTTGTAAGAGTATTAGCATAGGATTTTGTATTATTCTATTATTATATCAGAGATATCACTAGAGTGGACTCCTGAGGGTATAAATACACTGCAGACTTCTTATTACCATCCTTCTATTACCATTGTGTATTTTTTCCCAAATCGGGTGCCTGTTACAACTTTTTCTGGAAATCTGGGCAGCCCCACAGCATCATAAGGATATTCCAGGAGTGCATGTAGTACTGTGCATCTCTAAGGGACTGACACTGGCTGGTTCCAGACACCAGCCACAGCCACTCTCCCAGCTCTTTAACTGGACAGGGGAGAGAAAATATAACACAAAATTAATGAATTAAGGACAGGGGGAGATCAGTCACCATCATGGGCAAGACTGACTCAACTTGGGGGTATTAACTGAGTTTATAACCAACAAAAGCAGAGCAGGATAATGAGAAGTAAAGAAAATCTTAAAATAAAATTCCCCAAATGTCTCCCTTCTTTCCAAACTCTACCTCTTTCCCCTTAGTGTTGCAGGGAATTGGGAATGGGTTTATGATTAGCGCATCACATGTTGTTCCTGTTGCTGCTCAGGGAGAGAATTTGAAATTTTTCCCCTGCTTCAGAATGACATTCTTCCTGTGTGAGACAGTTCTCCATTAGTTACTCCAAAGTGGGTCGCTCTTTCACAGGGTTCAGTCCTTCAGGAACAGGTAGCTCCAGTGCAGGACGCTACAGGTCACAAGCGCTATCAAAAACCTCATCCAACCTGGACTTCTCTCTCCACTGCAGGTCTGCAGCTCTCTGCCAGAAGCCTCCTTCCAGATAGGTTCCCTATGGGTTGACACCTCTCCTCTGGGCATCCCCCTGCTCCAGCCCGGGCTCTCCCTGGGCTGCAGGGGCACAGCTGCCTCACCATGGGCTGCTCCAGGGGCTGCAGGGGAATCTGAGCTCCAGAGCCTGGAGCAGCTCCTGCCCCTCCTTCTGCACTGCCCTGGCTGTCTGCAGGGCTGCTCCTCGCACATGGTCTCACTCTGCACTCTTCTATGACCAGAAATATGTCTACATTATATGTTTTTTTCTTCCCTAATATGTTATCACAGAGGTATTACCATCATTCTTAATGGGCTTAGCCTTGACCAGCAGTGAGTCCACCCTATACCAAACTGGCATTTGCTCTGCTGGACATGGGGAAAGTGCTGCCTCTCTGAGCAGCATCTCAGAGAAGTCACCAGCTCCTCCAAAAAAAAGCTAGCAAAACCTGGTCACACAAACCCAGTACAGGATCTCAGGCCTGTTTTCCCTTAGCTCCATTTAACTGGTTCAATTAAAATACTTCCATTTCAATGTATTGCCTTTCTTCCTACTCATATATTTTTAGAGGGGATTCTGATGTCTCTAGGTCATCCAGTTTCTTAGATCTGCAGATATGTGTTCAGAAATACAAATATTAATTATTAAATATTGGTATATAAAAGACTCTTTTCCAGCCGTACAATCTTTACAAGTGTGAAAGAGTTCTATTGTGGCAAAAGGATTTCTCATGATTTTGATTACCCTATGACTATTGAAAATGTATTTAATGAGTGTTCAGTATTTTCAGCCTGTACCATTAGATCAGAAAAACATATTTCTAATATTTCTGCTAAATATGTCAAAGTACTAGATTCTGTCTTTTTCATTAAAATGTTGGGCTGTAAGAACAAAGATGAGAAATACCTATAGCTTCATTGCTTTTCTACTTACTGACAGACTAGGATTCTTCCCACTAAGATATTTTAAATCCTGATTTAAATGTTCAGACTGAGGGTGAAAAGATTATCCAACAGTGTTAATGTCAAATTTACTTTGCATGAAGTGCACTAGAAAGGAAAATTCGCCTTAACAAGGATCAGCATTATATACTAAAACACTTGCACAAAACTACATTGATTAATTTAAAAGACTTTGAGAATATATGTACATGTTCACGAGTGTTTTTTATTTAAGGTATGTGACATTTATGGTTATTCCTCAAGAAACACTATACCAGGAGCATCATGATTCCTTGCCTACACAAGCCCAAGCCAGATCTTCAGCTTCTGTTCATTAGAGGCTTCCTGGGAACGATGGGATATTTCCAGGGTTAAATCATGATCCTGAAATTCTCCTTATTTATTGGCAAAAATGATTGCTTCATAAAATTCTCATGTTCAAAGGCTTAAAAGCACTTAGAAATGACAAATGAGTTTTGCATGGACAGTCAAAACAAAAGCTTTTCGCAAACAAGTAAGCAATTTTCCCATCTACCACAGATCGTGACAGAGCCCTTGTGTGTCCTTAAGGATTCAGACATGGTTTCCCATGACTGTTAATGTTTCCAATTAAAGCAATCCTCTTGTTATCAGAGGGGATGTTGGGCAAGTAGCAGTTTCCCAGTATGAATAAGTAGTGCACAGCTGGCTCTACATCTCCTCAGTATGCAACAAAATAGAAGTAAAAACCTGTGCATGTGAAGGCTCTGTGCTAATTATTGCTAATTCCAGCAATAAACACAGAAATTGTACAGTGACATGCTGAATGAGCTTTTCATCCCTGCATTTGTGCTAAGAGACTGAGTTGGACTCAATTCAGGTAGCAGACCCGTTTTAGTGAAGCAATGCTTTGGGGCTTATATTAAAGGGCAAAATAAAACATAATGCTTCCCTATCTCCAGCTTCAGAAACGACACTTGCTGTGTATTTCAACCTCCTTTTGAGGTTTGTATTGGCAGAACATCAGTCACTTTATGTCTACAGTACCACTCTTCATAGCTCTAAAAGTGTTTCATAGAAGCCAGTAACACCCTAATTTTGAGCACCAGCAGACAAATTATGTGTTCAGAAAACATGCCTTAGTTCTTTGTTTCAAAACCTAGTTGATCTAGTTTGTTTTAAAGCAGGTTGGGTTTGTTTTTTCTTTTTTGTTTGTTTGCTTTTTTATCACTCCTTGTAAGCTGCATTGTTAATTAATAATTTATGTTCCCGGAGCAGCAAATTGTTACTACATACATATATATGCTGTTTTGCTCTCTTGCTGTCCCTCACAAGAACATGATTAATATGAATATTTTTTACTATGCATTTATACTTGAATCCAATGTTTAAGTGTTGAAATCAAGAGCTGAACACACTGAATGCTTCCTATGGATTTTTCTTTGCATTATTTTTTTAGTAACTCATTGCATAATGCTCATATTTAAATAAATCATATAACTGATGAATTGAAGCATTATTCAGCATAAATTACCTCCAAATTCTGAAAAAAAACTGCTGATACATTTTTTTCCAGAGATTATTTGTTTCTCATTTGTGAAAACTAAGGCAGAAGTCACTGGTTTCATATTCAAGATAAGGCACTCATCTTGGTGTATTTTTCTAACCTTGGGTCTGTCACAATTTTCCATACAATTAGAGAAGAAATTACGTGATTGAAATTTTGTGATTTCGTGATCTTAAAAATGTGATTGAGAGGAGCTAAGTGCCAGTGACTCTACTGTAAACCAATGTATCTCAATGGGATTCTTTGAGAGAGGAAGAAATCTCCTTTCCAGTACAGCTTGGGGGTCAGAATATTTCCTGTAGAACTGGGGTAAAACACCCTCAAAAGCCTCCATTGAACTGGGTTTGAGATGAGTTTAAGCTTCCATATCCCAAATAAGCTTAAATGCCTCTTGCCTGAACAGAAAGGTTTTTGTAGCCGATGTGCTGCAGCTAGATTGTTTAATCTACCAAAAAAGCCTACATATATCATGTTGGACTAAAACACCAATGTAAAAGAGTGAGTTAATCTTATGGAGTTATCTTCCTGCATTTTAGAGTCTCTTTTTAGTTATGTTTACATGTATAATCTAGGAGAGAGTATCCCTTAGTAGCGGGCAATTAAATTCTGCTTGATTGTTCTGCCTCTGGTTTACACATTTTATGTTGCTTTACTGCACAGTGACCCAGATTTAGCAGCAGTGATGGATCATGCACTGGCCTCTGGCTGTTCCATAACGTGGTTGGTAAAGCACACTTTTGGAGGTGAAATCCATGGTCTCCATCACCCACATCTGCAGAGCTGAAAACAGTTTTGGCATAGCCTGGGACAACTTAGGATCTGTAGGCCTGTGCCACAGAGCTTTGAACTAATGCCAAAGATTATTCCTTGGTAGAAGAGCTACATGTGACAGACCATGGAGAGTCAAAAGCAGCACAGTGGGGTGGTAAATATATCTGATGTGACTGGCTACAGCATCATGCCTTGACCACTGGTCCAGCAACAATTCCTCATGCCTTTGATGCTGACAGTTGTGATAAGCTATCAAGAGTTCATTTTTTGGTGTGCTATCTTGACTTTCTTTCTTCTAACAATATATTACCAACTTGAATTATTTCAAAAGAAGTTTTCTCTTCTGTTAGCAAAGTAACTGAAAGAGAGAAAAGATCCGTTGAAGGCAGAAAATGAGTAAGTGTAATGTACAAAGAGTAGTTTGTCACAGCAGTTATATCTCTATTTGCACTTCTGCTATTATTAATATGTGCACTTAGAAACATGAAACAAACCTTAAAGCTTTTTTTTTTTTTTTTTTTTTTTTTGCAGAGCCTTAAAGCTGATTAAATCAAATGCAGATGCAGAACTGGTGCAAAACAGATGCTGAAAAACCATGTCAATATCCTAAAGGAATCCATTCCGTATCAGAAGGAAACTTAATTTCTACTATAAAGAATTTGATTATGTATTGTTATACCAAATGTGATTAATGTTTTGTGGTGATTAATCAACTGCAAAATATATAATTATGCCATCTGTATTTTTCCAGCTTCTTGTCACTTAAGAATTACACTGAGGAGTGGGAGGTGGGATAATGAGCACTGGTGGCATTTAGAGTGCTTAAAGCTACGCTCCAAAAGCCTGAGGAATCCACTACCAAAAAGAACTGGCATTTATTCTAATAGCAAAACCTCTAAGCGTATTAAGTAAGAACCCAGAAGACCCATTGGCTTGATAGCTACTTATGTGGAAGACCCAGTTATGGAGTTCAAACAGCCTGGAACCCATGAGGGCTTGCTCCAATTCAAAGGTAACCTATTAAGACCCCAGGAGAGTATTCAGAATTTGACTTTTGGACTACCTCCTGCTGTCTGATTTATGAAACAGACCTGACACTGATGCAGGGATCATCGACTGTCTTCTGGTTGCATGTAAAGTGAGGTATATTTGCAGTGACAGTTGCAAGCAAAGAATAACTCTAACTACTTACATATATTTTATTTTTTTTCCCTCCAGGGAAAGCAATTATTTAGGTTCAGATCTGAGGTAAGACACTTGGCCCACAAAATCATCTATCAAACCAAAGAGATGCCTTTTCAAAATGTCATGCAGAATTAAGGTAAAAGAGGTAAAAATCAAGCTTCCTTTGGGAAGCTGGTACCAACACAGTACAGAGTGGTCAGTATCAGTCTTTTATCTATTCTCAAATTAAAATACATCATTTGGGAGATTCAGCCTTCATTTATTTGGTGTTTGCAGAGGGAAGAAAATGTGAAGAATTAATCCAGAATCTTAATAATTCCCACATGCTTGTAATAAAAGTATTCTAGTAATATTTTTTTTACTTGGGTCACTTGTTTCCTTTTTTTTTTTTTTTTTGAATAATATAATGATTATGTAAAACATGGCCTAACATTGCTTTCCATTTTTATCTATCTCATTTAACATTGTTGAAAATTAACATTCTGGAACATGCTGAAATTCAACAGAGCAAAGGCAGGTCCTGCACCTGGAGAGGAACAATCCCAGGCTCCAGCACAGGCTGGGGGTGACCTCCTGGAACAGCTCTGAAGGGAAGGTCCTGGAGGTCCTGGTGGACAACAGGTGGTCCATGAGCCAGCAGCACTTTGGTGGCCAAGAAGGAAAATGGAATCTATTGGAAAGAGCATTCCCAGCAGGTCAGGGTGGGGATCCTGTCCTCTGCTCTGCCCTGGTGAGGCACATCTGGAGTGCTGTGTCCAAGTCTGGGCTCCCTGGGAGCTCCTGGAATAAGTCCTATGGAGAGCTACAAAATTCATCAAGGGAGTCTTTTGAGGATCTTCTCTCCTATGAAGAAAGTCTGAGGGAGCTCAGTCTTTTCAGACTCGAGAAAAAAACACTGGCAGGGGACCTCTTCAATGTGTATGAATATCTAAAGGGGAGGGGTTCAAAAGGATGGGCCAGGCTCTGCTCAGTGATGCCAGCTTACAGGAGAAGCGTCAATGCGAAGAACTGGTAAACAGGAACATCCACCTGAATATGAAGAGTTTCTTTACTGTAAAGTGATGGTGCTGGAACAGTGCATCCAGAGATGTTGTGGACTCTCCCTCACTGGAGATATTCCAGAACCATCTGGACATAATCCTGTGCCAGGACTGAAGCAGGGATCTGGGATGAGATGAGCCGCTGTGGTCTTTTCCAACCTGAAACATTCTGTGGTTCTGTGATCTCCAAGGAAAGAGAAGATGAATGCAGGCCCATGTCTGTACTGTAATCATGATAATGGTGTAGTTTTGAATAAAAGATTCATGGCATCAGGTAGAAACTAAATGTTAAGAGCTTGAAATTGTGATCTATTTGGTGTTTTTATTTTGCACTACTTGAGACATTAAACTGGATTTAATAAACTTCAAAAATACTCATGAGTTTACTTAAAAGTCTTAAAAAGGAGCAATATGTTTTCACATACACAGGTATTCACTGGCATTTTAGACACCCATCATAACTGTTAAAGCAACTGCAACTCCAGAAGACCATGAACACCTCAGAAATATTGTGTCATATTTGCTAGTTCCTTTGTGGATAACTTGGATATCAGGGAAATGACACTACATGCTTGTTTAGGTATTTGGCCCACCCTGTGTCTTTCAGTATATGGATCTCTGTATCTATCAGCCTTTGAATTCTCCCTTTGAAAAGACTTTGGTCTTCCTTCTTGTGTTCTGTTTCTCCCTTGACTTTTTAATTTGTAAATTATCTATACAAGGTCCAGTATTCCTGATCTTTTAAGTGACTGGTCATTATTGGTTGAGGACACTTGCAATCCCCCAAATCAAAAAAAAAACCACAGTGATGTTACTGAAGTCAGTCTCTGGCAAAATTCATGAAGAAGGGAAAGATACAGACTGATAAAGAAAAATAAAGATTCTTCTTACATGAACACATGCTTTGGTAGTGAGCAATAACAGGGGAAAAATAAACTTCAATAGAAGTTGAGTGACTGTTTGAGTTTGGTTGATATATACTTGGTTTTAGAGTTACCTCAATGAGTCAGTGTTTTATTCCTGGCTGGCAGACAGTGTGAATACAGCAGAAGTAGTATAATGGTTTGAAATATCAGTGCAATTATGTTTGAGGATCAAGTACCTTTTAAACATCCTTCCTGGTGAAGAAAAGAAAGGGAAAAAAAGGAAAATAAAAATAAAAACAAAGGAAAAAAAAAAGAGTGGAGATGTCAAGAAATAGAATATAGAGAAAGCCCACTTCTAAACCAAAAATTGATAATGAAAATACAAAAATATTTGGAATCGTAGTTCTCTGTATAAAGTGAGATCGCTAGGTAGTGGCCGTGCCCCATTTTGTGTCCACTCCTGTAATTTTCTCCCTTCTGTGAGTCCTTGCAATTGCAGAACATTTTGAACATCAGCAAAAGCAACTGCTGTCACAATGTCATCATCATCACCCCTTGTTCCTTCCTGAAGTACTTACAACTTGCTAGTTACAAATATTTCTCTCAAGCTGTTGATACAATTTGGATGGAATTTATTAAATTACAAGTGTGTGATTGAGTGAAGTATTAAAGAGTGCATGTGTATGAATGATTAGATTAAATAATGTGAATTAACATAGGAACAGTAAATCAACATTAGGAAAGTGGTTACTGGAGTCTCCCTTTATCATCAAAGAAAATAAACTCCACAAAGGATGATTCAGACCAATGGTGATTTTGCCTGGAATTTGCACTCTAATTTTCATGTTAATAGAAACACAGTATAATGTATAATTGCATTGATTTCAGTGCTGATGAGACTTTTAATTGCTGGTGATGATGAAGGACTATTGGTTCCAGTATGCTCCCTTTTTCCAACCATTCTTTCAAAGTCAAGTGCTCTAATTCTAAAGAATGGAGAAAGTTCTCGACATCATACTTCAGGGAAGCCATGTACACTCTTCTGTAACTGGAAATGAAGAGGGAAAAAAGCCTGATGACCCAACAGGTCATTCCTTTTACTACTTTTTGTGATTTCCTGCCAGTCCTGTCTTCATAAGTCTTGATTAAATATTCAGAAAAATCATTACTTATACATAAAGCTATTAATTTAACAGTGCTTCAAATAAAGCAGACTACAAACACTTTGTTAAAGGAAGGCAACATTCAAAAGATACCATATCTTTGAGTCCCAATTAAGCCAGATCATTAAGGAAATATATTGCAATTAAGTTTACATCCACTGGATGGAACTTGTTGCCAGATAACAGGAACCTCTCAAGTGTAGGTGTATTTATTTTTTTTAATCAGTGGTATTATCACAGTATGAGATCATTATTTCAGATAGAATATAGCCAAACATTATTGAATTCTGAAATAAAAATTAAGTGTCAATTTACCTAATTAAAAATTATAAGTTCAAGCTTACTATTACAAATGAAAACAAATATGAAAACTATTTGGTGAGAAGGCATTCTTTAATTTTAAATGCATACATATACACATCATCAGTATTAACTCCTAGAGTACTGTGGGGCAGTAGATTTATTTCTCTCATGCACACTGTGCTAAGGATGTAAGAGGTCACCTCATTCTGACTCAAAGATTAACTAGTGATCCACAGTTAGTTTTCTTTATCTTCTTCAGTGACAATTTCAAATGATTTCTTCAATCCTCAGTTGTATCTGCTCCATTTAGGAGATACGTATGATCTCTGAAACTCTCATTTCAGCATAAAATTACTGTCCTGTATCTTACGCTTACAACTCTTACGACTGTCTTTTGATTTCTGCTACATCCAGCTCTTGCCCTATTCAGAAACTCACAGTTTTCAACATAAGAAGCTGCTGCTTTAATTGAACCAATTTTCTAAATTGCACAATTGCCAGCACTGGATACATTTCAAGATCAAGAACACCATTTCCACGTAGTTAACTTTTCAATCCCTTTGTTTTCTTCCATCATTATCCCAATGTTACTTTTCCCTGTCCAGCCTGCATATACAGTTGCAAGATATAGAAATCAGAAATTGGTATAATTGTCTCTCATTCCTTTGAAATCTAATTGTTTTTCTTTCAAGGATCCCACCCTGAGCTTGAATATGGCAGGCTTTTCTTTTTGTCTAGAATTCTGCCTCCTGCATTTGGTGAGCACTACTTCCCACCAGGTGTTTTTTAACAGAAAACTCAATAGACTGTGAATAGTTTGGGATTTCCTCTGAACTGGAATGAAACATGAACAAGGACATTCTTAAACTGCGTTTTTCTTAAGACTTTATAATAGAGTCTGATAAAACAATGAGAGCAAGTTAAATTTTGAAGGGCATAGCAACTGGACTGACATATGATATTCTTCGTGAGAACTACTCACTGATTATATCATTACAGGAATGATGTCGATCTTTTCACATACTGGACTCAAATTAGGTTCATAAGCAAACCCCTCCGTAAAGAAAAAAAAAAAGTGAATTTATTCTCACTGCGTGCAGCAGTGTTCTGAGTGTGAATACATTTTCAAGAAGTAAATTTACCCTGAACTATAATACACAGAACCTTGGTGTTTTAATGGCTAACTTTACCACAGATACCAGGTGTTCTCATCCAGCTTGGCTTCATAAGGCAGAGGAGGTGGATTAACACATGAGAAAGAATTTAATCATGGAAGATGCTTTGATCACAGGTTGCAGTACTACACCCCAAAGTGTTATTTGATTCTCATTTTCTTCTTTTTATTTTGTCTTTATTTTTCCTTCTTTTTTTAATTTTTTTTGTTTATATGTGCTTTATAGGTGTTGCTATCATATAACTACACCACAAGGCTGAGGATTGAGAAATAAGGTTGTAAGTCAAGTCTCTGGATGAAAGGTACCTTTTTGTTAAAAACATGCACAGAAATTTGTCATAAAATAATACACAAGACATTCTAAATAACTTATTAATAAGTAACACCTTCTTTCTGGTGATTTCTTCAGTAATAGGATATAAAAAATATTTTTTGTTAGGCTTAAAAAGTACCTACACTTTGAAAACATAAAATTTTCTGTGTCAGTTCTTATAATTTATCATAAAAAAAAAAGAGAAGACAATATGCGTCTTTGGATAAAGGAGAAGTTCAACAACTCTTTAGAAAAAGAACACCTTCTTTCCTTTTTAAAAATATTTGTTTAGGGAGGGGAGAAGCTAAACTATAAAACCCCTTGAAAACTAGTTTTTCATTTATCCACTCAGACAGCATCAATAGCAACAATTGAGTTTTCCTTCAGTTACACACAGTAGTAGTGTATTCCTCAGCTTTTATCCTGAATTTCTGTGAAAGAATAATTAAATCCTGCTCTCTTTATTTCTCCTTTCTCTTCTTTTTTTCCTCTTCCCTCCACCATCAGTGATCTAGAGCAGGCATAGTTCTTCTTGTGTGGATACTGTCAAGGGATGATTTTTATATTTGCAGCGTGCTGAACATTTTACAGCCCTGCCAACCCCTCATCATAAGCTCATGTCCCTCTTTCACTTTCAGAATAGGCTGAAAATGAAGCAGCTGTGGGAGATGGAAACAGAAACATTCCTTGTAAGTATTCATTCAGGTACACACTATACACTTTTTTTGTACAATATAGATAAAGTCTTCTGTCTGTTCACAAAACAAAGTTGATAAGTTTCTTCTAAGAATGAGACAAAGAAAATAATTGTGTGAAAATGTATCCATACTCTGTGGCTAGCTGCAATTAATCCTCAATTATTTGCATGTAGCTTGTCTTAGCTATAAAGTAACAGTGCCCTTGAGGCAAAGACTCCTGGAAATTATGTAAGACAAAGAAAACTTGATGTCAGTCATGACTGACTAATCTACATACCCTCATGACCCTTTATAATCATATTCTTTGCTTTTCATTTAGCTCGAGGTTTTGATTGTAAGGGATATCCCAGCAATAATATAGTCAATTTTAACAGAACTCTGATTGTGATCTCATAGTATACTTGATTTCCTCCCATGTTTGTCATCCAAGAATCAAAAACAATAATAAACATTCTAAGTGGACAATTAGTGCTAGTATTAAATTACTTAGGAAGAGAATATTTGCATAATAATTGTTGATAATATGAGCTCTCTATGGACTACAGTATATTTAAATAAACTACTTATCCAATAACTCTGAGTGTGGTGGATTTAAAGTTTCTTCTAATGACTTTTCAACATTATGCTATGACCTTCTTATTTTGATGCTTTTTTTTTTTTGTTTATATGCATGCAGCAAATTAATTTAATAACTAGACTTTCAGGAAATCATTTGGAAATGTGAAGGAATTTCTGATACACACATCTTGTTATACTCTTTACAATATAGAGAGGTCTTTTACAGAAATGTCATTTATCAGATCTTCCCTATGTTGGTCCAAGTATTTTTGTAGATTATTTTTGGATTCCTGAAGAATTGAAAATAACTGGTGAGTAGAGTGGGCAGGGAATGCAGAGTCCAGCCAGTGTTAAATTAAAAAATTGGAGATACTTTTTGAGACTTAGGCCTCAAAACTCATCTGTAAGAGTATAGCATCCATGAGGGTTTTTCAGTTGCATATAGAATAGTGGGGCACACTGAAAGAAGTTTCACTGTATTTGAAGCACATCAGGTTCAAGTGACTTCTGGCCAGGTGGTTATACTATGTGCAAGCTGAGGTATTGAGTGCTTTAGGGAAACAGTTTATATTTCCTATTGTGGAACCTTTTGTAAATCAGGGCACCCATTCTCAAACTGGAATTGCTTTGGGTCCAGCTGCCTAAGCTGCTGAGGATCTCCCATCAATCTGCCCTGTCTTTAAGTAATAAAGTTAATAAGGCACATTTGTTTTCACAGCTTGAAATACTTCAAAGGTTTCCATTTAAGGCATTTATCCTATTTTAAAGTTATTTACTAATTATCTCAGGATGCTTTAATACATTCTATGAGACCTAGATCTTAAGTAAGAGAGTTGTATGGGCCTGGATTCATTTAGATAAATCAGCAAATTATGGAAGATAAGCAACTTCTTACAGACAAAATCTAAACTGAAAGTAAGAACTTGTCAGTTCTGCTCTCATAATGAGCCCTCCTGAACAGATTACTATAATGTAATTTTATATGCAGTCTGATAATATTACCTAAATCTTTACTGCAGAGTATTTGTATGCAGCAGGGCAGCCAGGAAAGAATAATCCCATAAAGACCCGTTCTCACCACTCCAGAACAATAGCATCTTCTAATTCATCTCCTCTCAAAGCCATATGCACAATATAAGAAACAAAGAATATGTAAAGGGAAAGTTCCCAAAAAAGGATTAAAAGTACAACTATTTTAGTAATTGTGACATTGAGTAAGAAATCTGTAGAAATCCAAATCTGTTTGAATATAAATTCATGACCCCACGAAGGGACAATTTTGGAATAAATTAGTCACGGTGAATAGTTTACCCAATTTTATTATAATCTGGAAGAGAGAAGTTCAGTGTGATATTTTTTTTTATCTGATTTTTAATGTCATGAAGCATTTGTCATGTTGTTTACTTTGTCATCACCTGTCATCACCAGGCAAGCAATCTCCCAGCTTGAAAAAACTTAAAATAGAGCAATGTGCTGCAGCCATATCCTGTCAGTTTAGTCTCTGCAGCTTCAATGCCCTGTAAATACTTAGGCAAACCATAGATCTGCTTCAGCAAGGACATGGAAATTCAGTCTGAATAAGAGTTAAGCTGATCCCCAAAATTTAGTATGTATTCATAAGCAAAGCTGTTCTTCAAGATTATTCACTATTCTGATTTTGACCGGGTCATCTCTAAAAATTAAGATATTACTCAGTTGCTTCATTACATATTTCTGTGCAGGTAGACAGACAGACAAAATTAACCATCTCAAGAGAACCTAAACTGAATTAGTATCAGCCCAGCTGAGCTATACATCCGAGGAAGGTCTCAAATCCTTTTAAATTTGCCTACATCTGATAACTGTATTTTTTTTTTTTTAAGTGAAGAGATTTAAATATTAGGAAAAGCTATTTGCAACAAGTCTCCCAGTGGCTTACATTAAAACCGGGAGCACTTCAGAAGTTATTTAACCTGAATCCAGTGGCCACAAAGCATGACTCTTTCCTCCAAAAAAAAGAAATTTATATCTTATATTTCCTGACCTACAAATTATGAACAACTGGTACAGGTTTGTGTGTCCATATTCTTGGTTTTTGATTAGGGCAAAACCCTGTCACATCAGCATTCATCATTTATGCTTCAGGTTGAAAGGGGAAGTAAAAACAAAACAAAACAAACCCAGAAACATGAAAAGAGTAGATCAAAGGACCAGCTGTGAAAGAGAGAAAAAATGCTTTTCAAGTGTATAGTATTTTTTTTTCTTGTTAATGGATTCTCATCGCAAGTCCTGAGGGAAGTGACCATTGCAGTGTATGCTCATAGGTTGGTTTGTTTGTTTGTTTGTTTTTGTATTTGTTTTTGGTTTTGTGTTTGTTTTGTTTTGTTTTCTTTGTTTGGTTTTCTTTTCTTAACAAATAACTATCTGTGTGTGTGTAAAATTTAATATGTATAAAAAGCACATGTATAGGTTCAGTTTTCATTATAAACACCTGACTTTTCTGGAAAAGCCAAAGGAAGAGAAAGAGGAAAGTTGTAAAATCAGATATGTTAGAAAACATAAATTTCCTGAAGGAATTGAGGAACGGCTTATGTTTGCAATCCCTTAAGCTGTTCTATCTCTGGCATGAATTGCCAATGGGCTGCAGCCCCTGTCCCAGTGTGGTTCTGGGAACTAAGGGATGGACAGTATTTTAACATAGAGCTTAACTTGGGAGGAGAGGAAAAAAAGCAATTGTTAGCTTTGAAATGCTGTTTATAGGATGCTGCGTCTCCCCCTCAAACTCACGGGTCCGATTCCCAGTGGAGCCCGGCCAGCTGGGCAGTTGGGGTGAGGCGGGCAGAAGGAAGGGTTTCTCCTGGAATCCCAGAGGGCCTGGAGAAGCCCCACGTGAGTCCAAAGACGAGCTAGTTCCACAAGCGAAGAAAGAGGCACTCTCCCTTCAGGATTGGTTCCAAGGTTTTTTAATGTCACTTCGAAGGAGTTTTGAGCGAGAGAGGGCGTGTCCCCACCCAAACCGGCCAGATATAGGGGGTGGGGAAAACCTGACCAGCCAAAGGGGGAAGGACGTGGGAGTGGCTCTCTGGGGTCAAGGCCTCAGAGTGACCACTGAGGACGGGGTGAGGGAGGGGTCCCAGCCAGCGTCCAGTTACCTGGTGACCCTGGGAGAAGGGTCTGGACAAAGGGGAGTGGTCAGCAGGTGATGGACACATCACCTGGGAGGAGACAGGGGATGGGTTGGGGTTTGATGGACATACAGGTACTGATGGGAAAGCTGGGATGAACCAAACAGATACAAAGAGGGGATATGAGGGGACAAGCCATGAGGGGATATACAGTGCAAACACAACTCTACAATAGGAGATCTGCCCTGTAATTAAGTTAAATTCTTGTGAGGGCAAGGAAAAGGTAAAAACTACAATCACAGAAGACACAAGGTAAAGAAATGGTAGGATCCATGTTTTGCTCACTGATTCCAGAGGTGAATACAAGAAAATGCTGTCTAGTAGCTTCACCCTTTCTTCCTTCCTACCACTACTGGTGCATGTGGCTTTAAAGTCAAGTCAAAAATTGACAGTGGATGTCTGCAAGTGATAGTACTTGTACAAGATGATATTACTTGTGTTCTTAGGATATGAGTCAAAATAAACATAGTTTTCCACAGTCATTGGGGGTTTTTTTTTAATAAAAATTGCTCAGTCAAAATTTTATTTTTATGGTCTATGAGCTGTAAAGACCATTTAAGGTCAACTCTTCATATTGTATTAGGCAAACATTTAAGAGGTAAATACTTTTTTCCAAGTTTGCTACAAGCAAAGAAATAGACCATGAAAACTCAAGAGAATGGACTTGATGTTTTCATGTTATTATTTTTACAGAACTAAAGCTTCAGTACTCATATTTAACGTGCCAGCTTCAAAACATCACCAAAAGAAAATTGCATTGACACAGCTATAAAAGAAAAGTATTAGATAGTCTATGGATTGCATGTTCTGTCACTGTGGTACCAGAACCATTTCTGTTCTCACTAGTGTTCATTTCAGGGAGAATTGGGAACTGAGGTCTAACCAGACCTCTGCCTCTTTTTTGCCATCTTGCTGTACCCAATTCTATAGTCTAAAACTTCCATGAGCTGTTCCAGTGTTTGCACTAAGGACAGTTCAGTCATAGTAAACATTTTATATATTTGTCTGACAGTGAAAAGACAGTCCCAAACACTTTAACCACAGGAAATAAGGACTGTGTGCTTATGACAGTTGATTATTGCAATGGAAGGAAGTTATGTGAATAACCTGTGGGGCATCCAAGCACTTGTATGTGGATTAGAATAGAAATAGATAATAAGAAACGCCTATTGTTACATATGAAAATTTAAGCAGTTCTACCCATGCAGGAACTAAACTGAGTGTAAACTGAGTGATTTCTGCAATTCAAACAGTACAAGAGAGTAGGGTTTTTGTAGTTAAGATTTGCTGGTAAAAAAACTACTGAATTCTTATCTTACATCATCAAGAATACTTCCTGTGAAGACATTTGTCTCATTGTAGGGAGAGGAAACAGGAAATATGCTATGGAAGAGGAAAAGATGGAGGTTGGGGATGGTGAGAAATGGTTAAGATATTACACTGGAAAGAATGCTTATGCCTTAAGTTATTCTGAGACTAAAGGAACTTCACGTTAGACAGACCCTGGAAACATCCTTCTCATCTAGAACACATGAACACATTTCTTCTGCTTACTTATATTTTAACATCCATAGGGAAATACTTGTCTAGCAGTTCCTAGTGTTTGAAAACACATTCCCCTCACCGTGGATTCATGACTTGTTTGCTTTTCTGAAGAACAACTTATTCTCAGACCCAAAGGTGTTCCATCACCCTTCCATCTCTTCAGTACCTGTATCCTGGCATTTGTTGATTGGAAACTTGCAAGGGAAGCAGAAGATGAAGTTTTGAATTTTTTTAAACAAAAAAGGAAATGAACCCAAAGCTCTTGCTTTTCTTTTGGCAAGTATCTCTCACTGAGTGTTCTTTCTGAAAGCTGAATGATTCCACCAGCAGTGGCTGCATTTTGCTGTTAAAGGAAGCACCTGTGGTTGACATGCAGAAATTAACAGAGATGTGTAGGCCCACAGAGCTTCTGGAGTTACTAAAAGTTGAGCAAGTCCTACAAGCATATTTCCAGGGTGAAATACAGGGTCGTATTTTGGCCTCTTGGTAGACTGCTGGTACTTAAGAGAAATACTGTTATTCTGAATCTATATTCTGAGAGTAGTTTTAGGCAACTTAATTATACCCATTCCTGCTTTTTCTCTCACAACAGCCCATCCTGTTAACACCTGAATGCCCCTAACTGTAGAGCAAGAAGGCTCTCAGGACTGTGGGGCTACTTAATAACTAACTGGAAGAACATGAAAATTCTCACACTTTTTTTCATACAAAATTATTCAATTTCAGCTTCCACTGCCATGATGCTTTAGTTACTTCATGGCCTTTTGATGCAAATATGACAAAGCAGCAACCAGACAGTACACTTCATGGGGTGAATAAGAAAATTGACACTAGGAGGCTGAAAGTTTTGCTTTTGATATTTAAATGATTTGTGGTGGTGACCTCAGCTGTGCTTTAATGACTGCTTTGCTCAATTAATTTCCTTAGATATTTTTTGTATGCTTTAAAAATGCATGCTCAATTTTTTTTGTTTTTTTTCTTTTCTTTCTGAAGTCCCTGTTGTGTTTTCTACAGAACTGCAGAAATGTTGCTGCAGTAAATTCCTTTTGTTTTGCCTTGTACAGATCATAAAAGACTATATTATCTTCATTTTTCTTCCTTCTTTCCACTTAAATACATACAAGATTTTTCAGAGGATGAATAGGGAGTGTAAATGGGTCTTTTGTTTTACTGATGAGCAATTGCCATGCCCTTAGATTAGACAGGGTTGAGAACTGAGAAAACTTATAAACAAACAGACAATATAGGCAATATTTAAACCACAGGATCTTGATTCTCAGTTCATTCTTTCATGCAGTATACACAGTAATGGACTCTGAAGGGGTCAAGGACCTTATTATCACCAAAACCTTTTGATGTTACCTTCTGAACTACTCCTTGGAAATAAAAAGATGTTTTGGTTTTTTTGTGGTTTTTTTTTTTTTTTTTTTTTAAGGATGTGGATACTATTTCCATGGATTTTATGGACTTCATAAACCCAGGAAATAAATACCTTCATACCTCAATACGGTCTTCAGATCATCTCTGAGACCCCTTTGCACTGTCTTACTCCATCTGGTTTTTAATGGATTCCTCAGTACCTGGGCTAAATTTTTTATTTTAGTCTCTGTAAAATACCCAAAGAGTGCACAGTATTCAGAGAAAAAGAAATAGGAAAGATCCCTCTAGGGATCTTCAGGCTTGACTTATTAAGTCAGTAGATTAAAATAACCAAATCAACTAAATAGGGCCCGGGGAAAAACTGAGTAACCCTCTGAAAACATCCAAAATGTTTTTTACACTTTAAAAAATGTTGTAAAATATGTGGTGTGAGAGCAAGTACAGGTCACAAAAAGAATAACATGTGATAGAATGAGACTAAGAAACAGAACATTTCCACTTGATAAAGTCTATTTATCCTGTGCAGAAATCTTCAAGTAAAAGGAGCTATTCTGACTCATTTATAAATGGCTAAACTACATTAATAAACAAGCTGTAAATCTCTTAATTTCCTGAGTTAGAAGGAAAACTGGCAAGATCTCCTAGTGGAACAGGTATTTTACCTCTCCTGTGTCTATGATTCTATCACACACAGCTCCTTTCAATTATCAAAGCATCACGTGCTCATTTCAGCAACATGACTCCCATTAATGTCAAAGGGAGACTCGAGATTAAAAACCCCAGGCGTCACTTTAAAAATGCAGAAATTAAAATGATGTATCATTTCTCCATTAGAGAAACCAATTCCCCAAATATGAGACCCCCTTGCATTTTTCTTCTACTCCCTTGCCTTTTTCTTCTACCCCTGCTTATCCTCAGCACCCAAAAATAAATACCAAGTCCAGATTGCAATTAAACAAGAGCTTCTGAAGGTGAAAAAGAGAAAAGCAGAGACTTTTTTTAGCCATTAAAGAAATTAAAGACTTTGCTTTTCCAGGGAGAGTGTGATTTAAGGGCTAATCAGCACCATGGTCCTACACATTATCTAAGAAATTGAAAATTACTGGCTACTAAACCCAGCTCTCAGAAACTCCAGGGGGATTCTCTGCAAGGCCTCTGATAACTTTTGAGTCCAGGCTTGAATGTTGTTCTCATCTTAATTAGAAATTCATCGTGTGTGTGTTCGTATAGGTGCTTGCATTTGTATATATGTTTATTACTGTATGTGTACATACTTATGCACATATTTTGTCTCCATATGGATGCACACACATTACAGAATATATAACTCTTCACTCTAATTGCCTGTTTTTTCCCCTGTCATGTTTAGCAGATTATGCTCTCTACACTCTATTTTCCTTTCCCTGTATCGGCAAAGACTTACAAATGCCCTATTTGCTTTCTTTTATCTCATTACATTATTCAGTGGTTTTCTGTACACATACACTCAGAAACATCAGCAAATAACTTGCTTTCAAAGAGCCTTGAGAAAACCAAGTGTATTTGTTAAAGAAAGAGGTTTAAGGCTGACTGAAAGCATAAGCAAAGTATTTGCTCAGGGCTCAGAGATATTAAAATGACTACAGTCCTATGGTTTTGTTAACACCAGAAGTCACCAGAATCTTCACATCTACAATTTTCAAGAAAGAAAGTTAAGCTGGTAGCTAAGGTAGAAGGGGTATTTGAAGAACAACACAGAGCTAGGATAGGTCAACAGCTTGCTGCTGCCTGCCTGAATAATCCCCTGGAAATGCCCCATTCTCTCTTGTGAATACCGAGGGAAAAGTGAAATTAATTTTTCTTTTCCAAACAGATCAATAACAACAGGAATTCTATAAGAAAAGGTGGGGCTGCTGCTGAGTGGAATGGGGACCTTTGAATCAGAGCTTGAGATACTGAACGCCTTCCTTCCTTCCATTTTTGCTGTCCAGGCAGCTCTCATGGAACTGTGGTGGTTAACACTGGAAAGTGTTTACAAAGGTCTTGGAGGCTCTCTCTCCTTTCATGGCATTCAAAGTTTGTGCAAACAGTGTCTTGAATAGCTTAACTTAACCCTTCTCTGAGTGAAAGGAAAGATGATTTCCAGTAATCTCTACAGTCTAAAGTACTCCATGATTCTTTGATTTGTTAGGAGTGGGAGAAAATAAATATTTATGGATCTGCAAGCAGATGGAGCTGAAAATAAACAGAAAAATTGTCAGCTTAAATGTGCCCAGCACTGTTTTCTGGTACTGAGGCCAACTGGCAGAGAAAAGGCTGTGTCCATATTATTAAATGCTTTTCACCTTCAAAAGAAGGTGGATGTGTGTAAACAGGCCTCTGGCTTGTGCTAAACACATAATATATCTAAAAATTGGGCTATCTCAAGTCAGATGGTTCAAAAGGGTGCTGGGGACCACAGCTGCAATTTATCTTCACAACCAACTGACTTCTTGAATTCAGAAATATTCCCCATAATTATCTAATTTGTTAGAACTGGTGTAGCTGTGACACAAAAGATTTTTTTTTTTCTTTCCACTGTAAACATGGAGAAATACTTATATTCCTGAGAACTCTCATAGGTAAGGTATCTGGAATGTTCATCCTTCTAGCATTCTTTTTGCTAATTTGTATGTTTCATTTTGGCTTTTTTTTTTTCAAAAAAGTTTACCTAGGAAGTGTTAAGCTCCTTTCATTTATTTTTCACACTCAAAGTTATGACCCATGGCTGCGTGAAAGTCCGTGTGTGTGGTGCTCTTAAAGACTTAAGGTAAGATCTTGTTTCTATATAGCTTGCTGTAGTTTATTAGTGCAAATTCTTGATATTGGGGGAGGGTGATTCTGTAAAAAAAACCACCTTCTATGTGATATATGAAAGAGAGGGGCAAGATTTTGAGACTAGGCAAAGAACTATATTTTTTGCATGTATTTCATATTGAGAGAGGTTCACTTTAAAACTGTTGTAGTGACTTTTTTTTTCTTCACACACTTAAAGTGTATTTTCATAGTCCCTTAAAACACTTTTCCCTCATTATTATTTTGGATTTTCTTTTTATTTTGATTTTTGATATGTTTTGTTTCTTTGGATATATTTTCTTTGAAATTAATAATGTTTGGGGACTCTGTGAGTGGTTTTATTTTTTTGGTTTGCTTGTTTGTTTTCAGTTTGCCAAGTCTGAAACAGAAATATGTTTATGTCCAGTTAATGTGTGTGGCTTTTACATTCTTATTTTGTCTTTCAATGTAGTCTTGAAGATCAGACTAAATGGAAGAAAATTTGGGCAACTGGTGGGAAATCATGAAAAATTTAAAATTTGCTCAACTTCAACTTTATTTGTTTCTCTCCCTTCTGGTACAGTGTCATTTTATTCACCTCTTATTTTAACAAACAGCATTTATAAGCAGAGTGCCCATAAGAAAATGGGCACAATCAGCTTTTTGATATAAGGCAGGGTTGTACAAAGAATTCCTAACTGAATGTACGGTACTCTTTTAATTCAAGTCAGTGATAAGAAAAAGTATTGCACTGACAATTCAGATCATGAATGATTTGGTTCATCAACAAAATGTTACTTTCTCATCCTCTGCTCTGCTTCAGCAATTTACTTCAGTGAAAGGCAAGTTCAGACTACTCAACTCTTCTCCAGAGGAACTTACCTGTTCTAGCCTGGACTGAAGTCCACTGAAGAGCTTTTTTGTCTGTCAAAAAGGCATCATTGCTATTGATCTCTGCTGGATTTGTACAAGTGACCTCAGGGTCTGTGCAAGCTCTCACTTGAGAGAGCCTTACTTTCAACAAGCGATTTTTTTCATATTGATATTAAAGTAGGTTGCCTCATGAATGAACAGAGCATGAAATAAAGAATAACCAAAAAAAAAAAAAAAAAAAAAAAGAGGCAGACTTTTGTTGTTGTTTGATTGGTTTTGGTTTTCTTTTTTTCCTAAGGACATATCCATTTTCACTTAAATTGCGCATGTATAAGGGGTGTATTACTCCAAATTATTCCAATGGAATTTCTTTTGATCCACATCCTCCATAGCAATTAGAGTTTCGCTTGTAGATTACTAAGTTACCAGAAATTGACTGGAAAATATTCGTGTTTAGCTGCCTTTCTCAATGCTGACCCATAGATGTTAAAACATATAGAATATTAAATATAAAGGGATTTGATAAGTAGACTACACACACACCACAGCTGAATCAATTCAGTGATCCACAGGTCACAAATTCCATCAGAAAAAAAGGGGAGACATTCCATACATCCTAATGCCAACACCATTAATGTGAGAAAACAATAAATTCACTCATCATTTGGAGATGGGAACAGTTTCTTTTTTTTTTTTTTTTTCCAGAAAGACAAAGCTGAGAAAGATACATTCATTACACCCTTGAAAGGAAAAATCATTCAGCAGAAAATATAGGTAGAATAGCTATAGAACAAAGAAAGTAGATTCTTAATCTTTTTTTTTTTCTCCTAATGAGCAGATCCCTTTTTTATCCCTTTCTTAAAGGCATAAAAGGAACAATATAAATCCCTAAAACTCAAAAATCAGAACCAGACATACTGAGAAATTAAAATTTCACACAAAATATTTTTATGTATCAGACTGACAACATTATGCAGACTCTAGACAGGCAACCTGGGATAAGTTCATAACCTCCCCTTCAAAAATCTGAACTACCACTAAAATAAGTTAATATTAAAGTGCCATAACAATGACTTTATGAAAGGAATTGCACAGGTACAAACAGTCATAACCCCATCTCATTGGGAATGACAGTTTCTATATTTCAGAAATAGAAGATGTAATGCTGAAGTAACATTTGAGTATTCCAACAAGGCTAAATAACATTGGAAGGGAAATGAGTCTTGAGGATAGGTGGTGAGTTGTCCATGAACTGACACAGTTCTCAAGTATACAGAATGCATTTCTTTCACCTGCTCTGGAGATACTTTAAAAATGCAAAAGCTGTTGACTGTCCAGTCCTCCCTCTTCTTCTGTCCATCCACGATCTGCACTGGACACATGATGGCTGAATTTACATGCTGGATTTCCTTGTGGAATGTTACACTGCCGTGCAAAAAGACAGGTTTTTTATCTCCAAGATAGCACAACATCTTTAAGATAAAGCAACATTGTACATTTAAGCCTGCAGCTCCTTAGAGGAATGGTAGTAAATATTTCATATTGTGTATATGTACAATGTTGGATGACAAAACATCGTATCACACTGAACCCAAAAGGTTTCTTTGGTGGCTTTTTATATAGAGTGCCCATCTGGACCAAATCTAGTTTCCTGTTTTTTCAACAAATATGACAAACTGCTGTGCTGGATGATAAGACAAAGGCACTTTCAGTAGTAGTTATCAAGACTAACAGCAACCAAGAAGTCACTCACTTTGCAGTATTGAACACACCTCTTGATTATTCCAGGGCTTGTCAAAAGAAACAACTCTCTAGATGAAAACAGTGAATATCCAGACTTCAGAGGATCAGGAAAGGAAACATTTGCCTTAAGAAAGGCAAATGGTCCAGGTTTTGGTCGAGTTTTGAATTCCTTGATTGATGCTAGACAAATGTTCTTAAAATTCATGCCTGCAAAAAGTAGAATGAATGAATGAATGAATGAATGAATGAATGAATGAATGAATGAATGAATGAATGAACGAATGAATGAAATTTATTAAATTAACTCCATGGGGTGGGAAATAAAAGAGTCTTCTGAAGGAAAAATGTGTTATGATAAATAGTTCATCATTCCTGCATCCAAATTATTAAACCCAAGCTCAAGGGTTTGGTCCTAATTTACATCACTCACCGCAGAACTGGTCTGAACTAGTACAGATGCTGTCTTCCACTGTGTACATGTAACATAATGAAATCTGGGAAGATGGAGACATCTTGGTTAGACAAGAGTTGGAGACCTAAGTACCTTGACAGTTGCCAAAGGGATCTGAAAAGAACATTAAGTTTCCATCTTTTGGGGAACAAAAGGAGTTTTCTAAATTCAACATTTTACCCTGCCCTCCTGAAAGATACAAAACTAGACACAATCACAGATCACATGCTTTTTTCTACCAACAAAAGTAATGCACTTTTTTTCCCCCCTGCCTACAGAGATATATGTACAAGATTACCATAGGCTGTCTGCTTAGGCATTAGAAAACTGACACAGAAGGACAGGTATGCAGCTAAGCATTCTATTTACTTCATTTCAAGGCTTTTTTTGTTGCATAAAAATATGGCAGATGACAAAAAAACTAAGAAACAAGCAATCTTTAAACAAGCAATCTCTAAAGATAGAAACAAAATGAAGGAGCAATGGGAGATCAAAGGCTGTCATATGAGTAAGGTAATGAGAATAATTCAGGGTTATTCTTTCTTCTGCTTCTCTAAAAACTTCCACCAAATATTGGAGTGATTATTTATAATTTTCATTATATTGATGGTATGGCTAAAATCAAAGTCTTTTTCTGCTGAGTACTTTTGAGCAAATAGGTCAGATTCATCTTTCTCAGTTTTGGAAGTCTGAAGTCATCTATTTTAACAAGCCATTTTAGGATTAAATGAGCAGCCCTAAGGAACAAGCAAAAGTGCTTATAGCTCTCCTTTACTTATAAAAGGAGTTTAGAATGACTAGTTTGAACTGAAATGTCTAACTTAAGCGTCTTAACCTAAGTGAGATTAATTCTTCCTATTCTTTCCAACTAAGTTTATCACTGAAATATAGGCGCCTCATCTAAGATGGTTGCCTAGATTCTCTCCATAGACAAAGGAGAAAAATAAGTATCTCTTGAGGGAAATTCTTTCTACATTACTTGGACATCTTTTGGGAGGCCGAGTCCTGCTCCAGAAAGGAAGCTGGCTGGCCAAGGGACTTCTCGCTTGCAGGTGAAGTGAGTAACATAGATCAGTGCCTTGCTGAAAACATAGTGTCTTTTGAAAAGACATTATAATTATATATATAAAATAACAAAGTCAAGGATGTTTACTGTTGCCTCAGTTGAGGATGGATTTCATTCTAATGGCTGGTTATAAGACAGAAAGGGAAACATAAAGTAAGAGTGAAAGAACCATAAAAATGAGTGAGAGAGAAAATATAAGAAATAACTTCTGTAAGCCTCATGAGAAATAAACACATTTACAACTACTTTATGCATAGTTAAATTGAGATACAAATAAGTTTAGTTCTAAATAGTAAGCCAGAACAAGAGATTCAATATCAGAGAAATAGTTCCCAGAAATTGGGAAAAAACTGCATGTTGGCTATGGAGAGAACTCTATCTTGTAAGAGATATAGGACACAGGAATGGGTACTGAAAGGAAAATATCTGAATGTGAAAATAGTCAGGAAAAAAAATATAATGCACAATAAGATTCCTGGCTGATTGAAATCAGCAAATGGATTCTTAGTTTAGCTATCCAAATAAACATGAATTCTAGCCCCCAACCTGATCAGCTTTCATTTCATTCACTTTAGTGTATATACATATATGTATATATATATATGTGTGTGTGTATATATATATATATATATATATATTAGTTTAGATAGTTGAGAATATAATTATATTCCTTTTTTTTAATTTGCTCCTATTTTACCTTATTCACATCTCTCCAGCAAGCTGCTCTCTAACATCCAAATAAAATAAAACTTGGGTGAATATGGTACTGCCTTTGCTTTTGCTAGAGCAAGAAAGAGTGAGATGTGCTGCAGTTTCCCCCCATATGCATACATGTGCTAGCTACCTCTTTTTTTATATATATAGAATTCAAACAAAATATGTTATGAGAGAAAGATATGACTTGAAGACAGAAAGACACGCCCCATAGAAGTTTTAGATACTGCAATATGAGTGAAAAGCCAGTCTGGTAGATACATACAGGAATTATGCATCCAATATCTACAATTGTACTTGCGTACACACAAATGCCAGCCACCAACAAGGAGGAGGCATGGCTGTGTTGCAGTTCTTCTGAGATAAAAAAAAAAAAAAACCTTCTTGAAACAGTTGTGTCTTCCACATTGTTTCTATAAATCTGCTGAAATTAATTATATTGCAATGCCGTGAAGTAACTGACACTCCTACCATTCAATTTTGGTAATCATTTGATAAATCTCATATAAAATATAGCTATGTCCCAAAAAGTGGTGTTGGCTTTAAAAATCTAATATTTTTTCTCTTAATTTTTTTGTCTTTCTTTATTAAGTGATATTATATTTAAGCATGTGGAATTCTTTTTCTCCTATGTTTTGTGGGATTTGACTAGTAATGACTTGCTTATTATGATCACAGAACATTTATCTGTACTATGATGCATCAGTGAATAAATAAAACTGATGGGTTTTTCACTGTCTTTTTTCTAACTAATGTAATCACTTTACCCCAATAGCTGGGTCTCACAATTATGAAGAAATAGAGAAAAATACCCCATACCCACCACCCTCCAAGTACTGCAAATTTGGAATAAAATGCAGACAGTTGGAAACAGGCTGTCAGCAAAGTTAGTGCAATGTTTGTCTAGAGGAGAAGGTAAGGTCAGCTCTGTAGACTTCTTGGAACAGATCTCCCATCAGTGTAAACTGATATAGCTCCACCAAAGTCAACTTACACCAAATAAATATTCCTTCTTTATTTTTGCGTTAGCTATCTTTGCATTGCAGTGCAAAACAGCAGGAGTCACCTTATGGAGGTTTTGGTGTATATTCAACTCAATTTGTTCAGCTTCCAGTTTCTTTTTCTTTTCTCTTGCTTCCCTTTCCCCTTTCTTCTTCATTTTCTCTTTTCAAATTAATTTGCCCTAGCCCTCTAAACCTGGATTTTTAAAATTATTTCTGGACTGAAAATCTTATAGCAAGCTGTCCTTGAATATTCTATGCTGCTCTTGAACTTCTGCATCACACTCTTGGCTTTCCAAAAACAGCTTGTGGAAAAAGGAGCAGTCTTAAAATAGGCTACACATCCACAAAGAATCAACAAATGGTACTTCCTTTCTTCTTTATATCAAAGTAGAAATAAAGGTAAGTATATTTGTTGTTAAGTAGTTTTTCTTTTTTTAAGGACTGCTGTGGAAAATACTCTTTCTCTGGGAAAAGCTTAAAGCCAAATCTCAGGCTACAGGCTGGTTTCTCAAATATCTCATCTCTGGTCAATAGAGAGCAGAATATATGGGTGATTAAGAACATGCACAGGCAAGTTGATTAGTCTTTCATGGCTTTTTTTAGCAACATTAAGTAGCCTAAAAACTAATGTATGATGAACAGACTTTGTCCCTGCCATGAACAGAGAATGAGAAGGGAATTACTTAAGGCTCTCTGAACACTGAACACAGCTTAGACAAATTAGAAGATAAGATCATTAACCATTTTAAATCTCTGTAAGTAGAAATGGAGGATACCCAACAAAAAAAAGCAGCAATTCATAAAATATTGCAAAATCAAGTGGATTGCATTTTGTTGTACACACAGTGTTACAAACACAAAAATATCTTAATAATGAAAGCGTCAGACAATTTTTCCATACTGTCCCAGGAGCATCTGAATAAACTTCATATGTGACCTAAGTATTATTAGTGGCCTAATCATTCTTTTAATCTAGTTATAACTTAAAAGCAAACTTGGACCCAGAACGGTTCTCCCACTTTTGAGACTGTAGGGAAATTTCCCAATGAGTGCATTTGATTATTTCAGGATAGCTTTAAGAGTATTTAAAGTTTTGAAACTCTGAGTTTGAAAAGTATTATTTTATTAGACTGTTTTTGACAGATTGGGAAATGCTTTGGAAGATAGTGATCTCATCTCTAAATCATCTCTGGGGTTTTCCTACAGGTAAATCCACTAACATTTGGAAATCAAAGTGTAAGCAAAGGAGGGAAGATAACACTTTCAAAAGGGACTGGAAAGAAGAGAGAAATACCAAACTTTACTGCATAAACTTGTTGGCTACTTGTTATCTTTTATCTATATGACCTATTTCAATTCTATCTTTAAGATCAGGAATCTGAGTTTTTCTTTATTTACTCCCAGCTATATAGCCCTGGAGAGAGACTGCCTTCAAAGGGATCATATCGTGGCATGTGGTGACCTAAAGGTTATTTGTGGTGGGGAAATGCCTGTATTTGTGCATCACTGTGTCTTTCTTTTGCTTTCTAAATCTCAATCTACATTTTACTGTCCCTCATTTCACTTCAAATGAAAAACAAAGTCTGCCCTTCTTAAAAATGAAGTGAGAAATGTGGTCAAATAGGACCTTAAAAAAAAAACAAAAAACAATGGGTATTGTTCACTTATGAAAAAAAAAATTCTTGAAGACTTCAAACAAATAGCAAATATTTTGTTTAAATATACAGGTAAATTCATCAGTATAATAAGTCTTAGCTCCAGTAGTCAGACTTTGCCTTCTTGGTGTCACCAGATTAAGAAGTCTTTTTCAGGGATGCAATGTAGATCGAAGTATCAGAAAATAGATATTATAATATCATTCTTCTGCTGTACATTCCATATGTCACAGTTTCCAGTTATGAGCATGCTTCTTCCTAGTTTGACCACAGAACAAACATCAAGCAGTGACAGTGATGTTACTCCACCTCTAAGACTGGAATTCTACATTTCTGTGAAGACCCAGTGTTTTGCAGCAGGCTTCTTTTCACAAAATCACAGAATGGCCTGATTTGAAGGGGACTTTAAAGCTCATCTCATTCCAACTCCCCTGCCATGGGCAGGTTCCCCTTCTGCTGGACCAGGCTGCTCAGGATTCTATACAATCTGACCTTGAAAACTTCCAGGGATGGAACATCCACAGCTTATCTGGGCAACCTGTGCCTCACCACCCTCACAATAGAGAATTTTTTTCCTAATGTTAAACTATTTTGCAGCTTGTAGCAATTCTCCCATATTCTGTCATTCCTGTCTCTTGTAGTCTCTCTCCATCTTTCTTGTAGTCTCTGTTCAGGTACAGAGTTTTCTGTGAATCTGTGCCTCAAAGAATTCTTTAATAATTGCAGTTTTAAATAAAGCCTTCATGAATTTTTCAGTCAGGAAAATCACTCTTCCAGGGATGGACTATAGTTTCATTAACTCACCTGTTTTTTTTTTCCAAATATCAACTGCTTTTTCTGTCAAATTGTATTTAGATTTCCAAATTAGAATTTATACCCCAAATTTCTGGGGGGAAAAAAAAAAAGTTTCTATTATCAAGAAAAAATGCTTTTTCCAGTTATGTTAAAAAGTTTATTAAGAGATATTGCTTTCTCCTGAAAATATTCATTAATTTACATCATGAGACTGTCACTGATATTCCAATATCACTGTTATTGCCATATCTTCCTCAATGTTACAGCTCAGCATTCTTCTTTTCACCCTGTCTGCAGCATTCCTGTATGCTCTTAAATATTTACTTCCTTTTTCCAAAGGATTTACAGACTGAAATAATCTGTTTATTATTTACATACACTAGATACAAATGTTTCCTTTTTTGTTTGTTTGGTTTAGGGTGATTTTTGTTGTTTGGTTGGTTTTGGTTTTGTGAGTTTTTATTGTTTTTGTTTTGTGTTTTGCTTTTGTTGTTTTTTTGTGTTTGTTTATGGATTTAGTTTTGGTTTTGTTTTTAATCTAGGGATGAGAAAAAGTATATATTTATTTATTTGATACAAGAATATGTATCAAATAGAAAAGAAGGTAGGACTCAAATAATAAAAAAGATTCACTCTGTAAATCCTACAGTGTCATAAATTCTGTCTGTTTGACAAAGCCATTTAGTCTTTATCAGACTGAAAACTCCAAATGTTGGATTTGGAAACTATGACCATGAGAATTTGTCAAAAGTCTTTACTGGATTTTTTCATGTCACACTATTAACAGACTTTGGCCTGAGTTCCTCAAAAGAATATAGAAATGCACTTGGAAGATGACATTTTTTGAAGTTAAATACCTTCAATCACCACCCAGGATTTATCATGCTCTGCCATCATGTCTCTTGCTGTCATCAAGAAAGAAATGGGTGGAGAAAGAGATTTCATTATGGTTAGTTTATCTCCACAGGCAAGATGCTTCTGAGAATAGAAGAGGAGAGAAAATGTGCTCTGTCTCAGTAGTGGCCTGATAAAATCCTTGACATCTGCAGTTTTCCTTTCAGAACTTTTTCTTATTTCAGAACATTTCATCTAAATCATCACTCTTTGGGCAATCCTGTGTGAATCATAATCTGTCCTGATACCACTATCAGTGGAAATGGTGCTGCCAACATTTATGTCAATACTGAGATTGTAATTTCTTGGCAGTAATGTTCCTCACTTGATATAGCACTCTGCTTAACCTGCGGGAAGTTCCTGCTTGGTGCTGCCTCACTTAGAATCCTTTGCTACCCAGGCACATGGCAGGCTGAGAAGACACAGTGCTGTCCATGCCATATTTATTTACTCTGATAAGAGCTCTTAAGCTTATTTGGAAGAACAGTGATACTCCCAAAAGTGTAAGAGGGTAAAATGCACTGATGGTTTGGGAGATGGAATTGCTCTGTCATCAAATCTTCATTTTGAATTTATAGGCCAATATGCACTTCCAGTTCAGTTCCAGAAGTCATCCCTGTGTGTCCCATAAGTAACAGATAATTTCCCTACATTTTAGAGCCAATTAAAATACTTTTAAAACAAAAAAAACAAACACAAGTCCAAACTCAAAAAAATAATAACTGTCCCCAAAATTATGGCTCAAGAATAATGACAATTGACTATTTTCTAATCCTCATCTAATATGCTTTTTTTTTTCCCCTGAAAGTGCAGGAGCAAGAAATTCATATGTATATTCTCCAGTTTCACATAAAGTTTTAATATAAATTAACTATGAAATCCCAGATATGAAAAATATACCGAAAAAGGCTACTTAGAAGGTCAAGAGAATGGAGAAATTTTCTTAGCAGTCTAGAAATTTTGGTATGTTGAGGCTCCCAAAATGAAAGGGATAAAACAGAGGATTTGATATTTGTCTAAAATAACATATGGGAAGTTTTAACAGTAACACGAGAGCAGGAAAGGGCCCATTATAGCTAAGGAGCAATGATTGCAAAAAACAAAATGGGTATAAAGTGCTGCAAATAAATTTAAACTAGATAATTTAAGCTTACTCATTAGAGAAACTATGATCTATACAAATCTACCAACCAGAGACTTGGGAGGAAAATATTCTGATGTTTTTTTAGTATGGAAAGTGAAAGAGCTCATTCTTCATGCTACTTGCCATAGCAGAGCAATTTTAGGATCCCACCTCTCCTCCCTTTTCTAACATTGCTTGAAAAATAAGGATATTCTCTGGTTTGTTTAATCATCTGTGTTTTGAAAATTATATTTACCATAGCAAGTAAATTGAATATACAGTTAAGTCACACAACACTTCTTCAAAAGCTTTAGTATTCCTGTGGGTGGCATGGACTTCTGGCCTGATACAAGAACAAATCAAATAGAGATCTAAAGGCAAAGATATGTGATTGCAAAGGCAGAATATATTCTCTAGCAGATCAAATTCAGTAATTTTCATGGATTGTTTTGTTTAGAAGTCTGGGGGATTTTTTTTTTTTTTAATAGGCAAAATCAGAATAAAGGGAATAAAGATTTTTTTTTACACCATGCTGAGCACAAAAAATGTGTAAGGAATATTGGAAAAAAATATACACATTATGAAACAGTCTACATAATAGCTAAAGCTAAATCTTTATTTCATCTGAACTCACCCTTTCTACAACCAAATAACATCTCTCTACCGAGTGTACATAAATTCTAAGACAGCTGTTAAAACCTGCAGCTAATCCCCAGATTGTCTTCATATCCAAGAAGTTTATTACTAGTTTAATAGTCTCCACTTTTGAGGGTCAAATTGGAGTCCCTCCTTGAGGACTAGAACACTGAACCTGGCAGACATATAACCAATGTTGGAAGTGTCACTAGTCCTCAGATTCAGGAAGAGCTATTCTCGTACATCTATTAGTAAATCTTGAAACACATCCTAACCTAAACTCTAAAATGGTGGCGAAATTTTCCAGGTGATTTCATGGATTATGCGCGTTTCCTTTGAATACAAATACCTCAAATAAAAGACAAAAAAATTACAAATAAACAACAAACAAACAAAACAAAACCCCCAAAACAAACAAACAAACAAAAGAAACCAGCCAAAACACAAACACCATGTAGAAAACATTAGAAAACATTAGCAAACAACTAATGTATTTCACAGTCTTAATTGAGTTTGGATAATTACGGATTCTCATTTACTTCCCCATCCCTCTACTTAAAATGCTGCTTCAAGTTTCGCATGGATAAATTGTTTACCCATTTGGTCTTGGGTCATCAGTTCATGTCAAGCCACCAGTTTATTCCAAAGTGGTCCATCAGTATTATGGAGCTCCCTGCTGCAATAATTCTAAAAGCAGCAAAGGCAAATTTGTTCCAAACTTTGGTTTCTCTTAGAAACATCTTCTCCTCTCCCTGAAAAGTTATATTCTCTGAGAATACTGCATACAGCTTTGCAGTGACTGTGTTCCTCATACAAGTCACAGTATCATGTGCTAAATTCTTCAGTTTCCTAGCTCACCTTGCTCTGTCTCTCAGGTGAATCAACACCGGTTTATCAATGACTGCAAGCTGTATCTTAGATATTATTTTTACCAGCTGTCTGTATTTTAATATTGCCTCAGAATGATGTTAATGTTTGCAACATTTGGCCACATTGTTCCAGTCTAATATGCCTACTTGTCTACATTACTGGGATTACACAGCAGGTGGCTACATCATCAATGAAGAATCAAGTTCAAATTGTTGCAAATACTTCTGACAGTTTTTCTTTTTTGTAAATTTTGAAAGGCTTTGGATGTGATAACATTACAGCTCCAAGTACCTTCCTCTTCTACAGTCCTTTTGACGCTTTTTTTCACTCAATGCTCTTGATTTTGGTTTTTGGGGTTATTGCTTGGGAGGAATGGAGGGGAGTGGTGTATAAAATGGCATCCTAGGGAAAAGGGGATTTTGCAATTGTGATTATTATATTTATATTTTCCCCCAATCCCTCCATGTCCAGGACAGTGGTAAAATCATCATCCCTGGAAGTGTCCAAAAATGTATGGATGTAGCACTTCAAGACATGATTCAGTAGTGACTGTGGTGGTGGTCCTGGGTTGGCAGTTGGACTTGATGATTTTAAAGGTCTTTTCCAACCTTAATGATTCTATGATATTGTCAAAACCTTTTGATTTGCTTGCCATTTTCAAGTAAATTTGATACAGAGAGCTAGCCTAAAAACTTAATTCCTAAAATTTAATATAAAATAAATGCCTGGATTAAAAATAAAACTCACAAAAACCTGAAGAAGTGCCACTGAATATCACCTTAAATCTTTGTAGACACTAAAGAAGCCTTAGAAAAGGAAGTTCTGTAAATCCCTCAGTTTTGGGAAAGTTAATTCTGTAAATTGCCTCTTAATAAATGAGATTGGCCATACAGGGTGCATTGCAGTTCTGGATGACAATGCAGCTCCTCTTCTCTCTCTGGCTTTGCAACCTTAAGAATTACTTGATTCTAGGTGAGGCTGCTGGCGTCCAGCCACACCTGGCATGTGAAGATCATGGACCAAAGGAAAGGTTCTTATGCTGTCCTGCAAATGAGTAAAACACACTTCTCCCTGAGGAGACAATTAGATGAGTCTCACTTCTCTTCAGGAGAGACATGACATATTTTCCTCATGGTGTACACATCTGCCTTTCTTTACCTGCAGATTTTTTGCCGAGACTAATTTGTTTCCTTTCCACACACTACCTTTGAGATGGCTAAATTTTGTTGAAAAAATTACATCAGTTTTAATGTGCTAATCTAACAACTTTAATTACTTGTGGATACCTGAATTCTACACTCACTTATTAATACTTATTTAATAAGTAAATAAGTATTAAAGAAGTATTTATTTAATCTTCATATTTGTTAGCTCAAGTTAAAAATAGTCACAGCTATAAGTTAGTGCTATGATCTAGTTTGATTGGGGAAGATAATGTTCATGAAATTCTGTCAGTAAATGTTGCATGATTTTTACCATTTTTAAGACTGTGCTTAATTTCCAAAATTTCCTCCCTCTAGATAGGTCACATGGCCAGTTCAGTACCTACCCTCAAGTCTCACTTCCATGTTTGTGTATAAACAAGCATAGAGGAGGTAAAGATCCTGAGGAAAATAAGGAAAACCACAAGTAGAATAATGGGTGACTCCTGCCTTGTTCTGGGAACTCATGAGATCTCATAGGGTGTTGCCTGAAAGGCCAAAGGATGTGGGATACCTCATCAAGGACAAAACCAGAACAAAGGAAATATTTATTTCAATGGGAAGGATGTTGAGCAGCTCTGGCAAGAGGATGACTTAGTTCACTGAGTTCAAATAGGAAAAAAATTAGTCGGTAGACAGTGGAAACAGCTGCAGGACACCAGAAGGAGTACAGAGCAATTCAATCAAACAATTAAAAGTTTATCGGAAGTAGAAATTCGTAATAGATAAGAAAGGCCATCAGAAGAACTTCTACTATCACATGAAATGCAAAACAAAAACTGAAGAAGATTTATATGCACTACTGAATAAAATCAATGGCAAAGGACATTGAAGACATGAGGGGGCTGAGGTTGCTTGGGAGTTTGGGAGGAGACACAGCTGGCACAGGGGACCCCAACAGACCAGTGAGATATTTCAGACCATATGAAATCATGCTCTGTATGTAAGGGAGGGAGGAAAGAAGGAAGGGCAGTATTTAAAGTGGTGGTGTTTGTCTTACCAAGTAACCATTCTGTATGGTGGGTCCCTGATCTCTTGGAGGTGGCTGAACACCTGCCCGTGGAAGAAGCGAATTAATTGTTGTTTTGCTTTGCTTGTGTTTTTCTTTTTCTTTCCCTATTAAACTATCTGAAGTGTTAAACTAACTAAAGATTTTTCTTTCCCTATTAAACTATCTTTATCTCAGCTCATGAATTCTCCAGCTTTTACCCTTCTGATTCTCTCCCAGATCCTGCTGGTGGGGGAGTGAGTGAGAGTCTGTGTAGATCTGGGCTGCTGGCTGGGGTAAACCACTACAGACAGTCAGTGTTCAATCACACTCAGTAAAGAGGTGTTTCCTAATTTCCATCAGGAACCTCCTGTGTTCCAGTTAGTGCCCACTGGGGCACCATTCCAAAGATTCACCTTCTCTGCATCTTCCTTTCAAATATTTATATACATAGACACATTCTTTCTGAGCCTTTTCTCCTCCCTGACATGGGCTTCCTGGGGTCCAGGAATCATGAATTTTCTTCCAGACCATTTCTCCAGCCTGTTGAGGTACTTCTGGATGACAATTGGTGTACCAGCCAGATCTCCTAGTTTTGTACAGTTTTTCCCCTATAATGTAGAAAATTAATGAAGATCGATGACCAGTGACTGGATTTTATCAAGATGTTGTATCACAGATTACCAACTTCCTGGCCCTTTTCAGTCATGTCTCTCTCTGTTTATCCAGCCCATGCTTCATCAGCTCCTCTGTGAGGATCCCTGTGGTGACAATTTTCAGTGTCTTGTGGAAGCCAGGGTAGACATGCCCACTGCTCTTCTTGGGCTTGCCAGGAAAGTCGTTTCACCACAGAAGTATATCACATTGGCCAAGTATATGTCCCACTTAGTGAAGCTGATCCTGTTTTCTTTTTTGTCCTTCATTTGCCTGGGAATGCCTTCTGGGATTAACTAATCACTTTCCCAAGGACTACAGGCTGACCAGCCTGTAATTCCACAAACCCTCTTTCTCACCCTTTTGCAAGATAGGAGTGACCTTTGCTTTCCTCCAGTCCTCAGGCACCTCTTCTAGGCATCATAATCATTCAGCCACTGTCAGGAGGCTGCACAATGGTATATTCCAAGTCCCTCTGCACTTTTGGGTACATGGTATCAAGACCTATAGATTTCTGTTTGTATAATTTGCTTAAGAATTCTTTAACCTGATCTTTTCTACTAAGAATAAGTTTTTCTTGCCCCAGGCTCCTCTCACCATCCTTTTTTCTCATGCTGCCTTTGTTACTGCCCATGAATGATGTTTGGGTGTTAATTAAAGTCCTGTCTTTTCCATGTCTCTCACTAGACTGAGCTTTACCCTCTGAAATTTTATGAGTTTTTCCTGAAATGAAACCACCTTCTCTTCTTTTTTTAACAGTGCATTGAGAATTCCTCCCTAGTATTCCAAGGAAACATTACTTGCTTATTGAGCATGTAATTCTCCCTGTAGCTTCCATGACAGGCAGCTGGGACATCCTGGTTGCAGGTATTTTCAGCCCATGTCATGTCTAAGAAATCTGCAAATTTACTTTCAGTCACACATACACCAATGTCTCCAGAGTGAGAGGCTTGGAGACCTATTTCATTTAATGAAGACCATATCAGATATTTTCATGAGTAATTACATATGCTGGAATTAGGGTTGGTCTCTCATGTAATCTCTTCCCCTTTAACAAAAAAGTACTGTGGAATTTTAAATCCCTAGATTGTCTAACACTGCAGTAATATTCCTACCAATGAGTTTACTGTCATAAGCATTGGGAGAGAAAGTCCATTTTAAAAGAATATTCATGAAAAACACTTTCTGAATATGTAATTGGGAGAAATGTCACAGCAATTGTTAGAATCATACTCCCTAATTAGAGAAAGTACAAAATACCTTGTGATTTATGTGTTCCATGAAAGCTAAACTAGGGTTTCTGATATTGTATATTCACAATGAATTTTGCTTGTGTTCAGCATACAGACCATGACTGAATTGCAGAAATCACTCACTGAATCATCAGGATGGAACAGATGCAAGAAAATTGTGATCTTCTTGATGAGAAACAGAAAAAAAAAAAAAAAGAAAAAAAAAAGAAAAAAAAAAGACACTGGATCAATTATTCACTGCAAATTACACACTTGGCTACCATGATCATTATAACTCCTTCACATCCTGTTACTCTACACTCCATTATTTCTGCTTACCCCTATGGAGCCTGCCCTTTTACTTTCCTGACACTCCCCTCTTTTCTAGTCTGTCAAACAGACTATTTCAATCCCTGTTTAAAGGATTTCTCATTTCTCCTTTGTGCACCCTGCCATCCCTATCTCTTCCCCTTGCAGCTCCATCAGAGCAGTGGCTTTCATGCCTAAAATGGTGGGGGAAATGGTTTAAAGACCATCTGGCTTCTATTCACAGAGACACTATAGAAAACCAAACTGGTTTCTTAAAGCTCTTACTGTAGTGTAGAAAAGTGTTCTTTCCCCCCCACACTCTACTTTTAAACTGGAAGATTTTTTAAATTTTTCTCCCAAAGTCTTCAGACTGGTTCTTGAAACTGCTGCCATCATGAAGGAGCACTGTATGGTTTCCATAATGAATAGCACAAATAGTTTTTAACGAAGCCTTCCTTTATCAGTAGAGCTCAGCATAAAAATGGATTTTGCATGGTAAATTTGATATAGAGGATGCAAAGGTACTGGCTTATGGGATAATTGTTAATTGTTGGGGCTTATTAAGGATATTTCTTCAATTTACCATTGTATGGGTACATGTCAAGGGTGTCTTTGTCAGTCTTGTATAAAGAATTTAAATAAATATCCTCTCTGTCACTGTGAGATGTAGAAATATCACTCTTTCTGTTTAACATTTAATCAACAAATTCAAGTGACTTGGCCAAAGCTGGGCAGGAAGGAAATCTGTGATCAAAGAAAAAACCAAAGAGACTTGCAACCTATGCCAGCACTTAAGCATCAGATGCCTTGTCTTCAGAAAGCACAGAAGAGCTTACTCTTCTGCAGTACTCCAGCTTTCATAATATCTCAAGCTGCTTCACGCTCTAAAGTATAATTTTGCTTTTTTAATAATACCTGTCACTGGAGAGGATGCAGAGACAAAGACATTTAAAATTATTGTGTTAAAACCTACAAAAAATGTTAACTTTAGCTTTGATAGCTTTCTGCCTATTTTCCAGTACAATAAATCAATAAAAATTTTATCAATTACTTAAAACTAGACTTGGGTCTATTTAATCAAAATATGTTTTAGATATTTCAGATGGCCCGTGGAAGAGCCTGAAATAGTCATTGTTTTGGGGCACAGCACGGGTGGAACACTGAGTTCCACCTCCAAACTTTATGGGTTCCTTTAGTGTCCAGATCAGACAGACCTGGTTTACAACAGGACCTTCAGCGGCCTCATCTCAAGAACAAGATCTCATGTGATGATGGTCAGAATGGCTTATGCAGGGAGTACAACCAAAGAAATCCTCCTATTCCATTTTTCCTTGACCTAATAGTCAACTCAGGACCTACTGAAGGTATTTAATATAGGTCTTGACTGGATATGCTTTGTGGAACTGTGAGATTATATAACCAGTTACCTCCAAGGGAGTGATGCACTTCACTCTGAAGAGAAAAGATACAACACACTCTGTTGAAATAAAACAGTGATCTAAGAAAATTCTGTGGGAAATGTGGCAGTGATTTACCAAGATTCAACAGCAAGGCACAGTGGATTATTTGCTGCATGGGGAACAGGATTACACAGAACTGTCAGGCAGATGATCTCATTAGGACATGAGGTTTCAGAAAGAACTTTCTCAAAGAACACTCTAGGTGCACCTTCATCCACTTCTAATCCCAGACTTGGCCAAAAGTTTACTTCTAAGGGTTTATATGTGCTTAGTCGATTCTTTATATTCCTTACCTCTGATTTCAAATTATAACATGCCATTAATCACTTACTAAGGGTCACTTTCAGCAAGGAATTTGAACCTCAAGAGGAGCATTGAGGGGCATCCTTGTTCAAGGGGAGACTGCAGGCAGGAAAACTCAGTGTCTGCCCACTATTTATGGTGTGAAATGATGGAATTAGGTTTGCAAAGCAGCAAGATTTTTGGGTCACTGTTCCAGACAGCTTTTGTCTACCATGTTGCCAGTCCAGTTATCAATCTGTCTACAGTCATCACAGCCCCCACAAGTGGTTATAGTTTAAGGGGTTGGGGGCAGCACACCCTCACATCACATTCAAGCTTAAAAAGATGGAATAACAAGTGATCTTTATTTATCCAGTCTGGGTACTCAGACTAGCTCATTTTTGTACAACAAACAAATCTGAATGTAAACTATGGAAACAGAAACCTGTGTTCCTGTGTGGAAAGAGTGGGAGTAGAAGTAGGCAATATTATGCTTGAAACACAAGAGCATCAAAACCTTGTTTTGGTTTTTCTTTTTCTTGAAGTTAAGTTCATTATATCCAAGACTTAGTCTGATTTTGTTGGCTTCAGATAGAAAAAAAAAATGGTGCCTTTTCTCTCTAACCTATTCTAACCTGCCAGTCCAGGCAAAAGTCTTGCTACCAATAGAAGTAATAGGACTTCCAGGTTTACTTGCATTAAATAGAGATTGTGCATTTTATATAGTTCCTTAATTTTAATGCAAAACTTAAAACATACAAACAAACATATAAAATATGTACTTTTAAGAATTGGATTCAGAAAAGTCTGTGAGAGAATGTCTAGTTTAACTATAAGAAACACTTTAAAATAATTGTAGGATGGTTATCTAAAATAATGGACTCATACTGCCAAGGTTTTTTTCATCTTTCTGAAAAAAATTCTACAGAAATCATTAATTCATATCAAACATTTTGGAGAGATATGTTCTGTAATAATTTGTGATTTCTATTTTTTTTGTTTTTGTTTTTGTATAGGAGAATTTCATTGTGAAAGGACCCTATTTTCAGACAACTCTAATGTTTTGAAAAATAGTTCTCCACACTTTTTCCTATTGAATAACCCTGCTGATCCTATAAACAAGGTATTCAAAACCTCCACTGACAGAAGCTAACTGATTTTAAAGTGAACTGAGCCCACTTCCAAAATTTACTATTAAATTACGGGCATTGGTGTCTGAGCAATGAGATAAATATCTAAAGTACCTCAACTAACATGACTATTAGAAAAAAATGTTTTGGATAAACCCCATAGGAATATCCAGAAAAATCCCTCTGAATCTGTCATGTGACACAAAGATAAACACCAAATACAGCACTTTGTAGGCATCTCTGTAGTACAGGCTTCAGCCATGAAGCTCATCCAATACACAGGCAGAAGAGAAGCTTCTTTGTTTACTGAGTCCAAAGACAAAAAACATCAGCTGATTCAAAGGGCAACCTACCCCTAAAAAGAAAAAAGAAAGAAAGAAAAAAATAAGTTGGATATGATTGTCTTTGTTGTTCACCTCCTACTGTCCTGAAAATTCAAAAAGAAAAATAAAAAAAAAAGAATACTTGGTTTAACTGAATATACAGCCAGTAGTTAGCATGGACTTAGTGAGTCAAATATCACACCAACAGGGAAACATTCCTGGCCAGCTGCATGAGGAAAATCTCAACCCATGGCAAAAATTTTAGAGAATATTTTGTAGTAGAATATTTTGCAAAACTTAAGACTTGCAGTTAACATATTTCCTTTCCATGGATATTTTTTTTATTAAATAGGTGGCTAAATGCTAATGTCTCTTTTGCAAAATTCTTCTCCTGACAGCTGTGATCCATGCTCAGGGAGACAGTCACAGCTACAGGTAAATCAGCTCTTTGTTTATGGGACTACTCTACCTTTTTTACAGTCTGGAAAACACAGCCACAAAAGGGACTAAAAGGCAATGCTGAAGGTCACACAAGATGCCTTTCAAAGGGCTGAAGGCTTTCTTCATCCTGTGTGTACCACTCAGTCCCTGTGTTGGGGGTTTGAAGGCATCTTCAGGGAGGTGGAAGCTAGCCACTGCATCTAGGGATGAATACATCAATGACAGCAGGAAGACTGGATGTTTTCATCTCCTCTCTAATCCCCAGGGCACAGCCACCAGTTTTCACACACAGGAGTAACTGCACCGCTCCCTTATCAATGTTCCGATCATGTGAGTCTTAAATCTGCTGGAATGCCATC
This sequence comes from Taeniopygia guttata, assembly GCF_048771995.1. Classification (NCBI taxonomy): domain Eukaryota; kingdom Metazoa; phylum Chordata; class Aves; order Passeriformes; family Estrildidae; genus Taeniopygia; species Taeniopygia guttata. The sequence goes on along the minus strand of NC_133063.1, from coordinate 43,246,094 downwards.
TTAGGGCTGATGTATGAAATAGTGCTTAAAAAGGCTGCAGCTGGGGGATAGAATGTCTGTTATTTAAGTGTGCATATAGATACTGAATACATTTTTGAAAAGCCCTGCATTTGCTGTGCTAACTGTTGCCAGCAGAGCAGCATGAGTGTGGCAGAAAATCAGTGTTTAAAAAAAACCCCAAAAACAACAGGTCAGTCCACTACCCACTAGCTTGATTTAGAGGATTGTTTTCTTAAAATACGTGTATAGAGAATAGTGGAGGAAAAATGTCTGGACATGTGCTTTATATTAGTTTTCTGGTGATGGTGACAGGTGCATTTGTCAGGCCCCAGGGAGCAACTCCGTTAGATTCATTTTATTAATTGAGCAGATTACATGTTTTAGATTTATTCCCTCCTCCTCCCCCAGCTCCCTTTTCTTTGATATTCTATGGTTAAAGCAGGGAAAGGGAAAATAAACTTATTTTCAGCTTTATCAAGTTATAATTAAGCATGAGGGGAGTGGAAAAATCCAACAATAATGCAGAGGGTGCATAACACTGACAAGGTCAATTATCTCCTGATAATTCTCACAACAGCAAGTATTAATAAGATGAATAATATTAGTTGAATCTGAGTTTGTAGAGTATTAATTCTTATTTTAAAGTTTTCTACAACATAATGAAGACAGGATTGTAGATGCAAGTGGGAGGCTGATTTAATGGACTCCAGCCCTATTAGTTTCTTACCAGGCTGAGGGGTCCTTGCAGTATTTGCTGTCTATCAAGATACCTGGAATTAAGAATGCAGAAAGCAGGAAAGGGAGGCTGGGAAAAACCATTTCCCCAGGATTATGGATGCTTTCTATGCTAATTGTTAAATGGGATCCTTCTATCTCACTTTTGATTGAAATACAGTTTCAAATATAGTTTGAGATACTTTATACTCATGGTTCTTTGAGGGGTTTTGACTCAGCTGATCAGAATCCAATTTTCATTTGATGTACATTGTAAAAAATCTAGAATAGTTGTAATGTGACCAGATGCCCTAGTGCAACTCAACAGAGCTGTCCTGGCACGTCTCTGAAAATTCCACCTCAGGAATAGCCATAGATGGAGCATATACCTTTCATTTATGTCAGTCTTATTTAGCTCATGAACCCTTCCTGCTATTATTTATACCTTAAACTCCAGGTTATATGTTTGGGGAAAATTGTTTATTTATTTTCGTAAGAAATTCCCAAGACAGGGTTCTATTTCATTTTACCTGATGATCCAACAAATATAAATTAGGAGTCTCTTGTACTTTATTGTGTCCATACTATGCTCCCACATTCACAGAATACTAATGCAGCTAATAAGGACTTCCTTAAACCCATTTCATTCATTTTTTTACAGTGAAACCCAGTGTGTTTACTAAGGAATACTGAATTTGAGTTTTTCCAGGAAAAGCTCACACTTTTTAAATGACGTCGATCTCTGTTTTATTCTAAGTAGAATCACAAGGACCAAGCACAACTAACTAGACAAAAGTCAATATATTTAGTTTTTGCTCCAGAGATACTGAATTAGTAATACAGATAGATTGCCCACTACCACAAGCATACATTTTTCATGGAAAATTTATGATCTAAGCACACAAGATGTTGTGAATACACAAAAAAGTCCAGTAATCCTGAGTCTCTGGAAGGCAACAACAGAAAAATGCATTTATATCCATAAAATGTGCGCACTAGTGGGGGCAAGATTCACAGGGTTTTGTGTGCACAATGCAGCACAAATATTGACTAGCAAAAAGACTGTTTACTGCTGAAGAGATGGGAGACTCATTAGTGGCATATCAGAACCATAAGGTGGCCTACTCCAGAGGCACAGAAGTTTGTAGCAATGAAAATGATGTCTGAGAAGGATGCTGCCATCTGTAAGTTTGAACACTGGAAGTCTTAGGGAGGAAAGAAAAGCATGGCATTATTCTGAAACCCTGATGAAAAACTTCCTATGAAGGAGAAGCAAGCACTTGGGAAATAAATGCAATATAATCAGGAAATACTTTTGTTTTCTGATAGAGCATGGCAGTTAGTGAGGAAGGGAAAAAAAATTTTTTTTGTGTGTTTTTGCTTTTAAATGCCAGGTTTTTATTTCCCATTGGAATTATAAAATATAAATTTACATTTTGACAATATATCCCTGTGATAAACAAAGTGTCCCAATGGTTATGTTTGGGCCATTTTCCCCCAAACTCTAACCCTTGTGAATTGAGAAGTGTGATATGGTGAGTGACAGCAGTCTAGGGACAGAGTATTAAAATTTGAAGCCTACAAGTCGTGTTCAATAAAAATACATCAAGGAGGATGAAACCTTTACAATTCACCAGCACATTTTACTCTACAATTTTCAAAAGGAAAGTAGCAGGGGTCTCAATCAAAGCATGTTGAAATCAAATACATCTCTTGTAAATGTAACCTGACAGTGCCTGCTTCCATTTCCGATCTCCTCACTTAAATGGGTAACACATGTGTAAACGATGTTTATTTTATTGTAAATAGAGCGTTGTCTCTGTCCTTTAATATCACAGTTCTGTGTTTGCAGTTTTGGTGTCTCCTTTAACTGCTGATTCAGTATTCTCCTATACACATTTATTAAGGCTGCAAGCCTCTGGACAGCTATTCCACCCCCCTGCATTGTGACAGGATTGACTTCACAGACTTTTTCCATCCCAAATAATTGGGTATCACATCCTGCCCTGAATATTATTTCTTCGATTACATGAGCTCTTTCTGGTGTTTTATTCCATTGCCTGAACTCTTCATTTTAGGCTAGTTAAAGATTTTCTTTTATCCAGTATTTAGGTTTTCAGCTGCAGTGTAGTGCAAAATGTCCTCTTCTGTCCTTGATGAAAAAGAGAGGAAAAGTTGTTCTAAGTTTTCTTCTAGCCCCTGAGAAATGTGTAGCATGCTCTGTGCCCCTTATCACAGTGCTGTGAAACAGGGATGGGTAGATAGAGGTGAGGTGGGACTGCCTGGTTGCTCAGATGTCTTCACCAGTGAAACTCACATCAAGAAAGGCACCATGATCCCACCCAGATAACTTTTGGCAGTGCAGAGATTCCTGTGTTTCTTCAGAGAGATCAGATCAGTGGTCCCTCTAGTGGCACCTTCTCCTTCAAGTTACTGGCTCCTACAGGCAGACATTCTTCTGGAGAATGTTTGGTCCCTCAGCTGGTGCTTAAGTGTGATGCCTAATTTCTAACTATCTGCTAGGTCACATTTTCAGATCTTTGGCCATGGTGTACTGATGGTTCACCTCCATCTTAAACACCTACGCTAAGAGTAAAACCTTTTGATATGTCTGATGGTATTCTCTGTTTGTGATTTATTTTACAGCAGAGGACATGCCTGTTTTTTCTACCTGACGATTGCCCGTCCCAGCAGCAGGAATGCAGCCAGCTAGGCCCAAGGCTCCTGAATTAATTTTTCCAACACCCTTCCCATTGTGGTGTTCAGCTTTGAATTTCCATGGAATTGCCTTGTGATTTCAGTGAATGTAGCAAGATAAGAAACACCCATGCAAGCACTGGAGAAGGAGGCAGGAAGGAGAAGCAGAAATTCTCCCAGCATTCTATGGAGACTGCCAGTCTGGAACAGATGCCCACACTGCTGTCTGTCAATAGTATCCCTGGGGCAGATGCTCCTGTTAAGGACCCCACTCCAAAGGAGGCTGGATATTCCTGATGTTTCCTGGAATCAAAAGACAAAATTTTCTGAACAATATTGAGAGTGGTAGGATGAAAAGCAATTTTTGATGAAAGGTTTTGAGTGGACAAAATATGCCTATGAGCATGTGTGGTAAAGGATTCCTGCAATTTTTGTAAAGATAATTAATCAGTATGTCTAGCTGGTACATCCAATAGGGGATGCATCAGTGGAGGCAACATCAGTTGCCCCAGTATTCCACTCTTATGTCAGCCCCTTGGAGGTGTCCAGGGGATTCTTTGCCCTATGTCTTCTTAGTTGTCTTAAGTTCAGCTGGAAAGCAAGATGTCCTTGTCAGAAATTTTCTTCTTAATGTTAAGACTAAATAGAACTTCAAGAATGTGTTAGAAAGGGTAATTTCATTATTCAAAGATGTGAGAAAAGGCAGGAAAAGCACTAGAAGTAATACAACTATATATATTAAATATATATATTTATTTATTATTTATTTTATATATATACAACTATATATATTAAAAATCTATAAAGCTACAAATGTATGAAAAACCTAATAATCTTTAGGCATGATACCAATACTGACTGTACCACCGGGTAACTTGAGGGTGGGTAGAGGAGTCTGGAGATGCTGGGAAAGCAAACAGAAACAAGAAGCCTTAAGGTTTGTCTCTTGTGTTTCTCACTACCCAAATCTATTCTAATGGGCAATAAATTAAATTCATTTTCCTGTTTGCTTTTACCATGACAGTAATTGGTAAGTGATCTCCCTGTCTTCATCTCAACCTACAAGCTTTCTTACTTCTGTTTTTTTTTTCTACTTTCTGCCTCTGTCCTTCTGATGGGTAGTGGAAAGTGAACATCTGGGTGGGAATTTGCTTCCTAGATAAGGTAAACTCATGACAAAGAAAATAAAAAGCCAGAAATCTGCCAGATAGGATTTTCAACTGTAAGGTCTTCTTGGAGTTTTTTTGTTGTTGTTGTTGCTTTGGGGGTTTTTGTTGTTTTGGTTGGTTGGTTGGATGGTTGGTTTTTTTGCTTTTTTTTTTTTTTTTTTTTTTTGTTGATTATAAAGAAATTATTTACATCACTACAAAGAAGTTAAGCTGGAGCGTAACCTGATCAGCTCTGTATACCCATTTTAACCTGTTAATTCATTCCTCATTGGTTTAGTATCTGGTTCTATGAATATTTCTGTTAATAACTTTACACACATGAATAGACCCATTAATCACAACTAAGGAGACCGGAAGGTTCTCAGATGTTTGCAAGAGAGTGCAGGAAGTTAAGTAGGTGAAATGGCACCTGAATGTCTTTAAAAATGCAAACCTAGGTCATTCACCCTGGCAAATTCTGTCTGGTTAAAGAGTGTAGTTTTTTGGGTTTTTTGGGGGGTTTTTTTTTGTAGTTTTCTAAGGTAGCTCCTAATTTGACACTTAGAGAAAACTGGGATGCTTGAAATGAAAAAGGTATCTAAATCTAAACTTAAGCAGAGGTGCTGTCTTTGGAATTTGGCAACTAGGCATTTGACAAGGAATCAAATCTAGATAGTTTACACTGCACTGATATTTGACACTAAAAAAAAAAAAAAAATCTTTGTATTTTTGCATCCATTCACCATAGTGTAGGTGTCCTGTCCTTTTAGGACTCCATATGTCTTAAATTATTTATGCTCAGATGTCATCCAGTCCCTTCAGCTCAGACTGTGCAGAGCAAAATTAATCAGAGGACTGCAGTTACCCTGACCTATTTGCATGGGACCTGTGGACACACAGAGGAGGTGAAAAGCCACTGTAAATATAGGTGCTGCAGGTCTTGCTATAAAACAGTGTGTGAGACTGGAAATGTCTGTCCATGTTTGCCTGCCATGACAAATTACATTTCAATATTTACCTCATGATCTAAATCCTTCTGCTGTCCAACCCAACATCCTACAGGCAATTGCCTGAAACGGCCCAGAAGAAGAACATGCACTGGTTAATACTTCCCCAGTATTGCCTGTCTTCATTCAGTGCAGTCTTATAACCTAGAGTGTTTTCATCTTTGTCTGTTCTTTAGAAAGACTTTCATTAATTTGTCTAATCATCTCTTGAAACTGCTTGATGCCATTAGCATCTACAAGTTACTGTGGCAACAAGTTGCACAATTAATTCTGCTTTATGTAAAAGTCCTTTCCTTTGTTTGCTTTTAGAACTTCACATCTGATAATTTTTTGACTACCTGTAATTTTTGCGTCATGAGAAAAAATAAATATTCATTTGTTTCTATTCTTCACAATTTACAGATCTCTCTCAGTGTTTTCAGACGTCTTTTTGTCTGAGCTTTGGACTATTTAATGTCTTCCTGTACAGAAAAATTTTATATGTTCAGTCTTGCCTGCATATTGGTTGTTTTGTTCTTTCTGAGAAGAAGGATAAGAAAGAAGGTACTCCATGTCTGATATGGATGTTCCATATAGGGCTATGAGAGTTTTGCTGTTGTCTTTATTTATTTCTCATAATTTCCTGATGTACTGTTACAGAAATACCAATATAAATGCTATTGTAGATGCAGTTATGCCAGCATAAGCTGCTTTGTGATACGTGACAAGGGAACAAGCCACACTAGGATAAGGGAAAAACATCATAAAAGTCAAAGTGCACTCACTATGAGGGCTGCAAAGTATCAGTAAGAACAATAATAGCAATGATTCCTCTCTGCCTGAAATAAATCATACCAATAGTTCCATGCTTAGAGTCTGTGCTCATACCAGTCATAGACCAGAGCCACCCAGAAAAATGTTTTAGTGTATGCTTGACTTTGACCTGTGAATATTTTTACAGATACTCCTTTTATTTTGCTGGGAGCACTCATCTGCTTTTCATCTGTACATATGCTTTTTGGGTCAGGACCCAAAGCACTTGAACAAATATTTATCAGCTATTTCACAGATTTTTTTCATCTCTACTGAGAGCTAGATTTGTTACACCCCTTCATGTTCTTATGCCAGGGGTGAAAATGAGCCTTTTCTCTTATACTTTGAAAAAGAACTGATTTATCTGATTGGAACCAGGAGCCTGAATTTTAAGCACATTAGCAACTCAGTTCTATGTCTGGTCTGTGCACACAATAAGGAGATTTGTATTCGAACAGTGCAAAGCTTTTCATCCTTGTGGCTTACTGCACAGGTGTAATCCCTAACAGGATGAATTACTTTTACAAGCTGAAGTACCTAAATAAGGCAGTGGGTAGTATTTATGGCTGTCTACATGGACTTTGCCGTTTCAAGTCAGAATTCAGACTTGGTGTGATCCCAGGCCTATATTCCCTTGTCTATCTGCAACTAATCTGTTACACCCCAAGATTAAGTTAATTAAAAATCCCATCTCTTCTTCTATCACAGGATATTTTTCTCATTGGAGAGGTGCCAGAATTTGTGATTCTGCCACAGTCCCCATGGAATAAGATCCGGTAGCCAAGACAGGTACACCATGTATTCCAAGTAGGCTCTCCTCTGCCTACAGGTACAGAGTTGAACCCGAGATTTCTCCATCATCATTTCCTAAGTATAGACTCAGACCTATACCTAAAATTAGGCTGGCATACATAACATGAGTGCAAAGTGATTTTTGAATGCACCTTGTACTTCATTTAGCATTTCAAATGTAGTGGAGAAAGTAGCATGGATTAGTTACTTATACCTTCCGTGGGAAGCTCTGGATGCATTTGAATTGTGTTGCCAGACTCTTGGACAATTACAGGAAAGTATATTTGTTTTTACAGACTGAAGTTGATTTTAGGCACCCTGTGGCTTGTGTGGAGTGAACCCTGTCTTCCTATCTGAAGTATAATGGAAGTAATGGTCTTATGTCTTCCCTGATTTATTAATGGCTTAGGACTGTATATATAGGTTTTACCCAACTTCCAAGCATACGGCTATATTTTGGCTCTGATCTGCTGATTTTATTTCACTTAGTCAACCATTTACCTCCCTTTAAAATGTTTTTAATATCTCTTCTTAGATGACCGTAATCCTAAGAGATCCTAGGAGATCCTAGGAGAGCCTAGGAGATCCCAAATCCTCCCTAGGAGATTTTATTTTCTCTGTAGGAAGAGATATTGACATCAGTATTGAATGACCTATCTAGTCCAGAATTTCTCACAACTGGAGTGATAAGTTTTAAAGACTCTCAACTTTTAACTGAAATTTTCTCATTGTTTATTGATATAAACAGGGTTTCACTCTTATTTACTGATTTTTTAAAAGTGTTTTGTTTAAGATGGGTTTTGTTTGAGCACAATGTATTTTGTTGAATTCAATGTTCCCATTACTTTCCAGCCATCATTAGCTTGTCTTTTTGCTCATTAAAACAGGCTTAAATGCTCTCTAGCCAGTTTCCATGGATGTAGTCATACAAGTCCTCTTATTCAACTGATCTTCTTTGTCTAGCAGTAATTTGCAATTCTTGATTTATTTATTTATTTACTGTTATTATTTCCCATCAAACCTTAACAGATTTTACACTTGTGTTGTTGCTGGGGTATTAGAAGACAGACATGAGCCCTTGTTTCAGTAGAAAATTTTACCGCATTGTAGGTGAAAGCTGGAACTGTTGCTAGGATTCAGCACAGTGAAATGAGGTAACAAGACTGGAGGGATTTAAAAACAGAGGGGTTAGTGTATTGCCATGGGATTTTAGCCAACTTGATTACTTTCTGAACAATGATGTAATGGTGGAACACTGGACAGTTTTGGTTTTTTTTTAATGTCTCATATCCTTGTTTTCAAACTGAGAAGTTTCAAAATATTATCTTACAAACAGAATTACTCATTTGTATCTAAGATATGATAGGCAAGGAGCTTTTCTTCATCCTCTATCTTAACAGAAATCACTTGATTTACCTCCCAGTTATTTTTCCCTCTGCTTAAATTTTAAGTGTCATTTATTTTTCCATCAAAAAGCACAGCCCTTCTTCTCTGCTTGATATCATGTGAGACTCTGGGGAAATGTACTCTAAAGAGATGAGCATTCTTCTGTTTTTTTAATTTGGGGGTTTTTTTGTTTGTTTTTTTGTTTTTTTTTTTTTTTGTGGGGGTGGGGCTGTTGTTGGGTTCTTTATTAGGTTGTTTTTTTATTTGGTTTAGTTTGGTTTTAGGTCTTTTGGGGGTTTTGGGGGGTAGGGTTTTTTGTTTTGTGGGTTTTTTTTGGTATGTGTTTTTATTGTTTTATTTCTTTATTTGGGTGTTTTTAATTTGTTTTTGTTTAAAACCTCATGATGTAATGATGATGAGGCTGGAATCTGTTGACAGCTCTGGTGGGACTTAATGTCAGAGTTTGAAATTGCTTATTTCTGGGCTTGGGAAAAAATCTAGATCTATGATAGGTGGGTGAATGGATGGATGGATAGATGGATGGATGGATGGATGGATAGATACATAGATAGATAGATAGATAGATAGATAGATAGATAGACAGATAGATAGATAGATAGATAGACAGATAGGTAGATAGATAGGTAGATAGATAGACAGACAGGCAAACAGATAGCCAAGACTTAAACATCAACAGAAGAAATTAGTTTGAGAAACATACAACTACAAGTAATAACAATACGTAGCTGTTGGCTTCATGACTTTCATGAAAAAACATGCTGAGGAAGGTACCTGGAGGAAATCAGAAAAGGACGGTATCTTCTCTTTGAAAACTGATATTTTCAACAGAATTTAATGGTTGTGGCACCAACTAAGCTGACAGCACCTAAAAAAGAAATCTTAAAGTAACCCTGACAGTCCCCCTATGTTACAGATACAGAACTGCCAGAGGGACCAATCACAGAAAGGTTTTCTCCCAACCCACCTGCTAACGAAACACTTTCAATCTGTATCATAGACAGGAACTTCACTAGGATTAGACTTAGGCATTGCTACAAATTAGACATGGCCAAGGCTGAGCTCAGTTTATGGTTACTGTTGTATTTTATAATTTTAAGCTGCTAATGCAGAGGACTTGATTGTGCAGAACTCATCCCCAGCAATGTTGATGGTCACAGACCAGCTCAAATGCAAATTATCTTCAGGCTTCTGGCACCTTTGCCTCCAATTTTAAAATAAAAATTTAGAAAAGAAAATATAGTGTATAAATATATGTGTGTGTGTGTATGCGTTATCTATTGGCATATTTCAGTGCCCTGCTGGACCATTAAAATTTGTACAAAGGGAAGCTTTTTTGGCTTCAAATTATATTCATATTCAGGGCTTTTTTTTCAATTCACAGAAACAAAAGGCAAATTTATGTGAAGAACATTTATCATCCACTGGTTGTGTCTTCACAAGATATCAAATATGCACTGGTGGCTACCAATGAAGGGTTGAAATCAGAGCTCAGCCTCTAGGAACCATATTCTTCATACATAAAACCACAAACTGATTATTTTGTATCAGTTATCACTTGTTCTTTGCAATCTGAACTTATTCTTTGCAAAGGTTTTATGTTTATTTTCTGGCTTTAGAGAAGATGAAATTTTTTCTGAGAATTTTGGTTCATGTTTAGAAATTAAGATTGACATCAAACTTTCCTGTTGTGCAGGAACTCCTCTATCGGAGTCTTGGCATCTCACTTTTAGAAACGATTTTTAATCAAGTTCAATTATTAAATATGAGCTTTAAATTTTTACATATGTAAATTTATACCTTTTCTGGAACAACTACCTGGAAATTAATTATAAACTCCCAGAAAATGATGCTGAAAAGATTATGTTCTGTAGTTACTGATTCTAATGGCAATAAGAATGGTCTTTGATGCATGTGTACCCTGTAATTTTCATTAGTCATATGAAAAGATGAAAGATCAGACTGTAATATCAGTTACGTCAGTGAAACTTCATTTTCCTCTTGTATGACTTCTCTCAGAAGGCAAAACAAATCCCAACATCTGATTTTCTATCTTATCTTTTCTAAAGATTGCCTAAAGTTCCATAACCAGCTGGGCTCCCTTGCTTGTGTCCTATTTTTCTCTTCATGGAAAGGGATTCAGATTTTATGTAAGTCATTTCTGTAGGGGGAAGTCCTGCTACCTGTTAGCACAGTGCCTGATTCTCCAAAAAATTAAACATAATGCTGTGTCTTTAATGTCTCTCACTGAATTACAAATTTGGGAGCTGGCACTTCTCTCATTTTATTCATCCTAATTACAATTGCCCAGTCACTGAGATGCCAGCCTGACTAAGAGCAAGTCAGGTAGTGACTCCCCAGGGTCTTCTTTGTAACAAGAAGGCTGTCTCTAGCGGCTTCAAAATGACAATTTCCTCTCTTTTACGTCAAAGTAGAATGCTACCCCTGGACAGTTTCACATTTGATTTTTTTCACTAGCCTCTCTCCTGAGTTGCTTGATTAATATCTCAGTCACCTAAGAAATTAGACTAAAGTTTGTACCTTGGAAGAAGAAGGAAAAAAAATTGGGAAAAGAAAAAAAAAAATACAGAGTTAAAAAAAAAAAAAAATTGAAAAATTATCTTTCTAGCAGGGCAGGAGTTGAAGGTACAAAATAAATGGAGCTTTGATATTTTGCTGCCTGAAACTGTATCTCATCTGAAGGAAGGACTGGCTTATTGCTTAGGAAATATGCAACACTTTCCTTCAGAAATTTTAAAGAGACAGTTAATTTATAATCCTGTTTGGAAAAAAAAAAAAATCAAAAAAAAAACCCCACCTGTCCATCTCTCTTTTCGATAAGCAACTTCAAATAATATGTCATAAACTCTATCAGTTTCTGGACGTCATGCTGGGCCCCTCCCTGGGAGTCTCCCCTGTTGGGGGAAACCCTCCTGGAGCCATTCTGTGTCAGAGAAAGTAGATGCACAGGACATTTTCCATCCAGCTTCTTGAGTATTGCTATCTTATTTAAAGTTTGCATGCCGTCCATACCAGACTCTGCACACTGGAAAAGCACCGTAAACATGGCCAAAAATCTCTTGTTACAAGGTCTTTTAAGGCCAAGTTATCCAATTAAGAAATGACACCTAGATTATTTTCCCTTTTTACCCAATAACTGATCCCTCAAAGCCTGCAATGAGGATTTTTCTACCCAATTACAATACATCATCCAAACCCATGAAGAAGAAGGAAGAAGAAGGAAGAAGAAGGAAGAAGAAGGAAGAAGAAGATCAGGACAACGCCCTATGCCCTCCATCTTGTTCTCATCTACAACATACTAAAAATCCCAAAATCTAAATTTCTCACCCAGGTGACATACAATACTACTCTTTATAATCTATTTCACACTTTTGTGGACTCTAGTCTATCTTGAAGTCTTGGAAGTTTTCTCCATGAATGAGAGTCAAAGCCAGTGCTTCTCTGGGGGTCAGGACCCCCAGAGCAGACAGAGAAATATTCCCTGGGTTCCCACAAACTCCAACTAAATATCAAGGAAGATACTTTGATTCTGGTGTAATAGTGTCACCATAGATTCAGTTGCAAGATGGAGAACCTAAGACTTCAAGCTGCTGGTTATATTCTTTCTACTTGGCCTTTCTAACACAAAGATGATATATGCACACCAGCGGAGAGATGCTTCTATGCAAATACCATGATGGTTTAGGACAGTGTGTGAAAACCAGAAGTGAGCCTAGATCCCCAGAGCACATAAGCCTTACTGATTATGAAACTCTTGGTTCTATCTCATTGAACTACCTGATTTGTCTGTTTTTTCCAGCTCCTGAGACACCTGCCACCCGAGTTCTTAGACACTAGGTACAAGGATTAACACAATAAGTGTTGTCCAAAGAGACAGCAAGAGATCCTCTCTTTTGTGAATCACTGGCATGCCTGTGCTCCTCACGGCTGTCTTTGCTGCTTCCCTTTCTCCTACATGATGCAGCCAGGAAAGGTGGACACATGTAAGCACTTTATCTTAAGGTCCCTTGCACAAGCATAATGGAAGAAGCCCTGTTGAAACTTTGCAGCAATAAGCAGAGGTGGTTAGTGGGTTTTTTTTGGTTGGTTTTTTTTGGGGTTTTTTGGTTGTTTTATTTTTTTTTCCTGTAGCTCTGATTGTTACTGGTTTCAGTTTGCATTCAGAAGCACAATGTTGTTGATTTTTTTTTTTTTTTTTACATTTCTTTTCCACACCCAAAAGATTTACAGAAATAAGTCTGAAAGAAGTCTGGTTAATATCCTGTGCATGTCTCATCCTAAAGAGAAAGATGGAATAATTTGCAGTGTCCAGTTGCACTTGATCAAATGATTACTGTCTTTCCATCTGGTTGTAAAACATTAGCACCTTTCACTAATTTGTCTAAATTTCTGCTGTTTCAGTCAAACTGGAATTTATTACTGCCCACTTACCCCGATTTACTTCTGAAATTATTTGCATGGATTCTGTCAATCCTATTTGAATATTTTTATTATGAATAGTGCTTATTTGGGGGCAGAATTGATTTATGAGTGTTTGGCATGCTATGCCCAGTTATTTATTTTTAATTTCTGATTTGCACAAAGGGAATGACAGAAGTGGTAATTCTTTTTCTCTTGACACAGAATATGTGGAGGACCAATAACACTTGAATAAGAAATTATTGTATTTTTTTTTTTTTTTTGGTTTTAGGGTTAAATTGTCAAATGTAAACAATTACAGGTCTTGTCAAGGCTTTATAGCAAATAAAAATTATTCTTTCTTATACTCAGCTCAGCTCAAAACCAGTATAGAAACTTGAAGGGAAAAATGTAATCACTGAAACAAGTGTGAGAAAGGCAGGAAAACGGCACCAACAGGAAAAACTTTTTCTTCCTGTGGTAGTATCTTCATCCTTACCAAAGAAAAGAGGTATGTGTTCTTCCATAGAGACAATGAAATACTGTTTGATGCTCCTTTTGCTTTCTCTCATGCAACCTTATGTTAAAACCCACTTTCACTCACAGAAAAATGAGGCAAAATTGCTTTCCACTTTTTTTTGGGTACAATTTTGTATTAATTACTTTTTGACTATTTTTCCACATATTTTTGAGATAGAGGCTCAATAGATATCTGTATCTTACTTCTCATTGAAGCCAACTTTTAAGTTGTTTTTCAGTGGCCAAAAAACAAGAGAAAAAAATAGGGAAAAAAAAAAAAAACCTTGAAAATTTTTGAAATTTCTTGAATCAGAGCTGACTTTCACAGTAGTCTTTTTTGGCTCAGGAGCTGGTTATGAGACCAGAGACTTCTGGTAACAGAGGTAGATTTTTTTACAGCACAGAGTGGTTACTATTTCATGACTACTCCTCCTACAAAGTTTTATCTCAAAGACTTGATGGATTATCACCTGAGATCTACACTCACACAGCTCATATCTAGTGACAGAAAGAGTCTGAATTGGCACTTTTAAAAGAGTAAATCATGTGAATATGTGGGTAGAATTCACATAATTTAAATGTAGTCACCTCAGAGTTTGGTCTCTAACAAAACCACAATGTTGTAAGGAATTGGAGTCAAAGGAGAAGCATTTCTGGACAGTAAGTAATATCATCAGTTATAGAGAAATATCATAGCCTGATTGCAAGTCTGACTATTCTTAAACAAGCACAGGGAACTATTCCCAGGGGAAAGTTATAATTAATAGTTCATCCTCTACTAAATTAGGTAGAATAGAGAGTATTCTGTGTAGGCTGCTGTAATCACTTGATGTAAAAATATAGTTACTTCAGTAAGCTTAATTTAGGTTGAATTGCAGTAGCACTAATACTACAAAACTTTGTGGAAAATACTAGGCTTTTCCTTGCTGCACTGTCAAAGAATGAATAATTGCTGGAAAACTGTCCTCTGGTATCCAAAATCCTGTTGAAGTAAAATATTATTATTACATTTTATATGTAGGGATGGAGTGTGCACTTCTCATATTACTCAGTGAACTTGTACCTGAAAAACAAGAGCAAAATCCAGTTTCCTTAAATATCTGTATTATGCGGAATTCAGTAAAGCCTCCCTTTTTAGAAATCACCTTTTCCATGGTGTATAGAGAACACTGCAGACCAACCTAACATGGTCCAGGAAAAAGGGCCGTTTTAAAAGGAGGGATTTGTTTTGAGACTCTTTCAGCCTAAGCTTTATTGTTCTCTCCTGTCCCTGCTCTTATTCCCTTTTTTGAGATAGAATTTAGTCGCAGAGAATGACTCCCAGAGAGATTCCCAGAGATGAGCACTGCTAATGCAAGTTTACTAAGGTTTACTAAGCTTTCTTCCCACCAGAGGAAACCACTTCTAGGGCATGGATGATTCTTGCTGCTCTGAGGAGTGCAGGATGTGTTTCTGGCACCTATGTCACTTCTGGAGACTAAGTAGGGATACTTGCAATGATGTTATTTGAAACAACTTGCTTCCATGCAGTTCATTTTAGAATGCCACTGAAAAAATCCCTCATTCTCGTTTAGCTGGTTGCTATGTCATTAACTCACTATAGAGCCCCCATAATGTCCCATTATACTGTACTTTCAAGCTTTTGGCTGCTAATTAAACATGGAACATTCTGGATTGTTACAAGTCTGAAATTAAAGGAAGGAAAACTTACATTATGAATAATACTGTTAAATAAAAATAATAATAATAGGATTAATGGACACCCAACTATGTACGTAATTAGTCTAATTCCAATGAGAGGGTGATGGTGAATGTTTTATCAGTGTCACCAAGCCCTTCAAGTGTAATTACAGAACTGTTTTTTCAATGCTTAGTGTGTGTTATTCATTATATTATGTGAAGAATTGAGCCTCTGCTAAAAGAAAATACAAGGCAGACAATTTAAAACCATTTCAGAAGGATACTTTTATGTTTTGTTTGTTGAGAAAGTTTTAGGTCATTTTCATTGCCTTGTTTTTGTTCTCATTTTTGATCAGTAATTATAATGTCTGTATAACCTCTACCAATTTCATGAACAAAATAAGCTACAATAATGAAAATACAGGTCTCCAAATTGAAGAGGAAAAAAAGGGCTACTCACTTCCAAAAGTAAAGATTTCTAAAGTAGAGGTGATTACATAATTTCTGGATTATCAAGTATATGTTAAGCAAGACTTCCAACCCTCCACCCACTTCTAGGTACTGTTTAGACTCACTCAGTGAACATTTTGTTATGCAGGTCAGCTATATGTTAAAATAGAATAAAATCCACTCACACCACTTGTTTGTATTTAAAGCTGTTTCCAACACTTCTTATCTAATTTTTAAAGGTGAATAAATTATTTATATCCTTATAATGTAATTTAATAAGATGTATCTCATCTTTTGTTTTATATCCCTATTCCAATAGGACCTTATATAATTGAGCATTGTGTAAATTTGGATCAGCCACTGACTGCATGTTACAAGACATGACTGGTGAAGCCTAGACATCTCCTTCTTTTTCCTTTTTTGACAACTTTCAAAAAGTCATACTGAACAGTAGCCTCAGGACCACAATAATTTTAGTTGTAGAGGACATTTGAAGGTCATCTGGTTCAATTTCCATCCTGAAACAGGGCTAATTTAGATCAGGTTATTATATGGAATAATGGATCAATTTGACATGGAATTTTCCCTCAATACTGGGGATGAAAAGGGGAAAGGATCCTAAAATATCAGGCATGTTAGCAGAAGCTCACTGAAAAAGGATGTTCCAATTCACAAAATACATTATTTTTTCGAAACGTATTTTTCTCATGCAGCTCCTTCCATTCTTCCCTGGAGTAGCACATGAAAGTAGTCAAGCTGACTTCTATTGTGAGGAGTTCAAGTACAAGATATTTTTCTAGTGAGTACTTGTTAAAAATAAATTAATATCTCTAAATGTAAGACTGAGAGAAATACACCTGAACATTAACAAATTGCAAGCGGTTTTGACATTCTGCAATATTGACAGAGCAATAATTTGAAATTTGTTGAGTAACAGCATAAAGAACCTTGTCTCTCTAGGACCGTGTGGTTGTTTTTTTCTTTTTATTTTGACACCAATGTAGATTTAAGGCTGAAAAAATCTTTAAAGTTGCAGTGAAACAAACCTGAAACTTCATGTCCAAAGCTATTGGTTTGGATGACTCTGCGCTTTCTTGCCAAATCCAACTATTTCCACAATGCCCTTTCTTCCCTCTAAAATGTATAAAACATAACCATGCCATTTCAAAATATGTCCAGGAAACTTTCTTGTTTCTCTTCCACAATATCTTCAATGAGGGTCAAATCTAGACAGAAAGAGTGCACAAAATTTAGCATGGATAACTTCATTTCTTCACGGAGGCTTTATAGTAATGATCAGCTACTTGTCTGGGTTTTGCTCCATGTTTTGTTTTTTACTAATTGGAAATTAATCCTGGGAGAGTATGTCAGAATGGCTAAAGATTGTCCTTTGGAGGTCTTGTGGTTGGAAAGCAGTAACTTGTACAGCATGCCGTGACTGCAAGAGCTCTGTGAAAGTTGGAAATATTTCCAGGCTGGTTTTGCTTAGTTCTTCACAATATCCAACGTTTTTGTTTGGTTTTTTGTGGTTTGTTTTTTTTTTTTTGTTTGTTTGTTTGTTTCTTGCAGACACATTTCTCTGATATCTGGTTTATTTCCAGACCTGACTGATTTTGTATCATTTGGGAAGTCAGAATTTTCATGGTCTTCATCCTCATCCTAATCCAACAGCTCACTGAACAAGGATAAAGGAGCTTGATATGAAAATATCTAAGCTCTGTGTTTTCCTTGTGTCTAGTAGCAATTATTTATAGTTAGGATTTATATTTTGGCATGATCATTATTATTAGCACTGCTTCATTTCCAAATACTGAGGAAATTATGCTGAAAAATGCAGTTTATTTGAATATTAAAATTCTCTAGCCTTAATTCTTTGAAAAGAGTGGTCAAGGGAATAAATAACCATGACAAAAACATCAATTTAAAATCAATAGATCTAAAACTACCAAAATTTATAGCGCTGTTCAAATCTGTCCTTTATTTATCATGATAATAACAGTAACTTATTTTTATAGAACAATGTTCCATGAAACAGGGTGAAATGAATAGGACAATAATCCTTGTCCTAATTTTTTAGTAACAGACCACAACAAACAGGTTTTCAAAGGGTAAAATGTCCTTTTAAAATATGTTCTCTGTCTTTCTCCTCTCTACAACCTTTGCCTTCACATTTTTGAAACTTTCTCTCTTCCCAGGATTCAGTGGCACTGGACTGCTCAGTGTCAGCTCTGCTACTCTTATGGTTTTCTTAAATTCCAGTGTGGGTTTCCTCTAAATCCATTTCAGCCACATGTGCCCCCTGTCTACAGGGTTCCTGACCAAATACCAACCTCCTCATCTGGGAGGACCATTTTGCGTTGAGAAGGTTTTTCAGTTTGTTTTCTTTGACAGCATATGCATGTGTGAATGTGCTGTCACAATTTGCAAAATGCATAAGGAAGTCAAATAACACCTACTCAGAACATTTCTGAGTCTGTGATCTGAGGTTAGTGAGTCTAAAATAAAATTTACATCTAAAAACTTCTATATTGTTTGATTTGTTTGGAGAGACTACAATTCAGTATAAAGTGTGTATATCTTGCTTCCTACAACAGAACATAACTGGCCAGGCTAGAAAATTCACATAATCAGAAAATAAAGTCCTTGTCCAATCTTGAATATATGGGTAACTGGTAACTTGGCTATTTGGGTAACTGAGTTAAAATCTTCTTTAGAAACTTGGTGATTTTTAAGAAATTGTGTTTTCCTTCAGCTTCAAGTATAGTCAGAAGAGACTGATAGATCTTCTGAGGGACTTTATGCATCATTACTCTTCAAATGAGCAAGCTGTTTTGGAAAACTTAGATGTGTTCATAATTCTAATAACTACACAGACGTCCTAGACATTCTTATCTTTTTATTCAGTCTGGAACAAAATATCAATATGAGTCAGAGAAGGGTGTTTGGTTCTTCATTTTAATAGTCATTCAACCCACTGTGAAGTAGCAAAAAAACTCAGGTCTTGTTATGAGCCTTTAAGTGAGGTCAGACATACTCTTCAATCATACTCATTTGAATAAGGAGGTACTGTGAGCAGAAGGAGTGAATAAAATGTTTCAGAACTGAATTATGAGGGAAGGTGGGAGTGCTTGTCTGTCACAGCCAGAAAACCTGTCTTTTTCCCAGAAAATAAATTACTCAGCTCAAGAAAGACAATATCTGGCCAGCAAAGGTTATTCAAAAGCAGAGGAGTTAAGTCTGTAGACTCAAAGGCCATTGTCACCAAACACAGAGGATTATGAGCCATGTGACTATTTCTGAAAAGAAAGAGGAAAGTGGAGGGCATGGAAGAACGTTGGTAACACAGAGTGCAAGATTAAGCCCTACCAGACAAAATTCAGTCTCGGTCTTTTTGTTTGTGATGAATGCCAGTGTTCTTTGAGATGCGTTACAGAAAAAAATGATGAACACTTCAGACACTTAACACTAAAAATCCTTCCACATGTTCATCTTCAGAATGAATGGCACAGTTTCAAACCAGACATTTCATACACTTGAGTAGCAGTTCTGTTATCTATCAGCAGTAGGAAGCAACTATCACCTTAAAGACATCAGGGAATAATATAAAAAAATTCTTTATGTCTGACTGGAAAAAATCAGTTATATTTTTATTTTATTTTTGTAAAGAGGACTTCATATCAAATCAGTTTGCATCACCAAATTGCAGTTAGAGGCACTCACTTATTGCCAGCTTACTGAAAGGGAGACATGGCTGACTGATGACCTGCTGCCTTCCATCCTTTTCTTTTCTGATGGCCTCCACCTCACAGGTCCTCATTTTACCTCAGTTTACCACTGAAATGTGTGATGAGAACTCTCTTCTAACTAGGATTTCATTATGAATGGAAATTAAAACATTGCAAGGATTGCAAAAATTCCAATTGGCACCATGAAGGACAGAACAAGACAATAACTAAATCATATCTCCTAGAGTTTTTCAGTATCAAGTCAAAAATATGATGGATTTTGACTGCATAGGACAAAATAAAGGTGTCTTACTGGTTGAGTTGACTTTATTTTGCCATATATTGTTTTTCCATTTACTTCATCTTGTTTTTCTGTTTTTGGTTTTTGGTGTTTTTTTTTTTCCATTCTTAACATTCTAGAGATATACATATGCACACACACACATAAAAAGTTAACCTAATTCTGAGCCATTTTTGAGTGAAATAAAAATGTACAGTGATAAAGGGCTTTATTTGAACAAAACAAAACAAAAGATACCACAGTTTTCCACTTGTGCTTTCAGACATTCTTGGGCAGGTGTCCAAAATTTCTTAAGCATTGGGACTTCTAGGCCCACATCTATAGCTTTTTTTCTACAGAATAATCCCATCATCACTGAAATGTCTTTTTTTTTTTTTTTTTTTTTTCACCCAGGAAATCCATTTCTTTTGAAATGTCTGTTTTTCAAAGTCGGTATTAACCATCCAAGCATCTACATTATACAGAAAATTATACTTCTGACAAAGAGAAATCAACATGACCTTATCAGAGTATTTAATTCTGATTAAACAAGGTAGGTTTTTTATCCATATGTTTTATTTCTATTGATGCTCTTCTCAACTTCCCTTTTCTCTGAAAATAGCAGTGAAACCACGGTTGGTGTAGTGTTTCATTTGGAAAATCAGATTTTCTGATTGTTCCATCATGGAAAACTTCACTTTAATGTAATTACAGCTCAGAGGCTGATTTCTGTTGAAGAAAATGGGATTGATTACGTGAAGAACATTTTGTTATATTAATCAGATTTTCTAGTCAGATCCATTATCTCCCTGTTTGTACACATCCTTTGACTTCCCTGCTCACCAGAAATCACACTTAGTCATTGTTTATGACAAACTTTTTAATGCCTAAATAATTTTAAATGCTTAAATCATCATAAATGCCTCAAGCATCTTTGCAAACCACCACCTGCAATGGCCAAATGAGAACATTCTGCTTTTCTTCATGGGAACAACTCAAACAGTTTTGTAACTAAGTATCTGCCTTTGCTCAGCAGGAGTACTGGGACAACGGGAAACAAGGGATTAAGCCAGAAACAAACATTCCTTGGAAATGCATGGTCAACAGGCTGTTACTGGGATCATTTTGCCTCATTATAGTTACTTTTTGACATAGTTTAAAACTACTTGAGAACTGCCAGGAGTCAGTAAGGATTTGCAAAGAAATTCATGTTTTTAAAGTTTGAAAAGTCTGATCTGGACCGATTTTTTTTTTTTTTTTTTTTTTTTTTTTTTTATTGGGAGTGAGGATATGGATGATGGAAAAGAGCAGTCTTTTCATTTATATGATAATGTATGTCTTTCATAGACAGTGACAGGCCTACAATAGAAAGTTATTAAGTAACCTCCTGTCTATAGAGATTCTTTGAATACAATTCTTTTCCAGCATTATTAAGTTGCTGCCTTTGTTAAGCAACCAGTTTTGGTCAGTCCCACAAAACATGCCTCAAATCAGGTGCAACTGTACAATAGAACATTTCTTGCAAAGTTTAGCCATGAAATAGTCTATTTTCATATTTAAAATGGGGATTGTCATTAATAGCCTTAATCCCTTATCTGGCCAAAGGGGAAAGAAGGGACAAAAAGCAAACTAAGGACATTTGTAATAGTTCTTTTATTCTCCCAGATAAAATCAAAACTTAAGATTATTTTTAGTTGGTTCTAGCTACCTGAATGTTAAATTTTAGTTAAAGCTGTCATCCATGTGTGTCAATGGAAAGTGACACCTAGAGATGGTGATTCATCCCATCAATACTGAAATCTTGGGATGGGATGAATCACACCCAGAGCTCCCAATATTTCACCACTGACTATGGAGTGATACTGAGATCCAGCATTGACTAGTTACACAGGGCTGGTGTAAATATGTGAGCTACATTTCTCTTGTGTTGGGGTGGATGACAATAAGGAATTCTGAACTATCTTTCTTACTAGTATTACTTATTTCCATTTTGAATCTTGACCTTCTGAGTAAGGAAAAATTAATTTTTTTCTGAGATCAAGGATCATAATACTGAATTTTGGCAATTCCTGTTATAACTAGAAGTGATCACTGCCCTGTGTTTGTTCAGCATTTTTCTTTATATTGACACCTACACATGAAAGCTGTTTTGGCCACAGTTTAATTAATACTACTAGGGAAGGGTGGCTTCTTCTTATAAAACCAGTTGATGTACAAAAATTAATCACTGGACCACAATTTCTTATCTCTAGGGACTGTGATGGGCAGTTTTTTCTTAATTTACATAAAGAGTCAAGAGAAATTTAAAGAAATGTGGAAGCAGCCTTGGATATATTGTGCATACATAACTCCTTGTGTGGCTAAAACCAAGTATCAATGAAGTTAGATGGAGTGTGCTTCATCATTAAAGTCTGGCTTCAGAAACTGCACAATGACAGCTAAAACTTTTTTCTTTTCCTCTTTTTTTTCTCCTTTTTTTTTATTTTTTTTATTTGAATGCTCAGAAGAGATAAGAAAGCCGAAAGAAGAACAGATGTGTTAGAAGTGTGAAATGGATTAAATCAAAGCCCCCTGGGAAAATCTGAAACATGAAATGAAGGATCCTGAATGACAAGAGCTATTCGGAATGCATTAAAAGCTCTGCGGTGCATTTTGGTGCTGTCTGTGTGAGCTAGGGAGAGATGCTGATAATGAAAGCTCTGTGAACTTCAGGGAAATTCAGTTCATCACTGAGAACTCACCTTGTGGTACAATTTGAATGAGATGAAAAATAACCCAAACTAAGGGGTTGCCAATATTTATTGTCTCCAGTGACATGAAGTGAGTGGATAATTTAAACCCTGGACTAACAAGGCAATAGGTGAAAGAGTAATTATTTAAAAATCAGAAACTATTCTAGAAATATATTTGTTGAGTGTTTGAATATAACTATGGATATTTATCAATTGGCGGATTTGCAGAATATTTTTGTTCACTTAAGATCAGAGAAGGTAAGTAAGAAAATAAATGTTAGATATTTTCTCAATGTTGTGATTTTTGCACAGATTGTTTAGAAGTAGATGATTTGTAGCTTATGCAAATTTACATTTGTAAATGGTTTCTGATCTGGCAAGCACTGGTTTCCATATAGTATCCATATTGATGGAAAGAGGTCACTGATTTTCAAACTGTGAAGGAGATTGTGCATGTTACTGATGAGTTTTCACTTCATCTAAACTCAATGAAAGTCAAGGGGAGTTGGTCAAATAATATAGAAAATATATCAAGATTTGTTCTGTGCTTGGAGACTGAAAATACTGCAGTCTCAGCATATAAATCTCACACCAGACATTTTGGAATAGTACAAGCCCAAATAATATTCATAGAAAAGGGGACTCTTTCAGTTGGCTACAATGGACCTTTGATGAGGAATCAGAAGAACTCGCAGTTCTTGTATTGCCCGAAGTCAATACCAGCACTTCATACAATACAAATTGTATTCCTTCCTGGATATCTATCTTGTACAGACATCATCACGACTTCGGTGAAAATCCCAGGCCTTTAAGTTCCATTCCAAGTAGTGTTTTCATCCCACTGCTGATACAGAGCAAAGTTTGATTTAAGCCAGAGAGTTCATCTTGACAAGGTGCTGCTGTAGCCATCTGCAGGTATGTAAGGCTGGGATAAAAACAAAACAAAACCAACAATCCCTCCTAAACAGAAGTAGGTTTCTTCACAACCTGAAACACAGGCCAGTTCTCAGAAATTAGCATCCTCTTGGTGCAAAGGTTTCTGCCTCTACTGATCTCTGACAAGTTTGTGACAGGTGCATCAGGATCATGTGCAAGTGAATTTATGATGCAGACACTTTAATTTTTTTATCCTTGTCTAGCACTTTAGTTTATATATTGTTTGAAATACGTCATGAGCTTTAAAGGATTTCCAGCTTACTTGTGTATACTATCAACAAACCCCATCACTAATAGAATGAGTTGTAACAGCAGCATCTGCCATACATGCAGCTTATTTATTCTTTTAATCCTCTTTTCCCCATTTTTTGAGGGTTTTTTGTGGGGTTTTTGTGGATTTTTTTTATTTTTCCAAAATGGTAAGGGATTAGCTGGAAATAACATGACTTTCTTTTATCTCATAGAGGTAAAGATTTTAGAAAAATATAATCAGGGAACAATTAGTTTTGATGTTTTTAAGGTTAAAATAACATGCTCCAGACTGAAAGTTTTATAGTTAGAAGAATCTATTCTAACAAAATCTATTAGTTTCTAAATCAATATCCCCTGTTGATTAATTTCCTAATAAAAAGTGCAGGTCTTTACACTGTGTTCTACCAAGATCAGTTGTATTATTGGACTAAACAACACGATTCTTCCAACCTTATTTATGTTCGCACAAGTAATCCCATTACAACATAACAACTGTTAAAACAAATATTCTCAGAATGTGTACTCCAGCACAGAATATTTTTGGCACAGACTGTAGTTAAAATTTTTAAATAGAATGTGCAAGAGTTCAAAACACAGGGAAAGGTGGATTTTACTTATTTTTAGAGGTATATATTTGAGCTAAACATTTTTGCTTTCCTTTACAATCAACAGAGATTTATAAGTTGCACAAGAGAATCACTTGCCTGATATTTTAAGAATCTATTTAAGCATCAAACTATTCACAATTTTGAATTCTTTGTTTCTATCCAGTAACTATACACAGAATGGTTAACTT
Source organism: Taeniopygia guttata (assembly GCF_048771995.1). NCBI lineage: Eukaryota > Metazoa > Chordata > Aves > Passeriformes > Estrildidae > Taeniopygia > Taeniopygia guttata. Next base: position 43,221,751 of record NC_133063.1, on the reverse strand, counting down.
AGTTGTAGACACCTAAAATTTTGTTGATAGGATTATTTTAAATACTCACATTTGTATCCATTATTTTTTAATGGAAGTAAGAGTTACCATGGTTTCATGGAAAACAAATAGCTTGGATGTGCTGGGAAGAAAAATTGGAAATAAAAAGTTCTCCAAAATTATGATTTTGGAAGCATTGAGATGAAGAGTTCAGTCGACTGTAATACAAGTGTAAGGTTGAATTAAACAACAATAAGCAGTCCTAGAAATGGTTCTCTATGTAAATTTATCATGTAGTTGAAAAATATTGTTTGCCAAATAGGAAGAGTTGTGCCTATAGGTATATCTAAGTCCCTCATCATTTTTCTCTGCCTTTATGAATTCATTCTCTGAAGCTGTACTTCAGTTTTGTGATAGCTAAATGAAATACATGAGACTAGAATTTTTTTGGAGACCAGAACATTGTATCATCCTTCACTTAGTATGACTTCAGTTGTGCTTACGTCCTTGCCAGAGTACAAGTTCCACCTTTATCTCACATTTGTGAGACACCTTAATAATAACTGAAATATCCATGACAGTTTGCAGGTGAAGTCCAAGATTTTCAAATTAACTATTTAATCTCATGAGATCATTTTGCATCTTCTGTTGCAACAGTCATTTTAGATTCAGCCCTTTCTGCAAACCTGGATGGACAAAGATGTTCACAAGTCGGCCGTGCAAGAATGGAGACATAGCTCTTTTAGAAAATCTAAATCCAGCTTTGTCAATGCAGCAGTGAAACAGAGAAAACACAACAGAACTAATGCAATTTTTGCACATACTGGGTAAATTATAAAATAATTAGTCATGTTTCAGTTTAAATAACATGAAAAAAACTCCTTTAATTAAGATTCTTAATTAATCGTTGAAAGATTAATCAATCAATAATTATAACTATCATTATAGGGTGTAATTGTGCTTAATTGGAGGGGCTGATTAATGATCAGAATAAACCTTTTAAATACTCACACTTCAAAATGTTGGGAAGTGATGGATTTCAGCTCACAGAGTTAAAAAAAAAATAATCTAAGGATCATTGAAGATGTGTTCAGCTACCTGGCCAAAAATTGAAGGAATGGGATTGAAGTGCAGTAAAGCTTTCCATTGTTACATATAGGCACTACTGAGTTACTGCAGCACATGTGCCAGTGTGAGCAAAATACTAGTCAAAATATTTTAGTAAGTGATACCTATTCTGGAAATGGCAAGCTTTGTTTTCTCCATCCAAAACGCAAAATTTGGTATGTGCAAATACAGTTCAGTACATCTGTACTTGGATCATGACAAGTCCCAATATTTTGGTTACAGTTCAAGAAAAATTTGGAGCCATAATTCTAAGAACAGCAACTGTCCCATACACCTATATCTCAGGCGTGCTGTGCCATGCATATTTGTGTAATGCATTCTATTTCTCTCATGTATGTTGATGGGATTTCAAGATTGAACATGTCCTCAGCTTGAATGCTTGATGATCTTCTTCTGGCAGAAGGTAGTAGTAGTTTTTGGGGAAAAATTAATTGAATGGGTGAGTTTAAATTGCATTTTAAAATACCCTAAATTTTCCTTTATTTTTGTTTGTTTTGTGGTATTTGTTTCTATTTTTTTTTCCAAAATTAATTATTTTACAGATAAATTCAGTCTCTGGGTATAGTAAATCCCAGAAAAAAGCCTAAGTCTCATTCCTGGTTTGGCAGAACTTCCTGATTTTTTCACTGAACTGTATTTAATGTCACTGCTTCTCCCAGTCTAGCACCACTGAGTTATTCTGCTTAGTTATTTGCGAATGAAGGGAAAAAAAGGTGGAAGCATGAAATTTTAAACTATTAAGTGCTTTAACTGTATCCTTCATTACCCCTTTAGCTGTAGAAAAAAAAATCTCTAGAGAGAACAGTGTGCTTTAACACACTGAAACACTGCATTAAAGAGAGTAATAAATGTTATTTGGAACAGAAAAGCAAAAAGCATCCTGAAAGAACTTAGCTGAGAAGGGCCAGGATTGCTGTTGTTGCTAATTTACTTTTTTTTCAGGGAAAGTAAGGGAAATATGTGAAACAGGAGAGGGAGAAAAGACAAAGAAAGGTGACAAAGAGAAAAACACAGCAAATCTATAAAATTCAGCTTCTCTTTCTGATACTGACTCTACTTTCCAATGGGGGAAAAAGAAGCAAAGTGCACATTCCTATTAGTTCCCCAAGAACTCTACTCATGCTAGACTGTTTAAGATGTTGATTTAGCTGCATTTTTGTGACTAGATCACAGAAGGTTTGTGAAATAAATTATCTTGTCTGGCTAACCCAGACTGTTACTAAACAGAAGACTAAAGCTCTGTCTCTCATAGGAGAGGGGAAAAGGGGTGGGACAAAAAAAAAATAAAGGTGTGAAAGCAGAAAATCAGCTTGTGTACTGCACAGATTTGAGGCTGCTGATGGGCTATTCTCTGAGCCGTTTTCCCTGACCCACCTGGGAGAGATTTTCTTTCAAGGAATGCATAGTGCTGTCACTACAGATCCCTGAGTCCCAGGAGAAGGGATTGCCAGTTTGGGGTAGCTTAGAGAATGGGTGGATTGCACCTACCTGCTCCTTTTCTGCTGTGGGGAGAGATGAAGCCCTTCAATCTTCAGAAGAGTCACTTTGATGCCTCTCAAGAGTGAAACGTTTGTCAAATGTGTGTTTGAAAGTTCCCAGCATAATTACAGAACCGGGGGGGGGGGGGGGGGGGGGGGGGGGGGAGGGGGGAGGGGGAGTGTTTCATTACAGCGGCTCTGAAATCATGACACATAGTTACTCATCCTGGTGTAGTCAAAGTCAACCATCCTTTGGCAAAGATAATTGGATTAGATCCATGCAGGTTGATCTTGCAAAGCACTAAGAACCTGGGTGATAACTGAACAAAAGATTTAATCGGTAGTTCAAATTTAATCACGGTCCTGTGGATTTCAGTGAAAGTATGCAAATTTACTGTAGCTCAGAGACTGGTATTCTTTATACATGAAAACAATATAAATCTTGTTCTTCATTACAATGCACAGCTATGCAAAAAAACCAAGAACTTCTAGAAATAGAAGATAATAAAAGTCTCGCTCCTAGTCTGACTCATTAGTCAATAGCATATAAATATTATTATTATTTGTATTGGAGCCTTTTTCCAGCATCGAATACAAGTGGCACAAAATGGCTTCTCTACTTAATGTTAAATTATGTTAACTTCCAAGAACAGATGATAAACAACTAAGCTTCCATCTAGCAGTGCCCCTAGTATTCAAATAGTCTTGAATAGCCACAGAAATTCTGATAAAGAATAATTTTTCCCTGAATTAACCATAGTAGAGACCCTTAAATTGTATATGAACTCTGACACCTGGAACCATTCCTAAAAACAGAAGAGGAACACAGAAATTAAAAATACACCTCACACTAGACTGAAATATTCCTCACTTGCATGGATTGAAGAATTTCTGAGAAATATTGTTTTACTCTTGCCCTTTGGACAACCTTTACTGGACAGCAAGATAAGATGATCAGGGTTATAGCCAGGGTCAGAGTGAAAATCCAGGAACTTTCTAAAGCTGGCAAGGTTTGTAAACCCAACTATATAGGAAAAAAGCTAGAAAAACGAAAAGAGATATAGCCATAAGACTAAGCTCCTTGTAATGTCTTTTCCAGGAACTTCTATCTTAATCGGGTAGAATTTACCTAATGGCATTAATTTCTTATGGTCTTGAGTACTATTTGTAGTCATCAAACATCTGCGTCTTGTTTTAGATAAGCTTAGACCACCATATTGTATCAGCAGTCTTAATAAAATATAAGTAGGTCCCAATAAAAAAACATAACTAATATAAAAACAGGCCTTTGGACTCTAGGAATTGTGTGCAACTGCTAAACTCAGGATTGTCAACAAACACCATCCATTTTTATTCCTCACATCTTATCTGGGCAGCTGTATACTAAACATCATTCCTCTGTATTTTGCATCTAAAGCACAAAGGATACAAGTCTATATCCAGATTTCCTCCCAAAATCATGTGAGGAAAAAAAAAAAAATAAACCAAAGGGAAAGAAAGAATGGAAAACCAAGCATCACCATGATTTACCCATCCAAGTTCCTGGTTTCTGTTAGGTTCTTATGTAAAAGAGATCTACATCTCTATTTTAGGAGACGCTCAATCCAGCAGGAATATGGATGAGCCAAGTAAAGAAAATCTAGTTTTTGGGGTTTTTGGATTGAAATAGACATTGGGCAGCTCCAGATTCAGGTTGTATTATGGCAGAAATACACATCCCTAGGGAAATTTAGTCAAAAACCTAAGAATCCATGATATAGAAATCATTCCAAAAGCAGATGGTCAAGAGTCAGAATAATGAGTATATGGGATGTAGGTTAAATGGCAGTCAGTACATTGTCTAAATCCTTTTCTGCATCTACCTTTTAATCTGTTTGCGTTTCAGTTCTCCATCTGTAAAATGGGAAGAACCACTTATACCCTTTCATCCTTTGTTTATTAAGGAAAAAAGTCACATGGGACTCTGCTGTATTTTGCTGCATATTATAAATGAAATGCTGATCCCTACTGGGCCCCCTGGGCACTGCTGCTGAATAAATAAATTCATAGCTGTGGTTGTCACAGAGGGGGAATATTGACTGCAGGTGAGGAATGGATAGCAAAAGCAGATTAACTCTTAAGCATTGAGGATCCTGTTTTCCAGTCCTTTGTAAGAAGGAAAAAGTACAGAGAAAAGGAGAAAAATATATGACACACAAGATGAATTATTTCTAAATGGAATGGTTTTGAAAATTTCTCCACAATGTATCAGCAGCCTGTCTGCAAGTATCTTTTTTTTTTTTTTTTTGCCTTCTTTACACATTTTTGAGAAAATTTCATGCCAGTGAAAGATGCAGGATTGACATTTTTAAATCTCCCTTTTATCCACAGAGAAGATAAAGCATAGTCAGGAAACATGCAGCTTTCCTCAGATTTTCAGACCAACATGCATTCGTTTGACCTAAAGCGACACCTCTACAGGAAAGAAAAGCAGTTTAAGTCACCATTGTCATTTTATCCTTGGCTTGATGCTGAAGTTATTACCCTGAGAATTGAGTGGGATACTTTGGTGTAAGTATGATATGGGCACCTGTTCTTTCTGCTGATGCTATCCAGCTCATTTCATATGGGCCAATGTACTGTCTTTTGCAAACATCTTTCAGTCACTTCCAACCAGGACACAGTTGCAAGTTCATTACAGCCCAAAACAGCAAATCGTGGTTTAAAGGACTACACAGGCCAGTTCCTGTCTCCCAAAATCATCCAGCCACCCATAACACTGCTGCCCTGCCCCAGTATGCCTCTGTGAGATATTTTCTAAGGGGCACAGATGAAATTTGGATTTTTAGAAGGCCACCAGCTCTCACTGCTGTCAGTGTAATATGGTCACTAAATTCCCAAAGACAATATTACTGCAAATCACCTCAAATGTGCTGCAGGCGGTAGAATGATCCCATAATCAAGAAGCTAGGTCTTCGAGGACAAGTTTAATTACTTTAATCTATACAGCTCGGAAAACATAATGGTTAATGGGGTAATCTACTGAAGTATGTGGGATTTTAAATAGTATAGACTATGCCACCGGATGACACTACTCTCAGTACAGCAGAGATGATAAAACCAAGAGCATAAATGGTGACTGAAGAAAGCCTTAGATGTTCATAAATCAATAATTGATAAAATGTACTGTTGTGTAACTAAGTAGAATTTTATGTTGCAGGTAGAATAAACTGATTACATGATACTATAGTGCTCAGTGGAATTATGGAATGAGCTTCATTCATTCACTCTAATTGCTGCATATTTGTGTACAAATGGCTGAAATGTTTCTATCAGTTTTGTAGTCTATAACAGTGCAAGAAAATTTTGCCCTGTAAATCCACAGATGACAGCCATGATATTTTCCCAGCATGGGGTACTATGCTCCTGGAAAAGCTGAATATCAACAGATACATAGAGTTTGATGTTCTTGATGCATCTGGCCATTAAAGACTTCAGAGCGCTTTTCTCATGGGTAGAGGCGTTAACCCCTCTGTCCTGGCTAGATTCCAACCTGGGTAACAAGCCACCTGGACCAGATGCTGAGGAAATCTAAGGACAAAGTGGTTGAGCTGTACAGAAATGAAACAATCTCTCATTAACATCATCCTCTGAAGATGTTTTATCTGTCTTTTAAAAAGACTTTAGGGATGATCCTGGGAATTACACACCAGTGAGTCTTACTTCAGCAAATGGACTGCAATGATAATTAAAAGTAGGATTATAAAATATCCTAGATAAGCATGATATGTAACAGACAAAGTAATGTGTGTTGTGAAAAGGAAAATCAAGCTTCTTTAATTTACTAGAATTCTTTGAAAGTGTCAAATGAATATTGGATAAAGGAGAACTGGCTGACATAATCTATTAGGACTTTCAAGAAGCTTTTGAGAAATTCTCTTACAAAAAGCTGTTAAGGAAACTAAGCTGTCATGGAATACGAAGGAAAACACATTATAATGGAGCAAAGACTGGATAAGAAACAGAAAGCATAGAAGGGAAATAAATGCTTCTTTTTAAGGAGGCCATGGCAGAAGCATGTGAAAAGTGCTAAATTTTTACAGTTTTGGTGTTCTTTTGGCATCTGTTTCCTTTTGTTCTTTTCTTTCATTTTTGTCTACTATTAGAAAAAAGTTATTTGGTGTGGTTTGCTTTTGTTTTGGGAGGTTTCTTTGTGGCACGAAATTGAAATTATTCAGTAGTGTTATATTTGATATCTGGAAAAAATGCTTACAATTCAGCACATTAAGAGCAGACTTTATAAAAGAAGTTAGTCAGATACTGGTTTCTTGAACTAAACCCTGTGAAAGTGCACAAAAAGCACATGCAGCCACAGTATTCTGTGTCCTTTTCCTGTTAGATCTACATGGTTGTAGCAGTAGACAGTGCTAGATGACTCAGTTTGGCCTATCCAAGTTTCTGGCTTGCTGAAGTGAGAGACAGAGTAGGCTGGGTGCTGGGTTGGGAGGCAGAGCTGTGAGATGCCTGTAAACTGCAACTTGTCACCAGCTTACATTTATAGGTTGTGTTTCCCTATCTACGTCCCACCTCTTCAGCTTTAACAACAAATAGAAAGACCAAAATTTTAAACATGTGCTGTTATCTTGTAGGAGATTTCACTGACTTTATAATTCAGATTGCATTTCTACTTCCAAGGCCCTTTTTCAGTATCTTACAGAGTGTGACTGTTTTGGGAGTCTGCTGCTACTCTGCTTTCTCCTGCTATGTGCCTACCCAGCATGTTCCCTCTCTGTTCATTTGTAAAGCAGTTCTTGCAAAATTAAAGTCTACAGAGAACAGGAATAGAAGGGTGACATGGTCTCTGTCACTTCAAACAGAAAATGTTCCAGTGACCTTTTTTTTTTTTTTTTTTCACACCTTGTAGGATTTCAATTTTCCCTTTAAAACATGGACTAAACAATGTTGCCAAAAACATATGCTCTGTGTCAAACATTTCACTTATTCAGGAATCTAGAGGCAGCTGGAGAGTTCTCATTGCCAAAGTGACTTCAACAATTGTCTCTTTCACTTTTAATTGGAAACATGTTTGTTTCAGGCATAGGTGTGGATAACCAATATGTGGTGGTGTTAATTTCCCTCATCATTCAGTGTACACATGTCCTTAGTGACCATTCTTAAATAGCTTGGGGGAAATGATCTGAATCCATTGCCAGAGTGTCCTGAGCTCCTGCAGGTCTATGATTTGCCATGGCACAGATTTAATCTGCTGATTAATGATGGGAGTGGTCAGCATGAGATAAAACATCACCAGTCTCTTGCTCCTTGTAAAACCTGCAGTGAGCCACACTAGAGGGTTACGGATGAGTTACTGAAGCTCAGGGCCTTCTTATTGCATTAGCTTTAACCATTACAAAAACACAGTTCCAGAATTTGTTGCCCTGCAGTTATTTCCTCTGGGTTTTGTCTGTTGTGTGGATGGTCCTCCTTACACTGCAGTGCTCCAGACAATCTAACTACTAATCTTTATATGCCAGCCACATTCTATTATCCATGTTTAATGAACTTCATTTCACTCTTACCCTTCCCTTCTGTTTTTGGGGGGTAGGTAGGAGACAGTTCTAGTAGGACCTTGCCTAAAGGCAAAAGCCAACATGTTAAATCTCACATATTTACACAGCTTTCTTATTCCTAGCCTGAATTACTGTGGAGAAGGTTATGACACTCCTTCCCAGAGCTCCCTTCCTTTATCACCCTTTTAAAAAGCTGAGTTTGGGTTGAACCTCATGTATTTATGCTGAAGGAAACAAATTGGAGGGAAGTTCTGTAAGTCATATCAAAACCAGTCTGTGTTGGAAAAGGGAGTTAAACATGCAACTCAAATTTAGCACATGTTGAAAGACAAATTTTCTCATGAGTTATGCATGCTAAGAAGGTGGATAAAACCTGAGAAGTAAAGGTTATAAATTTCTCAAGGAGGACCTACTCTAGGGGTTCCATGGGGTTGAGTGCTTCATTCTCAGCATCAAATCACAGGGGACTCATCATCCAGGCCTTCATTACCAGATCCTGTGACAGAGCTGGTGTTATATCCCTGAGAAATGTTCCATATGTTGACCTATATGGGAGACTCAAAACTTGACCTTTTCTACTTCATGATAAGCCATCACATCAGATGGTGATATTCTCCTGCTCTCCCCTTTAATACTAGATCACTATAACACTTTGTGGAAATATATAACCATGTTTTTGTCCTTCCTCTAAGTTCCATCATATACTTTCTTGTCTCTGCTGCTCCTGCAGCATATTTATTTTCCCTGCAAGTTTTTGGGTACTTTTCTAGTGCCTCCAAGAACTTGCATACATGCACACACGCATGCATGTATGTTTGAGACTAGGGTCTCAAACATATATGTATAGGGTGGGCCCTGTGCACAAATATACCTGCAAAATTTCTTATTAATCTTGTAAGTTATGCTCAAAATGTGATGAATACTAAATATAAACAGATATTTACATAAAAAACTTGTAATCAAAATTAGTTTAAGGTAATACCTGAGAGAAAGACAAGGCCATAGGGAAAGCCTGTGAGAGCAGAGGGGAAGAAGTTTGTTGATCAGATTTTGTTGTGTTTTATAGTTTTTATATCCTTAATGTACTGGGCTGCTTGAGTTACAGGGCCTGAAATCTGCACAGGTGCTCAGAAGTAACTCTCTGTGTTGTCAACAGACGTAGGTAACACACGCTTTGCCATCAATGGTTAAATTTGTATTTGAAGCTAGGGTGAGTTTGGCAATGAATTTTCTGCTGATCTCTTTCTGTTTGCACTTTGCAAATCTCAGCACACAATAACATCCAAGATCTCTGTGTTTTATCTGCCACCCCCCAATGCATTCAACACCCGGCACCCAGAGGGATCTGGCTCTCGCAGTGCTGGGTGAGGGGATGAGGGATGTTGCCATCTAGTGGGTTTTTGTCAGGCAGAAAAAAATACTTCACTGAAGAATTCTGCCTCAGATCAGTGAGTGTGAAGGCACAGGTCTGAGATATATGGAAAATGAAAAACTGTCTTTCAGGCCAGCTTTCTACAAGAAGCACACAGAGCATTTCCCTGCTCGCTCTATGTGATCCTATGTCTTTGTGTCAGGATGATTTGGGAGGCAGGAATACTCTGTCTGAAAAACACCCTGGAGGTTTCAAAAGTGTTAGGGGCCAGGCCCCCTGACATGCTTCCTATTTAGTATGCAGAGACTCAGGGGTTGGACTCAGTGGTTGAGTCCTTTCCCAACTCAGTACGTTCGGTGATTCTGTTCTGTGGTTCTGTTCTGTGTTTCTGGGAGTGAGCACACACAGCTACAGAAATGGTGAAGGGTAAGATTCATCTTCCTTCCCCTTCAAAACTCCTAATCCTGTCTCAGCTGCAGGGGCACCTTTCTTATTGTTCCAGCTCATCACTACAGCCTTTGTCATGAGGGGACTTTTGCAGAAAGTATTAAAGTAAAAAAGGGTCATTCATATACCAGCAGCTGGCGTAATCTTATTTGTCAGCCCCATGGAAATAAGGAATTAAATAGTAATAATAATCATCATAAAAAAATTAGCCCTTTCTTTCTTTAGAACCCTCCATTTGCAGCCGTTGTTCTGGGTACCAGGACCTGTGAGTGCCCAGCGGGGTGACACCCTCCTACTCCAATCTGCCTGGTATTAACTGGGATATGATGCTGGGATGTGATGCTGGCCGAGCGGCAGCTGCTAGGAGCACGCTGTTATGGAGAATTAGCCCAAGTTTATTCTTAGCCTTTCCTCTCAACTCCCGCAACATGTTCAACAGCTTGTGCATTTTGTACTGCCTCTTTTCATCGCCATGGCAACCGCTAAAACTTAAGGTGTGTACGACTTGCACGGTCTCCGTGATGCAGGCTGCTGGCAAAATGAAGCCCTGGGTCTGTGCTCCCTCTCATTGCTGTTGATCCAAAGGGCCACAGTGTGCCAGAAAGGCAACTGGGTACATGTGTTTGCAAAGTACTTTAGACACAAGAGTGTGATGCAGTGTTTAAGAGAGTCTGTGAATCTTATTTTCCTACCCAGTTAGTCATTTGAGCTGGGGTAGAGGAACTGTCACTGCTGGCTGAGTTGCTTCTCCGCTTCTTGTTGTTCTGAGCTGGCTTTGGCCGAGCCCATGTGTATTGTTGCCTCATAAAATGCGGCCTCAAATTGTTGGCAGGCAGTCAGGTAATGGGGAGGGCAATAAGAGCTACACAATCACAGGTATATCTATAGGATGCAACTTAGTGCTGAGAAACTGCGAGCTCCCACCAAATGGCAGATTAAGGAGCCCTTTCTCCACTAAAAGAACTTGCTTTTATACCTGAGTTACTCACTACAAGCAGTCAGACTTCCCATTCAGCTGATAGCTGTGCTAGTCTGCCTCAAAAATACCCCAAAAAGGGGAAAAATAAAAAGGTAGATTTCTCAGAACTGAATCCTCCATATGTCACTCGGGCAAAGTTCACTGTACTCCTATGTAGTTTTATTTCACTACTGTGGGTATATCTAGCCCTAGTTTGCCCAAAGGAGCAGCCTAGGTCTGTTACCTGCAAAAGCAGACACTGGTTTACATTAAAATCTTTCCTAGTGAAGCCATTTTTCCTCTCTACAAAACAACTTTGCTGTGAATCAAATCTTGCAGCTGTTAATAACTGTCCCTATGGAGAAATCCTACACAATAGAAAAGGATTGAAACCTATAGGGGCTTATAGAAATTAAATTGGATTCTATAGAAATCACTCTAAATAGCCCTTTAATTTAATAAAGGATGCTGCCCTTCTGTAAAATTTTTGCATCATATGATAAATCTAAAGGGAGAATAATATCCCTGCAAATATAATTGTTCAGATTGCTTTAAAAATCCTATAGAAAACTTATTTCTCTCTTAATTTTGCTAAGTCTTTTGCCTTTGCACTGGTAGCTTGAAATCGTAAATCTCAAAGCGTTTCACAAAGAAAGAGCACAGCTGTCTGGAGATAACACAGCCCACCTAGTGCCACTTCCCATGTCTGGGAAAATCAATCCAGGTAGTCCTGTACTCTGAAGTCACCTTTTCAAACAGGATGTTTGCAGCATTTGAAGCTGCTCCTTTCTGTGTTTTGGGAAAAGAATGGCAAAAAGTCCCAAACATCCTCATTTTCTCACTCTTCCCCCAAATACATAATCTACACAGAAACCAGGGAGTGTGAGTCATTTTAAGCTGTTTCTTCAACATGACTTCAGCTCAGTGGTGTGCCCCACAGCCTGCAGAGATTTGGAGCCGATTAGGTTACAACTGCAAAATGAATAATTTTCTTTTTTATGCATTCATCAGATTTTATTTTCTTTTAATATACTTAAGTTATAAAAATACATGGAAGCATAGAGAATAGATAGAACAAGTGTGTTGCTAATTCGGTTTTTCTTGGTTCTGCACTAGAACCTGTTAAAAATGTTTGTATTTTGATATGTGTGTTGCATTCAAACTGACACCTCCAGCTGCTATATATTTGGTGGCTAGTAATCTTTTTCATTATATTTTGAAAAGAACAGATTTCTTCCTGTACAAAATAAGCAACCAGCTACAAGGAAGCAATGGCTACACTGTAGTTTGCTATTTTGTTGCATGCTTAAAATACTGGTGTATTGTAAAATCTGCAGGTAAAACTGAAGCACAGCTGCTTGTACTGCTAGAAATTATAAAATGAACCCTCATCTAGTGAATATCAGGATACCTGTTTTGACTTGAGTAGAACCAATTTGGTTTACCCTACAGATTAGTCTATTTTTAAAATTTTATATATTTCAATTTTTTTTTAAAGTTCTTATTTTCAGTTCCAGTGCATGAATGCATCCAGGGACAGACAAATCTCCTTACAGGGAGAGTGGGGTGGTAGTACAATGTGCATGTGCCCTACTGTCCTGGGAGGAGGGATTATCTGGGGTGGAGGGGTTATGTGCATCATACCCAGAGGGGTTATTGTGAGGTTCCATAGAACACAGAGTGGCCTGAAATTTAGCCCCAGGATGATTAAAGACTATAGTGTGAAGCTAAAGAGAAGGCAGCAGTGATCACAAATGTAAGCCCAGGCTGACTGGAAAATGACATAGAAGAAAAACTGGACCAGCAGAGAAAAGACCTAAAAGAACTGTATTATAGGGATTTTTTAAAGAATTCTTATTAATGCTTGTAAATAAAAATATGTGGCAAGATTTCACCTGGAAGTAAGACTGCCTAAACTCTCAATCTAATTTGATCAGCGCAGCATTTACCTTCAGAAAAGGAAAGTCAGGCCTTCTGTACGTGGATATAAGTGTGTGTATGTAGTACACTGGCAGGGTATTTTTGCCTGTAGGGTTTCAGGAAATTTCCTCTGAATAATCTGAGCTGAGCAGTTGGTCAGTAGCAAAGCACAGTCTTAGTACATAATACTCCTACCCACCAGCTTATCTGAGGCAAGGAGGGAGATGAGACACAGTTCTGGCAAGTCTTAAAGGTTTGTTTTTTTTCTTTTTTTCTGTTTTTTCGGGCTTTCATGGAGTGAGGAGAAGGATGTATCAAATGCTGAGGACAGACAGTTGCTCCCTGTGCATCGAACAGCTGGCTGGGGCAGTGTCTCTAGATTCATTATATAAAAACAAGATTCTCACAATCAGGACAGCAGTTAACAGGGATAAGAGAGGAAATAAATCTAATATCCATTAAAAACATACTTCAGAAACCTATTTTACAGCAACTAACTTCAAGTCCCCATACTGTCCCCGAATATTCTTGCCAACCTATGCCCCTAAAAGTCTGTAAGATAGTGCAAGATCAGTATAATTAGAAATGGGTCCAGAGCTATTTGTTTGGTGACTGCTGGGTTGTAATACCTGATGACAACTGATCAGTCATCCTTCCTGGCAGAACATCCTTTCATAGATAGTCTGTTCTGGGAACCAATCCTCAGTTTGCCTAAAAATGCTTTCAAAATGAAATTCACATCTTCCCTTGTCAGTTGAAAGTGCCTAAGAGCTCCAAAAGTTTGGCAGGGAAAAGGGAGTTAGAATCAGGCAGAATTATCATGATCACAAACATTTTGTTTCTGTAGTAAGTCAGGAACTGAGGTCAAAATTAAAAAAAAAAAATAAAGTCTCTTGAACTTATATTGGCAATCATAAGAATCATAAATCTGGATCCTCACCTCTTATGAAGCCTAAAGGCAATAACAGCACAGGACAAAGGTTGCAACACTCTCTGAAATGTTATGGGGTCCTGATACCTGCATGGCTTTCATGCAACTTGGGAGAGAAGAGTGTGAGTTGTTCAGGTTACAAAACAAGCCATATAGCCAGCACCGAAATCAATAGGACTATGCCTGAAAGCAAGTTCTCGATGTTGAGATAAATAACCACTGCAGGCTGGCAGGCAAAGTGAGGAGGAGACCAGCCAGAAGGGAGAGACCGGGACCAGCTCGTGGCTCACCTGCTTGCCTGTTGAGTGACCAACTTCTTATTGGTAACAGGCTCTCTGTCCAAATCAGGTAGACAGATTCCTCCCCTGAAAGTCAAAGAAGCTTCAGGACCATTCTCAGCAGAGACTCTCTTTTAGAGAATGATATAACTCATGGCTGGGAAATCAGGTTTATTTCTAGGACCCTGTGCATTGGCCCAGAGGCCCTTATTGTTTCTAATTTTTAATTTAAAATTTAATTTAATGCTTATTTTGGTGGTCTAACAGCCATTTATTTTTCAGTGGTCAGTAAAGTGAAAGACTCTTTCAAAGGCTAGTCTAGAGCAAGTCTACAGGAACAGTTTCACCATGAGTTTCAGCTATTCTATATCTTTGCACATATCAGGAAAGTACAAACATATATTTTACTCTACTCCCAACTCTCCAATAATACCTCCTCCCCATCTCAGTACTAGCACATTTTCTTATGCTTTTTTTCCCTGGATTTTTCAGTAAAGTCTGGCTAACCACAAGGCCATCTGAGTGCTGGTACTGTGTTGCAGATGATAGTTTGCTTTTATAACAGTGCAGCCTTAGATTAGCTTAAAAATGACCAGGTTCTTACTTAAGTTAAACAGCTTAATTACATAATTACATAAGACATACATTACATTACATTAAAGACATAATTACTACCCTGAAACTAAGGTGTGTGACAGCTGAATACTCACTTGTGTGAGTGTCCTCACCTTACTGTTTCCCAAGACATTTTCTTCTCAATCTGTTCCCTTGTTGTGCTGGCCCCAAGCATCTCTACTGATGTAAGATAAGTAACTCAGTTCAAAGTACTGAGCCAGCTGAAAAGTACTCTGGTCACATTAAAACAAACAAACAAGCAAAATAAAAAACCTTTTGGCTCACACTGACCATGCAAAGAGGTTCAGGAACTGTTTAAACTGGTGAGAAGAAGTATGTACTCCATTTCAGGAGCTGCTGCTGTTGCTCTAAAGTATTACTTTACCATAGGAGTTCTCAGTTGCGCTCCTTCCATATTCCCTGTGATAGAAGAGAATTAAGAAAAAGACCCCTACAGAAAGTTTAGCACCAGGGGAAATTTTAATGAACATTTTAAACTCCTTTATGACCCTTTTATGCCACCCAAATGTTTTCCAAGGATCCCAGAGATGAGTTTCAGGATCACAACGATTACATGGTTTAATTAACTGGTGCATGTACAATACACTGAACATAAACAGAGTATCTCTAAATGGTAATGGTTGTTATTGAACCCCCATGCCTCCTAGTGCAGTAATAACTGGTACAAAGCCTAACTTACTAGTATACAAGATACAATTGTGCATCTTCCTCAAGGGGTATTTATCTTTGCAGCATGATTGCTAAGATAAATGTTAAAGTTTAAAATTCAAAAGTAGTTACTTCAGGGTATTATGACAAGACAACAAAAATATAAACTTGACAGAAGAAAAGCTTATGCATATAAATTATGTAGCCTTTTAATTGAAATATATTTCATAGTAGATTTATAGCCAGCAGATTATTTTTCAAGGCTTTTTTTTCATTAAAAATAATTTGTAAAGAGCACTTTTCCCCCCTTCCCCATAGCTTTATAGAAATATAGACAAAAACACAAACAAACAAACAAACAAAAAACTAAACAGAAAAGCATTGCAATTTTAGCCATAACAGTAAACATAAAAATTAGAACAGTTTGTTATGAGGACAGGGAATAGGGCTGTCTGGAAGTAAAGCGCTACAGCCAGCGCTGTTGACTCACTGTGTTGAGCAATGTTTCCTTTCCATCTGAAGGGGAGCAATGCCACACAGCAGCTGTTGTAGGAATAGCAGCCACAGGAGACATCTCCAGCAATGATAAGCCAGGCTGAGGTAGGTTTAGCTTTATATAATTTTCAATTTTCCATTTGCAGAGTTTTGGTGTGCTATTTCTTTTCTTCCTCAGAAATGATGTGAATTTTAAAGGTTCTCAGCTACTGCCACAAGCAAAAATAAAATTTTCATGCATTTTTAGTGGCACTGTAGATGCCTTGCAAGCCATTTTACCAGGTCTAATGGAAATAGTGGACTGATCTTGTTTGTGAGATTAGAAGCACTGTGAAGACCTGACTTTAGCACATGTAGACATGACGCTTTTTTCCCTCTGCATTGATGGCTATTGTCCTGTCTGTAACTCCAGCTTTCATACTATACAGCTAAAAAGGGATGAAAATGAGCTGTTCTGGGAACCTCAGTCCCACATGTACACTGCATGCTCTATTTTCACCCAAGCAGGAGAAAATAGGAGTGTTTGAGAAACCTTTTTTAAGTATCCACCTGAGCTACTGGACAAACTGTAAGGAGAAAAAGTCAAAGTGCACTTGGGAGTAGGCATGGGTCAGCATTTAACTGTCAGTCATCATCTGGAAAGAGAGGGTTATTGGTTCTGCTTCTAGGAATTAGGAGAAATTAGATCAGCAGCAGCCCTTTGAGAAATTTAATTGAAGAGCTTTCTGCTTTTATAACTGGCAGCTCTCCCTCTTTCCAGAGGTGTTATTTAATCTAAACACCAAGTCACATCTGCAGTTTTAATTAGCATGTGTGTGTTTCTGTTGTTTTCCTTCCCTGTGTAGCACACTGAGCACCAACGCATATCAGACCCTCCAGAGTGAGGACATATATTTTAAGTACCACTGGGCTAAATTCTGATTTTCAGTAATTTCCCTATAGTCCTCTGGACCTCAGCAGGACCCCTCAGATTTTCACTCATGTCACTGAGAACAGAATCTGGCTCAGGGTATTTGAAAGCTTTCTTATCAGAGAGGCAGCCTACTGAGTTGCTTGGTGCTCTAATTTTTATCTTGTTAGTGGCAAGGTTATCTTTCAGGCTAGCTTTTCCATTGCAAATTGTAGATCTCGGCACAGTGGCATATGCTTTAAGCCATTCTCACCAGTGCAGAAGCATAATAATAATAATAATAATAATAATAATAATAATAATAATAATAACACTCAAACAGCAGATTCACAATAAATCTTAATATCAATAAATATTACAAATATGCTCATGATCATTTATTATTTCAGAAATGGAGGAATTGAATGATAGGGAAGATGGTTGCCTGAAGACACATAGAGGAGAATTAGGAAAGGCAGGAAGACAAATTTAATCACCTGTCCTGAGCTCTGTCCACAGGACAACAGCTCTGACTCCTCAGTGCTGGGTGCAGCCATGGTACTATCTGCATTCTCTTATTTAAAAAACAAAACAAACAAAAAGGAACAAAATACAAACCAACAGATAAGGAAAACAAAGGAAAAGATACAATAAAAAAAAAGAAAATGAAAGATACAATTAAAAAAAAAAAAGAAAAAAGAAAAAAAAGAAGATGCTCAAAAGGCCAAACATCTTTAGAAAGAATTTTTAGCTGCCTCAATGAAGAATAATGCCAAATGCCTCAGGTTCTGTAGACCCGTGTACTGCTGTCACAGGTGATGTATGTTGAGGTTATAGCTCTTTACACTACCAATTCCAAAGTCTGGAACCTCCAGTTTTCATGTTCTTATTTCAGCTTGTATTGGTTTTGCATTACAAGATGTTGCAGATGTTGCAGGGTTAGAGGGGTGGTTTCTGTGAGAAGCTGCTGGATGCTTCTCTCTTGTCCAACAGAGCCATCTGGATCCAGGATGGACCTTCACTGGCCAAGGCTGAGCCCCTCAGTGACCGTGGTGACACCTGTTGGGTAACAGAAAGCAGGAAAAACCTGCAAAACAGCAGCTGCAGCTGGAAAGGGGACTGAGGATGTCTGAGAGATGCAGCCCTGCAGACAGCCAGGGCAATGCAGAAGGAGGGGCAGGAGCTGCTCCAGGCTCTGGAGCTCAGATTCCCCTGCAGCCCCTGGAGCAGCCCATGGTGAGGCAGCTGTGCCCCTGCAGCCCAGGGAGGGCATGGGGGAGCAGAGATCTGCCTCAGCCCCTGGGGGAGCCCAGGCTGGAGCAGGGGGATGCCCACAGGAGGCTGTGACACCATGGGAATCCTGTGCTGGAGCAGGATCCTGACAGGATCTGTGGGGGACCCACACTGGAATGAAGTTCTTTTCCTGAAGGATTGATCCCGTAGGAAGGACCCACACTGGTGCTCTTCATGCAGGACTGTGTCCTGTGGGAGGGAACCTATGCTGGAGCAGGGGGAGGGGGTGAGGAGTCCAGCACAGGTGGAGGAAAAAGTGGCAGAGACAGCGTATGGCGAGCTGACTGCAGGCCCTTTCTCCATCCCCCTGTGTCACTGGGGAGGAGGAGGTTGAGAAAAGAAGGAGTACATTTGAGTCACGAATGAGGGGGAGGGGGGGAAGAGGGGGGATGTTTTAAGAATTAGATTTTATTTCCATTACCCTACTATGATTTTCTTGGAAATAAGCTAATTTCCCCAAGCTGAATCAGTTTTGTCCATGTTGGTAACTGGTAAGAGACCCTTCTCTGTCCCTATCTTGGCCCTGGGCCTTTTGTTATATTTTCTTTCTCCTGTCCAGTTGAGAAAGAAAGTAAAGAAGTAGATTTGTTTAGAACTTCATGTCCAGTCAGGGTAATCTTAACACAGCTGGAAGTAAGCCTAAAAGTAAATTGAGTAATGTATCCTTTGCTGTGGATTCAAACCACTATTTATCACCTGAAAATTTGGTGCTTACACTTCTATTTGTTTTCCAGATTTGCTCCAGCAGAATCAGTATTTGTATCTTTTATCCATAGTTGTCTCCTGTGGTTTACTGAGTTTTTGCTTGAGCTATATGTTTGTCTGCTTCTCCGTTTCACACTTTGGTCTGGCATTATAATGGAGAGTAATAAACAAATATCTTGGAATACTAGTGGTCATCCTTGTAAACAAATAATGCAAAAAATGAAAAAAAAACAGAAGAAAAGCTATTGTCTAAAAGTTTTTAACAGAAAAAAAAGCAATCTGAAAAAAATGGAAAGAAAAGGGGTTAAAACAGAGTGCTGATTATCTTTCAGAAAGCACAGATTTAATTCCCAGAACTTCTGATTTCATTAAGAACTGCAGCCTTTTCCACTAGCAGCACAATTCTTGAGCTTGACACAAACAGATGGGGAGGATGGTGGAAGTGGTAAACTCCAGAAGTAGCACTCTGTCTTCTAAATCAGGAGGTCACACCTTCAAGTTTGACTGAAGAACTCAATCTTCCCCAGATCCCACAAACCCTGTTATACAGGTACTTGCTTATATGGGCCCCTGAATGACAGATTAAAAAGCTCCCTCCTGGTGACTTATTCTCAGGGAAAGACACAGTGCTCTGGGAAGAAAAGGAAAATACGAAAAACCTCATCAGAATAATGGAGGGGAGCTATTGCATTCCTCAAGTGCCATGTAATAACCTGTGCCTGTGAAAGGCTTGCAGCTGAGTGCAGGGCACAGAGAGAATAAAGACTTTCACTCTTCTGGTTCGAGAAACATATCTACTATTTCCTTCAGGAATCTGTATTAACTCTTTCCACATGCAGCACCCAGCACCTTTCTCCAGCCACATCATCATGATGTTCGGTGGAAAGAAACTAAGATGCTGTGTCTTTGCTATCCGGAGCATATAAATGGGATGTGCTGTCCAAGGCACTTGATACAATTTTGGTGCTCTCTGTGAGCACATCCCAGGGGCCTAGAGAGAAGCAGCAGTCAAAGAGAAAACAGAATTCCCTCGTTCTGACCTCTAAAATAAATAAAAGCAATTAAAGGACTTTCTTAATATACTCCGTACATGTTTTTGTTTTTTTACAGAGTACATAATTCTCTGTAACAAAAATGGTGCAGGTCATTTTTTTCCCCCTGGGTATAGTATCTTCTGATCCAAAATCACTTCTCTTCTGACTCTATAGGACTAGGATTCCTCTAATTATTTCAGGGGAGGAGAGTGGCTGTTTTATTTTGCTAGGATTTGCCTGTGTGGAATTGCAGTATGCAACTGTTGTTTATGATGACTCAGTTTACAAAATATACAAGATTTTTAATAGATTGGGTTAGGTCTTACATGAAAAAAAAAATAAAAGAGCATAAAGAACATCTGTCTGGACTGTTCAATCAAGAAAAGGAAAGTGAAGCAAGCAAAGCTAATCAACTGGATACCCCTCAAGTACATTTGTATCACATACATTGGTTTCCTTACATGAATCACTGTCAATTGATTTTCCCCAGTTGCACTTTATAGTCCTCAGGATGAGTGAATTACGCTCAGTGTGACAATGCTGGACAATTGTGTGAATAATCTGCTAGAAAAACTGCAAGACTAAGATGAAAAGCAAATTGATTCTGTTTTAAAGCAACCTCCTTCAGTATTTGTTGTGTCTGATCCTTGTATTACATGAGGGCTACTAGAGTATCAGAACAGTAAAGGTGATGCTGGTTTATGAGTTGGCTCTGTTGTTTGTAGGTTTTGGCAACTCTCTAATGAGAATGGTACAAAATCACTGAAGTTATTGTTTCCATCATACATCATCATGACATTCATAACTTCATCCAATGGAGAATCAGTCCTGTTTTAAAAGATTTATCAGACCCAGTCCAAATTAAGCAACTCTGTCTGCAAGGGCATTATGTACCAACACTTGACAAGCTAGGTGAAGATCTGGCCAGGCTCTGCAGAAGATATTTTATGTTCCTTTTTGGTGAAGAGATTAAACTAGGAAGCTTGGTTTTGACTATCAAAGGTGCATGTGGCCTGTTTGTTTCTGCACATGTGTGCTTGGAAAATTTTCAGAATCAAAAATGTGTTATGAAAGTTGGGATTTTTTTGCCAAAGCAATGTATTGAAAGAAAAGAAGAAGCCTTTCCACCTTGTTTTGTAAAGGTTTGATCAATAATTCTCTATTTGCATATTAAAGTCCATATACAAGCAGGCTTTACTATGGATAGGAGTATATTATGGATAGGAATATAGAGTTTAATTTTTAAAGCATATATGGATCTTAATGTATTGTTATAAAAATAATAGAGGTGAATGACACCTCCATTAAGATTTTCAATGTAATTTATAAGGATTGGACACACAAGCTCTGACACACAATATTGCTCCAGTCAGCAGGTCTCATGGCAATGTTAATGAAATGCTAAGCCTAAACAGGTAAACCTTACTAAGGAGTGAGGCGAACTACATGCAGCACCTAGCAATCATAATGGAAAGGCTTTCACAAGAATTTGGGCTCTCAGTTTTACAGTGTAACTGTAAGCACCTTCAGAGTCCAAGTGGTAATAAGAAGTGGCTTTGTGCTATGGACTTTGCTAAGCCTCCAGAAATTCTGCTTGTGTACAGGTATGGTTTCCCTAAAGTGATGCTGCTGTCCTAGCTAAGGCAGCTGCCAAAACACCAGAAACTACTCAGGACTCACCAAATAGGTTGCCTAAGTACCTGAAAGGCTTTGAGATGGATGGCACCTTTTGTGAACAGTGACAATTACACATCCTTTTTAGCACTGAAAGTAGACTGCAATCCTCTCACATACTGCCACAGATCCCTTGCTATTACTATGTGTTTGACCTTCATCTGTCATCTCCTGCTTTTTCTCTGCTGGGGATCCAGGTCTACTATCCAGGGAACCAGAGTGCTATACTTTCTCTCCATCCCTTCTCCCCACAGATGGTTGTTTTGTGTTTAACCTTGCCAACTATATAGCACAGACTGCCAACATTCAATCACAGCCTGAGCCCAATGTTCCCTATTCAAGCAAAACTACCATGGGGATCTTAGGGAGCATTTTCTGTGTCAGAGCTTACTGTATGTTGCTTCAGCAGGTTAATTTACTTCCTTGAAATAAATCCTTGCTTTATTAATCTTATGAGTTTTAAGGCAGGTGTTATTCTGCCTTTTGGGGTGTTTTTATTGCATTTATTTCTTACTTTCATTACAGCAATGATACCACAATGAGGAATAAGGCCTCATTGTCCTGTAAGCTGTGTAAGCAAACAGTGCCCCTGGAACAAGTTGCATTACTCTGTTTTTATAATACAAGTAGACTTCTTCGTTTTATATCCTGTTAATAGGAATTTTCCCTCAGGTCAGTTTAGCACACAGTGTAGAGTTATTTCTCCTTTCTAATGTGGGATGAAGTCCACTCCTTAATATCAGCTAATGAATACTGTGCTATTGCCAGATTGTGGAACATCAGCTGGGGTTTTGAGCTCAGCTTCCCTCTTCCTCTGGCACAGAAGCTCAAAGGCTTTGCATCTTTTCTATCAGAGATATATTTTCTTCTAAAGCCTGAAAGGTGCTAACATTTCTTATGCTGAGTGTGGGAGAGAAGAAAAAAGGAAAACACTAATGCTTTTGTGAATCATTCTAAATTGAATGAATGGGTTTATTAATCAAGCCTCATCATCCTGAAAATCTAGTCTCGAGTCCAGGTTGGTGATAGGCTAATTTTCCTCCTCAGCCAATAAAGAGTGGTAGGTCTACTCCTTAATGTCCAATCAATGTAAAATGTCTCAATTCTTTTTGAAATTGGCAATGTTTCTGTGAAGGGAGCCCAGGCTGCTTCTTCAAACATCAGATTTTTGGATGTTTGTACCTTAGTGAGGTGAATCCCATGCTAGAATATTGATTAGTCCTTGAAGACGATATGAAAACTGTGTAAGGATGGAACTGGCAAAAGCCGTGAAGCCTTTTGAAGTGCTTTATATTTCGTGTGGTTTTGAAAATTTCTATAATGATGAATAATGTTTATTTAATTACTGTTATAGACATAGGGATGTGAGACAAAGAACAGTGTTGCATACCCCCAAAACATTCTAAGTAAAACAGTGAAAAGAAAGTCTTGATGAGTCATTAAGTACTCTTATTAGGATGCTGGAGGTTCCTGACATTATTTAGTCGTGACTCTCATTAAATTAATTTGCAGATACCTTGCTTCAAAAATTGTACAACTATATCCTCAATCTGTGCTAACCAGCCAAACTCTAAGGATATCTTAACTCTGCTAATTGATGCTATGTGTATGTCTATCATGAAGATCTCTAGGCCAAGTTTAAACTGACCTCTGGAATAAGGGAAGAGGTGGTGTTTGTAACGTTTCCTTCTCAAAAGTGCCAACTGGCGACATGAACAAAGAAGCACAAAGAAAGGTCAGAGTCAAAACTTAACATTTTCATTCTTTGGTTTCACAATGCAGTTCAGTACTAAGGCTGTTTCCTTTATGTTTAACCAGTCAGATGTGGAAAATTGCATAAAGAATATAAAACGTGGAGGCAGGAAAAGTGCAGCATATTACAAGCAAAAGTCTTATATCATGTAAAATCGTTAGGACTTCTGAACACAAAATATGGTAAATAGTCCCAAACATCATAGCAATTGTGTTGTTGATGGTCTGTAGGCCTTGTTCATCATTAACATTTGCAAAATTATCAAGTCTTTGTACTAGCTAAAAGAATTGGCTCAGTTTTGGAAAACTGAGCTGATTCCTTTTGGTTATGCTTTCTTTCAGAAATCACGCAGCAGAACATTTATTTTTAAATAATACCCTGCTCTGTTTTTTTGTATAACTAAGATACATCTGTAAAATTTCTACATTTTTGTTGCTAGTGAGGAGCAAAGACTTTTAGGAGAAAACCTTCATAATGTACTATTGGTAGGACTGCAGTGTTATGCACTTTCATGAGGGGTTGGTTTTTTTTCCATTGTTAGGTTTTTCAGAATTTACTGATTACCAAGTATCAAAATATTAGTATCCACTGTTGGCTAATATGTTTGCTGGAAGAGGAGGGCAGGAAATGATGGCATCACCTTGTTGACATCAGAGTGCTGTAAGATGATTGTAAGCAGATGCAACGAAGCAACAAAGGGGTTTTATTGCCTTACTGTATGTCATTGAGGGAGACAGTGCAGGAAGCAGAATCCTCCCCTTTTCCTTCTGGCATATCACCAGGGGACTGCAGGTTCATAACAGTCCTTCTATAACACCAGGGATTTGGCATATTTAGTGTTCTGTATGACAATTTATTCTATGGCTATAATTCTCCTTGTATACCCAGATTAGCACTTCCATTTAGGTTTAAAATTTTTACTGGGCTCTCTTCTGTGTTGTAATGTGGGTTTTTTTTAATCTCTTGACAGCTCAGTAAATTGGTCTTTGTTAAAGGTCCTTGTTGCACAATTATTAAAAATACAGTATTTACCTGCAGTAGTAAAAATAGTTACATATTAATAGCAGTAATAAAAAACTTTATGATACTGTATTGCCAATCAAGACTGTATGTGTCCCTGTATGTGTGAGTGAGAGCAAATCTGGTTTGGGGCTTCTGATGGGAGTAGATTTGGTCTTCTGTCAAATTTATGGAGAAATATAAACTTTTCTTTCAAATTTCCAGAGGATTGACCTACAGACCTTATGTCTTGCCTCACAAGCCCTCCCATGTCAAGAAACACTAGAAAGATTTTATAGAAGCCATGTAGATCTTGAAGAAACTCTGTTTTCTCTTTATATATTTGTGCCACTAAGAATATCTTGACTCACTGTTACTACTCTCTAATGAAATTGAGTGTTCCACATGAAGTGTACCTGTGTAAGGTCTAAAGCCCATGGTGTTTGACCACAAAATCACATGAGCTGTTCTCATTCTATGTCATTTCTTTGCTGCTTCTCACCCTCCTTTCCACCTACACTTTCAACCCTAGAGCGAGAGGCTGCAGTGGAGGCTTGACTGAAGCAGGTAGAAGGAGAAAATATTATGTTTTCCATGGCCCTGTTCATTGATTTTGCAGTTTCTTCCTGAGTTTTCACACAAAAGAGTGCAGCTGAAGGTGCTGTCTCCTCTGCAGGTAAATCTACAGACTATTGCCTGAGAGCTGCCCTGGAAGATGTGAAAGGTCTGAATTTCATCAGAAAACAGAGACCAAGTTTCTTGGTATCCTTTCAGTTGTTTAGTTTAATGGAGTTATGATGCAGGAACAGAGCTGCTACAGCATTAAATATAATTTCAAAGCCTTTTCATCTTGTCTTACTTGCTTTTGTGTGTAAGAAGTACACTCTAGGTCTTTCCTTCATGATTTTCTCACTTTATGTATGTGTGTATCAAAGAGGGAAGCTCTTTCTTCTTTATAGTCATTCAGACTAATAGCAGGCTACTATCAATAGCCAATCCCATCATCATGGAAACTTACAGATAAGTAAATGAGACTGCTGATTGTGGCCCTATGAACAGAATCTCCCTACATGTACACTCCTGCCCCTGCTTTCCTTAGTAAATGTGCTGTTCTACTTTGTAACATTCTATGGTGATAATACACAGCATATAGCTGTTTTTTCCCCTGTTTTGATGCCTTTTCACTTAGAAGCTGATGTTTTGTTTGCTGGCCCAGAAGCACAGTGCTCTGTGGCATTAGGTCTCAGTGTGGTGACAGTGCTGTCACTTTGATTTTACATCACAGCTTTAAACTAATAAGGCAGGAGTAAGGATTTTGAGCTGTGACTAAATTTGGGAAAATGCCCCCAAAAATTTACTAAAAATTCTCTAATATATTTTCATATAATTTCACATCAACTCTTGCTGTTCCCGTCACAACAAAATGCTGCAGATAAACCTTGCTAGCACTCTTCTCTTAATCTTAAACTCGTAGCCTCAAATAACTAGGCCTCCTATCACCAATTCCATTTTGCTGATGGAGCTGTTATATCACCTGCATTTTATTTGCTAGAAATACCAAGCACATTCTTTTATTTACTTGCATTTTATTTGCTAGAAATACCAAGACCTAGATTGGTCTTAAGTCTTCTTCACAAAAGTACTTTTTTGCTTTCCCTTATGTTTTGCTGAGGGAGGGCAAATAATTCCCAATCATCACCTGAATCCTTCTCCAGTGATGTTCCTGAAGCTGCAGAAATGTCCTCCCAAATTTGATTCTTATCTCAAATATCTTGTCTTCTATTAACTGACTAGATCATCAGCTTAAAGCTGGCAGATTTTTTTGAAGAAAGGAAATAAAGAAACCCCAGACAAAACCAAAAAATCTGACCAACCAACCAAAACCAATAAACACTAAAACCTCTGTATCCAAACAACAAATTTTATACCACAAAAGCAATAGTATACTACAGTGACCTAGAGTGAATAATCAAGGCAGGGAGAAATCTGCATAATTTCTCATGAGAAATTTTAGGTTTTGCCATGCTGGAATGAATAAAAAGTTTTTCACTGCTATCTACCATTCCTATGATTTAACTTCCATGGGGAAAAATAATTTGAATCTATGATTCTTCGAAAAGAGAATAAAAGATGGCTGGAGGGACATTTAGACATAAACCATTAGCTATTAACATTCTGTGCAATCTTAAGGCACGAATCCTCATATGCAAATTAATCAAAATATTATTAAATAATGTTTTCAAGCTGTAAGTATTTTAATCAATTTTAGGATAAATAATTATTTTTGCCATGCTGTAATGTACAATGAAGTAGTTAACAGATTGGTATTTCCATATATAGTGCTGCTTAAAAGCACAGCGTGGCATGTATGACATGGAACAGTAAGATAATACTTCCTTCAAAGACAATATTTCCTTCTTATCTGATTTTTATATATGATATAGATCATCCTTTCCTTCCATCTTCCTAGGTTAAAGAGGTACAGAAAACCTCACAATGAGGTTAAAGAATAAATAAAATAATTACTGTTAAACTGGTGCATAGGAACGTTGTGCTTAAGGGGAAGTTCCTCTTGTATTCTCAATCAGAAGATAATAGATTATCTTAGGCCTAATGTAGACTCTTCGTGACACTGCTCCTTTACTTCCCACCATGTATACAAATATGAAAACAAACAAAAACATGTATAAATATATGTATATATGTGTATATATATATATATATATATATATTCCTATATTTTCAATCTTCCAAAATTATTAAAATCAGTAAGATTTTAATTTAATTATTAATTATAATGAACTTATTATGAAATATTAGTAAGTTTTTTTGTGGGGTTTTTTTTTGCCTAGGATGGAAGCAAATAAGTTCTTCTAGAGAAAGTGGAAAATACGGCCAAATAGTCAAGAGTTTCTTTTTTCTAAGGCTCTAAATCTCTTCCATAACTTCATTTACAGAGATAGTATAAATTTTTTCCTTAAATTACAAAGTTTTTAATTACTTGCCTGTGTTGTTATTTTCATCTGTGATATTGTGTGCTTATCAAAGTGTATTTTTTTGCTGGAACAATCAAAATCACATGTGTTACTTATAATAAATAAATGCTCAATTGTAAGACTGTCCTCAGAAAAAGTTCATTCAAAAAAAAAAAAAAAAAAAAAAGAAATGAGAACGCCAAGAAATAAATGGTTACTGCGATTGCACTTGTTTTGATATAGTATGCAAAATCTAATTTGGTTGTTATGCTGCAGACACACGTGAGCATTCACCAACACACATACACCTAGACAACGAAAGAGGAAACTTGAAAACATGTTTTATTAACAAGCATATTTCAATTTTTTTATTATTATTTTATTACAAATCTTTATGTCATGACCCTGTTTGATGTATGCACATTGCTGTTTAGAGAAAATAAATCTATTATTTACAGTATTGTAAATAATACTGGCTTCAGCTGTTTTCTAGCTGTTTTTGTACAAGGGACTGTGCAAATATAATAACAGGATGGCATTGCCAAGAGTAGTTTAGTCTGAATGCGCAAAAGAGGGGTGCAAAAGAAGAGCAAAATGATGAAATAAAGTTTCCATGAGCTGATATCAGAGCACGGAATCTTCGCAATATTTCAATCCTGAAATTTTCAGTCTCACCCCATACCCAGAGTTGAAACGTTTTCTGAGATGTCATGACATATTTGGAGGAGTGAACTAAGTTACAGATTTCAGACTGGAGTGTTCTCTCAGAACAGATTACAACTCCCTGTTTTAGGAAAGCATTCTTGGTTGGGATATGGTTCTGTACTGTAATTCTCTGGTATGTTCTGAATTGGAACATACCAGAGAATTAAAAGAGAAGACATTTTTTTAAAAAATAAAAAAAATAGGTCTTGATGATGTCATATATATGTTTTCTGATAGGAATACAAAGTTAATGAGAATTCATACACTGTGAGTTCCTGAGTTCTGTAACATGGTTGTTATTTCCAGTTCCTCCAGTGTTTGTCCATTTGTTCTCCTCAGAAAAGTTGTGCAGAGATCTGAATCAAACCCTTTTAAATTGGAAAATCTCATCCAAATCAAAAAGGATTCAAACTGCATGTTTTCTTTTTCTGGATGATCACAGTAAAACTAATCATTTATCTTTGTAACAGCAGTGATTTAAAAGCATTAATACTGATTTTAATTTTTAAAGAAATCATTATGTGTATTAGGATGAAAACATTAAATCCTGTGTATTAGGATGAAAATATCAAATTCATGATAGGGAAGATTGAATATTCTGTCTTCAGAATTTCTTGGGTACTTGCATAGGTGCTGCCTGTTCAGCTGTCTCCAGGAACCTTGTTTCTCTTTGTTTTAAACTCCATACTAAAACAACTGACAACTCTTTTACATAGTTTGGGAATTAAAAAAAAAAAAAAAAACTAAAAAAATTAAAACAGAGGAAATAGTTGCTGCATGACCAGTGTAAAATTACAGGGAAAAAATTTGTCAGAAGAAGGATCTCATGAGCCTTGCCTCTCCATTATAGATGTCACAGAAAATTCTGGGATCCCCTCTCAGTTTTTACCCAATTATGCATCTTTTCTGACTCAACATCAGAGTTCTATTGACATGCAGCACTGATAACCGTCCTATGTACTCACAAGTTTATCACTTTATTTGCTTAAATGTAGTGGCTATGAAACTCACCTGACAGGATTTCTGTCTCAGCAGTCTGACGACACTGCAATTTCCAAACGTTAGGATACAAACTTTAGTACAATTTGATATTCCTATATCCTTTATTGGATGATGGGAGTAAACACAACAACAAAAGAAAGAACTGTTTTTCTCCAGGGACCCTGAACTGGAAAACAGGGATAGGAAGCAGAACAGAGCCTTGATATTCCAAGGGGAAATGGGAAGTGTCCTGACACTACTCTTAAATATGTGTGTGTGTATCTATGGGGGTAGATGGGATCCACTCAGGTGGACTGAGGGAACTGACAGAAGTGCTCTGAGCCATTTTCCATCATTTACCAACAGCCCTGTCCACTTCAAATCCTGCGTTTATTTTTGGGCCCCTCAGTGCAAGAAAGACAATTGAAGGGCTGAAGTGTGTCCAGAGAATGGAACAGACCTTGGGAAGGGTCTGGAGCATCCTCACAGAGTATTAAGAGGTGCTGAGGGATCTTGAGGAGCTCAGTCTGGAGGGGAGGCTCAGGGGGGACCTTCTGGTTCCGCATAACTTCCTGCCAGGAGGAGCAACCAGCAGTGTGTCGGGCTCTGCTCCCAGGGAACAGGGACAGGGCAACTGAAAACAGCCTCAAGTTGTGGCAGAGAAGGTTTAGATTGGAAATTAGGGAAAATTTCTTCATCAAAAGGGTGATCAAGCCCTGGCACAGCTGCCCAGAGAAGTGGTGGAGTCACGATCCCTGGAGGTATTTAAAATATGTGTAGATGTGGCACTTGGAACATGGTTTAGTGGTGAGTATGGCAGCGGTGGGGGAATTCTTGAACTCCATAATCTTAACGGTATTTTCTAGCCCTAATAATCCAATGTTTCTGTAATTTTATGATATCATGTGAACAATGAAAATGCCAGTCACATAGGAGATGGAAAAAAGAATCATTTAAACATAATGTCGGGTACCTACCTTTAGAATAGATCTCTAAGAATTAAAGTTGCATTTATTAGGAAAAAGAAAGAAAGAATCATATCCAAGTCTTTCCATTTTATTATTGTTCAATCACATGTAATATTCAAGACTTTAAGCCTACAGTAAAAGCATTGGCAATCAAATAAAAAATTACTAATCATAAAATAAAAAGGGTAATGATAACATTTATTCTAATAAGCACATGGTTTAAACCAGTAAAATAAAGGGGTATAATTAATAGCCATTTTTCAAGTCCGTTACAAAGAGAAGTAAGAGGGGAGAAAGGAGCGACCAAAAAATTAAAAATAAACAAATGAAACAACAAAGAATTGCATTACTAGAAAAACAAAATGTCAGTGGTTTAGAAAACACATTTTCTAAAGTTTTAGCAGGCTTATCCATCAATAAATTTCAAGAAAAATATACCCTTTATACATGAATTTTTCTGCAGCTTGTCTGCATTTCTGATACATTGTTTAAATGGGTTTCGCCTGCCTTAATAAGGCACATCATTTGAACAGAAACCTCACTATGTGATAACAGGCAACACACAGCGAAAAAATGCCTCGAGCTTTTTTCCTTGCTATATTTGGCTCTGTGGGCTAAGTCGATTTGAGTTGGGCTGATTATAATAAGCCAGAAAGTCACTACGAACTAATTATTTTCTGTTCATTTATGTGATTAATGGTGAAAACTTGGATAACTTTTACATATCTTGAGTCCCATATAATTAATCATCTTGAACTTTACAAAAAAAATAAAGAATAAACCCCCTCAAGGTGCCCCTGGATTTTCTTCCAAAGCATTGGAGTTTCACTGGCATTAGCTCATGCAACTGACAAAATCAGGGGATGTTTTGCAAAGAAATGACATGTTTGTGCAAGTCCTCAGAGGGCATTCCTGAATACCCTCAGCCACCAAAATACTAGG
Organism: Taeniopygia guttata; assembly: GCF_048771995.1. Classification (NCBI taxonomy): domain Eukaryota; kingdom Metazoa; phylum Chordata; class Aves; order Passeriformes; family Estrildidae; genus Taeniopygia; species Taeniopygia guttata. Next base: position 43,191,014 of record NC_133063.1, on the reverse strand, counting down.
AAATTAAAAAATGTGGTAGCAAGTTATTGGGTGAACTAATGACAGTGCTGGGGGTAAAAAGAGGAGTGGGGGAAAAAAAGCACAACACACAAATGAAAAAGGAACTATCCTCCAGAGAGACTAAATGGCTTGAAGGAACTACTATGGAGAAGACAATTGTTTTGGATCAATTTGTTGACAGCTAAATCAAGTTCATAATAAGCCCAAATCCTGAGGCAAATGCTAGCATTAGATAAAGCCAGAGCACCCTCTTCAAACTGTCAGGGTAAAGAATTCTACCTTTCTCCTATTTCCTTCTTTCTTTACCCTTCATGTGTTGTGATTAAAACTAAAATGTATACTTAAAACATGAAAAAGTGAAATGTGCATACTACCTATTTCTTCAAGGGGACTGACTTTGTTTCCCCTGTGTGGTGAAGACTGACCAGGCAATAGAAGGTGAATATTGCACTTTAGGAAGGAGAAGCAATCTCTTTAACAGTGACAATGTAATTGCCAAAGTGCAACCCTGTCTAATGACAGAGGCACACATGAGAATCTGTCTTAACAGTGGGATATGCCAGTCCTACATCCAGTCTCATGAGCTGCACCACCACAGCTGCAGGATTACCAAAATAGTGCAGAGGGACCCTGAAGATCACTTGGTTCTCAGGGTGTGCTTACACAGAAATTAGAAATTATGGAGGAGCAAAATCCATGCTCAGAATTTCAGATTGTGTTTCAGAGACTTGAATAGTTTCACATTTTCTCTGTAGTCTAAGAAACAAGGATGGGATTTTTGGTTCAAACAAATTGGTTTTATACAACCCTTGCTATTTTGTCAAAAGCACTAGAATATATGTGATGAATTTTCCTTATTCCTGTAGATTCATTTTTTGCAGTACTAGACATTTAAACCTTTTAAATAGTAGTTCCTATTGCTGCTCTTACAGGAAGTCTGAGTCAATTACATTTTCCATTCATGAATTTAAAATTGAATAATGTAGTTGTTAAAGGAGGAATCCACCTGTATTTAGTCATTACAAGATTTAAATTTTCTATTTCCTAAATCAGGCTTGCACAAAAACTGTAAGTCAAAGGTCCCTTGTCTAGATAATAAACAAGTCTTACACTGTAATTTCACTCCCTGCCAGGCCAAGCTGAAGTCAGGGTCATCACTGTAGAACCCCAAGAAAACCTATCTGTTGCTGTTTCATGTGTAGGCAACATCCATCTTTTCAGAGATTCCTCCCTTCTAGTGTGACTTCTGAGGAAGGAGAAGGTATTTTCAAAATCCTCTTCTAGGATTTTTACAGCTGCAGAAATTTCAATTACTGAATCAGCTATGGTAATCTATTTGAAAGCCTTCTGTTATTTCCCAGGTTGCAAATGAAGATGTCTAGACGTGGTTTCGAGAATGCCATAGCTGTATCTGCTACCACCAATGTCCATTCGACATTGATTATCATGTGATCTATTATTTAGCTGATAAGGTACATATTGGTTCAGTCTGGACTGTAATCTTTTGCATAATTTCAGCAAAGAATGGGAAGGAAAAGTTGGCATGCCAGCCCTTTGACAAACGGCTCCTTTTGTCAGAAGCAGTATCTTCACTGAAGAAGGCAAGGAAAAGAAAACCTGGAGAGTGAGCTGGTAGATAAGCATGAATTGACAGTAATTACTTGAAGAGGGCCTAGCAGAAATTCTCTGAGATCATACTTCTTCAGGGAATACACTAGAGGATCATCACATTGTGCTGTAATTATTACACACTTCCCAGTCATTCTCTTTGCCTCACCACTGAATTAGCCCTAGTGAAAAGTGGCATCCTTTTATTTAAAAATAGTGGGGGAGGGGGAGAGCCTCAGGTTGGAGCAGAGGAATGCCGGGATGAAAAAACATTTTGTCTTTGGTTGGTGACTCCTCCCCACCTTTACAAAGTATGAGTTGAAGGTACTGACTAAATGTAAACATCTAAGTAGAAGTGAGTTCCACTAGATTCCTTTTACAGTCTTATATGTTCCCTTTATAGTTGGGGAAACTATATAGAACCCAGGAACTCATAAAGATAAGCTTCACTTCACCCTGAAACAGCTCTCTGAGACAAAGAAATCTCCCTTTGTCACCTTTGACTACCAGAGTCTTAAGGACTAAATCAAACGCTGAAGAATAAAATCTGATAGAGGAAATCTCAGTGTTGACTTCTGTTGGTTTCAGATACGACCACAAGTGGCCTGAGCCAGTCATTTAGGGGACAAAAAAATGTAAGCATGTGCTTACAAGCTTTGGTACTAGGCAAACTATTCAGAGGTATACTTACCACCAAGGTGCAGTTGACTTCAGTCAAGGATAAGTACATGACTCTGCTAAAATAGACATTCAAAAATTTTTTGGTGTTTTTCTGTGCTTGCTTGTTTGGTTTGGTTTTGGGCAGGTTTTTTTATGTTATTTTTAAATTTAATTTTCATTTTTATTTTTATTTTTAACAGTTCTTAAGCTACGATTTTCAGATTTTCTCAAACTTGGACTATCTACCTGGCTGCACATGCATAAATATGCCCCAATTTCTTGTCAGTAACTACCATAAGGAGCATCCAGAATTCATTGAAGCCATCAAACCTTGAAAGTTCTTTTCCTCACTGAACTGGGGCATGTTACATCCATTCCTGATAGTTCCAGAGCAGATGACACAGTTATAGTTTTCTGTAAGTTGAACTGGACTTAGTTAAGTTGCTTTTCCTGTAATCCCATCCTCCAAAGAAACAGACGGGATGTAGGGACAAAATGAAAAGTGCAGGGAGCAAGCATTCTCAGAGATGTCAGAGGATAGATCACAGTAGAGAGTTTAATAACAGCATAAAAGTGAAAGAGCAGTTGAGGGGGCAGAGAGGGGAGTGGGCCACTGTTAAATCTTTGTGTAAAAGCAAGTTAGAGGCAAAACTGGTGGACCAAATTCCAGCCTGAGACATCTTGAGGTTAAAAACTCATTTGCATTATAACATGAGTCAAGATCCAGATGTTGCTGAGGGGTGCTCATATACCATCAAGGACTACTGTGTCCTCTGCTCTGCCAGTAACCAGGCTGGAGGTGCCCAAGGAGGTGACACACTGATCCCAACTGGCCAAAGAGATGTCTTATTTCATATGACATTATGCTCATCAATAAAACCTAGAGGAAAGAGGAAGAGGGGATGTTCAATGTTAGGGCATTTGTCTTCCTTCCCAGGTAACCATTGTGGGCAATGGAAACCCACTCTCCTGGGAATGGATAAATCTCTTCCTGCCTATGAGAAGTGATAAATTCATTCCTTGTTTGCTTGTTTGATTTTGTTTACTTTGTTTCTTTTTGTTTAGTTCAGTTTTGGTTTGTCTTTTTGATTTTTTTGTACATGTGAGTTTTGCTTTTAAACCGCCTTTAATTCAAGTTGCTAGTTTTCACACCTTTACCCTTCCATTTCTCTTCGTCATCCTGTGCATGGCAAGTGAATGAGTAGCTGTGTAGTACTTAGTGGTATACCACAATATGTATTCAAATCCTCGATAATAAAGAGAACTTTACACTGGCTTTTTTCCCCTTTGGAGAAGAAGCTTCATATATACCCTCCAGGGAGTTTTCAGTGATTTAGCAAAGAAACAAAAATAAAAAGTAACCTGTCCACAACTAGTATCAGCATCAAACCCCCAAATGATAAGAAATCTATTCTGCTTTTAAAGTTTAAATCAACATGTAATGGACCCAATCATCATTTGTTACAGCTTTATAGAAGCAAGCAAGGAAATGCTTATTTAGGCCTGTTGACAGTCTGGACTGAGAGAAATTCTGATATATACGATGTATATTCCCTATTTGTTATTTGTTATGGGCATTTTATTGGTTTTATAAAATTTCAAAATGTCAATAAAACAAGAATTTTTAAAAAGTTTGGATGCCATCAAATTATTCTTTGGCAGCACTAACTTCACAATAAGATTGGATTGTACATTAATGCTTAATTTCCTTTTATTGTATTTTTAACTGCCTTTTTATTATATGTGCATTTATTGTTGTGAAATGCCTTGGGATGACTTTGTCAAGAAAGGTGCCATATAAACAAAACAGTATTGAACTAATGATAAACAGAACAACAATCAAAGAAGTGAGATATTTCCTAATAAATTGGAATACAGCAATACATTGTTAATGCAGTATTTTAGCTTAATACATTTACTGGTTAAAAGTAACACAGATGACAAGCTACTACTCCCTATTGGATCTTTGACTGACAACTTTACTTCCATCAACCCTCTTCTGCAAACTGTGGTAGAAAGGTTTAATTGTGTTTTTAATTAATTGGATTTTAATCAGACTGTGTAAAGAAATTGCAGAAATTTTTTTTTCTTTTTTTTTTAAAGCAGCAAAAAGCTCTCTTTCAACATATTGCTATGGATGCAGAAATATTCATTGCTACAACAGTTTGAATAGTAAATTAAAACACATTCACACTTCAATACAAAATTGGTTAGATTAGTTAGCATTTGAAGAACAGTTTTATATATTCCAGAGGAAGAAAAGGAAAAAAAAAAAAAGAAAGAAAAAGGGGAAAGGAAAAAAAGAAAGAAAACCCCAAACATGACGCTTAGTTTATTTTAAACCAAACGTGTATAGTGTCGAATTGAGTTTTCAAGAAAGGTGTGTTCTGAGCCCTTTAAATTACTTGCATTGAAACTCATAAACATTCATTAATAATTTTCTATGGGAAATAATTTTCAACTTTTGCATAACGTTGCAGCATCTATTGAAATAACATTTTGCCATATCAGAAAGATAAATCATAATAAGGAAGGCAATTAAAGCCAAGTGGAGAAACAAAAACTTCCATAATGTTATCTCTAAGTACCAACTGGTAATGAACTGAATGCAGAAATCTATGTGGGAGTTCACAGTCTTTTCGATGTCTTCAGGACTGGGATGAGTGGGTTGGCCCTTGTTCCCAGATTCACTACTTCTCTACTTTTTCTATTTCCCAAGTCTTCATTAAATCTGGGTCTGGAGAGTTTTATGCATGCAAAAAGACTTTAACACATCTGGGTAGGGAGGCATTTGCATGCTCAAGAAATTATATTTAAAGCCATTAAAAAAAAAAAAAAATGAGAATGGGAGGGAAACACGACCAAGAGTAACAAGTGTCTAGCAGAATCACTGGAAAAACAAGACTATGTGCTGAGCACCAGCAGCACCATTTCAGTGTCCCCATCTTTTTTTATAAGCCATGCTGCTGTGTCTGGTGACATTTAATGACTTGCAGTGAGTGGCCAATGAAAAATCTAAATGGTGGGGACTTGAGCCAAGGACTTTTGTTCAGGATGTCTGAAGCCGTACATCACTTCTTCCATTTTTGGGTTGCTCTCCATAGCAAACTCTCTGCTCTAAGGGAATTGACAGCATACAATATCCAAACAGGACTAACTGAACTGTTTAGATGCCTACAGATGGCTGGATCAATCTCCTCTGGAAGTGATATCCCTCTTAATTTGCTATCTCTCCTGGTACTCTCCTTATTTTTTTATCTTTGCATCATAGCAATGCAGTCTTTCACCTTCTACTTTTGTTTCCCTCCTCAGGCTTTCATCACACAACATCTCAAAGCAATGCTTGTGGAAACCTTGAAGTAAATCATCACAGTATCATTTCTTCATATTTTTCTGTCAATCACTGCAAAGAAGAAGGTATAGCAAAGTAAGAGTAATGAATATTAAAGGTCAGATCCCCATAATAAATGTTAAAGGTCAGATCCTCAGACAATGCTATGAAACCCTATCTGATTAAGCCTTAGGATTCTACTTTTGCCAGGCAAATGCTCTTCCAGCACACAATGATCACACCATTGCAGACATAATTAATTACTTCTGCCTAAAGAGTATTTTTTTTTCCTAAGAATGTGTAGTCAAGTGTAAAAGTCCTTGCTGAAGTTTTGTGCTGCAACTTCAAAGTATTTCCCTCTGTCACCTTCACTGCAAAGAAAGAATGACTCCTCTGCAAAGCATCCCCAGTAGTGTATGCTTTAAGGTCACCAATGAAAGAGTTAGCTGTACATTAAGTTATACCTTGCTGATAACAAGATGGATTTAGAAAGTGATGAGAAATGACACAGTGCATGTGTACATTAAACTAGATGACAGGAAATTGAAAACATTACTGTAACTTATTAAACATTGATTTTCCAGACATTCCTTGGATATTGTTTGACGAAAATAAATGTTAACAGTAACAACAGCCGAAACAATCGGAAGGGAATTGTAGTCTCGTTTTGGAGCTGGGATGAGAAGCAGGATCAGAGAGCATAAGAGAAATCATGGAAACTGCAAGTATAGGCACTTGTCTACTCTAAGAAAGTACAAAAACGTTATGGTGCTATTATTGCAGAATAGAATAGAATAGAATAGAATAGAATAGAATAGAATAGAATAATTTTAGTTGGAAGGGGCCTACAATGATTTAATAATCCACCTCATTGACCATTTCAAGCTTGACCAAAGGGCACACATTTAGGCATTGGGGCATTGTCCATACTTATATAGAAAAAGGGCATCAACCACGTGTCTAAGAATTCTGTTTCAGCATTTGATCAGAGGTTCAGAAAGTCCATGGAAGAGTGGAGAGTTGGGATATAACTTCTAATTTTAAACTTTGTTCATGACTTGTGATGATTTTCCTTCAGAGACTTTGTAGAGTTTTGGCTTAGAGACACCCTACAGAGATTGGAATTTGCCACTCTACTGAAGTAGAAATATTAACTGCCTTTATAAATTTCCCAACTTCATTTATGATTAAGTTTGAAATTTTTTCTTTAATTGAGTATTCTACAGATCAGTCCTGTCCTGAATATTGATCCCAGCACATGGGGCTGTTCAGAGTCCTACCCAGGACCAAATGCTGATATTTGTACTCCTATTGATAAGTCCTTTAAAAAATATTATGGTTTAATTTCAAGTGTCATTTGAACACAAATTGGTTGAATTAATGCAAAAGGCTACAAAGTCAAATATGTTCATTTTAATGAAACTGTCTCCTGAAATCAGTCAGCATTTCCTTCGGAAATAGGCCAATGTTAAACTTCACTAAAGATTTGGGTTTACACTCATTGAACAAATTAGTAATCTTCAGCAGGAAAGAGGACTTTCTACAAGACAGTGTATAGTGGTTCAGCTAAATACGTGCAAGTTGGCGGGGTCTTGGGGAGGATTAGCAGCATTACACAGGGAAGCCCAGAGACTGAAGGGGCTCTGTGATGTCACATCAGCTCAGGTCACACACGGGGACAGAGGGAACACTAGTGACACCCCAGCTGTGGCAGTCTATGGACTGGCAACCTTGATATCATCTGGCATTGTGCACATGTTGGATCTCAGCCTCCTACCAGGACTGATATATTTATTGCCTCCTTACAATTGTCTCATCCTTGTAAGAAGAAACACAATTTTTGGCTGTTCATGGCACGGCTGGACCTAAAATTATTGTCCCTACGGCAATAAGATATTAGAAAGGATCAGGATTTGGGCACTTCATTTTGGGTACTCACCTCAAAACATTCTTCCTCTTGCGTCCCCACCCTAAAACAGGGTGGCATGGCTCAGGATGACATGTGGGAACACTCTTGCCTTTGAGTCCTATTTAAAGAATGGCTGGTAGAGTTCACTCAGCATAAGCCAGACCTGTGACATAGGCATGATAAAAATTAAATAGTATAGACGATTATGTGCCAGTGCTTCAGCCCATCTTTTGACTCTTTGTAGTTTATCCATATAGATGCACCTTCTGGTACTTGAATTTGCATTTGAAGTGCCTTCAAATATGTATTAAATATGGACATACTATTTCATTTATTTTATATATACCATGCAACATTTCATTCTCCAACAAATACCTCTGCATACAGATTGGAACAGAAAATATCTTTTCAGGAAGGAGATGTGAAAGTACTAAATATATTACTGAAAGTGTAACCTCTTCATCTGCTTAGAAATTTTTCATCAAAACACTTTTTAAACCTCTGAGTTCTTAGATCTCTTTGGTAGAAAACGCTTGTCTGCATTTTTACATGTCAATGAATGCAAACAAAACAAACGTGTGTAGTTATCATATCTCCTTCTTAAGTGTCTGGGGTTTTACTCCGGCATACTTTCTTTGTCCGTTTTCACTTCCTAGAAATGTAGAAACAATAGTAACAATATCACCACAATTTTTAAATGAACCAATAATGTGAACACTCCCAAAAAATTGAAGCCATTCCTTCCAAATGTGTAGTCAGCAGTCAGAGGTTTTTGGGGTGTCCAAGGACTTCATATTTTTGACATTCCTAACTGTTACTTCTGGCTAGGGCATAGGAAAAGATAAAAAAGACAAAATACTTTTAATTATTTATTTTTCTCTCCTTTTGGAATGATCCTGGCTCTGTGGTGTAGTAGGGCTCTCATTGTACTCGTAATGAGCTAAGGATTCTTTGTCTCCATTGTAAGTGGCAATTATGACACCTTCTGTGCTGAAACTGCTGAGTTGCTGGCAGATTGTTTCTGAGGTAAAATACACCTGAGAGCAAAATGGCAGGTCGGTAAGTCAAAAAGTGAGTAGATGTTCACTGGCTTTGGTGGGTGTCACTGAGAGTATTGGTGCACCAGACTCCTGAAACCAAATTTAATTACAATGCAATTTGGAACACATTCTGACACTGTTTCTATCACTGGAAGTTCTACATATGCATACATTTTATGAAAGCCTTGCTGGGGGTATTCAGCATAATGATACTTTGAACTAAACAGTAAACTCTTCTATCCAAAGAAAAAAGGTTTGATTCTTTTATTGTTATTTTATTATTGTTGTTGTTATTTTATTATTTTTTCCCCCTTTTGTTGTCTTGTTTGTGTGAAGTCTGCGAGGGAAGTACCCAAGCTGGGTCTCCCAGTCCTTCATGAAAAGCCATGTTTAATTGTTCTTGAGTAGACAGAAATGCAGTCAAATATACTTACTTACCCAAGGCTCCAGAGAAACATGTTGTTAAAATTCAGTGTTCCAAATACTGAGAACCTGCTCCTGCTTTTCTGGACAGTTAATATTGCCTTAGCTATTTTGATAATGTAAAACACTCACTTCCTTCTGAGAAAGCATTTTTTATATTTCCTCTTATACTTCTTTATACTTAGAGATGCATGAAACAATATACTGTAATATCTAAGGACTTGTGATGGGTTTAGACAGCACCTACGACAATGTCTGAGTAAAAAAAAAACCCACGACAATGAGAATTGACTCTGGGTGCATCAAATGATATTCAGAGACTCCCTTAAAAAGTGAATGCCTTCTAAAAAAGGACATCTAGAAGCATCCACTGGAATTTTATTTATTGTTTTATGAACAAGTGAGTTACGAAGTTTCACCTCCTGGAAAGGATTTTCTTAGAAAAAGAGTGGAATTGGTTTAAAAAAACCTTAAGAAACAGTTAATGGTTCTTACACCTCACTTCAGCAATGAACATCTCTATTTCTCTAAATCCCCTCTTATTGAACTGATTACCAGCTGCACTGTGTTGCAATGTGTTGCTCACTGTTGCTGACTATATAAACTCAAAAGTCAGGCATATGTGTAAGTTCTGGCCTATTTGACATGGGCTACAGATTTAGGCCTTGACAATTTTCTACAGTTGCAATGTCAGAAGACATGGCATCCCAGCAGGCATTTGCTGAAGAATAGAACCCACATCCAGTGCCAGACGTGAAATGGCTGCTCCACAAACTACTTCACCGTGTCCTTATGCTGCCAGCCCCCTGGGTTTTGTAAGCTTGATGTCCAAGTCTGCCATGAGACCCAGTATTCCATTTAATACATTCAGTCTTAGAGACATTAGCTACATCTCTTTTGGAGTGCTTTTGTGGTGTTCCAATGCCAGACCTGATAAACAACATGGCAAAGTGGTCCTTGGTCAGGAAACTAAGAGTGACAAGAATTCAGAGATCCATAAATGTCTGCTCATGACAGCACCTTGAACCATGAGAGTTTCAGGCAATAGAGACAGTGGTGTCACTTGCTTTCCAAAGCTATAATCCTCATATAGTCCAGGGGAAACTTAAAAAATGCATTTGTTAGTAGTGTTAGACACATTAATCTGCAAAAAAAAAAAAAAAATACCATGAAGCTCAGAGCAAAGAATGAAGTCTTTCCTAAGGGAAAAGGTAGGAGTAGAGGAGAGGAGAAGAAAAAACTGCAATATGCAAGGGAAATCCTAAAAAGTATTTCCTCGTTTGTTAGTTAATTATCCCTCATGGCTGCTAGTCTTGATGCATCCTCTGTTAGCTGCATTGGTGACCTCTCAGTGCAAGTGGCAGTCATGTAAAACAAGCAATAAAAGCATTAGTAAAGTCAGCCATTTCCAAGGCAATTTTTAGTTATATATAGGCAGCAAGTATACAGAGATCATTTTTCCATGGACACTCTTTGTGTTCTGAAGTATCTAACTTTGAATGAACACCTTCAAGGGTGTTTTCAACGGCATCCCTTGGTTCTAGTCACGACAGAAAATAAAATGTTGAGATATCCTGAGAAAGGTTCTTACTGTGGTATTTTTATGTCAACCAGAAGGATCCAAAATATATTAAAAAAAGATGCTCTTTCCAATTTGGTTTGTTTTGTTTTTTTTTTTTGGGGGGGGCGGGGGGGGAGGTGGTACTGGTTTGATATGTACTTGAGTGTCCATACATCTCATGGCTGTTCATACAGCACATTTAAACCTCAGATATTAATGACTTTGGTTGCTGAAAAAAAACATAACTGCAACAAAAACTAGCAAAACCCAATAATAACAATGCCATATCTTGCAGATCCTGGAATCACAGAGTGGTTTGGATAGAAAAAGACCTTTGGATAGGAAAAGACCTTTGGATTGGAAAAGAGCATCTAGTTCCAACCCTCTTGTGAGGGAGGGTGACACCGCCCACTAGTGCAGCCTACTCCAAGCCAAATTAAACCTGGCCTTGAACACTTCCAAGGGTGGGACATGCACAGCTTCCCTGGGCAACCTGTGCCTGTCACAGATCTTAACAAGGAACCACTACACAAGGGAAATATCTTTTCTCAATGGCATGAGTTACATGACCTTAGCTGCGTAATCAGGAGATTCTCCTTTTATCAAAGCAAAAGTAGACCCCTCCTTAAAAAAGTAGTTGTACTATCTCTAAGCAAAACCAAACCAAAACCAAATATGTTGGTACTGAATAAAAAATCTCTACGTGGTCTGAAAGAAGTGACAGTCATTAGGTTTTTCCCCCTGTGCAATTAACTATATCTGTGACATTGGATTATTTTAATGTTTCTCCATGCAGTCCTCAGTGCCCCAGTCTGTACACAGTTCATATGCCTCCACAGATTTATCCTGATAATTCCTTCTTCTTGTAGTTAGTTATCCCCTTCACTTAGCAGGATGGAGGTGGAGGCATAGAGGATAAAGTGACTTTTTCAAGGTCATTTTGCAGGTCCCATACTCCAAATTTTCAAACTGTATTTTAAACACAAAACCTTAAAGTTGCTGTTCCTGTTCTCGTGTTTAACAATTAACAAGTACAGCACAACTGGGATATTATAAATGAGTTACACATTTACTGATTACTTAATTAAAAATGTAACAGTTCCCCATGTTTTCTCCAACCTTAAAAGAACAAGCTGTTTAATTTCAGAGACTAAAGACTTTGTTTCATTATTTTCTTCTTCACAGTCCTGCATATTTTTCTTTCTTTTTTTTTAACAAATCTACAATCCAGGTGGACAAAATTTCCAAAAAGCATAGATGGAAATTAGGCGTTTTTATTGACAGTCTTACACTAAACCACCATTGAGGACTGTGAATATCTTCTTCCAAATGTCTTAGTATGGTTTGAGATAATGAAGGTGTCACTGTAGATTTACAAGATGATAGCATTCCATGATGAACTTTATCTTAAAATAATTGAAAGCATAATTATCCAGCAAAAATGAGCCTCCAGGGAATAAATTTTCTTGAAAGTAACTGCCCCTAGTTCTATCACAAAAAGGCTGCATCTTCAGCAGCCACAGTTTACTGGAAAAGGAATCACGAATATGTCTTTCTTCTCTGTACCTGCCTTCAAAATATTCGTGTTCTGTGCAAATAAAGCCTGCTGGTGCCAAAGGCTATGTACAAAATGAGGGTTCTTGCTTAAAGAGCCCACTTTCATTTTTTTCTTCCTTTTTTTTTTTTTTTTTTTAACTCTTCCTTCCAATGACAAGCAGACAATCAACCAAAGCAGAATAATGGAGACCTTTCAACACAGCACCATCCAGGAGAAGATGTTATATTTTCCTTAAGGAAAGGAACAATTGGAGAAAGAATCAATGAATGAAAGTTTCAAGCTGGATCTGCATATTTGAACATTTGTCCTGAAGTAATTAATATAAATTTAAAGGAGAATATAAACCTGGAGCACCATATCAGTACCTTCTGCTGTTGTTATTCTTGCTAAAGAAATGCATCTCCACAGGTTGGGAGCGGAAAATCTCATTCTCACTGTACTCTTTTCAGAAAAAACAAGGTTTGTGTACAGACTGTATAGCAGAAAGTTTCTTACCAATTCCTTTGCCTTTGTTTTCACTCCTTCCTGGTAATTAAATTACTGAGCAGGAGCTGAAGTTTCTCCTCTCTCTTGGAAACAGACCCTCAGAATTTCTGATGGCTGCTTTTCACAGCCCTACCAGTGTTTAATTAAAAATAGTCAATAATAGAAAAGACATGAGCTGGGACACGTTAACCTCCTTGGCTCAGACTTACCAGGGCATATGAGAACAGGAGTGGATAAAAGCAGAAAAACTTTCTCTGTCCCACATTGCCCATGGGATGATCACTTTGTTCCTTACCTAGCCAGTTTTCTGTTTTAATAGTGAAGATATAAACAGCCCTCCTCTACATAAAATGCAGCTTCTTCAGGACAACAAAAAGTACAATGCACTTCAGGGACTGAACTGCAGTTATGTATCTGTATGGCTACAAAAAATGAAGACCACATAATGCTAAAAATTACAGTAAAAAAACCCCAAACCTAGACAGACGTCTTTGCAGCAGGTGCTGTTGTAGCCAATAGTTTTGAAAACTCAGCAGTGTGTACGAGTAAATCCCTGGAAAGTTACTAACTTTTTCTTCCCACCTTTTTACTTTGGTTGATTGGTGGCTTTTTTTTTTTTTTTTTGCTTTGTTTGGTTTTGCCTCTTTGTGTTTTTTTTTCCCCTTGTGTTTTTCTTTGTTTATTTGGTTTTTTGTTGTTGCTGGAGTTGTCTTTTTATTGGTGGGTTTTGGGTTTGGTTTAGTTTGTGTGGTTTCTGTTGTGTCTGGATTTGTGTTTATATTGGTGGGTTTTGAGTTTGGTTTGGTTGGGTTGGTTTTTTAACAAGGATTCGTATGTCATGGAATTGAAATTTGATGTCTTGAAAGCTGCACTGGATTCAATTGGGATTCTTTGGCATGGCATGCTGGCAAAAATTAGGCAGCAATCAGCAATCCGTTTGGTTTGTGAGCAATTTGCAGCAATTTCTGAGGCAAGCAGGGTTGCCAAGAGAAAAAGGTATGGTAAATTGGCATGCATGTTGATTTAATACAAATTAAGAGGTTTTATTACTAATAGATAGTGATATTATAGATATATCACTATAGAGATACTATTTATATAGAATTAGTCTCGGGATGTGAATTCTTACATTTCACCATGGTTTTCTTAAATGAAGGGGATCTCTACCTTAAACTAGAAATGAGCTAGGCTGGGGAGCTAGACTGGTGTTCCAAGGAAATCTTTGTCACTGCTATTGTCTAGAGAGTCTGTCCAGAGTGCTTTGCAGAGGAGTTTAAATAAAAAAGTGATTCAATCACAGACTAAAAAGTGATAGCACTGAAGAACCCATAATGAGAAAAGCTGTGCAATGGGCTGATATTCAATCTCTTTTCAGAGATAGGTTGTTTTAAGAGAGAACTTTTTCTTAAAGGACCAAATGCATTCTTACTTTAACTTTCACTCTGACACTAGCTTTTAAAAATAATATCCAGTCTTTCAAAATGTTGAACTTTTCTGGCAACCAGTATTTGTCCTAGCAGAGAAGGCTGTAGTTTACTTTCTGGATTCTTCAAAGTTTCAAACACAAGGGTCAATATAAATCAATGTTGTACAAGAAATGTAGTCTTTCCACACAGACCTGATGTTACCTCTCATCTTATTTTAACAAGATTTCTTCCCTTCTGTGTTGTATAGTGAAATTAGAGATGCTGAGGTCAGAAAAGTCAAAAGGTGAAAAAAATCCTTCTGTGGTCATTTCCTACCAGGTCCGTCTTGCTCAGTTAGCCTTGAATTGGTTGCCTTCCAGCTCAGTAGCATTGCAGATGGCTGGGTGCCACCCTCAGCAGGATTGAAATGAAGAAAGTGAACAAAATCAGATTATCTTTGCTATTGTCAAAGGCAGATAACAAGGAAGATTAAGCTTAAAGCTGTTGTGTTCATCAGATGTTAAACTCTTGTATTTCCAATTCTGTTTGGCAGCAGTTTACTGGATGTATTGCTGGCTGCAACGGGGATTCTGGAAATATTTGGTATATAAGAAAATAGATGCAGCCAATTAGCACAAAAAAAATATATTTAACATATAAGAATCATCTGATTTAAATTTCACTACCTAAAAGTAACTAATCTATTCTCACTTTATCACCCACCCTGTAGGAAAGATATAAACAAACCTCTAAAAAGATCAGCTGTCCCCTTCAGTTTTTGAGGATGGAATGAATTGACTGTGCCTTCACATGGATTTTTCACATAGTACAAATGGCTGGTTCAGAAGGGCACTTTGTTTCTATGTTGCTGAATGTGGCAGAAATTACTCTTATGTAATTAACCTTTGATGGTCACTACAGTCCAGAGCACCAGACCAATCTTGGAAGTCACTGCTGTATCTAATTCAAGGGCTGATGGACATGCAAAGCAGCATTTGGGGCCAGCTCACAAACACATCCCAACTGCTCCTCTGACTCAGCCTGAATCAGTAGATGTATCCCCCACAGACCCCACACAACCATCAGAAATGTCTGCACCTATGACAGCCTTAGTGTTTTACCCAATTTCATACCAGAGTTCCCCTGAATAAGTCATTTTTTCAGAATACTAATTTCAGCAAAAGGGAAATAAACTTAATGGGGTTTTTTTCTCACTTATTTTTAATATATATTGATCCACACTGTTAAGATGAGGAGCAATTGACAGATAGATCTTCTGAGGATATGAGTAGCACCATGATACAATCATATAGTGTTAAAATTCCTCCTCTGCTCAGGTTCACTAAGGCTGAACGTTTGCTTGCTGCAGCCCTACTTATATTTTTAGGAGATCTCGCTAAATTCTGGACAAATAGGTGAGATACAGTAAAACTGCTAACTGCACATTAACTCTGCTCCTCAAATGAAGTTTTTCGAGTCTGATAGTGCTATGGAATAGATTGGAGCATAAATCCTCATGTTTTGTGTTATAAACCTACCATTTGCTGATGTAGCCTGGGAAGAAATTTCCCCTCTGGGCAACAATTATCCATAAGATTGGGAGCTTGGGAAATCAGGTATTATATGAGCTCTGGTCTTCTATTGTATTTGCTGTGAAAATCAAGAGAAGGATAATATTTGCTGTCAATCCCCCAAATGAGGCACAACCCACTAACAGATCAAAATCCTGTAAAGCTTCTGAGCATTGAACAGTATTTATTATTATAGATACACTATTGATTCTCCTTACCTCTTCATACTTTTATATGCACTGTCCAGACCAAAAACCAAAAAACCAAAAAATCAAAAAAAACAAAACCCACAAAAACCCCCCACCCAAACAAACTAAAAAAAAAAAAAAACCAAAAAAAATCCCCACAAATAAAACAAACAACAACAACAACAAAAAACTAAACCAGAAAAACAGGAAAAAAAGTAAAAGGATATATGCAACTGAGAAATTTAAAGTCATGAACTCAAGGGGTTTTGAAAACTTGTTTATTTGCAGATGTTAAGTCAGGAAATGCTTAATGCTGTTAAGCCAGGAAAGTATTGCTAATGCAGATTAAAGCACAAATGCAAAGATGTGTTTTGTAGTAGTTCAGGAAAGCCACAGAGGCAGCTTAGCAGGTGAAAAAAATTAGCTCATCAAAATGCATAAAGAAAATAAAATTAAAATTTTGCATGTATAGATATTTTCAATATCCAGTCAGCAGTGTTTATAGGATTTTGTATATCTTTTCCCCTTCAACAATATTTTATAATATTGTAATGTAGACAAGACCAAGAGATTATAGTATGACTGTGTGAGAAGAATATAAATTACATGAGGTGGAATTTTGGGGGGAACAAAAAGAAAATCAAACCAAACACCACATGATAAATTTTGTTTTTTGAAAATAACAAGCGAATAATGTTATATAATAATGTGTCAATAACTAATGCCCTTGAACACCAGAGAAATCTGAAAGATATTTTGTAAAAAGCAGCAAATAAGATGTGAATTTATGATACAAAGTCATATAAAGAAAGTTCAGTGCAGTTTTTTTATTCATTACCAAGTGTAACATATAAGGTGTTTAAAAAATGGTTTAACTCTGTCCCTTCCCATCCTACCAAATACATAACCAAAAATCTCTACCCTCATTTCCCCAGGAGGACAGAACATATGCAGAACTCATCCATTTCTCCCCAAGAACTCTTTGGAATTTATGCACCCACCTGTTTTGTCCTCTGTTACCTTGGAGCCACAGATTAGCTGTTAAATAATCATTTTGTGTTTCTTTTTAAAACAAATACCAATTCTCATTTTAGAGCTAACAGAAAGGAAACAAACCAAACAGATTATCATTTAGTGTTTTGCTTCCTGGTAAATTATTTTTAATGTATCATATAAAAAATTGTAAAGTTGCAGGTTGTTTATACTCATAATTTTCTATCTTTTTTCCTTATCTTTACTTTTTTTTGCCTTTTTCTGATTTTTTCAATTTCAGAAAAATTGATGCATTAACAAACCCAATCTTAATACCATCTCTTTATGTGCTTAATTGTTCAGAATCTCTTCTGTGTCCAGAAAGTAATTAAGTTCCAAAATCTGCTTTTGTTTTGGTTTATTTATATTATTTTAAAGTCATAGAGAAATGAGAAATTGAAATTATTAATATCTAAAATACAAACATTTTTAAAAAAGAGGGAAAGTAATATGAAAGTATAAAAGGAAAAAGAAAAGATCAAAAGAAAAACTGTATATGGGAAACTGCAGGGGAGAGTGGAATATTATATCTTAACTGCTTTAGTTAAGAGACAAATATTATTTTTTTTAAATAATAATAATTTTCAAGTATTTATTTTTAGGAAATATATTTTTCAGTAACAGAAAATTCTTAATAAAGCAGACTTCGATGTATTTATTTATAATTTTTGAAAAACATAAAATTATTTTGAAAAGTGTAAAAATGACATTAAATATATGAGTATTTTCAAAGACACAATAATGATTTTAAAATATATGAAATGTAGATGTCCTGTCTCCATGACTCTTCCTGGGAAAAAAAAGAATATGTTTTCAGTAAAAATTCTGAAGAAAATACTTTTGCGTGTACTAAACTCCATGGAAATGAGTAAACACAGTATTTGTAATGAGTTGATGAGTGTTAGACCAATACCCCTTTCAAAAGTCTTCATTTTTATTTGTATTTTTATTTTTACCTTGCTGTCAGTAAACTTCCACTGTTATTACACTAATTCATCATTGTTAGCAAGAGGGCTGTTTTAATCATAGTGTCATATACTGAGGGTAAAACTTAACTCTAAAATTTTGTGATGTTATTAACATTACTGAATCTACTGTGGTAATGGCCCCTAAATTGAAAACCTGAGTGGAAAATAAAATTTGAGCTGTAATTTAATTTTTATAGCCCTTGCCCACCAGAACCTGATGCAAATATTTATTTCGGCACTAATGCTGATTATTTCATTCATACATATTTCTCTGATCACTTGCCAGTTGAGCTACTGTCTGTCCATTCATAAACAGGCTGAAAACATCATGATGCAATGAAGTCAGCCAAATTTTTTTTGAAAACATAAAGTTTTTACTTTTTCTCACAGATCTATAGATTTGCTTGACTACCCTGCTTTTAAAAACAGGCTGCTGTTGCACAAAGAAAGTGTAACAAGAGGAGGATGTTCATCCTGAAATGAATATGATGTTTTCCTTCTGAAAACATAAATACTCTGGTCATGTGTATCCAGGTACAAGAGTAGCTAAGTGAAAAGTAATTTCACATTCTGAGATACAGTGATGCTGTTCTTTGGTTTCTGGGTTTTTTTCAGGTTTTTTCTTTTGTTTCCCCTTCCCCAGAGGGGGGAAAATTTCAGAAGTTAAAACAAAAATGAAAATGGAATTGAATATCTAAATTTTTCTGAAATCAAATTCAATTTCTGAATACAATTTGGTTTTTGTGGTTTTCTGATGTAAAATGGAGAACACATGGGGAAATCTAAGCTAGTAATTTTTATTTCTCTGGAAAAAATTTTGGACAAACTTTCCATGTTTTGCAACACATATAATTTAACACCTTAATAGAATCTTATAAATAATGTTTAATATATGTTTATAATAATTATATGTATGTTTACAATAATATATTTAATAATTAAAATATTTTATATTAATTACATATTAAAATATTAAATTTTGAAGGAGGTTGTTTTGTTTGGTTTTGTGGTTTTGTTTGTATTTTTTGTTGTTGATTTTTTTGTTGGTTGAGGTTGGTTTATTTTTAAATTTTATAAACCTGTTTTAGCCTTTTATCTATAGATAATTAATCTCGTCTTTCTTATATATTTCCCTTAAATTTTCAGAACATGAGCTTTTATCTAGTTTAATGGAAAAAATTGAAAAAATTGCATTCTTTCCCAATGCTTTACGCAGAGTTATGAAGAAAATATAAAATAAACATTGTATAATGTTTATTATGCAACTAGATAAAAAAGAATTATAATTTTATTTTCTGCTTCTTTAGATCTTGAATTTTAATCCTGATTTCAATTTTCAGAAAGACAGACTTTATATTTTCAAAGATGAACTACAATTCATAAGAAGACAATGAATAAGACAATTTTTTTTTCCAAATAGTACCTATAGGCACAGTTGAGGTTAGTCTCTAATAAAATCTAAAACTCTGTATCTTTCATACACTTTTGTAAGCAAAAACATCCCAAAGGAAGTATTGGTTTCAAAATAGAACCAAAATGTTCTAGGGGAAGACCATCTCCCATCCACAGGAAAATCACGATTGACCAGTTATTCAAAACAATTTCACAGAAAAGGTGGCACATTCTGTGCAATTGAGAAGTGTGTGAACTCTTGGTCTGGAGCCAGCCAGCATGGAGCGCTAATGCAGAGGTATCAGAATTGCAGAGCAGTGGATGGCCACTGGGATGTGTGGAAAAGCTCAGTATAATGGACAGGTTACCTCATGAGCCAAAGGCTTTCCTGGAGCAAAGACCAAAAAACAGAACTTCAGGGCCTCTGATAAAGCTTTCAATTCAATTTTGCCTCCTCATGTTTTATCTGGAGGGACAAAGAAGACAAAGTTCATATCAGCATTTGGATTTTCCTCTTCTGCCCAAGTTTCAGTGAAAAAAATTTAAGGGCTTTCAAAAAAGAAAAAAAAAAAACATTTCCGCATGAAAGAACTACTGAGATACAGCAACTGAGATATTCAAATTTACTGAATGCTGAGTTTGTAAGCCCCTGTTTAGCCGATAACACAACTGCGTAATATCCAACTTCTGCACAAATCATATGTGCAAACTGTGGGTTTGGATGTCAATTGTGTCACTGCAAACCTGTCCAATTTTATCTTGGAGATATAAATTTCTCAGAAAATTTTATTCCTATAACAGCAGATCTTTAATTAAATAGAATATTGTAAAATAAATAAATGCATCTGTAAACATGCTGGAGGGCAGAGGGACATATTTTTATTTGTATGATTTTAATAAAAGATATGTTTCTAGTTAAATCCCTGTGTGAGTAATCTAATATATAAAATGCAGTACAAGAAAGAGCTGTCTGTATGGCACAGCTTAAACCAATTGTGCGTTTTCATTTCAAAATTATTACTGCGCCATTTCTTCTTCTTCTTCTTCTTCTTCTTCTTCTTCTTCTTCTTCTTCTTCTTCTTCTTCTCCTTCTCCTTCTCCTTCTCCTTCTCCTTTCGACTCTTCAAACTTTTTTTGAAATTGACCTAAACTTACAAAGTACAAGTTTTGCTTTCCCAGATCAGAAGGAACATTGTCCTGGTAAGAGTAAAAATAGACCACTTGGAGAAAAGTGTCCACAAAAATCCCTTTTGTGGACAAAGCTGAGAGATTTTTTGTGGTTTGGTTTGGTTTTATTTTTTTGGTTTTTTTGGGGTTTTTTTGTAGATCTTGTACACCTATTGTCCCTAATTAGACATTTCTCTTACTTTAAAAAAATATTTTTTAATATTCTTCTTACTTATTTCTGTCACAGAAGTTTAATATTTTTCTAACAGTCCTTTAAAAACGCCCTCTAGAGAAGATATATTAGCCATTTAAGTGCTAATAATTCTTCAAAACTGTGCCTAAAGCTTTGCTTCCCTGACAATGAATTCCACTGTCTATTTGTACTTTGTGTGTAAAATATTTTTTCTTGTCAGTTCATTTTCAGTTAACTCTGTTTCATTTAATGTCTCCATAGCCTTGATTGCTGCCTGGAATAACATCTGTCTACTTATTTCTGTCTTTTTTTTTCTGTGACATGATTCTCCTGTACACCTTAGTAGCTTCTCACCTGTGAAAAGCATCTTAAATTCTACTGGAGTTGATTAAATTCCCATACTTATGCTCAGCCCAAGGGACCAGAAAGAGAATTTTAATTTTTCTGCTAAATTTTCCAGTGCCATGTCTTACAGAGAACTATGGGGCTGCTGGTACACAACGCTGATGTAAGGACCACACAGACCTGTAAAAATTCAGACAAACTGAGCTCATTCTCCAGGGTTCAGCTGGTTCTCCTGTAATGCACACATCTGTGTGTGCAGATGTGCTTCAAACTAGAGTAAGACCATGGCTATTCTCATAGATATGCTATTACCCCTGGGTTTGAGAAATTCAAAATACACTGAGATGCCTGCTTCTTTCTCTCCTTAAATGTATGAAAAAAAATCCTACATTTATCTTTTCTATTGGTTCAAATATATTCCCCATACCTTTCTTTATTTTTTTCCCTCCTTTGCTTAAACATTGAAAATGTTCTACGGAGATCGAAATTGCCCTTGGTTTCACCTATAAGACACAGTTTAGACTTATTTTTCCTGCTGTGAAAACAAAGGGTTATAATAATTCACAATCATAACTGCAGCAGAAATGCCTAGCTTCCCTCTGCAATCCCAAGCAGACCTTTCCCTGGGATCACATGCTATTTAAAGTGTTTCATTTTCTCCTGGTACAAGCAGAAGCCTCATCAAAACTGTGAATTTCAGATAAGCGTTTATCAGACTTTTGCTGTAACCATCTCAGAAATGAGCTGTCATCAGAAAATTTAATCTGTCTCTGGCTGCTTTAATTGTCAACACCATTTCTGCCAAATCCTTCACAGTCCTCATAGCATGGAAAGTTTCTTTAAGATTTTTAATTCAGTCAGCAAAGATTGCACACAGTATTTTTTTTTTTATATTTATGACTTACACATTTAAAAAGGTGGAGGATCTTGATTGAACAGCTGAATTATGGAAATTCAACTGCATCACTAGTATTAAATACCAAGCCTGAAATATGGAAATATGTAGGTGAGAGGGTTTAGGGAGAACACTGTCAGCCAGAATAAAGCTCTGGAAGATATTTTACTTTATTTGGAGTGACGACAAATAGAAACAAATTTCTTTAGTGCTTTGGGTCATGTGATTTTACTGGTGCCTACAAATATTGCAAACGGGCCCCAATTTTAAGCATGATGAAGCAAAAAATTATGGTCTTATGCTTTAAGTTGCTGTAGGAGGCCTCAGCAAAGCTGGGTTGAGTCTTTTATTTTGACACAGGCTTTCTGTGTGACCTTGGGCAATTTATTTTGGCCTGAACTCTCAAAGGATTCAATGACATAAAAATGTTTGGAGCCTGTGGGAATGAGGTACCCCAAATACCAGGTCCTACCCACAAGAACTAATTATTACTGGGTTTTATCTACCAGTTGTTTGCTTATCCCAGGAGCACTGGGAGATCTTTCTGCACTTTCTCTGAATCCATTTCAAATCTGACATTACCAACTGGGTATTTTTAGGTGTCATCTAAAATTCTTCCACTGTTAAGGTCTTCTTGCAAACCATTTATCAATATGCTAAACAGTGTACATGCTATTTAAACCAAAATGGCCCTTTTCTCCAATTAGCCCCTCAGTTTTGGCTTCTGATAGTAAACTCATAAATCTGGAGCTAAGTGGACAATGTGTACTACACAATTAGGTAAACAGAGTATGCCTTTATCTCTCTCTATATATATACTTATATAATTCCCTGTGTCTATATGTCTATATAATGTAGTCTACTACAATATAATACATATCCAGATATATATCAGTGATTTTTACTATATATACCAGTGAATTACATATATACATATATATATATTTCAGTGAGTTATATATATATATATATCAGTCAGGGACTATGATTACAGCTTTGGACCTTCCTGACACAGCACACTTTTTTCTGGTTAATTTAGACATTCACAGCATGTACAACAGCAGTTACAAAACTTTCCCAAATGATCTGTTCCAAATACAGTTAAACACTGGGATATGACCTTTTGAATTCCTATCCCTGGACATCTTTGGGAGATGTTATTAACATCTCCCAAAGATGTAAAGAACTTTGACTGGGAAAGAAATTAGTAAGTTATGCCTGTATTAGTAAAACTGTGATTCATGGACAGCAGTGGGTCATTAGACACCAATAAACAGTCCTAGCTGATGACTATACTCAGCATGTGGTAGGGAACTGTAAAGCAATAGAATTAGATTTATCCAATTCCAAAAAACTAATTTGATGAGTTTGGCTTCTTTGTCTTTATTATTTCACATGGCTGGCATTTGAATTCCTTTATTTTTGTGAAACTTGTTTTCCTATATGAGTATCTTGCAGAGTCCACGGTAATCTGTTTTTACTCTGAATGTGTGCTTGTTCATTTGGTTGTTTGCTTTGGATAATTACATCCCTCCTGCCATATCATTCCCTTTTGTAAACTATGGGAGTTACTAATACAGCATGATTTGCAAATTCAGATTATTCTAAATGAATATGCTGTTTGAAATTCACTTCATGCAGTTTCAAGCATCCAAGTTTATAATATGCTTTTGCATTCATGCCAATAAAGATCAAATCTGAATGCTCAAAAAAAAAAAAAAAAAAAAGGATGTATCTCCAAGGTATCCCCAATTCTTCCATCTGATTGAAGCCTTTTATTTTGATCCTAAGGGACAGCTGTGTCTGATCTTGCCCCAGGTTTTATGGTTGTGACATGATTTCTCTTGTTGAGGGGTTTGGAACTGTCAAAGGTGATATTCTAGCCCTCCCAGCTTGGTTAAGGCAAGTTCTAGAATGTCAAAAAATGTGAACATAGAATAACTATCTTTCTATTCTGACCCAATTTAAAATGTGAAATTTCAAGGGAAAACTGAAGCAAGTGAAAATTAATATCTCATCTATGCATTTGTCTTCTCCCAGAATATATGTGTCATCACGCTCACTATGAAAGTCAAAAGGAACTTTGTTTTCAATCCAGCTGGTTAAGAGAATGTCCTAGGCACCTCTGATGATATCAGCTATCATTTCTGCCCCAGTGGAAATTTTTTACTTAGGTTCTTAGGAAGATGTAGGATATTTGAGTTGCAGTGGAATCTTTCATGACCCCTGCAAGGCAGCCACCATATAGGTTTCAACTCACCAAAGTCAGGAGTTGATGTGTTATGAATTCAGTCACTAGATGCCTCGTTTCTCAGAACGTGTAAATGTTGAGACACAAAATCTAAGCAACTGATACACTGCGTACCATGCTCAAAGATATGGAACATATTCCACTGCAAATGTTCTGGAAAGCGTGAAAGTATCAACAGTTAATAAAGTCCCAGAGGAAGTCTTGTCCAGTGAATGGTTTTAGGAAATTGTAAAAAATCCCCAGAGGAACTGCCAAGAGAGTCATTAACATAATGATGATACATTTTTCTCACATTCAAGAATGGACCCAACAGGGATTCTTGATGTCACAGACACACTGTAGTGATATCTCTATATTTAAAAAAATTGAGTAGAAATTTACAGACTGTCTCAGTCAATATCAAAATTGGGAAGAGTTTCTACATGACTTGTGTTTTCGCTCAGAATCATGATGCTACTTTCAATACCCTCTGGCCTCTTTTCTATTCCTTCCAACTCACCTGTCATCTCACTGCTTTACCCAATTGTCTAAACATCACAGAGCACTAGAAATGGTTTTTTTGGCACTCCTTACATTTTTGCACCATACCCCACACAGTCAGATCAGGGAATTCTGGGGCTTTCTCTGTGTCCTAGAAGAGAATATAATAGATGAACCTCAAGAGAGCCAAAATGGGATGACAAATACATTACCCAAGGCAGAAAAATATGTTATAGTTGGATGAAGACCAAACTAAAATGACCTGTGACATAGCCAGTGTTATTCCTCCAGGTCTTGATTGTCAAGATCACCCAGACTGGGATGATGGCCAGGCCCACCATGAATTCAGTCCTGCTGGATTGCCTGGGTTTTTGTCCTGTAAAAATCAGTGCACAAGGAAGGAAGAGAGCGAAAGTACTGGTACAAATTCAGGTCTTGCTCCTACTTAGAGTTAAACCACACCTGAGATATATATCCTTACCCAAAGCCCAGAAGTGTTCCCAGGCCACCTTGCAGAGACGGAGAATGTTTGCATTGAATGTACTATTAATAGAAAAGGCCTAATGCCATCAGCAGCAGTCTTTATAATCCATACACACAAAGAACTACAATGCACTGGTCCATACTGCAAAAAAAAAAAAGAATTCCTAAAATGTAGGACCAGTGGATATATTATAATTGCTCAAATAACGCTGGCTAAGGCACTTTCTAACTGATCCTGTTCCAAGTCTGAGAACACGTATTTCTGTAAACAAAACAGAAAGCATCTAATCTTCATTTACAGATCTTCACTGAGTGAGAATCTATGGGAACAATAAACTGTTCTGTTGATTAATTAGCCTCATTGTGTGCTTTTAGACCTCATTGCTTATGTGAAATGGTTTCAGAAAGCAGAGTTACACAAGTAGACAGGAGGGGACTGGCCAGCATGAAACATGTTTTCTTTTTTTCCATACCATTCCCCCAATCGTTCCCCTTCCATATCAGTGAAGCCTCAGGTTTTAGCTTTTGTATTTTTCAGATTCTGCTCTCCTTTAGTGTATAATTCTGGGGATAGTATTAGGGATAGTAAGCTCTCTTCACAGAGTAGGTAGGCAAAATAATTCCTTCTCTAGCTGGGGACCAAGGACAAATGATCCAAATCTCAGGCCCAAGAGCATAAAAAATGGCAGAATGAAGAGAGAAAAACAAGAAGGATGAGACTTCATAACCTAAAGCTATAACTGGACAATTAACTCCAACATGCAAATGGACCAAAACTGATAAAAGTGAGAGACCGTGTGACTGGTTATCCATTTTGTGACCATTTTGGTTCATCTTGAGTGTAGCCCTGGCCAGGCTCTTTTGCTGCCCAAGGTGGATCCATTGAGACCTTTTAGTAAATCCCTGCTTTATTCTTTAACTCCATCTAACCTCTGTTCTAGGTCAGCCTTCACAAGGCATCACCAGAGTCCCCTTTAGCTGAGAAAGGGATCCTCAGGTATCTTGGACCCTGTGCACAGGCAAGCCATCAGGTTCAATATCAACATTTAAACACTGAATTGTCACTTCTCTCTTTCCTGAAGGAATTTATCCCCTGAGATGCTAAGATAATAATATCAGCATACAATGAACCATTAAAGGAAATAAAATATAATAAAAAAAATTATCTGATTAAGTTTTATTAAGTCACTGTTTGCCTATAAATTATTTTATTTTAATAGCCAGTCACCTTGGTACCTTAATTTAGTTGGTTTTTTTGTTTGTTTGGTTGGGTTTTTTTAAGTCCCATCATCTTGGATTTTTGATTGTGTTTTTTGGTTATATGGAGTATTTTTCTCTAGACAATGCATCTCAGAAGTTTTCATGCATCTCCTTGACAGATACAAACATTATTCCCATTGTGTCCTTACTGAATAAAATATTTAGAGTGCAGAGCTAGCACTGGAAGATTGACTGTATTCTAAATGAACTTTCTGATACCAAATGTAAAACTAGAGGGAACAGAGAACCAGTAATGAAGTGAAATACAAGGTTAAGTATTGGAAATTAATTAGTGAGTTCATCAACAACAATTCTTTGATGGTCTGAACTGCTTCCAGAAAGATAAGGAGAGAACAATTTGAGAAAACAACTGTTTGAGAAAACAATTAAATCCCATTCCATACTTGCATAGAATTATTTCATATTCACATGCAAATCCTAAGATATGAGTACACTCAAAATACTAATGCCTTATAAATGCACAGGCTGTTTCTGCTCTTGTCAACACCGCAATGAATCAGAGGTAAATTAACAAGGGGACTACAATACAAAATTGACAAGAGGTCCACTGCTATGATAATGAGGAAATTCAGACCATGTATGTCTGACTTTCATCATCCATATTAACAGCAGTAACATATTTGTTACCTACAGATCTTCACTGTTTTGGATATTGCATGAACATGTTACCAATCTCAGAACCTTTACTAGCAGGAGTCACTCACCTATACAATATGGCTGGACAGTAGAGTACCCACCATATTTCTAAGTGGACCTGTCTAGATTCACTTTCATTGTATATTTCATTGTATATCAATGTGAGTCCATTGTAGCTTCCGAGAATTTATATAATAAGCTTAATTCCTGCTGTGCTACTTAGTGGAAAAGGACAGGGATTAAAATTGAAATCCTCCATGGGTGTTCAGGAACAAGTAGCCAATACAGAGCAAGTAAAACCAGATCCTTTCTTCTGCCTTCCAACTAAACCTGTTGGCTCAACCCACCAATAAGCAAGCAGACAGACAACAAGTATAGAACGATTCCTGTTAGTGTTGTTTCCAGGTTGTTCTGCCTTTCATCTTTATCTGGGATCCCAATAAAGAGATATTGAATTGGAGTTTGAAGAAGCTGGGATCTTCATCATCATGATGATCCTTGCTGTTAAGGGAGAGAATCCCAGCAGGAGATGCTGCTGCTGCAGGCAGATGCTAACAGTGCTGGCTGCGTGCCCGCGGCAGCACATGCTCCTGCAGAGCCCCTGCCATAGCTGTCGCCACAGAGCAGCAGAAGCCTCATCCACCAGGTTCCCACATGCACTGAAGTCACTGGGAGTTTACTCCCCAGCTGATATTCCTCTCTTGATTTAGAAGGAAGCAGAGACACATTGAAGTCACCTTCTTTTCTTGCCTGCTGTTCTACACCACTTTGAATTCCTTCCCTAGGATGGGGCCAATGTTTCACTGAGTTTCCTCATTGATGCCACCCAGATAGCACAAGCTGGGATGTGAGCAGAGAATGGTCTTAAACTCCTCCTTTCAGTGAATAATGGACTGTAGAAAAGAGTTTATTGTTTCTGAGATAATGTTATGTGATGACTAAATCTGATGAGGAAATGGCCATCCAAGCATTACTGTAATAATGCAAGCACTGATTTATTTATCCTTTGATGAGGCTCCAATGAATCAAGTTAGAGACTTTTTGTTGTTACTTTTTACTAGGCATGATTTTGACAACTTATTTGATGATTAAAATTATAATGCTTTTAGCTGTCAGTTTGATCTTTATTTTATATTTTTTGACTCAGTAAAAATTGAGAGTGACTACAGCCACACGTTTGTGATCAGCAGCAAATGCTGAATGAAATGTGCAGTTTTCTCACATCCTCTTCATGCTGAATAATAAAGATGTGAGATTGTGTCTACAAGTAAGAGTGAGTGGATTCAAGACTTTAAGTTGAGACTCTGGTCCAATTTCAACATCAAAATTCCCTATGTATTCAATATGAAGAAGCGGCATACACCACCAGCAGGGGAGAATTACAATGTGAGGCATTAAGTGTCTCAATTAGCAAATAGAAGGAATCCTCTCCAGCTTGTTCATCTTTCTTCCCAGTGCCATAGCATATTCTTCTGGGAATCAGAGTGCTAGACTCTGGGAATCAGAAGCAACTGGTATTGCAAACACAAAAGGGATTTGGAGTCAATTTCAAATGAGTGATGGTGGTACACGTGGCTTCTGCCCTTTCCAAAGGAAATCAGTTGAAGACAGCCCAACATAAGCCACAGAAATTTATTCATCACTCTGGCTATTGAAAAATTCCCCCAGTAATACTAGAAAAAAAAAATTCTGAAAAATTAAGTCTGAATTGCAAAGGTCCCTCTGGTCAGTGTCCTCAGGCACTGCCCTTGTAGGGCAGTGTCACGGTTTTATGTATATTTTGTGAAAATGTGTGTAACTTGCAACTTCACTCCCCTTCATATGTTGGAAACAATATTTTTCTATGACTGTATCAGTAAAGTCAATAGTATTTGGATGCAGTTTCCTGAATTCCCCTACTATGCCTTAAACTAATTTCAGGCAAGCAGCCTCTCAGACCACCTCAGGTGCCAAAACTTTCTAACATATTTCAGTGCACTGATCAATAGGGTTGTTTTTATTTTTTTTATTTTTCCTTCCTAGCCACACAAGCTACACAAGGTGAAAAAAAAATGCCACAAATTAATATTTATTTTGCAACATAAGAGAGCCCAGCACTATCTACAAATGTTATAATTAATTTGGATTAATTTCATGTGCAAAGTTTGCCTCTGAAGGTGTTGATGGAGTAATACATCAAAGATGCTTCACCTCTGTAAAAAAACCAGTGCTAAAGTAACCTTGATTACTGTCTCTGTTGATGTCACACATAACACTAATCAGTCATCGTTTGCACTGAACACTATCATGAACAAATATTTATTCTCTTATTTACATTTTTGAGACCCTGGGATAAAATTCACTGCAGCTCTCTAAGAGGAGATTTTCACCTTAGGGAAATTGTGCAGGTTGTTCAGAAGCACATGGTCTAAGAGAAAAACTGAATGAATCCGAAAATCAAAAACAGGGAGACATACACTGCCATGGAATAAGGGAGCACTTGCCTTATTCCATTTCTTCTCATCTTCCCTGCCTCTTCTTCCTTTTCATCTTTAATCCTTTTCTCCACTATTTCCCCCTCTATCTCACTCTCTTTTTCTTCCTCTTTCTTGCCTTTTCTTCTCACTTTCTCACCCCCAACTGAGGACTAGAAAGTACATTTGACAGTGGCGGATTTCTGGAGGGAATGCTTTGCAATACAAGCAGGGGATCTCTAGAGATGCTGGGTCTGAAATACCTGACCTGTGCAGTATCTAAGCCTAATACAACCAAGCAAAATATCAAAGTGAAAGCACCCAGCTCACCTTTAATAAGGCTTGCTATCGATTTTTGTGATTGCTCCTTTTATTCTTCAAAGCAAGCAAACATCTGCCACCCAGCTCCTGCTCTGCTGTCCCCTCCTTTTTGATTATTCTTATTACTTTTCAGGCCCTCAGGAGTCCCTCCTCTCACCCTTCAAGTTCCTGTAACTGATTCAATCCCATTTATTTCAGTGGAGCAAGTTCACGCCACTTCAAGCACACCCTGAAAACAATTTCTGTATTTATATTGGCTTCAGGGAATCTTGGATCAAGCTTTCAAGTATTAGCAAGGATGGGTTCACATCTTACCTGGGCACTCCACAAGGTGACTCTTGACTAAGACTGTATTGAGGTGGCAGCTCTCCCTCCCTAGCCCTGTCTCGTCAGGCAGCTGGAACTGACACGAGGGCTGCATGCACGTGACAGCATGAGCCCTCTTTGGAGTTTGTCCCACCCATGGCCCTTCTTCCCTGCTTGTCCACACTGAGCAGTGTTTCGGCTTCATCCATGATTTATTATCCTCCTTGAAGAAATAAAAAAATGGGTAGGGATGGGGTCAGTGTACAACCAGGTATCATCTTATGATGGATACAAGGCTTATATAATAAAAGAACATGCGAGGAGTTGGATTCCAAACCAAATTTGTTCTTACATAAGGAAATCCTCTATGGATCAAAGTTATAACTGAGTTATTCCACCTCTACTCACATCCCATATTCCTTTCTTCCCCCATATATTCACTGTGTGTATTCCTCCAGGGATAAAATCCAGTTTATGCATTTTTGTCATGAGAACAAATGACAGACGAGAGAAGTTTGTGATAGCTTCTTATATTTTTCTAGTTTAGATAGAATTAATTAAGTCAAAACAGAAAAATATCTTAAGATGCTTCTGTCACAGAAAGAGTCAAGAATGACTTATGGATTTCAGCTGATGCAAAATATGTTAAAAATCCATCATGATTTTTAGATACAGTCTGAATAGTGTTTATTTACCAGTATGAAAACGGGGCTTTAGATCTCCTGTACTGGTTCTGCTTAGTACAGCAGATGGTACCCCTATAGTGCCACAATGTTTTCAAAGCCACATTGAGAAAACCTCCTTATTTCAATCCATGCTACATCTGTCTCTGAATAGGATGAATTAACCACAAACACACAAAGAATGAAAACAAATTTTAAACCAAAAAATGAGTGGCTGTGAAAAATGTACATATTGCAAATGTGCCAGATTCCTTTATTTAGAATAAAGAATAGCATTACAGCCTCTTATTTTGTAAAATACCATTTTTCAGTGAGGAGAAAATGTTGCTTTTCACATTTAATTTTGAGTTGTGAACTGTGGTCATTTCCCTCACCTTTGTCAAAACACCAGACAGTAGTGACGAAAAGAGGAGGGGATGGCAAGGGTAGGGGAAATAGATCTCTTGTTGATGCTCCCAGGATCCAAGGCGACTTGTCAGACACGGATGGATGCTTTGAGCTGGCAGCCTGGCCACAGCAGATGTTGCTCTGGACCCTGGCTCTCTTCCCAGGTCTGAGATGTCATCTGGTTTATCTAGTCAGTCCCCTTTTCTTTACCAGTCTTTGTAAGACTGGTCAGAGCTAGACAGGCTGTCTCATCACACTGATAACCATGCAGTGCAGTAGATCTCAGAGGCAAGTGATAAGCAAAGAAAAAAACAAACAAGCAAACAAACAAACAAAATACACTACACACAGAGGAGCAAAAATGGCTGTGGGAGAATAGAAAAGAAAACAGAGTTCAGTTCTTTGTTGATTCAATGGTAAATGCCTATAGTATACTACTGAAGACAGAATGTTTGTGAAGATGGGATGCTGCATGAGGCCAAGAGACTTGGAAAATATGCAAATTCTATTTTGTCCTACACAGGAGAATTTTCCATGTTCCTTTAATTATGCATTCTTACAAAGATATGAAAGAATGGATGAATTCTCCAAATGAAAAACACTACCTGATTTGTTATTGTAGCCCAATTGTTTACATTTCTTTTGTTTGTTTGTCTGTTTCAGTCTTTTAATTTCACTTCTATATTTTTTGTCAAACTTCCTCTGATTCCACCCCTATTTGTTTGGATAAAAGTATTTACTGTTTTCTTAGAATAATCTTTTCTGACAGGTAAGATTACTTTAAGAGAGGACTGTTAAAGCATTATAACACCTTCTCTGTTGTGTCAGTGCTTGACTGATCCCTTGATTGCTTTGGGATCAATTAAAATTGCTTTTCTTCCCTTTCATGAGCAGGTAAAGAAGTAAAACCTTGAAGATGGCACCCAAAAAAAGCTACGTAATTAAAGTATGAATTGCAGTAATATAATTTTTTTTCTCATCTTCTAATAAATGTTTTCCAATTTAACAAGATTTGAATTTAAATAATCTTTATTAAGAGAAAATAAATTTAAAAAAAAAAAGAAAAAATAAAAAAGGAGAAGTTTAGATGACTCCTTTTATTGAAATTTCTTCAATGTTTTATCATTTTCCAAACATACTAAACACTGAAGAAGTTAACTTGTGGTCTGACTTAGTGCCATAAAAGTGGTAACATTTAACAGGAAGCAAAGTGGCACAGTAATAGACTCAGTCCTGCAAAGTCTTCCTGGAGAACAAAACTGCATTCAAACACCAACAGGCACCAAACATTAAACTTTCAACCTACCCCTTGCTGGAAAAATAATCAATCCTTTTTCTCTTGGAGACAAGTGAACATTCCTTTTTGTCTGTGGCCAGGAAGTCTATCTTTTACATTTACTGTCCATAACTTTTCATTAAACCCCATTTGTTTTCACTGTACTGAATATAAAAATTTACAATGTAACAGTGAATCATGAATGGAAGATCCAGATCACACAAAAGCATCATTTTCTGTATCTATTTATAATCATTCAGCAGTACCACATACACACAGACCCTTTTGCTAACACATTGTGGCATTTGCACATTAATTTCAATGACTATCACAAATACAAATGTTTTGACACCCATAACAGTTAGTGTTGGTATCCACATGCAGAAGGGACATGACAGAGATTTCCAGATGCACAGCTGGAATTACTATCCCTGTTTCAACTATCCTGCTAAACATTTCTCTAATCCTCTGATAATAATAATAGTAATAATAATAATAATGATGATGATAAAGAAATACCCTTGGAGTCAGCAGTCATAAATGGATTGAAAAAGAATTAAATGGAGAATAAGTGAAAGAGGGTCTTCAGCTGAGTTACTCAATTTGAAAAGGGAAAACTTTGATGAATTATATGAACAAGCAAGTGAAGTAAATGGAAGCAATGAGTTCAGGGGCTTGCAGTGTGACAGGCTCCTCCAAACTCTTTAAGTCAGCAGTGAAAAGTTACTGAAACTTGCACATCAAGCAAGTGAGAACAAAACTTTCAGAAAAGGTTTCCAAAGGCATTTGGATGTATAGCCACCTCAAAAAGGACATTAAGAGTAAGCATAAAGCCTATAAGAAATTGAGGGAAAAAAAGGATTGATCAGCAAGTAAAGGTACACCTTAGAGGTCACAAAGTGTAAAATAATGTAAGAATTGCCAACAGCCACACTGAGGTAAGTTTTTCAAATTATATTAAAACAAATGATGAAAAAAGCTCTTTAGTCACATAAATAAAAAAGAGAACAGCAAAATAGGAGTAGTATCATATGTGGCAAGGTTGGATAGAGAAATGTAGCATATGTCTGGTTTTAAGTATTTAGCCTCATTTTCCAATAAAGGATCCTTGAGCAGACAGGAGAGACAATAAAAATGTAGCAGTCAGAACAGAATGCAAGAGAAAGAAAATAATTTTTATCTAATACATATTTAGATATGCATATCTAAATATTTTATCTAAATACATAAAATAATAAATAAATGTAAAGTGTAATAATTAATAAATTACACCCTTCCTGAAATGTAAATTTACCACTGACAGGTAAGTCACTATAGGCTAATATTACTAAAGAGTAGCAGTTGGTCTATGATTTTATAATGTATAAATTATCTGCCCCTCAGTGACAAAGCTTTGAAGACATGAGAAGGCTTCTCCTCTCTTGACAATTCTCCATCTGAAGCAGTTCATGTTTATCATGGACATTAGGAGAGGTGACATTTTTACCTCTCTTGGCACAAAGGGACTTGAACAGGCACTGTTGCTGAGACAGAGCAGATATTTCACTTCTGACTAACTTAGGGCAGGTAAGGCTTGCCATTCCTTCTGCTCATCCTAGCCCAATCAACAAGGGCTGAATTCAGTTGTCATACCACCTCAGTGGGTTTAAATGCCTGGATTCTGCCTGTAAAGTTATTTTATAAAAGGTGTGGATTTTTGCATCTTCTCCTTCTTGTGCTCCTCACCTTTCTTCAAATGAGAGATTCTGGTAATGTGCTGCTTAACTACTCACTGTGGAAAAATGAGGAAAGAACTTGTAGGTTGCATATTATATATTCAGACTTTCTTTTTTGGCTAGTCCTGTGTAGTGAAGAACAGAAGCTCAGGTTTCTTAGATGTGTTGAGGGTATTTGGTGCCAGTCTGGCA
Organism: Taeniopygia guttata; assembly: GCF_048771995.1. Taxonomy (NCBI): domain Eukaryota; kingdom Metazoa; phylum Chordata; class Aves; order Passeriformes; family Estrildidae; genus Taeniopygia; species Taeniopygia guttata. Next base: position 43,156,817 of record NC_133063.1, on the reverse strand, counting down.
TTTGGTGCCAGAGGTATTAATTCTCTTCTCATGTTCTGTATAGTGAATTAAGTCTAGCACATGGCCAGCAAACACATAGCAGTCCACTAACAATTAGATAAATAAGATCTTTTTACAATAATCAGATTTCAGGACTTAATATTCCAGTATCCTAGATCCTGGTATCATATTGCTTAGACACACTCTGTCTCTGACCCAGAAACTCTGGCTTTCTTTTGGCACTGTGGCACAGCACAAATAAGGAAAAAAAATAAAATAAAAGGATCAACTCACCCAGGAGATTAGAGACTTGGATTAAGTCAGATGGAGAAAAATAAAATCATGTCTTAAATCAGACCTCTAGTTTCTGGCACAAATGTTGCAGTAGAAACATCACACAGCATCATTGCTGTCCTAAGCCTGCCGGCTTTGTCCTGAGTACAAACATGCAGACCAGAGTACCCCAGGAATCTTAATAGGGACAGTACTTTGTTTCTGATTCAGATTTGACATACATGCTGAAAAATATAAGAAAATAAAATGCTTGAGCACATGCAACTCACACAACTTTTCAAGACAGAATTATTTGATGATTGTGGAAGCATCTGAACTTATTTTGGGGATGAGTTTGGCACATGCATTTGAGTGAAAAGCCAGTATAGTAACTTAACTTGACAATATAATTTTATATAGGACAAGAAGATATATTACTATTTGGATAGGTTAAAAAAAGAAAGAAAATGTGGTCTTCTTAGATATAAATAATAAATATATAATATATAGAATATATATTATAATATATATCATATATCTGATATATATGATATAAATGATAAAAAATGCATCAAATACTTGTTCATAGAAGTAGAAAAATCAAATGCTTTTAATAATAAATTTATTGTTTGAAAATATTTTGGGGTTTTTCTGCTTTATAATACAGATTTCTACTCGCAGAATATTAAAATGTATTATGAAAGATTTATACTTTCATTAATTCTATGGCGAAGGTCATTTATATCGCTGGGTAAAGACAATGAGACATGCTTTTTTTTGTGAAACAAGGGTTCTTAATGAGATCACCTACTCCTTTCTTCCCTGCTGAAACCAGTTAGATGTATCAATTATTTGTTTTAGTAGAAAGAGTTGTATAATAGTCAACAAAGAGATGTAAGCCAAGTATTGTTATAAATACAGAATTACTCTAAGAGGATCTATATTTCAAATAATAATCTGTAAGAGAAAAAGCAGCCTTGCTCTGGGTAGGGATGAGGCAGCTCAGTTCTGTGGATTTCAGCAGAGTTCCACTAAGTTCATCTTTCTGAATATTCAGCGACGTAATGGAAAATGATAGGTATCTAAAACAAGGTTTTGGTGAGACTTTCCAACATGTCTTTGATGTCTAACTTAGTTTGAATCTATTTGTACTCTAGTGCTTTGGAAAAACCCAGAGGTATTCCTGCTTCAGAGGAGGCCAAATAATAATCAAAGGGCTGGAATTTTTCTACTATGAAGACAGGCTGAGAGAGTTGGGGTTGTCCAGCCTGGAGACGACCTCACTGGGGCCTCCCAGCACCCCAAAGAGGCTTGGAAGATGGACTTTTTACCAGAACCTCTGGTGACAGGAATGATAATGGCCTTAATCAGGAAGAAAGTAATTTCAGATTAGATATTAGAAAGAAATTATTAACTGTGAAGGTGGTGAGGCACTGGAACTGTTGTCCAACAAAGATGTGGATGCTCAGTCTCTGGGAGTGGTCAAGGCCAGGTTGGATGGCACTTTGAGCAACCTGGTCTGGTGAAAAATGTCCCTGCCAGTTGCAGGTGAGTTGAACTAGATGATTCTTAAATGCCCCCTTCAACCCAAACTATTCTATGATTCCATTAGTCACCAGAAATGTGCCTTTTTGAATAAGGAAAGTTTAAAAAAAAAAAAGTTTGGTTCACGCTTTTTTTTTTCCCTTTTCTGTCTACTCCCACAAACATTTCCTCCCGAAATGGAACTAATAGGGTTATGCAGAGAAGACTGCATATGAAAGATTGCAATCTGGTGATCTATTCTTTACAAGCTGTTGAGTTTCTGGATCAATTAACTGCACTGACTACCTACTACCTAGTGGAAAAACACCTTGAATTTACATTGGGTATGTCAAACAATTTGACTGAAAGATCAGTGAAGAGAAGTATTGGTTTGGGGACAGGTGATCATGATTTTTGAACCTTCAAATGGTGAAAAAAGAAAGGAAAAGCCTTTCAGCAGATCTTACATTTATGTGTAAATGTTAATTATGCCAAAGTGGGATTATGAGGAGGCATGATAAACTGAGAACATCTTTGTAGCATTGTTTTCAATTCAAGAATGGCATAAACACAGAACCCCTTGGGTAAGAAAAGGACTGACCAATTCCTAAGCCCTTGTTCATCTGAGAAGATGAGAAACACCTAGGTAAGCAACCCAAATTCTGCAGAGAGGTGGCTGAGCAATGACTCTCCTCCAGTGTGCACAGAAAACACACAGGGATTACAGCCTCATGGAGGCTGCTGTGACTTTGGAAGAGTAAACAAACTATGATTAACTATAACAGTGTGCATGTCTCAGGCTCCAGGTAGAAGGGATTTCCACCCCGCTGGAGCGCGATGGTTGGATACGTGTGCCCTGCCCTTCCTTAAAACCACACAGATGTGGCATTTCAACTTGAACATGTAGGCAGCCCCCTAACATCATGACAGCTGCCTGCCTGAGCTTCTTCCCTGGGCGGGAAACCCTCATGGCAGCACTCACATCCCCGTTTGGCAAAACAAAAGTGTTTTATCTGCTTCAGCACAACTTTGAAACTTTCTTTGTGGAGCTCCACATGAACTGACTACTGATAGGTGTTATTTAAAATGCTGGTGGTATCAAGATAGAAAGGCTATTATTACTGTTAAAGTCACAAATGGGGGGCAAAAAGGGAATGTGAAAATTCAGTGGAGTTGTTCTTGTCTAGGACTCATGTAGTTCTCTTCTGTGAATGTGCTTTTTGTTTGTCTTTGCATTACTGCCTGCAAACAACAGAGATTTCTTTCTTTCTTCTCCAGTTCTTTTCCTCCAGCAGGGTGATATTCACTCCTTCAGAGCAGTGAAGGGTCTGAACCTGGAATTTTGCACAAGAACTTCACTTTTGTACTTAGGGTAATAGACCCAATGAAAGTAGTAAGAGTATTAAATACCTGATCATGAGTTCTACTGAAAGACATTTCCTTCAAAATGAAAGTTCAACCCCCAATCATTTCTCTCTTTAACAAAACGTTAGAGCTTTAAAATGAAAATGTAAATAAATGAAATTTTACATTGCTGCTTTAGAAATCACTACTATCTAGACCAATATTGTGATAGGCAAAAAAACCAAGCAAACACAGTATATTGTAGGCACAAAATTCCTTTTGAGCCTGGCCCTTTAACAGATTTTGTTTGCCCTTTTAATTCTCAGTAGATACAGTGCATAGCTTTCATTGTGAAATTAAATTCACAATGTTTCATGCAACATGATTATTCCTTTGCCACTAACTAATTATCTAAAAAACAAAACAGAACAATAAAACATATGAATTATTGCAAAATAGCCATGGCAGATGCTTGCACTTTTGCAAGTTTCATTTTATTTAAGTCATTTTCATCTCTCAGTATTTCTTTAAGTTATTGAGGATTTTTTTCTTAGTTTTTGCTTTGGTTTAGAACATTTTTTATGTTTTAACATAAATAAATATATGTGTGTATGTAAATATGTGATCATACACGCATCATATACAATTAATGTGAGGTGCAGGAGTTAAACAGACAGTAGTGACTGGGAGTGAACATTTTTTAAAGACAGAAATACTGTAAAAATATATTTCAATAAGACTACTAAAATTTACTATTCTGGAGGAGTAACTGATATTGTAGGAAGAAAACTATAGATAACATAGGCAAATATTGATACACTATAGTTACTTAATTCCTGCCTAATTGCTAAAAAGATTTATAGGATCATGGAATTGTAGCTATAAACATTATGGTTTCCTTGGCAAAAATTCAGCTGATTAATTTAAGACAGTAATGACTTAAAGAAAACAAGATTCCTGACTTTGGTGGGATTCGATGGAAATTCTGGTCTCCAGAGAATTATCCAGTCAGGTCAACAACTGGAAGAATATTGATGGTCACCATCAAGGGGATTACCTCCTCACTTAAAGATATAGTTATATTCAAATATTTTGTTAAATGCAGCCCTCAAAACCGGACGGACATGAGGAAAATGTATTTGTATGCAAATTGTGCTTTCTGCTTAAAGTTGCTAATCATGGTAATTTTTGTTGTAATTGTATGTTTCCCCATGTGGAAAAATGTTACTGTGATGCATTGAATACACAGCACAACCAATTTTGTGTCACCTTAACAACAGGCTAACCATTTATTAAATCTAGTAAGGCTAGTCCAAAGAAAGATAACAAGCCAGCTGTCTCAGTGGCTTCCAAATTGTTTGCTATCACCCAAAATAAATTTTATCCTGCTCTCAGACACTCTAATGACCATGCTTCCAGTTCTATACTGTCGATTTACATCAATAATGCAAATGCAAAAATAATATCATGTCAGTATGATGTATCATCTAAGAAAAATAGAAGCAGACTGAACCTATTTTGTAGAGGACTTAAGGATGACAAAAAACTTCAATGTTGTGAACTGCATCATAGCTGGTGGCAGGCGAGAGTCAAAGTCTTTTAATGACTGTCAGGAGGTAACAAGGACACCTTTGTCTGCTCATCTCAGCAGAACCAGGTAAAAGCAGATTCCAGATGTATCCTGCCATTTGAAGGTTAACATTGTGTTAGCAAAAAAACCAAAAAACAAAACAACAACAACAACAACAAAAACAACAAAAAACCAAAACAACCTATGCTTACAAAGAAGGAAGTATTTACACAGAACCACTTTTAGAGCTTTATCAACAGCTACAATGTTGCTTCTTGCTTCTTGAAGGCACTCCAAAAAGAGCTCACTCCATTCTTCAGACCTTCCACACTAGAATAATCTGCAGTGCAGTCACTATTCCAAATATCTGTTGTTTTTCTGTCTCTTTCTTTTTCTTCTTTTCTTTATGCAAAACCACACTTGGTGGATTTCAGCTGCTATTCAGTTATTTGGCAAAAGGCTGTGAGAATCCAGCATCTTACAGGCTTTCACTGTATGTGGGATGGAGGTAGGACAACAGTTCCTTCCTTTTTCTGAGACTGCTTCCGCAGCAGCTCCGACAATAAAAATACACAGTTGGCTGTTTCTTTATTTTCATCTTTGTAGTGTTCATGGCAGCGAATTCAGGAATAGGTAAATTAAAAAGGTCTGCCTAATCCCTCTGAGAGATTTGTTTGCATCATAGACTACAACATTTTTTTGAAAATACTTAAAATATGTCATTATTTTTGAGCTGGATTCTCACTTTAGTGCAATCAGTTTTCATATATGGCATATGATATATGTTCTTAAAGCTCTAAGGTAAAAGTAAAACAGCAAGAAAGCTCACCTGATAACATATGAGACACATATCCAGGATCACACAAAAAGGAATTTATTTCATGTTGCATTTCATTTAATAAGTTCATCTGACACCACAGAAAACTGTATGCCATATTTGAGGACTTTTCTTTCTTTCTCTTCCTCCCTTCTTCCATTCCTTTCTTCCTCCCTCCCTCCCTCTCTTCCTTCCTCCACTTCATTCCCCTTCCTTCCTTCCTTCCTTCCTTCCTTCCTTCCTTCCTTCCTTCCTTCCTTCCTTCCTTCCTTCCTTCCTTCCTTCCTTCCTTCCTTCCTTCCTTCCTTCCTTCCTTCCTTCCTCCCTTCCTCCCTTCCTCCCTTCCTCCCTTCCTCCCTTCCTCCCTTCCTCCCTTCCTCCCTTCCTCCCTCCCTCCCTCCCTCCCTCCCTCCCTCCCTCCCTCCCTCCCTCCCTCCCTCCCTCCCTCCCTCCCTCCCTCCCTCCCTCCCTCCCTCCCTCCCTCCCTCCCTCCCTCCCTCCCTCCCTCCCTCCCTCCCTCCCTCCCTCCCTCCCTCCCTCCCTCCCTCCCTCCCTCCCTCCCTCCCTCCCTCCCTCCCTCCCTCCCTCCCTCCCTCCCTCCCTCCCTCCCTCCCTCCCTCCCTCCCTCCCTCCCTCCCTCCCTCCCTCCCTCCCTCCCTCCCTCCCTCCCTCCCTTCCTCCCTCCCTCCCTCCCTCCCTTCCTTCCTTCCTTCCTTCCTTCCTTCCTTCCTTCCTTCCTTCCTTCCTTCCTTCCTTCCTTCCTTCCTTCCTTCCTTCCTTCCTTCCTTCCTTCCTTCCTTCCTTCCTTCCTTCCTTCCTTCCTTCCTTCCTTCCTTCCTTCCTTCCTTCCTTCCTTCCTTCCTTCCTTCCTTCCTTCCTTCCTTCCTTCCTTCCTTCCTTCCTTCCTTCCTTCCTTCCTTCCTTCATTCCTTCCTTCCTTCCTTCCTTCCTTCCTTCCTTCCTTCCTTCCTTCCTTCCTTCCTTCCTTCCTTCCTTCCTTCCTTCCTTCCTTCCTTCCCACCGCCCTCTTTTCCTTCCTTCCTTCTTTTTTCCCTTCCCTTTCCATTCCCTTCCCCTTCCCTTCCCTTCCCTTCCCTTCCCTTCCCTTCCCTTCCCTTCCCTTCCCTTCCCTTCCCTTCCCTTCCCTTCCCTTCCCTTCCCTTCCCTTCCCTTCCCTTCCCTGAACTTCCCTTCCCTTCCCTTCCCTTCCCTTCCCTTCCCTTCCCTTCCCTTCCCTTCCCTTCCCTTCCCTTCCCTTCCCTTCCCTTCCCTTCCCTTCCCTTCCCTTCCCTTCCCTTCCCTTCCCTTCCCTTCCCTTCCCTTCCCTTCCCTTCCCTTCCCTTCCCTTCCCTTCCCTTCCCTTCCCTTCCCTTCCCTTCCCTTCCCTTCCCTTCCCTTCCCTTCCCTTCCCTTCCCTTCCCTTCCCTTCCCTTCCCTTCCCTTCCCTTCCCTTCCCTTCCCTTCCCTTCCCTTCCCTTCCCTTCCCTTCCCTTCCCTTCCCTTCCCTTCCCTTCCCTTCCCTTCCCTTCCCTTCCCTTCCCTTCCCTTCCCTTCCCTTCCCTTCCCTTCCCTGAACTTCCCTGAACTTCCCTGAACTTCCCTGAACTTCCCTGAACTTCCCTGAACTTCCCTGAACTTCCCTGAACTTCCCTGAACTTCCCTTCCCTGAACTTCCCTTCCCTTCCCTTCCCTGAACTTCCCTTCCCTTCCCTTCCCTGAACTTCCCTTCCCTGAACTTCCCTTCCCTTCCCTTCCCTGAACTTCCCTTCCCTGAACTTCCCTGAACTTCCCTTCCCTTCCCTTCCCTTCCCTTCCCTTCCCTTCCCTTCCCTTCCCTTCCCTTCCCTTCCCTTCCCTTCCCTTCCCTTCCCTTCCCTTCCCTGAACTTCCCTGAACTTCCCTTCCCTTCCCTGAACTTCCCTTCCCTGAACTTCCCTTCCCTGAACTTCCCTTCCCTTCCCTTCCCTGAACTTCCCTTCCCTGAACTTCCCTTCCCTGAACTTCCCTGAACTTCCCTTCCCTGAACTTCCCTTCCCTTCCCTGAACTTCCCTTCCCTGAACTTCCCTTCCCTTCCCTGAACTTCCCTTCCCTTCCCTGAACTTCCCTTCCCTTCCCTTCCCTGAACTTCCCTTTCCTTCCCTGAACTTCCCTTCCCTGAACTTCCCTTCCCTTCCCTTCCCTTCCCTTCCCTTCCCTTCCCTTCCCTTCCCTTCCCTTCCCTTCCCTTCCCTTCCCTTCCCTTCCCTTCCCTTCCCTTCCCTTCCCTTCCCTTCCCTTCCCTTCCCTTCCCTTCCCTTCCCTTCCCTTCCCTTCCCTTCCCTTCCCTTCCCTTCCCTTCCCTTCCCTTCCCTTCCCTTCCCTTCCCTTCCCTTCCCTTCCCTTCCCTTCCCTTCCCTTCCCTTCCCTTCCCTTCCCTTCCCTTCCCTTCCCTTCCCTTCCCTTCCCTTCCCTTCCCTTCCCTTCCCTTCCCTTCCCTTCCCTTCCCTTCCCTGAACTTCCCTGAACTTCCCTGAACTTCCCTGAACTTCCCTGAACTTCCCTGAACTTCCCTGAACTTCCCTGAACTTCCCTGAACTTCCCTGAACTTCCCTTCCCTGAACTTCCCTGAACTTCCCTTCCCTTCCCTGAACTTCCCTTCCCTTCCCTTCCCTTCCCTTCCCTGAACTTCCCTTCCCTGAACTTCCCTTCCCTGAACTTCCCTTCCCTGAACTTCCCTGAACTTCCCTTCCCTGAACTTCCCTTCCCTTCCTTTCCCTTCCCTTCCCTTCCTTTCCCTTCCCTTCCCTTCCCTTCCCTTCCCTTCCCTTCCCTTCCCTTCCCTTCCCTTCCCTTCCCTTCCCTTCCCTTCCCTTCCCTTCCCTTCCCTTCCCTTCCCTTCCCTTCCCTTCCCTTCCCTTCCCTTCCCTTCCCTTCCCTTCCCTTCCCTTCCCTTCCCTTCCCTTCCCTTCCCTTCCCTTCCCTTCCCTTCCCTTCCCTTCCCTTCCCTTCCCTTCCCTTCCCTTCCCTTCCCTTCCCTTCCCTTCCCTTCCCTTCCCTTCCCTTCCCTTCCCTTCCCTTCCCTTCCCTTCCCTTCCCTTCCCTTCCCTTCCCTTCCCTTCCCTTCCCTTCCCTTCCCTTCCCTTCCCTTCCCTTCCCTTCCCTTCCCTTCCCTTCCCTTCCCTTCCCTTCCCTTCCCTTCCCTTCCCTTCCCTTCTCCTTCCCTTCCCTTCCCTTCCCTTCCCTTCCCTTCCCTTCCCTTCCCTTCCCTTCCCTTCCCTTCCCTTCCCTTCCCTTCCCTTCCCTTCCCTTCCCTTCCCTTCCCTTCCCTTCCCTTCCCTTCCCTTCCCTTCCCTTCCCTTCCCTTCCCTTCCCTTCCCTTCCCTTCCCTTCCCTTCCCTTCCCTTCCCTTCCCTTCCCTTCCCTTCCCTTCCCTTCCCTTCCCTTCCCTTCCCTTCCCTTCCCTTCCCTTCCCTTCCCTTCCCTTCCCTTCCCTTCCCTTCCCTGAACTTCCCTTCCCTGAACTTCCCTTCCCTGAACTTCCCTTCCCTTCCCTGAACTTCCCTTCCCTTCCCTTCCCTTCCCTTCCCTGAACTTCCCTTCCCTTCCCTTCCCTTCCCTTCCCTGAACTTCCCTTCCCTGAACTTCCCTTCCCTGAACTTCCCTTCCCTGAACTTCCCTTCCCTTCCCTGAACTTCCCTTCCCTGAACTTCCCTTCCCTGAACTTCCCTGAACTTCCCTGAACTTCCCTGAACTTCCCTGAACTTCCCTGAACTTCCCTTCCCTTCCCTGAACTTCCCTTCCCTTCCCTTCCCTTCCCTTCTCCTTCCCTTCCCTTCCCTTCCCTTCCCTTCCCTTCCCTTCCCTTCCCTTCCCTTCCCTTCCCTTCCCTTCCCTTCCCTTCCCTTCCCTTCCCTTCCCTTCCCTTCCCTTCCCTTCCCTTCCCTTCCCTTCCCTTCCCTTCCCTTCCCTTCCCTTCCCTTCCCTTCCCTTCCCTTCCCTTCCCTTCCCTTCCCTTCCCTTCCCTTCCCTTCCCTTCCCTTCCCTTCCCTTCCCTTCCCTTCCCTTCCCTTCCCTTCCCTTCCCTTCCCTTCCCTTCCCTTCCCTTCCCTTCCCTTCCCTTCCCTTCCCTTCCCTTCCCTTCCCTTCCCTTCCCTTCCCTTCCCTTCCCTGAACTTCCCTGAACTTCCCTGAACTTCCCTGAACTTCCCTGAACTTCCCTGAACTTCCCTGAACTTCCCTGAACTTCCCTTCCCTGAACTTCCCTGAACTTCCCTTCCCTTCCCTGAACTTCCCTTCCCTTCCCTTCCCTTCCCTTCCCTGAACTTCCCTTCCCTGAACTTCCCTTCCCTGAACTTCCCTTCCCTGAACTTCCCTGAACTTCCCTTCCCTGAACTTCCCTTCCCTTCCTTTCCCTTCCCTTCCCTTCCTTTCCCTTCCCTTCCCTTCCCTTCCCTTCCCTTCCCTTCCCTTCCCTTCCCTTCCCTTCCCTTCCCTTCCCTTCCCTTCCCTTCCCTTCCCTTCCCTTCCCTTCCCTTCCCTTCCCTTCCCTTCCCTTCCCTTCCCTTCCCTTCCCTTCCCTTCCCTTCCCTTCCCTTCCCTTCCCTTCCCTTCCCTTCCCTTCCCTTCCCTTCCCTTCCCTTCCCTTCCCTTCCCTTCCCTTCCCTTCCCTTCCCTTCCCTTCCCTTCCCTTCCCTTCCCTTCCCTTCCCTTCCCTTCCCTTCCCTTCCCTTCCCTTCCCTTCCCTTCCCTTCCCTTCCCTTCCCTTCCCTTCCCTTCCCTTCCCTTCCCTTCCCTTCCCTTCCCTTCTCCTTCCCTTCCCTTCCCTTCCCTTCCCTTCCCTTCCCTTCCCTTCCCTTCCCTTCCCTTCCCTTCCCTTCCCTTCCCTTCCCTTCCCTTCCCTTCCCTTCCCTTCCCTTCCCTTCCCTTCCCTTCCCTTCCCTTCCCTTCCCTTCCCTTCCCTTCCCTTCCCTTCCCTTCCCTTCCCTTCCCTTCCCTTCCCTTCCCTTCCCTTCCCTTCCCTTCCCTTCCCTTCCCTTCCCTTCCCTTCCCTTCCCTTCCCTTCCCTTCCCTTCCCTTCCCTTCCCTTCCCTTCCCTTCCCTTCCCTTCCCTTCCCTTCCCTTCCCTTCCCTTCCCTGAACTTCCCTTCCCTGAACTTCCCTTCCCTTCCCTTCCCTGAACTTCCCTTCCCTTCCCTTCCCTTCCCTTCCCTGAACTTCCCTTCCCTTCCCTTCCCTGAACTTCCCTTCCCTTCCCTGAACTTCCCTTCCCTGAACTTCCCTTCCCTGAACTTCCCTTCCCTGAACTTCCCTTCCCTTCCCTGAACTTCCCTTCCCTGAACTTCCCTTCCCTGAACTTCCCTGAACTTCCCTGAACTTCCCTGAACTTCCCTGAACTTCCCTGAACTTCCCTTCCCTTCCCTGAACTTCCCTTCCCTTCCCTTCCCTTCCCTTCTCCTTCCCTTCCCTTCCCTTCCCTTCCCTTCCCTTCCCTTCCCTTCCCTTCCCTTCCCTTCCCTTCCCTTCCCTTCCCTTCCCTTCCCTTCCCTTCCCTTCCCTTCCCTTCCCTTCCCTTCCCTTCCCTTCCCTTCCCTTCCCTTCCCTTCCCTTCCCTTCCCTTCCCTTCCCTTCCCTTCCCTTCCCTTCCCTTCCCTTCCCTTCCCTTCCCTTCCCTTCCCTTCCCTTCCCTTCCCTTCCCTTCCCTTCCCTTCCCTTCCCTTCCCTTCCCTTCCCTTCCCTTCCCTTCCCTTCCCTTCCCTTCCCTTCCCTTCCCTTCCCTTCCCTTCCCTTCCCTTCCCTTCCCTTCCCTTCCCTTCCCTTCCCTTCCCTTCCCTTCCCTGAACTTCCCTGAACTTCCCTGAACTTCCCTGAACTTCCCTGAACTTCCCTGAACTTCCCTGAACTTCCCTGAACTTCCCTTCCCTGAACTTCCCTGAACTTCCCTTCCCTTCCCTGAACTTCCCTTCCCTTCCCTTCCCTTCCCTTCCCTGAACTTCCCTTCCCTGAACTTCCCTTCCCTGAACTTCCCTTCCCTGAACTTCCCTGAACTTCCCTTCCCTGAACTTCCCTTCCCTTCCTTTCCCTTCCCTTCCCTTCCTTTCCCTTCCCTTCCCTTCCCTTCCCTTCCCTTCCCTTCCCTTCCCTTCCCTTCCCTTCCCTTCCCTTCCCTTCCCTTCCCTTCCCTTCCCTTCCCTTCCCTTCCCTTCCCTTCCCTTCCCTTCCCTTCCCTTCCCTTCCCTTCCCTTCCCTTCCCTTCCCTTCCCTTCCCTTCCCTTCCCTTCCCTTCCCTTCCCTTCCCTTCCCTTCCCTTCCCTTCCCTTCCCTTCCCTTCCCTTCCCTTCCCTTCCCTTCCCTTCCCTTCCCTTCCCTTCCCTTCCCTTCCCTTCCCTTCCCTTCCCTTCCCTTCCCTTCCCTTCCCTTCCCTTCCCTTCCCTTCCCTTCCCTTCCCTTCCCTTCCCTTCCCTTCCCTTCCCTTCCCTTCCCTTCCCTTCCCTTCCCTTCCCTTCCCTTCCCTTCCCTTCCCTGAACTTCCCTTCCCTGAACTTCCCTTCCCTTCCCTTCCCTTCCCTTCCCTGAACTTCCCTTCCCTTCCCTTCCCTGAACTTCCCTTCCCTTCCCTGAACTTCCCTTCCCTGAACTTCCCTTCCCTGAACTTCCCTTCCCTGAACTTCCCTTCCCTTCCCTGAACTTCCCTTCCCTGAACTTCCCTTCCCTGAACTTCCCTGAACTTCCCTTCCCTTCCCTTCCCTTCCCTTCCCTTCCCTTCCCTTCCCTTCCCTTCCCTTCCCTTCTCCTTCCCTTCCCTTCCCTTCCCTTCCCTTCCCTTCCCTTCCCTTCCCTTCCCTTCCCTTCCCTTCCCTTCCCTTCCCTTCCCTTCCCTTCCCTTCCCTTCCCTTCCCTTCCCTTCCCTTCCCTTCCCTTCCCTTCCCTTCCCTTCCCTTCCCTTCCCTTCCCTTCCCTTCCCTTCCCTTCCCTTCCCTTCCCTTCCCTTCCCTTCCCTTCCCTTCCCTTCCCTTCCCTTCCCTTCCCTTCCCTTCCCTTCCCTTCCCTTCCCTTCCCTTCCCTTCCCTTCCCTTCCCTTCCCTTCCCTTCCCTTCCCTTCCCTTCCCTTCCCTTCCCTTCCCTTCCCTTCCCTTCCCTTCCCTTCCCTTCCCTTCCCTTCCCTTCCCTTCCCTTCCCTGAACTTCCCTGAACTTCCCTGAACTTCCCTGAACTTCCCTGAACTTCCCTGAACTTCCCTGAACTTCCCTGAACTTCCCTTCCCTGAACTTCCCTGAACTTCCCTTCCCTTCCCTGAACTTCCCTTCCCTTCCCTTCCCTTCCCTTCCCTGAACTTCCCTTCCCTGAACTTCCCTTCCCTGAACTTCCCTTCCCTGAACTTCCCTGAACTTCCCTTCCCTGAACTTCCCTTCCCTTCCTTTCCCTTCCCTTCCCTTCCTTTCCCTTCCCTTCCCTTCCCTTCCCTTCCCTTCCCTTCCCTTCCCTTCCCTTCCCTTCCCTTCCCTTCCCTTCCCTTCCCTTCCCTTCCCTTCCCTTCCCTTCCCTTCCCTTCCCTTCCCTTCCCTTCCCTTCCCTTCCCTTCCCTTCCCTTCCCTTCCCTTCCCTTCCCTTCCCTTCCCTTCCCTTCCCTTCCCTTCCCTTCCCTTCCCTTCCCTTCCCTTCCCTTCCCTTCCCTTCCCTTCCCTTCCCTTCCCTTCCCTTCCCTTCCCTTCCCTTCCCTTCCCTTCCCTTCCCTTCCCTTCCCTTCCCTGAACTTCCCTTCCCTTCCCTTCCCTGAACTTCCCTTCCCTTCCCTTCCCTGAACTTCCCTTCCCTTCCCTGAACTTCCCTTCCCTTCCCTGAACTTCCCTTCCCTTCCCTTCCCTGAACTTCCCTTCCCTTCCCTGAACTTCCCTTCCCTTCCCTTCCCTTCCCTTCCCTTCCCTTCCCTTCCCTTCCCTTCCCTTCCCTTCCCTTCCCTTCCCTTCCCTTCCCTTCCCTTCCCTTCCCTTCCCTTCCCTTCCCTTCCCTTCCCTTCCCTTCCCTTCCCTTCCCTTCCCTTCCCTTCCCTTCCCTTCCCTTCCCTTCCCTTCCCTTCCCTTCCCTTCCCTTCCCTTCCCTTCCCTTCCCTTCCCTTCCCTTCCCTTCCCTTCCCTTCCCTTCCCTTCCCTTCCCTTCCCTTCCCTTCCCTTCCCTGAACTTCCCTGAACTTCCCTTCCCTTCCCTGAACTTCCCTTCCCTTCCCTGAACTTCCCTTCCCTTCCCTGAACTTCCCTTCCCTTCCCTTCCCTTCCCTTCCCTTCCCTTCCCTTCCCTTCCCTTCCCTTCCCTTCCCTTCCCTTCCCTTCCCTTCCCTTCCCTTCCCTTCCCTTCCCTTCCCTTCCCTTCCCTTCCCTTCCCTTCCCTTCCCTTCCCTTCCCTTCCCTTCCCTTCCCTTCCCTTCCCTTCCCTTCCCTTCCCTTCCCTTCCCTTCCCTTCCCTTCCCTTCCCTTCCCTTCCCTTCCCTTCCCTTCCCTTCCCTTCCCTTCCCTTCCCTTCCCTTCCCTTCCCTTCCCTTCCCTTCCCTTCCCTTCCCTTCCCTTCCCTTCCCTTCCCTTCCCTTCCCTTCCCTTCCCTTCCCTTCCCTTCCCTTCCCTTCCCTTCCCTTCCCTTCCCTTCCCTTCCCTTCCCTTCCCTTCCCTTCCCTTCCCTTCCCTTCCCTTCCCTTCCCTTCCCTTCCCTTCCCTTCCCTTCCCTTCCCTTCCCTGAGCTTCCCTGAACTTCCCTGAACTTCCCTGAGCTTCCCTGAACTTCCCTGAACTTCCCTTCCCTGAACTTCCCTGAACTTCCCTTCCCTTCCCTGAACTTCCCTTCCCTTCCCTTCCCTTCCCTTCCCTTCCCTTCCCTTCCCTTCCCTTCCCTTCCCTTCCCTTCCCTTCCCTTCCCTTCCCTTCCCTTCCCTTCCCTTCCCTTCCCTTCCCTGAACTTCCCTTCCCTGAACTTCCCTTCCCTGAACTTCCCTGAACTTCCCTTCCCTGAACTTCCCTTCCCTTCCTTTCCCTTCCCTTCCCTTCCCTTCCCTTCCCTTCCCTTCCCTTCCCTTCCCTTCCCTTCCCTTCCCTTCCCTTCCCTTCCCTTCCCTTCCCTTCCCTTCCCTTCCCTTCCCTTCCCTTCCCTTCCCTTCCCTTCCCTTCCCTTCCCTTCCCTTCCCTTCCCTTCCCTTCCCTTCCCTTCCCTTCCCTTCCCTTCCCTTCCCTTCCCTTCCCTTCCCTTCCCTTCCCTTCCCTTCCCTTCCCTTCCCTTCCCTTCCCTTCCCTTCCCTTCCCTTCCCTTCCCTTCCCTTCCCTTCCCTTCCCTTCCCTTCCCTTCCCTTCCCTTCCCTTCCCTTCCCTTCCCTTCCCTTCCCTTCCCTTCCCTTCCCTTCCCTTCCCTTCCCTTCCCTTCCCTTCCCTGAACTTCCCTTCCCTGAACTTCCCTTCCCTTCCCTTCCCTTCCCTTCCCTTCCCTTCCCTTCCCTTCCCTTCCCTTCCCTTCCCTTCCCTTCCCTTCCCTTCCCTTCCCTTCCCTTCCCTTCCCTTCCCTTCCCTTCCCTTCCCTTCCCTTCCCTTCCCTTCCCTTCCCTTCCCTTCCCTTCCCTTCCCTTCCCTTCCCTTCCCTTCCCTTCCCTTCCCTTCCCTTCCCTTCCCTTCCCTTCCCTTCCCTTCCCTTCCCTTCCCTTCCCTTCCCTTCCCTTCCCTTCCCTTCCCTTCTCTTAACTTCCCTTCCCTTAACTTCCCTTCCCTTAACTTCCCTGAACTTCCCTTCCCTTCCCTGAACTTCCCTTCCCTTCCCTGAACTTCCCTTCCCTTCCCTTCCCTTCCCTTCCCTTCCCTTCCCTTCCCTTCCCTTCCCTTCCCTTCCCTTCCCTTCCCTTCCCTTCCCTTCCCTTCCCTTCCCTTCCCTTCCCTTCCCTTCCCTTCCCTTCCCTTCCCTTCCCTTCCCTTCCCTTCCCTTCCCTTCCCTTCCCTTCCCTTCCCTTCCCTTCCCTTCCCTTCCCTTCCCTTCCCTTCCCTTCCCTTCCCTTCCCTTCCCTTCCCTTCCCTTCCCTTCCCTGAACTTCCCTTCCCTTCCCTTCCCTTCCCTTCCCTTCCCTTCCCTTCCCTTCCCTTCCCTTCCCTTCCCTTCCCTTCCCTTCCCTTCCCTTCCCTTCCCTTCCCTTCCCTTCCCTTCCCTTCCCTTCCCTTCCCTTCCCTTCCCTTCCCTTCCCTTCCCTTCCCTTCCCTTCCCTTCCCTTCCCTTCCCTTCCCTTCCCTTCCCTTCCCTTCCCTTCCCTTCCCTTCCCTTCCCTTCCCTTCCCTTCCCTTCCCTTCCCTTCCCTTCCCTTCCCTTCCCTTCCCTTCCCTTCCCTTCCCTGAACTTCCCTGAACTTCCCTGAACTTCCCTGAACTTCCCTGAACTTCCCTGAACTTCCCTGAACTTCCCTTCCCTGAACTTCCCTTCCCTGAACTTCCCTGAACTTCCCTTCCCTTCCCTTCCCTGAACTTCCCTTCCCTGAACTTCCCTTCCCTTCCCTTCCCTGAACTTCCCTTCCCTGAACTTCCCTGAACTTCCCTTCCCTTCCCTTCCCTTCCCTTCCCTTCCCTTCCCTTCCCTTCCCTTCCCTTCCCTTCCCTTCCCTTCCCTTCCCTTCCCTTCCCTGAACTTCCCTTCCCTTCCCTGAACTTCCCTTCCCTGAACTTCCCTTCCCTTCCCTTCCCTTCCCTTCCCTTCCCTTCCCTTCCCTTCCCTTCCCTTCCCTTCCCTTCCCTTCCCTTCCCTTCCCTTCCCTTCCCTTCCCTTCCCTTCCCTTCCCTTCCCTTCCCTTCCCTTCCCTTCCCTTCCCTTCCCTTCCCTTCCCTTCCCTTCCCTTCCCTTCCCTTCCCTTCCCTTCCCTTCCCTTCCCTTCCCTTCCCTTCCCTTCCCTTCCCTTCCCTTCCCTTCCCTTCCCTTCCCTTCCCTTCCCTTCCCTTCCCTTCCCTTCCCTTCCCTTCCCTTCCCTTCCCTTCCCTTCCCTTCCCTTCCCTTCCCTTCCCTTCCCTTCCCTTCCCTTCCCTTCCCTTCCCTTCCCTTCCCTTCCCTGAACTTCCCTGAGCTTCCCTGAACTTCCCTGAACTTCCCTTCCCTGAACTTCCCTGAACTTCCCTTCCCTTCCCTGAACTTCCCTTCCCTTCCCTTCCCTTCCCTTCCCTTCCCTTCCCTTCCCTTCCCTTCCCTTCCCTTCCCTTCCCTTCCCTTCCCTTCCCTTCCCTTCCCTTCCCTGAACTTCCCTTCCCTGAACTTCCCTTCCCTGAACTTCCCTGAACTTCCCTTCCCTGAACTTCCCTTCCCTTCCTTTCCCTTCCCTTCCCTTCCCTTCCCTTCCCTTCCCTTCCCTTCCCTTCCCTTCCCTTCCCTTCCCTTCCCTTCCCTTCCCTTCCCTTCCCTTCCCTTCCCTTCCCTTCCCTTCCCTTCCCTTCCCTTCCCTTCCCTTCCCTTCCCTTCCCTTCCCTTCCCTTCCCTTCCCTTCCCTTCCCTTCCCTTCCCTTCCCTTCCCTTCCCTTCCCTTCCCTTCCCTTCCCTTCCCTTCCCTTCCCTTCCCTTCCCTTCCCTTCCCTTCCCTGAACTTCCCTTCCCTTCCCTTCCCTTCCCTTCCCTTCCCTTCCCTTCCCTTCCCTTCCCTTCCCTTCCCTTCCCTTCCCTTCCCTTCCCTTCCCTTCCCTTCCCTTCCCTTCCCTTCCCTTCCCTTCCCTTCCCTTCCCTTCCCTTCCCTTCCCTTCCCTTCCCTTCCCTTCCCTTCCCTTCCCTTCCCTTCCCTTCCCTTCCCTTCCCTGAACTTCCCTTCCCTTCCCTTCCCTTCCCTTCCCTTCCCTTCCCTTCCCTTCCCTTCCCTTCCCTTCCCTTCCCTTCCCTTCCCTTCCCTTCCCTTCCCTTCCCTTCCCTTCCCTTCCCTTCCCTTCCCTTCCCTTCCCTTCCCTTCCCTTCCCTTCCCTTCCCTTCCCTTCCCTTCCCTTCCCTTCCCTTCCCTTCCCTTCCCTTCCCTTCCCTTCCCTTCCCTTCCCTTCCCTTCCCTTCCCTTCCCTTCCCTTCCCTTCCCTTCCCTTCCCTTCCCTTCCCTTCCCTTCCCTTCTCTTAACTTCCCTTCCCTTAACTTCCCTTCCCTTAACTTCCCTGAACTTCCCTTCCCTTCCCTGAACTTCCCTTCCCTTCCCTGAACTTCCCTTCCCTTCCCTGAACTTCCCTTCCCTTCCCTTCCCTTCCCTTCCCTTCCCTTCCCTTCCCTTCCCTTCCCTTCCCTTCCCTTCCCTTCCCTTCCCTTCCCTTCCCTTCCCTTCCCTTCCCTTCCCTTCCCTTCCCTTCCCTTCCCTTCCCTTCCCTTCCCTTCCCTTCCCTTCCCTTCCCTTCCCTTCCCTTCCCTTCCCTTCCCTTCCCTTCCCTTCCCTTCCCTTCCCTTCCCTTCCCTTCCCTGAACTTCCCTTCCCTTCCCTTCCCTTCCCTTCCCTTCCCTTCCCTTCCCTTCCCTTCCCTTCCCTTCCCTTCCCTTCCCTTCCCTTCCCTTCCCTTCCCTTCCCTTCCCTTCCCTTCCCTTCCCTTCCCTTCCCTTCCCTTCCCTTCCCTTCCCTTCCCTTCCCTTCCCTTCCCTTCCCTTCCCTTCCCTTCCCTTCCCTTCCCTTCCCTTCCCTTCCCTTCCCTTCCCTTCCCTTCCCTTCCCTTCCCTTCCCTTCCCTTCCCTGAACTTCCCTGAACTTCCCTGAACTTCCCTGAACTTCCCTGAACTTCCCTTCCCTGAACTTCCCTTCCCTGAACTTCCCTGAACTTCCCTTCCCTTCCCTTCCCTGAACTTCCCTTCCCTGAACTTCCCTTCCCTTCCCTTCCCTGAACTTCCCTTCCCTGAACTTCCCTGAACTTCCCTTCCCTTCCCTTCCCTTCCCTTCCCTTCCCTTCCCTTCCCTTCCCTTCCCTTCCCTTCCCTTCCCTTCCCTTCCCTTCCCTTCCCTTCCCTTCCCTGAACTTCCCTTCCCTTCCCTGAACTTCCCTTCCCTGAACTTCCCTTCCCTGAACTTCCCTTCCCTTCCCTTCCCTGAACTTCCCTTCCCTGAACTTCCCTTCCCTGAACTTCCCTGAACTTCCCTTCCCTGAACTTCCCTTCCCTTCCCTGAACTTCCCTTCCCTGAACTTCCCTTCCCTTCCCTGAACTTCCCTTCCCTTCCCTGAACTTCCCTTCCCTTCCCTTCCCTGAACTTCCCTTTCCTTCCCTGAACTTCCCTTCCCTGAACTTCCCTGAACTTCCCTGAACTTCCCTGAACTTCCCTGAACTTCCCTTCCCTGAACTTCCCTTCCCTGAACTTCCCTTCCCTGAACTTCCCTTCCCTTTCGTGAACTTACTTCCCTGAACTTCCCTGAACTTCCCTGAACTTCCCTTCCCTGAACTTCCCTTCCCTGAACTTCCCTTCCCTTTCGTGAACTTACTTCCCTGAACTTCCCTGAACTTCCCTGAACTTCCCTTCCCTGAACTTCCCTTCCCTTCCCTTCCCTGAACTTCCCTTCCCTTCCCTGAACTTCCCTGAATTTCCCTTCCCTGAACTTCCCTTCCCTGAACTTCCCTTCCCTTCCCTGAACTTCCCTTCCCTGAACTTCCCTTCCCTGAACTTCCCTTCCCTGAACTTCCCTTCCCTTCCCTTCCCTTCCCTGAACTTCCCTGAACTTCCCTGAACTTCCCTGAACTTCCCTGAACTTCCCTTCCCTTCCCTGAACTTCCCTTCCCTTCCCTGAACTTCTGTTCCCTTCCCTGAACTTCCCTTCCCTTCCCTTCCCTGAACTTCCCTTCCCTGAACTTCCCTTCCCTTCCCTGAACTTCCCTTCCCTTCCCTTCCCTGAACTTCCCTTCCCTTCCCCGAACTTCCCTTCCCTGAACTTCTCTTCCCTGAACTTCCCTTCCCTGAACTTCCCTGAACTTCCCTTCCTTCTTTTCTCTAGTTCTCTCTTCCTCACTTTCTTTCCTTGAAAAGACTTTTTCTATGCTTCTGCATTCAAAACCCACACTTTCAGTTGTATGGTTCTGGAGAATTAAGTTTTCTGTATATAGAAATAATATGCAATAAAAATTAGTGCTTGTTACCAGACCTACCGGGCTTGCATGCAACACCATTTCCAAATCTACAAGATTTCATTCTTGTTAGGAATTGGATCTTTGAGACCTCTGTATCAATTATGAATTTGGCAGCTCCTTTTGAATGGGTGCAGATACTCTGCCATTAAACCACGGTCAAAGCTAATCAAAGTGTTTAAATAATTAGCTCAGAGAGTACCAGAGCTAATAAATACTTGCTTCAAGCTTTTCTTCTTTCTGTCTGTGTTGCTTTCACCACATGAATTCTCTGATGTTTAATAAAGTATGAGCATCTGAAGGTTTCACTAAAGGGAGTATGATAACAGTGTCTTTCAAGTTGTATGTTTTCCCAGAATAAACAGCATTGTATCAGCACATGACAGAATGTCTTTGAAACCTTTACTTTTCTGTTGGGTGAAGTCAACCAGTTGTGTAAAAAGATATTGTTGATGGACAGAAAAAGAGTTGGAGAGAGCATATATTTGATACACACACAAACACATAACGTGATTCCAAAAGTGATTAAACCAACTGCAGACATGTACATAGCTAGTGTCTATGGTTGAATCTCTTTATTTAAATTTAAAAAAGAAAAGGTTATTTGAGAGAAGATTCTGATTTTAGTAGGGGAGGTGTGTTGCTCTCTTTTTATCTTTTCATTTCCACTGAATAAAAGAGGGCCATGGATGTTTCCTTTAGATGCCGATTGTCCACTGTGTTTCCTCGTGGACTCATCCCATCCAACAGCATCAGACAACATCCTCTACTTTGTATCCAACATCCTCTACTTTGTATTAAAAAAAGCACCTTTACTTTCTAAGATATTATGCCTATCTGCATAATGCCTGATTGCTCTTTCAGACAGTCTTATTCTCAAATTTACTAAAGGGAATTGGAGTGGGCAGAAAGAAGTTGTTTTTTTTTTTTTTTTTTTCTGTGTAAGCTTGTTTTCTACACACTGCAAAAGGCAATTCATGAATCAGTCAAAGAAATGTATTGCAGACCCATCAATGTAATAAATACTCCATAAATTCAAATGAAGTAAAACAAGTAAGGATAGCATCTTACTCAGTCACTTCAGTGTCCTTTGTGAGTTCTAAGGCTCTCCCAACTCTTTAACAGAGATTTCACTGTTATTCCATTTCTTCCTACATAGACTGTTATGCTGTATTTCTTCCCTTGTGCTCTCTCCTGACCACCTTCTTTGATTATGTGAAATGATGTCTTCCCTTGTGCTCTCTCCTGACCACCTTCTTTGATTATGTGAAATGATGTGAGGAGAATCTATCTCTCCTGTCTGATTTGTTTGTTTGGTTGTTTTGTTCTCCCATTTTCTCTTTCCTTCTACATCTACAAAATATTAAATTTCTGTTGAGGATCTGCTGTGCTGTGCATGATGTGAAGGACGATGAGCTTGAAAAGGTTGTTGTGAACATGGAAATGGTAGACAAAATCTTAGACAAATCATGAAAATAATAGATACAATCCTAAACAAACCATGAGATAGAGATAGAAGGAGGATTATGTGGTCTATATCAAGTTTTTTTTTTATTGCAGGCTATTAAACATGACTGAGCTGCCTTTATGTTAATTACAATACTGTGCATCTGTCAGACACACAGCAGTCCAGAGGTGTCTGGAGACTAAGAAACAATGACAACTCACTGGAGTTTTTCAGTTTAAACATCCTCATCTTTTGTTAAGCATGTAAAATGAGTAAGTAAAAGAGACACCTTGTCTATAATTGTAATTTATCTCCCTTCTTTTTCATTCATTTTCATGCTAGAGTTTTGGTCAATATCTGGGTGGAAAAAAAAAAGTTACAAACTTTTCACTCCTATTGCATCCAGTTATGGTGTGCAAGCTGGTATCAGCTTGTTTCATAAACAGGAAAAGTGAACCTGTCCCCAGGAGTCTGAGATCTGCAAGATTATCTCCCTCTCAAATTCTGCTTCTGTAGGCAGCCTGTAAAATATCACCTGAATTATGACTGAGGCATTCAGGTTCACAATTCTAAGTCAGAACTAAAGGCTGACCAGTTTGTACTGCTGTAGCCAACAAAAATATATTGAATTTAGGTATGAGTAATAGGTCTAAGATAACCTCAACAGAATGTGAGCTGAGTCATCTAATCAGTCTTAAATGCTTCAAAGAATTTTGTGGAAACTTGATTACACCAGAACATTGTATTCTGGGTTTTTCTTCATAAAAAATATAAGACTTGATCATCTGCTGAGGATGATTATCTTCAGGGTTTAGACATCCCACTGAAACTTCAGAATCTCTTGAATTGTTTTTTTCTCTTTAATTTGGTCAGATTATGTTTTGACTTTCCCCTTTCAGCACAAACATCAGATTTCATCTAATCTTTACAGTGTGAAATATTTCATTAACAGTAGAGTCTACCAACAGCACAATGGAAAATGTTTCCAGACTGGTAAATTGGGCCTTGCTGGTGAGGCACCATGTCAAGGGAAGAAACACTGCTGTCATTGTACTGGTCTCTGTTGGATCAGGACAGAGGTCCCTACACCACAGTCCTGTACACTGAGGACATAGTCCAAGCAAGGGCACAAGAGATCAGCATCTGTCCCCGGATAGAGAAAAGGGACCAAACCCATCAAAGCAAAGTCCATTTTCAATTGTCTCAAGTGGTCTTTGAAGCAAAATGGAGTCTGAATCACTGTTGTAAACCACTCATGATATAATATTTGTGTGACAAATATACAACTGCATCTTCCTATGAGAACTAGAAACAGTGGGAAGCCCTTCTCTGACAAGATGGCTAAAATACCAACCAGCTCAAAATTAAGACTCTTTATTGCTCTGGTAGCACATTTTCTATTTTAAAACTAATCGTGAGTAATTCTGAAAATACTAATGTGAGTGTGTGTATGCAAGTATCCTTGTGGATGTGCACACTGCACTACTGAGTTTTGTCCTGACCCCACAGGTGACCATCCAGACCTTGAACCATGAAGACTGGTGACCTTTTCAACATTTTTTTAGCTTCTGTAATGGCAAAACTGTTATTACTGAGTAATAAAATTACTCAGACATTTTCTAAAGTCCTGATATTACAGTTGTCTCTAATGACCTTGTCTGACAGTGAATTATTCAGGTTGGCTATCAGCTACATTTGAAAAAAGGGGGAAAAAAGGCAAAAAACCAAAACAACATTTGCTTTTATTGGTTTAAAATTTACTGCCTTTTAATTTCAGAGAGAGAAGAGTAGGGAGCCACTCTTGCTCTCCCTCACTGGCATCAAAAATGGATAAATGAATCAATATAAAACCTCATGAAAATGAAGCAGTTTAACTATTGTTATATATTGGTACATTCTGATTCTGAAACTTTTTCACTTTCCTTTCTGTGTATTTTTTCTCTATTAACTTCAGGCAAAGACTTAGCACATTACCACAAGAACAAGCATATTTTGGCTGTGGAACAAAGGTTTAGTGAAGACAGTTGTCTCTCAATATGATTTAGACGTTTCATCCCAACCTGGAAAACCTCTGATCTACAGAAGGGCCATGGACACTGACAGGACCTAAGTCACCTCTAGGATTTTCTGTCCCTGTTCAGAGTCCAAATCCACATTTTGAATACTGGCAGTTCCTGCTTCACTCTTGCTGTAGGATGTTAGTTTCTGTCATTCCACAGCCCTGTCCAGCCTGGCCATGGGCTTTGCCAAGCCATGCTTACCTGCAAGGATGTCCCAGCCTTGCCTCAACCTGTCCTCCTCTCCAGGGAAGTTCCCTGCTCCTGTGTGAAAGACAATAGCATAGTTTTTGTTCATCAGGAAAAGTCACAGGGACTGTGTAAGTCACAGGAAACAGTGGGGCAGGAGGGCAGGATGTACTGCTATTAGTAGATAGTGGAATTGAGAGATCTTTAAAAGCTGTGTTACCATATTTGGAGAAGTTATTGCAGGGTTAACGCTACCTCGGGGGAAGAAGAATAGGGGCTTTCCTCAAACGACCACTGGACAGCAGAAAAAAAGACCCCTAGCAACACGCCGCGCAGATGCAGAGCACGTCGAGAATATCACAAAGTCCGGAACTGAAGGGGTATAAGAACTGAAAGACCGGGAGGTGCGGTGCGAGCCGTTGGTGGGAGCAGAGGCTCCCCGGCCGCCCAGCGCTGCATTTGCCCGTACTGCTTGCTTGCTAAATTAATAAAATTCTCTTTATAAAATGACACAAATTGGTCCCGTGTCATAATTTATCACATCCTGGAAGAGGCATCACAGCAGTCATGGTTGTCCCTTTCCCACACTGCCCCAGGATGCCCTCAGCTCAGGTGTTGCACATCATCCGGCTGGAATTTCTGTTTGCAGCTAAAACCAGAAAAATGGCTTTGTTGAAACCTCAAGCTTCATCACAAATCTAAATATGATAGGAAACCTCATAAATAATTCAATATAATGCTTGCATCTTCAGGGGACTCTTCCTCCTCTCCCTGCCCCCCTGATGCCTTTTTTATTTCATGCAACCAAACTAGTGCTATCAGAAATGTGGGGAAGGAAGATTCATGAAACTGCATTGCCTTGCTAAATCCTTGCACTGTTGCATTAAATGTGACCTTAATCTCCTTATTCTTTGTATTATGGGATCATCCTCTTCACATGTTTTTTGCATTAGAATAAATTATTTCATAGTTCACACTTTTACTGTGGTTTTAGACACTTAATCACCGTGAAAGCAAGAGCAGAAACTGCAGTGTAGGAGATTTCTCTAAGCTACTCCAGAGATATCTCTGTAAGCATTGACTGCCAGTGCAGCATGTATGTCCCTCAACTCTGATCCATCCCAAACTACTTGAGCAATGCATTTTCTCATCTACTGCTACACTTTTCCTCCTGCAAGTGTGTTGTACATAATTTGAAGTTCAAAAGGTGACAGAAGCGCTGGCAGAGGAGAATCTGCTATGTAACTTCAGGCTGAGAGACTTCACAGAGAGGTGACGTCTCTCTTTTAACCAAGGAGCAAACCTAGAAAGCAAAACTGAGAGATTATGATACACAGACTTTCTAAGTAACACCAAAGAGATGCTACAGGGTATGTTTTGAACCAGGAATACCCTAACAGCAGTTTCTGAACTGGTAAGGTCCAGGCAAAGCATATCATCCCTTGTGGAGGATCATGTCTTCGTACTCATATTATCTGATATGATTTTTTAAGCTCACCTGGTTTTCTTTAATTTAAGAAGTCTACAAACCCATTGAAACAAAAGTCCTTTGGTATTGATTGTCATGACTACTGCAGTAGGTATGGACCTGTAACTTCTACAGAAGTTTTAAGCCAAGGCTCCATTTGGTGTGGATCTTGTCCTGTGCATATTACTTAATAGTTCATTCCTGAAGACAAGCAAACATACAAAGACAGGCAAAAATCTAGATAGTGCAAAAATTATGTAATTCAGTTCTTCAAACTTCTACAGCTGAATTTTTTTATGATGCAAACTTTGTAATAGATCAAGAAAGCAGATGGGAACAAGACAAAGAGCTACCAGTATCAGATGACACACCTGTTAATCAATCTGATTAAATGTCTGTTCATGCGTCTTCCAGAACTACCTCATGCAATAAGAGTACAAAGCATGTCATTTTTACTGAGAGTATTTTCTGGTTTATTTATAATATTAGGTGGGATTAAAACTGTCCAGCCATTAGGACCTCTATTCCTGGTTTTGCTAACACACATATGCCTGCTGAGCTTAAAATTACTTTGTAGAGAAACTATTCTCACAACAAGAACAGTAGTGGAGGAAAAAGTTTCATGCTGTTTTAAGTGCTTAGAGAAAATCAAGATCAAGTTATAAAAATAAGTTTAAACCAGAAAATTTTCCATCCATTTCTATTAAAATTAGTATTGTTAGATTCCAACCAGTACACAACAACACTGGCAGATTATTGAAATGGTAAATGACATTTTCTCTCTTTCTCTTCCTCTCTTTCATTTTCCTTTTTTTTTTTTAATGCAATTTAGATCACAGGGCATCATTTGCTGCCCAATAGAAAAGTCTTCTTTACTCCAGAGGGAGCTGGAAAGTTGATAAATGCCCCTGTGCTTTGGTTCATCCATCTGTAGAATAACATAAGACCTTCCTCTTGGGAGTGCTGATGTCTGAAAAATACTTTAGGTTTCCCAGGTGAAAAGTGCAACTCATGTGCAGGAAGATTATTATTATAATCTTTTTTTCTCCAACACAAGCATTTCATAAACTTGCATTGTTGTCAGAATAGTTCTGAAATATTTTACTCTCAGGTTCATCTTTCTATCTAGTAAAGCTCTCAGTAGTTTATTCTCAGTATGTCTGTCTATGCACACACCATCTTTTCAAAGTGCTGCTGACATAGAAATTCACAGGATATCTATAATGTTCTTATTAAAGAGACAAATCAGTTATTTTACTTAAACAAACAACAGTAGTATTACCCACCAGAATGCCCAGGTAGTCTCCATAAATAATACTGAGTGCTGATGAGATGTATTTCAATGCCTTTTATTTTACATTTTACCTTGGTGGGTAACACAGCCTTAGCTGAGCTGACTTAACTGCTCAAGTGCCAGAATTCTCAGGAATTCTCTACTATCACAACATTTATGAGAGCAGAATTTCCTTTGTTAGGAAACCTTAAATTTTGATCCAAATTTTTCAGTGCCTACTAGATTTCTTTTTTCTGGTGATGATCTCAAAATTGAATGGTTTAACAAAGACATGTGTCCTAAATAGAAGCAAAAAAACATATAAATAGAAGACAGAAAAGGGACATTAGTTTTGATAGTCATCTGCTTTGGGTATGTCAAGCACTTCAAAGTAATAAAATATTTGTCAAAGCTTCAAAAGGTAGGACACCTTCTTCAATGGCACTGTAATAACATAGTTTTTTTGCAGAGTAGCTTAACACTGTATTGCTTAACTTCTGATTATGCTTTCAGGGATTCACCTATTCCTTAAAAATTTATTCTATAATGTCTCTATAGTATCATTAAGACAAGATTACCTACTCTTGCCCAAAGACCATCAACATCAAAAGGTACAAATGTTTCAGATGAGCTTGAAATTTCCCTCTTAGCTTTTATATGTATATATGTGTTGATGAAAATTTAAATTAATACACCCAAAGGATCACTGAATCACTTGTGATGTAAAAGATCTCTAAGATCATCCAGTCCAACCCAGCACCGCCAACACCACCACTAGACAATGTCCCAGTACATCTACACAGCTTTTAAATATTTCCAGCAATGATGATTCCACAACTTCCCTGGGCAGCATATTCCAATGCTTGACAATCCTTTCTGCAAAGAAATTTTTCCTAATCTTCAATCTAATCTTCCTCTGGCACAACTTGAAGCTGCTTCCTTTCTTTGCTGATTAAAACTGGTTTGGTGAGTTTTGCCAGCTGTCTCTGTACCTCTGGGTGGATCCCATCTGGCCCCAAGGACTTGTTGGTGCCTCAGTGCTGTAACTGGTTGCTAAACAATTCCCCAACTCCAGTATATCCAACTACTCCAGTTCCAGTTTTCTAAATGTCTACTTTTTTTCTCCATCAGCACAACACATGGTTATGCAACTACATGGTATGTTATTCATTACAGAGTTACTCTCCAAAAGTAGCTCTCCTCCTAAATACAGCAGTTTCAGCAGTAAATATTCTACTGAAAGGATTTGTTTATTTGGCTGATTGGCTGGGGGTTTTTTGTCTCTCCTTACCTCGTGTTTATTGCTTATAATGCCACAAATGCTCCAGTAAGTTGTTACCAGTATCATGTTTTTCCATTTTTTTCTGGGGAGTGGAAAGCACAGTTTACAAACTATAAATTTCCTCTACAAAGAAGACTGTGGTCACTATGAAATACTGTCCATATGGCCCAACAGAACCCACAAATATTGTCTGTTAGTAAGAAAAACCACAGAATATTTTTTTCAGAGTTAGTAGCTTCTGAAATAAAGCACTCTTTTGCATCCATTAGATACATAAACAGATACAGATCAAAGGGAAAAATGAAGAAAATTAAAAGAGAGATATTTAATCTCAGCACAGATCATGTTAAAATTCCAATTTTCTGCAGCAAAATACTTCACAAGAGGGATAAAATCAACATTCAACCAATTAAAATCACACCAGGTCTATTAAAATGAGTCATCAGACCAGATCTGAATCAGGTCTTTCTATGTTTGTAAAATAAGAACGTGAGTAAATAATATTTGTTGCACCCATTTATAGCTACCAGGATGTTAATTTTTTTTTTTTTTTGAGACAGAGATAATCCTCCCTCTCCCCAAAGTAAATGTAAAGACACTCAATGTCAAAGATAGATATAGGAAGATACATAACCCTTTATATGTCTCTTATCAGACAGATGCATTTCCCCAAAATTTTAGTGTCTAAACACAGCATATATGTCTATGCATCTAAATTTATTTTTGAGATACTTTGGGCAGGGATTCAACTAACTACCTAGGCATTTAAAGTGACATTTTGGTGGAATTTCAGTTCCTGCATGCAGGAAACAAAGTTAGAAAGAAAACACTTTTCCTAGACACTTGAGACATCCTACCTGTTGAAATCTTTAGGAGAAAAAATTTCAGGTAATTAGGGTTACTTTGGGAATTCTCTCATCACCATATTTGCCTTTTCTGGAATGAGTATTCAGATATTTATTTCTTATTTATGGAAATTTATCACTGAAATTGATAATTTGTCAGGGCATCCTAACATGTGAAGTATACTTAGACTCTTTCCAGCTGGAATGGTGGTGCAGTCTATAGTATGGTATATAACTATGTTTAATGTTAAGTGTTTTTAAAAAAAGAGAAAAAGGTGTTTCAGAGACGGACTGGGTTAATGAAAAGGTATTTCAAACCAGTTATTTCACCACAAAACACAAGCCTTGCAGCAGAGCCTGAACTATGCTGAAGGAGATGCAATCCACCTACAGTCTGCTGAGTGAAGCTGGGTGGGAAGGACCTGCAGATCCCGGGAACCTCTGGTTCCAGATGCACAGAAAAGTCTGACAAAATTAGGCATGCCAAAGGAAGAGATTGGTCTAGACCCTGGCTGGCACCTAAATTTGTCCTTGTTTTCATCCAGTGATTACTCATTCAAGTGAACAGTTGTTGCAAGTATTCCAGGAAAGGGAGCTAGCTCCCCTTCAAAGCTAAGCTCCTTGGCTGGAAATTCAGCTTCCATTTGTTCCTTTAAGCCATGCATGTGAAACTCGTATGTAGGTAGGAGAAACTCTATTTCCAAGGCTAGTTTGAGCTTCTGAGGTGGAATTGCTGGAAGAATGTTCCTTAGGTTAAGAAACCCAGGTCTCCTACCTCCTAGTGTTATACCATCTGTATTATCACAAAGGCAAAGAAATGCAAGTATCTGAAAGACAGCACCTGAATATGAATAGCTTCATATTCACTGACTTCAGCAAGTTTCAATTTAGGCTTTACATACCAGCAGTTTATATCATGCTTTTGCATAGGAAATCTGCTCCTTTTTTTTTCTTTTTTTTTTTCCCCAGCAAAGAAAGGAGTTTTCTGATGTTTGTCAACTTAGATAAGTGTTTCATCAAAATCTCAGTGGAAGAGCAAGAGGCATTTTTAGATAAAAAAGGGAGAAAAAAAAGATAAACCAATTTTTTTAATTTAGATGAAAAATGAAAGAAAACAGTGACAATTTTTTAAATAGACTATTGTTTTCTTTCATCTGTAAATCTCAAAATACTTGTTCCTTCTTCTTCTGGCACTAAGATTCAGACAGTAAGAGCTCAAGATTAAGGTCTCATTGGTAACTGCACTAAAAAATGTCTGAAAGTCCAGTTAAGTTGGTATAAAAGCTCAAATCCTCAGTATTCAGGCTGAGCAAATAAAAAAGTTATTATTGTTTTCCTTTCTTCTCTGTCTAAGTACAAAACTATTTTCTGCTTACCAGCAATTTCCTTAAAAACACTCTTTTTATTAAAAATAATATCTGTGATTGATAATTTTAACATATTGTATTTAATACCCATTTAACATAATATTTGGGATGGAAAAGAATGCCTGAAGATATTTAATTTAGAAAAAAAAGCTTTTTCCCCAAGAATATTTGCATTTTTTGTACTGCTGTTTTCAAGTTAGATCAGTAAAACTATTGAGATAGAAGTTTGTGGTATTTTGTTAAGTTTTTCAATGGAGACGTAGAAAGAGTCTCCTCTGAATTAATTGAGGAATGACAGAGCAATGAGAATATGCACAAACCAAACATTTACCATTGAGGTATAAAAAAAAATATCAATTCTTGTTATTGTTCTAGTTATATGAACATTGTTCTAGCTATATGAAAAGAATCTAGTGATCCTGACACTAAACCCATACCAATATGCAAGAAAAAGAAAATAAGGGGGAGAATGCATTTTTGAAGAAAAGGAAGGTATGTGGTGAGAATAACAAAACCTCAGAAAACTTAGGTAGAGCATTTCAGATGTTTTAATTTTTTTTTTAATCAGACTGAACTCTATTTTTCGACAAGAAAGAAGGAAGAGAGAGAGAAAGATTATGAGGTCCAGAGCTATGAATATGAGTGACTGAGTGATTTTAAAGAGGGGGTGACTTAGCTTCTGTTAAATGTCTGTGAGAAATATCAGTGGCAATTAACCTCCTGGAAACTGCTGCCATGTGATACCTTCCACAGTCTCTAAACTAAATAAGTTTATCACTATCTCTGACTTTCTAATGGTCAGAGCCTGTGCCAGAAAACTGAATCAATGATTTGCAGCTTTGTAAAGTTGCAAAAGAAGAGTGAGAGTGTAAGTTGCCATGAAATATGTGATACGGCATTTTCTGTGTGGGTGGGGCCTCCACATCTGAAAATATTTTACTGTGGCATCATCACCTATGTTGTGGATGAATGGAAATCTTCATTCTCTAAAGCTTTATGAATTCAAGATTAAGCATTTTCAAAATGTCATGTAATTGAAATAGTGAGATGTCAAAAGACTCTAAATATCTATTCCATGAGACCTATTAGCTCCTGTCTTTTCTTTCATCTAAACCAGTCTGCTATCATATGCACAAAACAGATGTGGAATCATTATTGAAATTAATAAAATCACACAAAAACATACAGATTTCTGTTTCATGTTTTCTTCCTGGCTCATGCCACATAAATGAGAAAACAGATTATCCAACATCCTATTACTGTGCCACTATCAAACACTGATGATTTTTCCTTGCTGCATCTAGCAGGGCTTCAGCATTATTTCTGTAGTCTCTCTCTGAATAACGATTTGTTAAAAAAAAAAAAGAAAAAAAAAGGGAAAAGAAAGAAAGAGAGAAAAAATAAAGACAGTAAGAAATAATCATTGTAGGACATCCTGAGGGAACAGAGGGAAGTGGAAAAGCCAAAGAAAGAAGTAGCTAAGCTTGCCTTGACTGCATGAAATTTGTTGGAATGCCTCTTAGGGAAAGAAAATAATCACTTTTTGAGGTGATGGAATTTAAATAACTTAAAATTGTGCATACACAATTGGTTCTTTTGCTGCTCTTAGGAAAAAGAAAATTACTCAGTCATAGCAACCTATTTTTCAGCAGGAAGGGAAAAATAGAATAAGTGGAAAATATCAGCACAAGTTTTGGAGCTGAGACATATTTCAATTACTAAAGTGAAATACAGTTCTTGATGTATTTTTTGTTGATTTTCTCATCAACACCTCTCCTACCTCCTTTTCAGTGAGAACTTAAAAGCTTGGATGTCTGTGCAAATGTCTGCCCTCAGAGACAGCTGTAACTCTTAGCCAGGCTGAACACAAACCACAGGGTAAGAAAAGCTAAAACTGAAGTAATTAGAGTCAATAACCCTAAGAAAAGTAGAGACAAGAAAAGCTAACCTTAAGAAGTAAGCTTTGAAAGAGTGAGCTACAGGAAAGAGGAAAGCCCCAGCACACAAGTGGAAAGGATCTGTCTGACGCCTCTTGGGGAAGCAGCGTGGTTTTCTGAACAAGGAACTGAGCATCTTTCTGCCAAAAAATCCTTGAGTAATCCTTTAAATCCAGGCCTCCAAACTGTTGGTTTTCTTTCCATAAAGCTGGATATTACCACATCTTCTCAGCCATTTTGATGAACTTGTGCCGAAGCACAAGGGTGAAGCTTTTAATATTTTTCTACTGAAAATTATAATACAGAGAAACCCATGTAAGCTCTCATTGTAGAAACCTCTCCCTAAGAACACAGAGAGGTCAACAAACATAAACTTCCTTTGATGAATCATACCACCTTTCACAGAACCTTGGTCTTTGCACAGGCCTCATTGGCACACTAAAATGCCTGCCTGCATCACACCTATATCCAAAATATCTCTCCCAAATAACACTGATAAAGAGGAATATTATGTCTGCCCAAGTTCAAGATTTTACTTGGCTGCTTTATTTGGGAAGCTAATTTGTGGTCAGAGTGAGGAATTTCAATGCCTTAGGGGCCTGCCTTCCTCTTTGAGCATCTGGGAATCCAGAGGCTGCTCATCTCCACCACGTTAGCCTTTCTCATGGGTATTGCGCAGTGTACTGACTGTGCTGCCAGCACCTTTGTTTTCATCTTAGCATTACTTTCTTTTTGTAACTGACCTTGCACTCTCACCTTGTGTGATGTAGTGGGATTTAGAACTTTTCAAACTGGCACTGAGCATATGAAGTTCTGAGTTGGGCAGGGTTTATCCTTCAATAAATCATAGAATGGTTTAGGTTTGGAGATACCTTAAGATCATGAACCAACCCCCTGCCCTGAGCAGGGATACCTTCCACTGGACCAGGTAGCTTAGGCCCTCATCCAACAAGTACCTGGACACTACCAGAGATAGGGAAGTTTGCTTTCAGAAAAAAACTCAAATGTATTGCAAATTCATCTCCAGGAGCAGCATTGCTACAGTCTAGAATGCTGTGACAAAGGTTTCGGTACAGCTTAAAGTTGGTATTGTACAAAGGCAGCTGAAATGGCTGGAGTTCACCATCTCTGAGTTTTTTTGCAGCTGTAGTGCAGACATGCCCGCAAGCCTTTTAGAAATGTTGGCCATCTGATTTCAAGAAAGGCAGAACACTAATTTAAAAAGTTAAATATGTATTAAGCCTTACCTTTCCTTCAGAGTGGGAAGACCATATTGCTAGACTGCAGCTGGTGAGATTGCACATTTGAGTTATGCTTTTAAACTGTTGCAAAGTTACTCGTGTCAGGGGCACTACAGGACTCAATGTTGGATCCACAGCTTTTTCAGTACCTTAAATGACTGAGAGCATATTATTTAAACTAAAAATTTCTATCGTGTAGATGATAGTAAATTGGGAGGAAAGGTCATCCGTGAGAAACAATACAGTCAGGTAGGGAAGGATTTAGATCATTTAAGTACTTGAGCTAATAGATAGCAAATTCAATGCAGATAAATGCAGAATAATGGGTCTCGGAGAATGTAATAAAAGGACATAATATCTGCTTAATGGGAAGGTACTACAGCATATTGACCTGGAGAGAGATATGAGAGTTATTTTAATAATAAAAACCCCCTTATATTAAAGATTTCAACTCAATTATTGTTAAGGAAATACAGTGTATTTCGGTAGTGTGTCTCACCCAAAGTACTGCATTCAGCACTAATCACTCTACAGTTCAGAAAGCCTGTTTAGAATTGGTCTTAAAGGGGTGATTTGTAGAGCAATCTAATGAAAGCCCATTTCAGAGATATAAGTTTTGAGGACATTACAGTGAAGATTGACTGTATCTTCACCAGAGTCAGAGATTTTAGAGGTGACTGTCTAAGACGTCCAGTACAAGCTTAATGAATACTTGGCAGTAGGAGGTGAACTGTTGAAGAACTCATTACTTTAACCCCTCAATCTTACCAATTCTATTAAGTTTAGAGCTGCTGTCAAGGAGGAACAAATTCTCATCTAGATTTAAACCACTGCAGTTTGGGTGAAATTACTGGAGCTACTCTTCTCACAGAACCATGAAGAAGAACAAGATCTATCCTTTGATTTCTAATAAGAGACTAATGGAGCCTCTGCTCCAGCACGGCTCTCTCTCTGCATGCTCCCTTGTATCATTTGGCTATATAGGTTACAGGTGCGTTGGATAAGGGACCATCAAGGTCTAGGAAGTCTAACAGGACACAAGAATTTCCTGAAAAAAGGAACACAACAGTTTGGCAAGTAAAGAAAGAATTAACCACATGCAATCAAGAGGGTTTTCTCTCTCCTTTCTGCTGCAGTATGACTGAAAACAGCTGGTGGGGGAATGCGGGCTCTGATAAATGGCTATTTTTTGTCATAGCAAAGTCATCACATTGTGTCTGCCAGAGGCCTGCTAGAATGCATATCTTGTGAAGCCAGTTTTGAAGCTGTCAGTATGTGACTCTCTCATCTTTGCAATTTTTAAAATATTTTTCATATTTTGCAAGTTATTATTTTCTCTTAAGCTAATAGGCAGTTAAAGTGACAAATCATTTCCAACCTGCCTATAAATTGGTTGTTTACAGATGTTGGAAATATAATCTGGTATTTTGTTCAGGCTCCAGACACAAAATCTTCTTTGGCAGGAGGTCGTCATTTAATCAGAAAGTACACAGATCTGTTCCAAATGCATGGTCCTGGATAAGCATGCATCATTTCATACTCTGTAAACAGAAAACAAGGGTGCTTGTGTATATTTTCCCTCATTCTGGTAATACAGATGACACAGAATTCATTCTTCTAAAATGGTAATATTCAGAAGACAGTTCATATTTATCATATCCTACATTGCCAGTTCTGATGTACTTTTCTACTCTTTCAAATGGCTTTTAAATGAATTGGGTTATTCTAATCAGAGAAAGTTTCTCAACTAGACAGATAGAAGTTGCATTTGATTTTGTTTTTCTTTACCTTCCTCAGATAAAAATGGAGGCTTTTCTAAGAATTACTTGCGTCATTTCCTTCATAAATAAACACTTGTTGGAAGAGATAGAACACGAATATTATGAATGTTTTTGAGATGATCCAGAAAGACACATAATCTTCCTCCAAGATAATTCTGCCATAACCTCCTTGAAAGGCTTGTAAAGATAAGTTACCTGCTATAAGATTAATGCAACTAACTGAAATAGGACCTTAGAACTGCAAATTTTATACTTTCTGCATCTAAAAAGAGGTGGGTTGGTTTGTTTGTGTGCTTTTTTTTCTACAAACTTCTGGAAGAACTATTTTGCATTGCACATAAGTGCAAAACATTCCAGGTCAATTTTTTTTTTTTCATTATGTCTTATATTATATTTTATTTTCCTGTCTTGTGATATTTCATTATCAGATTATTATCTTCATCCAATTACGTCATAGATCTTTCACTTCATAATCAATTCAGTAACATAACAGCACTGAAAGCCAAAGGATTCAGTGAAAAATTAAATTGCATTAATTTGTACATTTATATATACAACTGAAAGGATGCTTTCCTTCCCATAATCTCTATTTATTTTGTGGCTTTATTGAGGAAATTATTCTCCGAGGCTGCAAATTCAAAACATATTTTGAAAACAATATTTGAATTCACAACACTTTTTCAACCAAATTAAACTCTTTCAACACTGGTAGCGGTGTCTCCTATGAGAAAATAATTTTTGGAATGAGGGAGTGGTGCTGTGGTCTTGCTTCACATGTCTCACATCATCTTAATTTCCTGTGGCTTGTGAGCTCCCACCATGCAATAATCTTTCTGATTAAGGCCTTGTTGGTGGCTTGGTCTCTTTGTCAGGCTTCTGGCATCCTTTTCAATTGGAGCTTAATCAGGGACATGAAGTTGGGTAAGTTGAAGGATTTCAAAATGAACCCACAAGGGGGCTACGGATATCTAAATAGAATCCATCCAGCACAACTTCTTATCAAACTACAAAGAGCCCAGCTAACAAAAACACAGCCTCTGTCTGTTAAATGAAAGTTAACATGCTCACTTTGCTTTTTTCTACTGTTCTCATCACTCTGGAAAAGGTAGCCTGGGGAAGCTGCAGAATCCACGAGCGAAAGCATTTAGGAGCATGTTAGATGAACAACTACCTGGAATGGGGAAGGTTAGAGGAGGGATATAGAGGTAGATGAAATTTTGAGACCCTGTAAACCCTATCATCTTCTATGCTGCTGTGTTCCAAGTATTTAAAGGTATTGGAGGAGCTCTCATCTTCTAACTGTAAGTTCATTCACCTCTGATAAAAGACCTGCACACCAGGATTTTTCCTACAGCAGTGGCAGTACAACAGCAGTTTCTTCAGCAGCCTTCTCAATTCTGCAAAAAAATTACTAAATTACTTCACATTTCAGTTATTAAGGCCATGTAGGTTTCTAGCAAATGACAAGGTCAACTGAGAGTGAAAAGCAAGTGTAGAAAATGTCCTTTATTTTAAGTCTGTCAGGAATGCAAACACAAGCTAAGGAATGAAAAGTAGTTTAGTTAAAAACTAGCATAATTATTATATTTTTTAAAAAGTAATTTGACTGAAAGATTCAAGATTCTTCTCTTGTTTTCCCCAATGATAGTGAAATCATAACTTTCAGCTAATTCTTTTCTTGGAAGACAATATTTCTCATGGCTTTCTTGTCAGTGCTGGTATTACTTTTGTTTTCAAGAGAGTGTCTTGCTCAAGGAAATCCCAGAAACTACATACCTATCCAAACTCAATCAAGAGTCACACATATTAATTTTGGCAAATTCAAGCATTTCTAACCAGTATTCTTAACTTCTTAACTTTCTTGATTTTGGTGAACTATGATCATCATAGGCATTCAAATTTCTATTCAACTGTCATTCACTTTTAGTAACATACTGTTTACATCTTGGAAATAACACTTTAGATTTGTCTATGCCAAATATTTTTTTTCCATTGTAGACAAAGAGGTGGAGGGAACTGTCAAGAAATGGCATTGACAGAGACTAAGCAGTGTCAATTATTGTATCTTTCTTAATTTTAGTAAAATCTTTCCATATCTATGTTTAAACATAATTTGAATCTTACTTTATATAACCAGCTAGATGTATCTTCAGAAATAAAATTAGTTCCAAAACATTTTGGTTTGTCTTACAATCGCTTTTATTTCCTCCCTTTTTTTTTTTTTTTTTTTTTTTGGTGATTATGAGACTTAAACCAAGATGACCATCAGTGGGAGATTTGTGGATTTCACAAACACTTCCTCCAAAGTATCTCTTCTCTGGTTGTTTTCCTAGCATTTTTTTTTAGAGAAAAACAACTGCTCTCTGACAGATGGCCTTTAAACAACTTAGCTAGTATCTTTTAACCTTTGGGCTTGAAATA
This sequence comes from Taeniopygia guttata, assembly GCF_048771995.1. Lineage (NCBI taxonomy): Eukaryota > Metazoa > Chordata > Aves > Passeriformes > Estrildidae > Taeniopygia > Taeniopygia guttata. Next base: position 43,119,966 of record NC_133063.1, on the reverse strand, counting down.
AGTTGTCTGCCTTCATATGGTACATTGGTCCCCTGCCTGAAGATCTTCAGGGCTCCTTTTCCATTTACTTTTCACTCTTCGCTCTCCAAAAATCGTGGAGAAAATATAAGATTTCCCTCAAGAAATATTTTTTTGGTTTCTTTGTTTATGAAAACAGAGTAACTCTTATCTGTCTATCCCATCCGCACCCAAATTCCTCTGAAAGACCACAACTCTTCCTAAATGCCTTCTTTTTCTTGCTTTGATTTGGTTATAGTAGAAGTACCAGAATCCTAGAAAAATATTTCATACAAGAAACCTTTCTTTTACTTATTCACTGAATCATCTTCTAGAATCATCTAAGAAATGCCTAGGTTAGAAAGCCTACTTTATCCAACTCATTAAAAGTTTCTTAAAAACATCTTCTTGGGAACTTAAGACCTTCAAAATTCAAAGCTGCCCCTATTGTATCTCATGTCATATGGTTTGAAATTGTGAAATTCATCAGCACATGTTCAACAATTGAAGCAAAACATTATTGCTATTAAAATTCTCCTCAGTCCCTGGTGGTGATACATGATGATCTGGGTGATTCCTGGGTGCTGGGGTCAAAAAAGTAGAGGTCCCTGTGGGAGCAGACAGATGATTTTCTGAAATAAACAGTGCTAATTTGCCCTGGAGAAGCCCACAATCCAAAGAATGTGTAATACTGAAAGACTACTAAAAAGCTTAGCTGTGCATTCCTATTTCCTGGCAATAACTGTTAGTTTTCTAATAAGGTAATTTCTTTGATAGAAAAAACCATGATTTTCTGTTCCAGTCCTGTAAAATTCTCTTGGTCACATCGGGGGGTTTTTTGTGTAGATGTTTAATTGTTCCTTCCTTCTAAGTTTCTTTAATGCCAAATTTGATACTGGACTCTAGTGTTTACAGCGCTTGCACAGAGTATTTACTGCGATGATTGAAAATCAAATTTAAGGAAAAAGTAGGCAGCAAGTGCATTTATTAACACAGTACTGTGAAGTGTAAAATGAATGACAGTATTAGTACAGCTTCCCTCTGGGCAGTACTCCAAACCCCTCCTTTGATGATAGAGACATGACAAAATTTTGGCTTTGTTGTTTCTTAGCTAATTATTCAAGAAACTGCATTTAACCTTTTGGGGTTTGAGTGTTTTGGGGTTTTTTCCAGAAGTTTGGGTATTATGCTACATCTTTGACTTCATACCAGAGGTCTGAATATAAAACAGCATAATTAGCTTCATTAGAAGACTTCCACTAGCTCATCAGCAAGGGAACTTTAAGAATACCTGTTCATTTGCAGGATCAGAAAAAACCCCAAACAGACAAACAAACAAAAAACAATTTTCTATACTCCTCTGTAAGCAAGCAACTCTGTGATTTTGAAGTTTGAAAATAAAAAGGTCCTTAACGGCAGTTGTCCATTCAACTACCACAGTGTAAAACATGGAGGGTTTCAGAGGACTGCATTCCCTTTTTATTCCAATTTCACTATTCAAAGCAGCAGGTATTCATTAAGTGCAAGGGCACCATTAGTGAAATTATATGTCCTAAATCATCATTTGAGTATGGTCTTAGGACCTCTAGTTTTTAATGGAACCAAGAAGTTAATCTGAGATGTTCAGATGAACCTTTGTGGGATGCTATTTTTTTTAACAGAATAGTGATAGCAATCATTTAATAAAGAGTGCTTATATTCCAAAGAGTCTTTCTAGAAGAACAAATCTAAAGCCAACACAGAAACAATAACAAGAGGTTAGATTTAACTTTGTTTATACTCTTGCTCTCCTTGAGTTCACCTACATTAGCCAAAATATTTAATGGTGCTATAGAGCTTTCCCAACTACTTCTTGAGGGGGAAGAGGGATTATTTGATTCCTTTTTTATCACAATTTATGTCAGTATAAAAATTATAGAGATTGCCAGAAACCAAAGGAACATGATGTAGAATCACAGGAAAAGTGTAAAATCAATACAGTCAGGTGTCTGAATGCTGCACTTGGCAGCCCCTCTCTAATCCATAGTCAGTGCTATATTTTATGTATATAACTGAGATTCTGTTCCTAGATAATCTTCAAACCCAAATAGCCTACACCAGTGCAGTGACCACAGAGACAGAAGACACATCAGATTTTGACGTGTAAGGAAGGATTTTGAAATAAGTGTCCAGACAATACCTGCAGTCTCTGAAGAGGAGAGAAGTACTTTCAGGCTGCCTGAAGTGTCTGGAAATGTTTTTGTCTCCTAATTTTAGAAGAAGTCTAGGTAAGTTTTGCTTGTAACTTACATTCCAGGCTCAACAATGACCATTTTTACCTGGGAGATGTACGTTTTTCATAAGAGACTATCAGAAGAAAATGCAGAGCCATTTTTGCTTCTTCTTTCTGCTCTTTCAGGAAGAAAACAGACATAGCTAAGCTCATTCTTGTGCATTCTTCCCCTCTAAAAATTGTAACTGATTTAAAATCTGTCCAGATCTCTAACTTCACACAATCAAAACTGTGAATTTGTCTAGTTAACAGCTGAACATCTTGTCACATGAGAAGGTCATTTGACTGTCAAGAGGAAAAATGAAACACTAAGGACTAAAAATCCAAAGCATTTAACACATTTCTTAGCATAAACAAAGTTGCTAAGCAGAAGAGTTAATGATGGGCAATCTCTGATCTTGCTTTCATGAGTAAGCTTTCGCAATCGTATTCCTTCCCTGCCTGGTTTTAAAGAAAGTCAGATCTTTCCTGGGTTTGATTAGAGTTTGGATGATCTGTAAATTCTATTTGTTTAATTTATCTGAATTCCAGGAAATTTTCTCACTATTATTGTTTGATGTAAGTTTTAGGCTGAAAAAAAATCAGATATTCTGGGTTTGTTTATTTTGTTTAAGTGTTTGGTGTACTGTGATCATCACCTTATTCTGCAGTCTCACACATAGACAATACATTTACACCCTCTCACACACATAGAGAAGCAAACAAGAGCCTTCACATTCATATGTATATTTGTGTGTATCCCCTAGCTTTGTTTTATACTTGACTTATAAATTATTTTAAAAATGTTCTATGTTTGCAAAGTACATAGTTAAATGAAATTCTGATCTGTTGCTGTAGTTCTTCATTGTGCAGTACTGCAACACAAACACAAACAAAAATAAATAGAAATGCAAATACTACTACTAATGAAAATAATAATTAATAACAGTAGTAAACTCCATTTTCTTTGTCTATGCCAAGGGCACAAACAGACTTAAAACTATCTACTTATATATTTCCTTATATATATATATAGGTTATGGGTTCACCATGGCTGGGTGCCCATTGCCCACCAAAGCCACTCTGTCACTTCCTTGCTCAGGTGGACAACTCAGCTTAACTTCACTCCCAATTTGCTCTACCTCTTTCCCAGGGCAGTAGCTGTTGCAGTATCTGTTGTGCAGGTTTTTTGCCCCTATAACTTCTCAAGTCTTTTATCCCAGAGCTTTATCCTAGAGGTGCTACCCAGTTGCTGAGGTTCTCAGCTTTGGGAAGCATCGGGTACATCCGGGATCCAGCTGGCATTGGCTGTGCTGGACAAGGGGGAAGCATCCAGCACCTTCTTGCAGAAGCCAGCCCTTTAGACCTTCTGATACTAAAACTTTGTCATGCAAACCCAATACAGCATAGTATTGCTGTTTATTACTATTACTATGATTGCTTCTTCTAGTACAATACATTTTAAAAGTATTAAAGCACTTTTAAGACTTCTTTTACCCTAAGCATGGGCAAAGTTTTTTGCTGCTGAAAGGATGTTAGATTGTATTTTTGGTGAAAACAATGTTGAAAGTCTTGTGGGTTAATAAATTTCTATTGGGTGAAAATGTAATTTATGTATGTTCAAAAATGCTCCAACGAATCAATGTAACATGCCTTAATAAGTTATGGCCTCTCTGCTGAAAAACTACTGACTCACTGGCTGGGTACTTGTGGGCTTAGATTCAACCTCTCTAAATACAGGTACCTAGGAAATGGATTTACCTGGAAGCCTGGTATCCATGGGTTCCCATTGAAGTAAATGGAGAGACAAAGGCTGCTTTATGGAGTCAGATCTTTAGAGCGGCAGATCTAAGCAAGATTGAAGCACCCCTTGGAGAAATCTCTCTGGCTACAAAGGGAGCCTTGAGATTCCTGTTATCTGCCCCAGGCAGATGCACAGAGGTGGGTAAGAGATCCAGGCTTCAGTGCTATCATATGCCTCTCTCCTGCTCAGGTGTGCTTGTAGTTCATTAGCTGGGAGAAAATCCTTTGCAAATGGCTGAGGTAAGGTGTCCTTTGTGACTAGAAGAAAATGTTTGAACCAGCCAGGCAGTTCACAGCCTTGACATAAGGTTGGGCTGGATGACATAGGGGTTCTTATGACCAAAACATTATTTTTATTGCTTTCAAGAAAGTGGAGGCTCTTGGGCTTCAACTCTATGTTTGGGCCAGTTTGATTGTTCGCACTGATACTTGCAGCAGCTTCCCTGCCTACTTAGTCAAACCAATAAAACATCTTTACCACCTTCTTTCCGGCCACTATTGATTCACTTGTATGTGCTACCTCAATAGTAAAAGGCTGCTAGGATTTACTTCCTCTGTTCTTTCCTTCTCCAGGCAGTCATTACTCAGTACAAAACTCCTTTAACCTGGTAAAGCTGTTGCTCTTGTTAATACTGGTTTAGCAAATTATCGATTCAAATAATGAGAACGGGAATTATTTGTTCCTATTGTACAGTGTGCAATTGGATCTCTGTTTTGCCCCAGTAATTTTCTCTATAGATCTTTCAGTGGTACTAGATAAATGGATCATAAAAAAAGAAATAAATAAAAATAACCAGGAAGCTGCCTGAAGTTGATGGTACACTTGAGCTGAATCCAAACTTTATTGGTGTTTCTCAGCTTCTATTTGAAAACTTATAAACACTGCTCTTTGGAGCTTTACAGTGGTTCTTTTTCTGCTTGCCTGGCAGAGGTACTAAGTCACCTCTTCAGTTCTATTGAAACTATGTACAGCCCATCAACTCCCCATCACACTTGTACAAAGGCAGCAAAATGACATTGACTGCAAAACAAAATTAAAGTATTGCAAAATATATTTCATAAGCCATTAGAAAATTTCAGCTTGAAGTTGGCAGTCCCAGATTGTCCAATGCCACACTTTGCTGTAATTTGCAAACTTCCCTCCATCCTGTGTTTCTCTTTTAGAACTTTAATCATAGCTATGTAAGTATATTCCTATGTTGGTCTGTTCAATGTGACAGCAAAATTTATATTATGCTTGCTTGGGAAGGGATAGAGTTAATTGTCTTCATATAATAACTGCTGTGGGCTGAAAACTGATTTGTGCTGAAAATCACATTTTAGGGATGGTTAGGGAAAATCAGAGTTTAGGGATGTCTTAATTATTTCTGAGCAGGGATGATATAGAGACAAGGCCTCTTTTGCTTCTCACACAGCTCCCCCAGCTGGGTGGGTGGGGGTGCAGAGGAAGTGAGTAGGAACACAACCAGGACAAGTGACCCCAAGTGACTCCAGAGACAATCTAGACCACATGGCATCATGCCCAGCATATAAACCTGAAGACTGTGGGGATGTTCAGAGTGATGATGTCTGTCTTTACAGATTACACATGACAGAGCCCTGCTTCCCTGGAGAAGGCTGAACACCTGATTGCCCTGGGAAGTCATGGATGAGTTTCTAATTTCATTTTCCTTTCATGATCAGCTAGTGCTTTACCTGTAAACTGTCTTTATCTCAACCTATAAGTTTTCTCACTTTTACTTTTCAGATTTTTTCCCCCATCCTGAGGCACAGGGAGTGAATGTCTGTATGGGGGCTTGTTGCTGCCTGCTGCTGTTGTTAAACCACAACAATATTTGGATACCTAGCAATGAATAATTTGGCCTTCATGTGACCAGAAAAAAAACATATATGCTTTCTACACACACAGTGTAGTTTGTAGGAAAACCCATGGTTGTGTCCCTTCCCAGAGAACCATCTCTCTTGGACCTGTTTAGTCAAGAACTATTAACCAGTGCAAGCCAAAGAGAGTTGAACCTAATCTTTCTTTCATTGCAGCAGCATTAGTTGAATGCTGTAAAAGGACTGCCTGCCAGAGAAAATGATATTCCATAAATTAATTGTTGTCATCATCATCAGCATCATTATCATCATATCAAATAGCATTCCCAGCATGGTAAAAGGAAACAAAACATGCAAGAAGGAATAAGAATTTTCTATCAGAACTATAGTATTAAATCAAGAAGGAGTCATAACTAAAACTCCTTCAGGCAAAGGATTATAGAAGGCTGACCTGTAAGTCTTTTGGCATACAACTTCTCCTCAGTTATTTGTTACAGTTATTTATTCCCACTTTCATACTCTTAGACAAAGCCTGGGTTTGATTTGAATTTTGGAATCCCAGTCTTACAGATGTGCCCAGCTCAATTCAGACATAGGATCTTCAATCCAAGAGAGAACTGAAATTTAGGATATGTTCCTAAACCTGTCTGCACCCTGTTAAAATCGACAACACTGAAAATTTCATGCTGAGATATTTACATCATTTTGTACTGGGGACTTCAATGTCTAATGCAATTCTTGGATTTAGGAGTCTAAAATTTAAGTGCAGAGTCCTTCACCATGTTTTAGTCATATGGTAATTTGAATATTATCTTTTCTTTCCAGTCTATTTCATTCATTAGAATGAGGCTATAGTCAAACTAGGTGACTAATCCCTTTGAAAGAAATAAAGAAAAGAGGAATAAGAGAGAGAAAACATTGATAGTTAAGCCTTATACATCAGAACAATATGATGGATTCAGAGGGCAAATATTGTCAAAAAGATATCATAATGACAATAGGAACAAAAAGCTGAGAAACAAAGGCTTATGATGCATAAATCAAAGATTAACTTTCCTATAGTTTCAGATGGAAATTATTCATTATCTCTCTGTGTTCCTTTTACACACAGGCACAAACCTGTGTGTAAATTTGACCTAAACTTTCTGTTGGAGTACCACAGTCTAAGTAAGGAGTTTTAGCAATGGTTTCTATAGAAAATAATAGAATCACAGATTGGTTTGGTTTGAAAGGGACAAATCTAGTTTGAATCCTATTGCCATGAGAGGGACACCTTTGACTTGTCCATCTTCCTTAACTTGGCCTTGTACACTTCCCAAGTGAAGATGATGAGAGAGCTGGAGCACATCCTGTGAGGATAATCTGAGAGAGATGGAGTTCATCTGAAGAAAACTCCAAAGAGATCTTATTCCATCCTTCTGGTACCTAACAGAGACCTACAGGAAGGTGAGAGAGGACCTTTGTACTGAGGTATGCTCTGATAGAATGAAAAACAATGGCTTTGAACTAAAAGAGGATAGATTTAGGTTAGATATTATGAAGATACTTTTTACTGCGAGAACAGTGAGACACTGGAAATAATTGTCCAGAGAAGTTGTGGATATCCCAACTCTCTCAGCCTGTCTCCATAGGAGAGGTTGGGTAACATGAAAACCCCCAAGTCTTCATACTCAAGGCTGGTCTCAATTAATTCACTGCCCAGACTGCACTTGTGCTTGGGATTGCCCTGACTCAGGTGCAGGACCTGGCACTTGGCCTCGTTGGACTTCAAGAGGTTCACACAGTTCCACTTCTCCAGCCTGTCCAGGTCCCGCTGGTTGGCATTCCTTCCCTTCAGTGTGTGACTTCACCTCACAGCTCAGTGTTGCCTGAACTTTTTGAGGATGCCCTTGATTCCCCTGCTCATGTCACTGACAAAGGTGTCAATGCTGTCTTCCACTCTGATCTTTGAGCAGCACCACCTGCAACTGCTCTCCACCCAGACATCGAGCCAGTGACTGATGCCTTGTGAAGGCTGATCTAGAACAGACACTAGACAGTGCTAAAGAATAAAGTAGGTATTTATTAAAAGGTCTCAATAGATCTACCTTGGGCAACACAAGAGCTCAGCTAGGGCTACACCCCAAGTGAAACCAAACGAACAGTGAAAAGTTAAGGAGGTTTGTGGTGGTGCCCCCTGTCTTCAGAGAGGAAGAAGAGAAGAAGAGCTCTGTTCGTGGATCCTCGGCCCCAGGGGAAAATGGGGGGGACTGTTGGTCCCAAAAATGAAAAACTGAACTGTTGTTTTTTCCCCTCTTGGCAGGGCATCCTTGAAAGGAAAAATCCTAAAAGCAGTCTGTCCATCCATGCATTGGTGGTGAGAACACTGTGCATGGAAAGGAGAGGGTCACCACTGGCAAACTTTTTCTCCGGGCGGTGCCATGTGGTGACATGGAAGCACAGGGTGTGGCAGCTGTGTTTCTTGGGGGGTCTGTGGCACAGGAGAGACTCCTCTCTCCCTGCAGGTGGACTGGGTGTTGATTATCTGGAGGGTGGAAACCTGATTGGGGTCCAGATTGTCTCTCACTGTGGTTTGTTGGAGTTGGGTGGTGGGAGGAGGAATGCTTTGGAAGGTTTTCATTTTGAATTTTGTGTGTTTCTTTCTTCTTCCCCCCCCCCCCCCCTTTTATAGTAGCATAGTGGTAGTAGTTTAATAAAGTTTTTTTTTCCTTATTATTAAGCTTGGGCCTGCTTTGCTCTGTTCTCGATCGCATTTCACAGCATTCAGTTGAGAAATTGCATTTTCATGGGGGGCACTGGCATTGTGCCAGTGTCAAACCATGACAAGGTCTCAATAGATCTACCTTGGGCAACACAAGAGCTCAGCTAGGGCTACACCCCAAGTGAAACCAAAGCACAAAATGGACACCTGGTCACGAGATCTCACAATTTTATAACTTTTGGTCCATTTGCAAATTGGAGTTAATTGTCCAATTACAGCTTTAGCCCATGAAGTCCCATCCTGCTTGTTTTGCTCTCTTCAGTCCACCATTGTTTATGCTCTTGGGCCTAAGATCTGGATTGGTCCCCATCAAGATAAGGAATTGTTTTGTCTACCTACTCTGTGAAAAGAGCTTACTATCCATTTATATGAAGCCCTGACCCACACACTAAAGCAGCACATTATCTGAAAAATATAAAAGTTAAGACTTGAGGCATCAGACCACACCAGTAACCTCACCTACAGAGATCCATGCCTCTCCTGTTCACAGACAAGGGTGCTGTACAGGACAATAAAAATGCTCTGCCCAAGTCGAGGCAGGTGATGTGAGTTGCTCCTTCCTCATCCGCTACTACTATAATCTTGTTTCAGAAGGCCATCAAATTGGTTAGGCATGATTTGCTCTCAATTAAGCCATGTTGGCTGCCATGAAAGATTGATATTACATGTCTTCATTTGTTTTCCTAGTCAGTGTATTGATATTATCCTGTAGGATTGTTAGATTATAGAAACTGGGGATATTGAAGGTAGAAGTTTAATGTATTTTAAATACAAGATTGAAAACATTAGCCTTAATTCACCAGTAACATAAGTGTACTTTTCCTTAAGGATTGCAAGTTATACTATTGAAAAATAAACACTACAAATACATGCCATTTCTGTGACTACTTTGGTAGGGATTATCTATGCATTGCTTTTTCCTCCATGCTTAAGTCTTTCTCACTAAGGCAACAAATATTTCAGTTGCAAAAGTTCAACAGCTTCAATTTAGCAAAACATGCTTCATTAATTTTTACAAACATTTCCAAAATAAAAAAAGAAAGAAGTTTCCCTATTAATTACCCTGAGGATAGGAAGAAATTCTTGATCTGTTTTGACAGTAGTTAACTACAGATCAGAAAATGCTGTATTAAGCATAAGAAATAAACATGTGAAGACAGGATGCAACCAGTAAAAGCCACATAAAGTAGACAGGTTCATAACCATAAAGTCAGAAGGAATCTGAATACTCAGTAAAAAATGCTGCATTTTTTAGCTGACCAGACAGGAAATAAGAAAAATTCTTAATATATTTGGTATTTAAAAAAAAAAAAAAAAAAAAAAAAAAAAAAAAAGCTATGGGGGTCAGAACAGTCCTCTGTATTTCCTCTCTGGGTAATGTGTTTCAGCAGCAAATGCATAACTGCATGTGAACATACCTATGGCAAATATTCTGGGTCATTTAGAAGTTTCAATGTTTCACAGTAAGTTTACATTGAGACTTTAGCCTGCCTTTTCTACAGATTAATGTGGTTGCCATTATCAACAGTGTCTGAGGACCACATCAGTTAAAGTTCAATCATTGATAAAGTTCAAATGAATCTTGAATGATTCTGTAGATCTCTGTAAAAATGAGGCATTTCATTTGGTCCATCTTAGACATCAGCTGGGGAAGAGAGAATTTTTTGTCTTCGGAAAGGTTTGCTTCATTGAGTTGGTTATTTTACTTCATTAACATTGTTAATAAATACCCTAGATCAGCACTCATTTCCTGAGGCTGAGGTAATTGAAGTAAAATAAGACATTTCCAGTCAAAATCCTCTCATAACCATACCAGATTCAGGATAGTGTGTCTCTGCTATAACATAGTCCTCAGAATATCCAGACAAAAAAGGGTTAAGTGTCTGACTTCTATAGTGAAACAGAAGTGAAATATCTTAAAAAAAAACCCTTAAGAAACCAAAACACAAAAACCCTAGAACATAAAAACACAAACAAAAAACCCAAAAAACAATCAAAGAACAACCAAAATACCCACACAAAATTGAAACCATACAAAAAAAAAACCCACCCCAACCAATCAAACAAAAACCTCAAAAAACAGACAGACAAAAAAACCCAACCAAACAAAAAGGTTCTAGCAACTAAATTAGGATCCTAATCTAAATATCCTTTCTTCTTTGTGGATTTATGAGAAAAAAAACAATCAGATAACTTTCAACACAGGAATGTTTTATTGTTGTGTGCAATAAAAATAGTAAAAAGAACTGGTATAAATGCTGGGCTTGAAAATCTGTAAGTGATTTTCTCCTTTACCTTATAATTTAGGATTATCATTTCTCAAAATATTAAAGCCTACAATTTAATAGCCTTGCAACAGTTTGAATTTTGTTTAGCTATCTGTAAAATTCAAACAGACAAATTAGGAAAATTTGAAGGCAAAACATTCTCAAAGTTTTGGATAAAGCATTTAATGCAAGAAAATTTTACACATGATATAATAAGAGGAAACAAAACCTGACATTTCATAATTAAGAGAATTAATATCTTGACTGCATGGAAGATTCTAATATTTTGACATTTTGCACCAACTTGAAAGGATTCTTCATTTTTTTTACAGATTACACTTCTAGATTTTAAAGAATTCTACTGAAGAATGGCAACACCTAAAGATGAATTTAATGTAATTCTGTTAATTTTATAAAATCACAGGAAGTCACAGGAGTTGGGAATGCAGAAAATCCTGGCTTTTAATTTATATGAGAAGAAGAGTTTCTCTACCAAATCACAAAATATTCCGAGCTGAAAGGGACCCACTAGGATCATCAAGTCCAAATCTTTATGAATAAGCAAGGGGCTTCAATGGGGGATGGAACTCATGACTTTGTTGTTATTAGCACCATATCAACAACTTCCTATAACCTGATTGCCTTTTTCATGTTATGGGGGTGGAAGGGAAAACCCAAACTGACATTTGCACACTTCAACAGATTTTTCTAGCTATTTCTGAGTACAAGTTCAACATCAGGACAAAGGACCAAAATTAACTTTCCCAAGAGGAGCAGTAACATGGAACCTGCCATGTAAAAGGAAGATCAATAATTCTTTCAAGATGTATTGATTTGAACAAACTCACACTCCTTCAATCTGAACAGTCCATATCCAAACCGGGTTTATTCAAAGACATATAATCTCATTAATCCAGTGCTGTGTACAAACTGAACAATTTGTATCGAGACAACATTTTTCTGGGCTGTTGTGAACTCCATTAATCAAATATTTCATTAGTGAAAGAGGCCAGGACAATGGCCATGGATATGATTTCGCATCCTCCCATCCTGCAGCATCTTTCATTCTCCTACCATGAATCCTTGTCATACACAGCATATAATCTGTAGTTTATTGTGCATGGTAGTATAAAATTTAGAAAAATTTGTGTGCTTTTCTAATGTAGGTGTCAGCTATATAGCTCCCTGATTGAAAGGGATAAAGTAGGATGACTAACAACTTAGGTTATTCCTGTCTTTACTGTAGTTTACACAAACCGAGTGGCTACACAGAAGGAAAAACAATGTAAAAGAAACCCCACCCTAAAATGTGCTTTAGAGCAGAGACATCAATTTTTCAAGAATTTTGTTTCTGAAAACATTCTTTATTAACTTTTAAGATAGAACTTAATATGAGTGAGGTTTCATGCCATGATGTCAATAGGAGGAAAGACAGGTTGCCACAGCCCAGGAGGGCTCCTTTATGCTGGCGTTTCAATCAACTTCCCCCATTCAGACTAAAAAGGGAAACCGAGTGCACATCTATGTTTTCTGCTCAGTTCCAAAAACATCTTCCACAATATTATTAGAAGCTTTCAAAGCAAGATGAAGTGAGAGATTTACTCTTTTAAAATTGTAGTAATTGAAAAGAGAATGATGGAGAAATAAAAGGACAAAGGAAAAAACAAAGAAAAAAGCAAAGGAACACTTTACTGCATTTACTGTTGGAGTCTAAAAGCTGTTGCATTAGAGTAGAAGAACAAATTTTAATAAAGCAGCGTGTTGTACAAAATAGCTTTTCTGATTTTAATTGTTCCATATACTCTTACAATGTAAAACCTTAGAAAATTTTTCCAATACTCTGTGATTTACAGTGATCTTTTTTTGCAACTTCTGTTTTCTTAAATAGATTTTTTGATTCCCATGCATACTGTATTTCCGTATATATAAATTAAAAAAAAATTAGGAAAATAAAACTTAAGTCTCTGAATTTCAGATACAGGAAGAAATCAAGGGTATAGAAAGTAATTTAAATGAGCAATAAAAAGCATAGATGGAATAAAAAAGATAAAATGTTTCAAAAATATTCAAAAAGGGGCTTTTCTCTTTCCTTTTCTTACACTCTGAAACACCTATCTCTCAAAGACAAAAAAACTGGCAACAGCTCTTTTTTACACATTCAGACTACCTTTCTGAGAAGAGGAAGTGTCAGCAGAAGGTGAAAAATCAAGGAAGAAAGTTGAGAGAAAAGGGAAAGAAAGAGGAATGAGTCAAGAGAGGGAGGGTAGAAGGATGGAAGGAAGGAAGGGAGGAAAGGAGGAAGGAAGGAAGGAAGGAAGGCAGGAAGGCAGGAAGGAAGGAAGGAAGGAAGGAAGGAAGGAAGGAAGGAAGGAAGGAAGGAAGGGAGGAAGGAAGGAAGGAAGGGAGGAAGAGAGAGAGAAAGAGAAAGAAAGAAAGAAAGAAAGAAAGAAAGAAAGAAAGAAAGAAAGAAAGAAAGAAAGAAAGAAAGAAAGAAAGAAAGAAAGAAAGAAAGAAAGAAAGAAAGAAAGAAAGAAAGAAAGAAAGAAAGAAAGAAAGAAAGAAAGAAAGAAAGAAAGAAAGAAAGAGAGAAAGGCAAGTGTAAATTCTTCACTGCTATCCTTCATAGATTATCTGCTGTGATGTACTGTTGTGACTGTTGAGTAGCTGACCACTGATTTCAACGCAGGGGTATAGAAGAGACAGATTGACATGATGTTCATTAAAATTCAAGAAACTGAAGTCCACAGAGAGCATGACTAACTTCCTTATACATGACAAGAATCCCCACAGATGTTTCTTCACCCTTGCTAAAGGAATTAAGTCTACCAAAAGAATCCTTGTCTATAAGCAGCCAATTCCCCAAATCTACAGCCTCATCTGCACAGAAATTCTTTATACTGTCATTCTTAAGTACCTTAGGGTAGCCGTGAAAGACAGGGAGCCAATAGGGAGTGCTGACTGCTGCCTCCACTATCCCTCAAGCATGCTGGTGGCATAGGGATGATGGGATTATAAAGTAAACATAATAAAACACAGTACTAGGGCATTCAGTGGCCACAGTATATTTGCTTGCTTATCTTTTCCCTGTAAAAGCTCAGGATGAAATTCCTAGTACAACTGCAAAGTGCATGTATACAAAATTGGCAGTTATGAAACCATTAAAGCAGCCCACAAATGAATACTGTATTTATTTTTCTATAACAATTAACTTTCCCTTTTAATGCAATTCCTTGTGTTTTTTTGGGTTTTTTGTTGATTGTTCTTTCACTCTCTACAATTTCCCATCAAATGTTGGAGTTTTCCTTCTCTGCTTCTCTGAAAGTCTGCTAATAGCTTGATATATTGTGTCACTAAGGATAAAGAAGAAAAAGCTTCATTTCACATTAAAAAACCCCCAACTTTCCTGTCCAGGTTTTCTGTCAATCAAACCAACAGTAATTAAAGAGCAGGACAACAAAGTTTTCAGCTGAAGACTACAGGAAGAAATATTTAAGAGGCAGAGTAGGATAAGAAAAATAAATAAATAAAAGCTTTTTCTATTTAAAAAATGAGAAAATTGTTCTGAGAAACATTTTAAACATTTGCTAATGAACAGGGACATCTGAAACACGTGAGTTTTTAAGGGTCTGAAGCCTTCATCTATTGGAACATAAAAGTCCCTTTGCAATAATCAAATTTGGTTCCCATCATATTAGACATGGTCTCTGAGAGCTCTCTGAGAACCCTCTGCTCTGTGCCACTCAGACCATTATGAACAGACATCATACAAAAGCTGTTGATTTCATAATCAAAATTTTATTTGACATAAGAAAGAAGAATCAATGTCTTATTTATATAAAATTATGAAAAACAATAAACATGTCCACTCTTTCAAGAAATATCAACAGCTCTCAGTAGAGACAATCAATATAGGTCAGCTACAACTTCTGGGTCAATGATCTTAATATAAGACTATCCAATCTGTTCAAAGAGAAGAAAAGGGCACATGAATTACATGGAAATTTTTCAATGTTAGAAGATGACTGCACAGTATCAAGGACATTGAAGTTAGATGGAAAAACTCATCACACTACTTAGAAAATGCCCTTTCTACCAGTTTGTCATCTCCAGATACTATCCAGCTGAATTCTCAGTACTGAGGGAGAAGAAAAAACTCTCCCCAAAAAGATTTTTTCCCTCAAACAATTTTTTCCCTGGAATTTTAGATGCTTAACTCACAACATCTTCCTACAGAATCCTCAGAAGAGATATTGACTTGTGGCTAGAAAAACACAGCATGTTTGGATGATTCTCATGGGTTTCTGACATCCGAGAAAAAGCAAGACTGTAAGTATGGATGGTGCAAATGGCAAAAGGCAATATGACTGATTTGCTATAAAGTCTTACAGAGCTGTCTGACAAATGGCTAAATCATTCCTTATCCACAAAACAGGAAGTCCAGTTTCTTCCTTAGGGACAGGGGAAAGGGCTATGAGCCAAATCCAAGACTATCACCTCTGCCCCCTTTTGCTGTGGTAGAGAAATGTTGTGTCCCTGCTACTATCTGGATTCAAACTGAATTTAAGAAAACTAATTATTACAGCTGTAAAGAATATATGAGTGGAAAGTGCCTTCACGCAGCCCTAGAAAACTTGTCCAGAAAAAGAAATCTTCTCTGTCCCCTTTGTATCTGTTACCTTTCTCATCAATGTTTAGAACTTGCCCCTTCAAACATTTTTGCTAGATTTTTAGTATGCTGCTTCCTAAACAAAAATATTGCCCTTGGACCAAGACATCCTTTCACCATTCTTTTTCAGGCAACCCCTGTCAGAGCACTGTGGATTCAGGGAGGTTCTTTGCATAGTAAAGGAAACACACCATTTCCAAGAAACACATTAAAGATATTAGCACTGTATTCTAAATCAACTCTCTTGCCATCTCTGTCCTCTGGAGAACTTTTACCTAGTCTGCTTGGCCTTCAGGCCATTCATCCTGTTGTGGTCAGTCACTATGGAAAAGCAAAGCTCTTAAACTAAGTGTAAGAAGGTAATTTGGTCAAAAATTACAAAGGCAATGCAGAAGATGATCTGTCTTGGAAAACCATCCTGGTTTTCCCCTTCTGTTGTCCCCTCATTCTTTAGACTCCTTTTCTTGTCATCCAAATAATCGTTGCCTTAAAAGAGGCATCCTGTTTAGAATCATGGTGAATACAGACTGTGTAGTCCATCATCCTTTCATAAGGGAGTCTTTTTAATCTCCAGAAGGTACCTGTGATGGAATCAATACATGCTCTGAAAGCTATTGCAAGGATCCTTAGTGAGGAAGGCTCTCTTCCCCAGTCTGTAACTAATTTTTGAGCAAAAAAACCCCTATAGTCTAAAAAGACATCATTCACATTGAGATTAAAATTTAATACATTGATTCACATTGTTCCAGAATTAATCTTTCTTCAATTTGAATGGAGCTTTTTGTGTCTCCATAACATCAGGTAACAATAAACTCTAGGGTTTAAATGCTGTTTACCTAGAGCAATGTCACTTTTTAAAAACCAAATAAATTTTTTTTTAAAAAGCAGAAAAATATATTTAATCCCTCTGAGAAATCCAATTTAAGAGTAAATGTGTTTCTGAACTGCCTTTTTTCAATCTTGTTCCCCACTGTGCTACTCCTTCTTCTGAGTTGTATCAGACTTAACAAAAATATCATATGTCACATTTTCATAATTCTTTCTCCTTCCCATGAAATGTTTGTCTGCTGTCTTTTCTTCCTGGAAACCTACTTTGTCTCTACTTGTTTTTCAAGATCCCAGATATCTCTGTACTTTACTTGCTGCTTTATCCAACTAGCTCTTCCAAAAAACATTGAAGTAAGTCATATTCCTTTGCTGTCAGGGAAGGCCTGATATTTCCTCCACTAAGGTAATTTCACCCGCCACAGAGATCAGGAGCCACCAGCATGTGAAAAAGCAACCTTCCTCCCTGTGCAACACAACCTTTTAGCAGAACAGAGCAGAACACAGTGCCAACACTCAGAAACTTACAGAAAACCTGAACAAGCAAACAAAACAGATGCCATCTGCCACAGTCTGGAGAGCATATTCCCTGCCAGCCTTGATTCAAGACAGCCAGAATCCATTCAACTTTAAGGCTCTAAAGGAGCTTTTATCATGTCATGCTGTATCAGTGTTTTCTTTGTAGGGAAAAACACAACAAAACAAAAACAAACTCAGCTGATAGGATCAATATTTATTTATTTTCATATTTTTAAAGCCCTTTCTTTGCTGTTTTCCTTTGAGAATGCTGTGCACAGGTACTGAATCTTCTACATAATAACAGAAACTGAGGTCCCAAAGAGGGTCAAAACTTATGCTGTCAGTTTTTTTCTTTATTCCAAATAAACTCTCCAGCCTTCCAAGAAAATTTAAAAAGCAGCTCATATATGCATATATGTTGAAGTTTTATGTATCTTTATCTCCATACCAGCTTAATTTTTACTATCACATATGTCTAGTTTGGGGTACAGAAATGATGTTCATTTGTACCAAGAAATATACTAAAACAGAGAAAGTTTTCAATTATTCAGTTGTCTGGATCTGGTCTTGAAAGAATGGGCTGAGGAAAAGAGTTATCTTAGATGTGTTATATAGAAAGCATTCTCAAAAATGTAAGCACCACATATTAATTTCTGCAGGAAAACAAATGTTCAGACTTGTATTGGACATTTTCCTGAGTGCCTAATGACAGAAGACTTTGTCATCTGGGCTTTGCTGGTTTGGGCCAAAAAGGAACTACTACCCCTAGAACACAATATTATAATGTGACATGACACAAATAAAGCCTCAGCAGTTGTGAGAAGATCATCATACATCACACTGTAATGACTGCAAAAGGCAGGAAGAAGTAGAAAAGTAGAATTAAAGTGATGGTTAATACAATTTCTGTTTCCAACAGCATTTTAATAAGAAAGACTGGTGGAAATCTTACATTGAATTAGACGTTCTTTGGTGGCTCATAGCTGCCTATTTACACATAGAGTTTCATCCTCTGACACTGGAAAAAGTAACTTGCAGATAACATTTCTGGAGAGTCCTCTTTTGAATTAATGATTATGAGCAATGATAGTCCAATAACTGTAAATGACATCAGAATGTTCTGACTGTCACACAACAAGGCACACTCATGAGTGAGAAGAAAAGGTCTCCCTTTTTTTCCTCCTCTTACTGGCAATATCACAAGGAGAACTTATTTCTCATCACAGCATGGATATGTACACCTATCACCACTGCTACCACCAATTCAACTGCATTCTTCCCTAAATAATAATCCATGTCCTCAAAATTAATTTCAAAACAGAACCAAAACCGAAAACCTCAAAAAAACACCACATCAAAATATGCCTAAAATCTTACATTTTCAAAGGATACAGTGTGGAGTTGTGTTATTATATGTTTTACCACATTTGTATTATGCATAAGTTCGTTCCATGTACCCCCCGCACTCTGTAACGACCCCCCCCGGGTCTCCCCGCGGTTTGCTGTCCCTGAGAAATTGCAAAGTCACTGTGTTTACCCCCAGATGCCTGTTTGTCACTCGGGATCCCTTCCCCGCACCTGGAATCTTCTACCCGGGACGCCGAGCGACAGGCAGACGACCTGGGACCCTCCACCTGTCCGCCCCCCATTGGATGTACCCCTGCACCCCACCGCCCTCAGACCCCATTGGCTGCCCCAGTTTCCCCCTGTCCTGTACTTAGTCCGCGGGCGCGGCACGCCCGCCGCTTTCTCCTGGCAGACACCCGCGAGCCGCCGCTTCTCTCGGCCGGCTCTGGCGCGTGCCGCTCCGCCCCGCCCGTGGCGGCAGCGCGGCACAGACAAACACCGGCGCAGCAAGCCGTGGCCCCTTCGATTATTGCTCGCCCCGTTGTGTTGCAATAAAATGGAATTCTGCCCCCCGGAGAAAAGACTCTCTCTTTTTATTTGCCGTGAGACTCGCCGCTTGCTCTCAGACCCACACAGCCCCGCCCAAAGCCCGCGAGGGCTCAGCGGGAGTAGCGGAAGATCTGCCCGCGCTCCCCTTTCCCCCCAGAGCTAGCTGGGATAAGGGCGGGGGGAAGAGAGCATACCGCAATACGGCAAGTCCCAAATTAAAAGGTGTCTGAATGCAATTCACTAAGTGGTGTATAAGGAAATTACCAAAATCTTATTAGTACTCCAACCAGATTGTTTGGTGAATATTCATCAATATGCAAGATGTCTGTGTTGTTTTTAAAATTATATCTTTTCAGAGTAGAGAAGTTAGTGCTTTGAATGTCAGCAACTTTTTTGATGGAGAGCCCTGAATCCAGCATGATGTATTAGCTATGATGACAGCAATCACACTTGCATTGGGTCATGAACCTCAAGGAAGCTCTTAAAAAAAAATAAAAAACAGAAAGAATTTTTAAATTAACCTTATGTAATGAAGGATTTTTGTATAAAAGCTGAGAAATCACTGCTTGCTTAGAGTTACCAATAGGAACTCAACTTTTTCCTCAGCAACACCAGTTACAAAATTTTTACACTGTCTGTATGCTCTTGGGACACTTATAAATATGACAAAAAGAGTTATGAACCGCTGAAAGTAATCACAGATGATTAAAAAAAATAATAGGACAAGAATGAAAGAATGATACTGATGTGAATACTTTGTATTTGCTAGTATCATGGTTAGGGATTGTTCCAAGTTTTCTGCAAGCAGTATAGTAAGTAATATCCAATACAAATCAGTATGAAAATTTTGTTGGAGTAATAAAAATGTAGCTAGTGTTAATAACTTTTCTTTTTCCAATGTCAGACTCAGTCAGGAAGTGGGAATGGCACTTTGGTGCGTGAAGCAAAGGATTTTCTTTCTTCTCTGCTATTCACTTGCTAAGTCAATACAGGAAAATTGCTTAGGCAAACATTTTCAAAGTTAGGTGAATAAAGAAAGGCAGTAAAGTAGATGCAGCTATAAGACCAACAAGATTCAAGGAGAACTTGAATCGCCTAACAAATAATTGTGCTTCATGCTGTCCCATTCCAGAGCTCCGCATACTCAGATAACCTCAACACATAAATGGTGGTAGACAGGGAGTTGCATCAGAAACAATAAGATCAAGAGGACAAACTTGTTTTGTAAACCACACCATGCTGAATCGCAGGTTTCTGCTCCTGAAGGATGATGTTTTGATTATATGTAAGGAAATACAGATCCAAGAAAGAGACCAACTAACTTTTTGCTCCAAAATATTGAATCATATTTTTTAAATTATGTGTCTTAGCTCTTTTTAGTTCCAGGAAGCCATTCAAGAGATAACTGTTCAGAAAGAACAATCCCTTTTTCCTCAAAATCCAAGTCTGAGCCTTCAGAAATCACAACATCTCAAGTCACTTAGCTACTGCAGTACATTTTGTAAAGATGAGAGTTGATTATAACAGCCCTTGGAGGGAGTGATTTCTGAGTCAGAGAAACACAACACTATCTATGACTATGAAGAGTTTATTTTCTTTTAATTTAGTTTGGGGTGGAAGGAAATAAAAGGGGGGTGAGTGTTGCGGCAGTTTGGATGAATATAATAAAAGATCATATAATAAAACATCTGTTAAGAGCATGTGTTGGAACTCCAGGGTATACACTGAAACTAGTCAGTAATGTGTATGAGTGAATGAAAGAATGAATAAATAAGTGCATAAAATAATGATTCTTTCCATCATCCCTCCCCTATGGAGCCCGCAAGGATTTTTTAAGTCTTGTCAAAGATAGAGGAACCTAACATCTCTGCAGCTGTTATTCAGTACAACATCTTCACAATGACAGATCTACCAAACTAGAGAGGAGTTCGAGACTAAAGAAAATATGAAAGGCCACTGTAAAAGAGAAACCATGGTCCAGAGAACTTTTGTCAGTGAGAAAAGGCAGGGGAGGAAATGAAAAGTTCAGAGAAATTAAGTGACCGCTCTAGAATGCCAGAGGTGGGAACTGAGTCAGAGCTTAATGGTTTCTCTCTATTAATGAATAGTAATTGCATTTCAGTAAATAGTTTATACTATTCTTTGAGAGTACAAATGTGCATTAGTGTGTGTAGACCTCAATTTACTGTTCCAGAACTACCTCATGGACCCTGGATCATCTCCATTCCAGAGGGTCAGAAGCAGTAATTTTTATCATTAAAGTAACTCAATACACTGCTTATGGATTCTGGTGCCCTGCTGGGGGCACCTCGCTCTCCATCATTTTGCTGCCTTGTCAAAAATTAGTTTTTCTACTTGTCATATATTAGAGAGCTTCTCTTTAATGAATGACAGGCCTGTAAGTGGACAGGGATGAATAAAGCAATTTCCAGGAACTGTAAAAAATGCTATAAGGTCCTGCAGGAAGCTTGTAGCAGCTACAGGAAGAGAGCCAAGATACCCAAATTCAGACATTATTTTAGGCAAGTTTTAGCCAACAACCCATTCTTCCTCTTTAGAAACAGGTGGCTGCAGTTAAAAACAATACAACCCAAATCACTTACAAGCTAGTTATCTTTAAATTGTTTCCTTGAAAATTGGATGATGATGAGCTATTTTCTATATGTCTTTCCCTCTTTGAATTTCTGCTCTGAGTTTCTCCTTACAGGCATGTTGCAATAGCTGCTGGCTAAAAGAAGTAGCCAAGGGAATGCAGGCATTCTCAGTTCCCATTAGGGTATTGAAAAAAAGCATTATCCTCTGTCTTTATAATTATAGTGCTGGGGGGGGATATTATAGCAGCTAACTGTAAAGGTAAAAAAATATTTTGTCACATTCCTTTCTCCACTACCTGGATGGCACTCTGGAAAATATCAATAAACCATGTAAACAGGGCTTTATTAACTCCCTAACACTGGGACATCGATGCCTTGAGAGGAAGAAAAATAAGCAAAAATAAGCAACACAAAATTAAGTAAATATTGGGTAAAATGACATCTATGTTGACACCAATAGGTCTAAAAAGTCTTAGTGAGAAGGATTCATCACCAGAGTAATTTAAATCTCCAAAGATCTCAGATTCTTTCCTCAGTTTCTATCCCACAGTTCCTGTTCTGTGGATACACATGAAGCTAAATAAAGAGTAGCACTGTTGTGGTATTTGACCTGTAATTTAGAAGCAAGCACAAAGAGAAAACAATTAATCAAAAGTCAACTACTCACTTGAAGCTCCATGCCTTGGAAGATTTCAGTCTTATGCCATAGCCCAAAATCCTGCATACTCCCTCAAACCTACAAGTTTTCTCCTTAGTGCTTCAGTATGCTTTCTACATTCTCTGTATTCTAAAATTTTAGATCACAATAGGTTAATTTTAAACTGGATCTCAGTAATGAGAAAACTAACTGAAAAATCAATGATCAGTTTTGAATATTAGCTTGAGGCCAGGTGTTCATTTCCCACAGTTTCTGGGAGACAGGGAGAGTGCCTTACTTTTTATTACATTATGCCTCTCAAGAGGTAAGGTAAATCATAAATTGATGAGAGATGTTACTTTAGCAGCTATACAAGCTGCAATTTTCTATTCAGAAGTAAAAATGGACTTCAGGACCTTTTTATCTTGCCCTGAAAATATGCCTGAATTTTGCCTTTGAGACGTCATGTTTTAAAATTGAAGCACTCCTTGATCTTTAGTTTTTAGTCCTCAAGCATTTGGATAGCTTGTCAGAGTACAAGAGTGTGCTCATCTCATGAGTGGACCAGAGACACAGAATTGGGAAACCATGAGACTGTCACTGGTTGTTTGCAACTCTCCCTTGGCTTAGGTGGGAGAAAAACAGCGGTCTATAAGAAAAAAGGTATTGAGCACTTTCACCAACTTTATTCTGGCTTTTTTGCCCCAATCTAATTGTATTTTAAAATAGAATAAGATCAAATTAACCATCTGTTTATTTCCTCCATTTCCTATACTTCCCCCCCCAAAAAAAAAAAAAAAAAAAAGACATTTGTTAGGTTTAAAACTTTTAAACTAGCACCAAAAACAATCATATATGGACACAGTTCTCACTGCAGAAGAGAAACAACTTTTAAACATGCTGGCCTTGGGTTGAAGTCATTGTGTTTACTTAAAATGTTGTTACAAATGACACAAACACATGTAGGCACACACAAAACAGAGTCTATTGATAATTGCAGAGTTATTGACCAAGAATATGAAACAATGTTTCTTTTCCAAGGAAGTAAACCACTGTCATAGCCCAGCATTTGCGATGCCTCTGGCACTGTTATGTTGAAGAAAGGACCAAGTCTTGGTCCTTTCAACTGGTGTGCAACAAAGTGGACCCTTAAGGCAGGGGAAGGCTTTGTGTGGTACCACCCTGCTCCCCAGCCACCTGAGCCCACTGCTCATGACTCAAACCTGATACATAAACTCAAGAGGAGACCAGAAGCTGGCTTCAGGAGGTGCTGTGGAAATAGTATATCACCTGCTGGGCTGTCATCTTTCCTGGTGAGCATGAAACAATTCATTCTTATGTATATTAATCCTGGTGTAACAGGATGAAACCATGGGGCCTTAAGGAAGATGGCGGTGGGGAATCAATCTCAGGTACCAGAAACAGCAATTTCTTCTGAAATTGGTTTGTTTACCTTATTGTATTGCCTTATTGGGTTTGTTTGCCTCATACCCCTCATTTAGGCTGAAGGATGTATGAAAACAGGATAAGTGGTTGCCACCTTTCTTATTGAGAGGTAAAAATTGTCTGTCACAAATGATTTATGCCATAGACATAAGGTATTGGTTTT
Source organism: Taeniopygia guttata (assembly GCF_048771995.1). Taxonomy (NCBI): domain Eukaryota; kingdom Metazoa; phylum Chordata; class Aves; order Passeriformes; family Estrildidae; genus Taeniopygia; species Taeniopygia guttata. Next base: position 43,096,320 of record NC_133063.1, on the reverse strand, counting down.
TTGTTTTTTTTTTTTCAGTTATCCCTTATATTTATTTTTTTTTAACCTGGTCCCTGAACTTCACCCTTGTGAATTTGCCTTAGGCTATATCCTCTTTTCCCAGCACAATGCCACAAAGGTCATTTCTGGTCATTGGAGGTTGTGGCTCCAGGAAAATTCTCTTGAGCTCCATTACCCCAAAACAGAATATATAGTGGTTTCAGGGGAAGAAGCAACTATAATCCTGAAAATAACATTTCTGTAACTCTAAAAATATACTATTTGCCTGTCAATTATCAGTTAATGGGGCTAGCATGACCTGACTTTCTGAAAATGTTGTTATGATTAATCAAGAAATATTAGATGAATTCTCACATAAAGTATTACATAATTTTTTAAATTCCAGATCTTTTTAACAAGCAAAAGTCAGGATACTCCTCAGAAAACACTTCTCTGTGAGTATTACTTATAAGTGAGCAAAAACTTGTTGGTTGTTTTTCGCTTAAGCTTGCTTTAAGAAATTATATTTATTGTGGTATTTTTCATGCAATATCTGCCCAACACTGTCTTCCAGGATGAAGCATTCCTGCCTGAAATTTTAAAAACTGGCAGTATTTTTACCAATTGGAAAGAGAGTCCAGTTATGGCAGATTTCAGTCAAAACTAGCACTGACTATTTCCTAAGATGCCTGGCTCTGTGATGCCACTCTTCCCACAGGATGCCAACACCTTTTGCAACCCGGGCTATCTTCTGCTGCTGATTGCATCGCTGTCATCACTCCACAGAGCTGCCAGTCCAAAGCATTTGCAAACCATGAAAGACTGCTAAAACCCACACAATTTTAAAATTATGTATTTGAGGCTATCCTTTTCTGCCATTCAGCTGCTGCTGACCCCTCAAGGTGTGCATGTGTGAGGTGTTTGAGACATCCTTTTTTTTTTTTTTTTTTTTTTTTTTTTTTTTTTTGCTAGTGTGAAAGGAAAAAAACCCTCTTGGTTTCCTTATAATTAAAGGTGAGGCTTGAAGCAATTGACTTCTATTTCCTATTTTGGAGCTCTGAAAGAAAAATCACATTAAAACTTTAGGAAATAGTGGCTGTTAGTAAAATTTTAACAAATCAGGGCTGGAATTAAAGGCAGTGTGTTCTCTGGTCTTGTAAACGCACATGAGATCTAATGCACACCCTGGTAGAGTGTGACTGCCAAGCACACAGCACTGATGAAGGTGCAGCACTGAAGTGACAGAAGATGAAATACTTTGAAAGATGCTGGGAAAAACTTCTTTCTGATAGAAAGCTTTAATGTTTCCAGAAAGCAGGCTGGATATTAGTTGCAATTTTGCTCTTCCCTGGAAGACTCTCACAGAATGACCTGCACGGAATTCAATTTCTTTCCCTTGAAAGGAGGCAGAATTGAGTCAACCCAGCCAGAATTTGAACCTATGGCTCAAGGGAGTCTAAGTAATTCAACCCTTAGGCACAACTTTTAAGCCATCACCCTCCAGCGTATGATAAAAGGTATTTTATAAAGAAAAGAAGTGGAATTGTAATGAGGGGCGTTTGGGTGAATCATAAAGTGAGACAGGCTTCAGATATTTTTGGAGGGGGTCATAAAACCACTTTTTTTTTTTTTTCAGATTATGGGAATAATGGCAGAAAACAACTGGGTTAAAAACATCTTCCAAATACCGAGGTGAACTCAAGATTTTATACTATTTGAGAAAGTTTAGAAAAGTTGTAGTGTGGGACTTTTTTGGTTTTGTTAGTTGCTTCCTCCTGACTTTTTGCCGTCATCTGCTCCTGAAAAACAGCTTGACAGGAGGCAATGTTTGTAGCTCTATTTCTAACACTTCTGAAACTGAAAATAATGGAAACCATATGAAAAAGTTCAATCTCTTTTCTGGTTCCAAACTGGGGAGCCGAAAGTTCAGTAGAATGTTCATGAAAATCTTTATAGTACCAATTTTTTTGATACTTTCCTTCTGAGACTTTCTCTCTCAATTTATACATAAAATTCATGGTGACCTTAGCAGTGGTGTTGTTTCTGCCTTTGAAGTAAATTTAGGTTAGAAAAGTAAATTTTTCATTTTTTTGGAAATTCTTAAACTTTGTCCCTTTAGGGACAGCTTTTGTTTGTTTAAATCACATAGAGTTTGGATTTTGCTCAAAATCAGGAATATTCCCATATGATGCTCTTTAATATAACTGCAGATATTGATATTTTCCCTATGAAAATGTATGCACCAAATTGTATCTGCTGGAAATGAGTTCCATATTTTTCAGTAAGTTTTAAATGAGTTGTCATTGGATTTTGCTGAATATTTCCATATGTTTCCATTATAAGAAATCAAAATAAGAGCACTTTACTTATTTCAATGCATCATTTATTTATATATACACATAGTGCCATTATTTCAGAGAGGAAAGCTGTTTTTAATGTTCACAGAGATACTCCTGGGGCTGGAGCATATCTCCTGTAAAGACAGGATGAGACAGCAGGGGGTATTCAGCCTGAAAAAGAGAATGCTCCAGGGACACCTTTATGCAGCCTTTCCATCCTTGAAAGCAACTTGTAAAAAAAGACAGAGAGTGACCATTTGGGCAGATAGTGACAGGACAAGGTAGAATAGTTTTAAACTAAGAGATTTATATTAGATATTTGGAAGAAATTCCTTACTCTGAGGGTGGTGAGACCCTTGCAGAGGTTGCTCAGAGGAGCTGTGTCTGCCCCATCCCTGGAATTGTCCAAAGCTAGGTTGGACTGAAGCAACCTGGGTTAGTGGGAGGTGTCCCTGACCATGGCAAGGGGTGGAACAAGGTTATCTTAAATCAAGCCATTATATGATTCCATCATTTGTATGCCTTACATGTAAATATATCTTCTTTCTGTAAGACCATATTTTTTGTCTCACCAGGTAACCAAATTGGAACGTATTGCTCCGGGTCAGATTTCCTTTCCTTTTAGTCTATGTGTTCTGCAGCTGAGGTCTTTCTGAGTAATTCTTTCTGTTGAGTCAAATTCATCTCAACAGGAAGGATCCTTCCCTTCTCCCACCTTTAGATCCCAACAGAGAATAGGAGCAAATAAGTTTTCTCCTTTCCTCCTGCATTATTTCCTTTCTGTCAAAAAGTTACCCTCAGTTTTTTCATCTAATTTTGTGAAATCGCTTTGGGATTATTTGGGTTTTCTTATAGTTCTCAATGAGCTTCAAAATTTTTGAACAAATTTGATATTTTGTTCACACAAAGAGAAAACAATTAGAAGTTTCTGAACCAAAACCAAATATGGCCTGCCCCAAACCAGAAAGTTCTAAAGAGAAAAAATTAAGTAGCAACAGGTTTTATAATGAAAATATATGACTTTTTACTTTTTTTTTTTTTATTTTTTTTTAACACTGATTCAGGCTGTAGCATGTTCTTGTTACTGCTGTACAGTGCTTAAATAGAAAAAGGTCTTTCCTGCCCCTCACCCCACCCCACTAGTGAGGGGTCTGGGTGTGCATAAGGAGCTGGCAGACGACACAGCCAGGACAGGTGACCCTAGCTGACCACTGGGGTATTCTATAGAGCATGGTACCATGCTCAGTATAAAAAGTTGATCAGAAGAAAAAGGAAAGAGGGGACCATCCGAGCGATGATGTTAGTATTTTCAAATCACTGTTACACTTTACAGTAATCCCCTGCTTTCCTGGGGATTACTGAACTCCATGGAAAGTGGTGGGTGAATTCTTTGGTTTTTTTTTGTTGGCATGCATAGCTTTTTTGCCTTTTAAACAGCCTTTATCTCAACCTATGAGTTTTCTTCCTTTTTCATTTTTTCCTCAATCCCACTCTGAGGCTTGGAGGGGCAGAGAGTGAGAAAAATGCTTCATAAGGCTTCGTTGCTGCTGGGCTAAAACAAGACAAAGGTACTCAGTTCTCATTGTTAGAAATATAGGTGTTAAACTAGGATTTTTCATGGTAGCCCTTTAGAATTGCCATGTTGCTATGGATTATCACTTCTCAGCTCCAGGTCTGGCAATTTAGAAGATGGGTTTGGGCTTTTTGCTTGGTTTTGGTTTTTGGACTGCATTAATCCATTCACAGTCCTGTTGCTATATATATATACATATATATACATATATATACATATATATACATATATACACACAAAACCTATTTTTCCTATGATGATACATTAGAAACATTATATTGCATTAAAAAAGGGCAGTGTTCAATACTCTTCAAGTGAATCTTCCTCTGGTCTAGTAGAGAGCTGTTGTTGAGTGGTACACACTTGGTAGAGCTGAGATTGTTCCTCTCCAATGCCACTATGACCCTCAGAGTGATGGAGCTCACCCCTAGTTTTATTATGGGCAACTCATTTGTTGCTATGACATGCCAGCTTGATTTAACTAGCACATATGAGCAATGGCAGCACAAGCCTGACTCCTGAGTATTTAAAACTAGCTGCTGAAGGCAGATGGCATTCTCCAGTTCTCACACTGCTCTACTGCAGAGAACTAAAGTTTAAACTATCAGCTACCTGCCATTTTTGAAATTGCTGCAGATAAAAACTCTTTTGATGATTTCAGATTTCTGCTGCTTGCTTGCAGGCTTACAGAGAATAATTGCTACCATAAGAAAACTACTGAAATAGACAATAAACTGATTTTGGCTGGAAGTACATTGTAATTCTGTTCTATATTGGTATGTGCTGCACCACAGAGACAAGTGTTTCTTATAAACAACAACAAAAAAAATAGCTATACTGAGGTGGAAGAAAAACAACCCACCAGTTTAATAGTTCTGATTCAATAATCTGTGAATCAGCTAACATGGAAACTTAATTGTTGCTGAAAAGATTAAATAGGCTATGTCTGGTATAAAATATGTGGGGCCATATGCCATCCTGGAAGGCTGCAGAACAAAGGAATGAGGCACAACATAATCCAGAACAAAGACCCTCATCATCAAGGGAAAACCATTAATGTCATATGTTTCTCTCACTCTGCTTTGACGTCCTTTTGCTGCGCTGTGTTAAATGTGAGGATCATCTAGCCTCTGTCTTCTTCCTCAAGACCTTCCACTTCATCTAGCCTAGGTCCTATGGCAGCTTTTTGGTAGTGGTCCCTACCTACAATGGTACTGAAGATTTATTTTCATTGTTTAGACACCATGACCCTCAAACTTTTTCAGACTTCTTTAACTGTGCATTAAAATAATATTTTTTTTGTTTGTTTTCACCTACCTCATCAATTTCTGTAGTATTAACTTGCCTTCATCTTATCCTCAAAATTGAGCAAGCCTTTTCAGAATCACAGAAAACCTGAGGTTTGAAAGCATGTCTGAAGGTCACCTAGACCAACCACTCTGCTCAAAGCCTGGGCAAATAAAACAAGGTGCTCAGGATGTTACGCAGCTGAATTTTTAATATTTTCAGCAAGGAAGACTCCACACTCTCTCTGTAAACCCAGGAATTCTTCTCTAGTGCTTGATCAACAGAAACTACTTTTTTTTTTTTTCCCCTTATGTTTTAAGGAGATGTCTTGGGTATTTTTTTTTTTAATAAAAAATAATAGGTTCCCATCCTGTTATTGGGTACCACTGTCAGGAGTCAGGCTTTGTCTTTTTTACACCCTGGCAATAGGTATTTATTCACATAGACAAGATCACCCCTGAGCTGCTCAATCCTACTCAAGGATATTCAGCTTCATATCTTGAGGCTTCATCTCTGTCACTCACGATAAACTTTATAAATTGTGTAGCATCTGAATGTAAACAAAACTATTTACAACAAAATGCATCTGTTCATTACTTTAAACCCATTTATTGCATTGATTCTAACTGCTTTAATTACTTAATCAAATATTGTATAGCCTCAAATCAAATGCCTCATGGACATCTAAGAGCACTGTACCAGTACTGTTGTATTTATTAATTTAACATATGCTCCTCTCAAATCAAAATGTCACATAAGTTAGATGGAATCTACTTTACATAAAATAAATAAGAGTGAATCTTTACTAAGAATATAGTTATTTGGGATTATTGTTTCCTCTTGAAAACACTAGCACTTTTGTAACCACTTCTCCAAGTTATCCCCAGCATTCCAAAATTTTGTGAACATTGACATAGATATGTCAGAGATGGTCTCAGATAGTTTTTATCAAAGTTCTTTGGTATAAACTATCAGAAATATTAATGAAAATCTATCAGACTTAATATCAGCAGTCTAACAGGCTTCAACCATTTCTCAGAGCTGAAATCATGTCAATATATTCTATGAGTACATCTTTCAGCTTGTTCCAAATGCAGAAGTTAATTATGCACTAAAAATGTTTGCCTTTTTTGCATTAGTATAATATTCACCATTAAACTTCTCTTCCTGCTTCTAACCACAAGTTCCATTATTCCAACCCAAGTCCATCAAAATGGACCACCTTTTTCCCACCCCTGTGCAGACTGAGGAAGCTGAAGGCAGCAGTCAAATTCATAACACTCTTCATTGCTTCTACTTTGGCTTTGTGCTAAATGGATAAAAATTTCAAAGTTCTTTTTTGTTAACACACCCCTTTTTCATTTGTTCTTTGATTCATGAGTAATCTAACTGCTGTCTCTGACAATTTGAACAACTTTAAGGGGACAGGACGTGACAGAGCTTCACAGATTCTCCTTCTCACCCACACCTGCTCTCCCAGCACAAGTCCTAGAAGATTTTGCAAAAGCAACATTCTAACTGCCATGTCATACACAATTTCCCAAACCAGAAATTAATTTCCAAAATCTCCTTCCATTATTTTCTTTTCATACCTGATCATTTTTCTTCTGGGTAAGGAACATAACGAAAATAGCATTTTTATTGCCAGTATTTATTTTCTTTTGATAAATCACTCCTTCCTGACTGGTTAACACCCATGGATTTTAATATTTTATCCAGATAAATCTTCTACCCTTCTACTAGTGTTTTGGGTCCATAGTTAACAACTTTAGGTTAAATTTATTTAGTATTGGGACCCAGCAGCCATTCAAAGGTGCATTCTAAACTAACTTTCCCTTTGTTCAGATGAGCCTTCTAGGATATCCTTCACATAGTCTATCCTTGCTCTGTGAAAAGATCAGAAATTTCTATAACCAGAATTCCACCACCTTCTTCTTCCTTGTTGCTTGCTACCCCCTTTTCCATCTCCCTGCTCATCTCTCACCAGCTGCCTGGCCTACTAATGCAATTCGTGTTGAATGTTCTGAACCATTGTTTTCCAGGTCCTTTTTTGCTGGAAAAGTGTCTGTGATACAATCTACCAATTTTATTTGCTTAGAAACCTGGCTTCTCCACGCTCTGGAGCTGCCCATTCAATATAACAGTTTGATACTTCTAGTCTATTTGCCTAATGGTCTTTTGTAGAAGTACTTGCACTCCTTTTATCCACAGGAGAAGCTAATAATAACAAAAACACATTTTCGTGTCATATTGATCAATTATTGTTCATTATGTACAGATAAAGGCTCTTGCTAGAAGCAAGTGCTAAAAGCACTGGCTCTCCAAATGTCCTAAAATGTTTAAGAACCATTAGGCCAACCAACTCAATTCCATCTCTTCATAAATGCTCAAGAAACTCAAATATCACCACTATTCAATGAGTAGTGAATCACAGGGTCTCCTGTATAGAAATCAGGTACATTTTTTCATTTATGTTTTCATGGTCAAATTGTACAACTTACACTACAAATAGCTTTTTCTACCTGGCTATAGTTTTCTAATTCAAAAATCTGATTTTATGGTCATCTCCTCCTTTAATCAAAAGTTTCTAATATTCCCTTTTATTAAATTGGAAAATGATGTTACCACAGATGAAAGGAAAAAAAAAACCCAAAACAACAAAATAACCCACAAACAAACAAAAAGCAAAAAACAAACAAAAAAATCCCACAACAAATCCTCCCCTAAAAACCCAAAAGACAAACAAACAAACAAAAAACAAACAGAAAAAAACACACACACACAAAAACCCCTAAAACCAAAAGCAAAACCAAAATAAAACAACAACAAGGCGGGGGGTGGGGGGGTGGGGGGGCGAAAGAAGATCAAGACTGCACAACCCCACAGAATAAAAAGCACTGTCAGCTAAAGAGTTAGATATTTTCCTATTGTTTTAAAGCCAGGCTTGCTGCACATTTAAATACATATTTATCTCATACATCCAAGTCTTCATAAAGCTGAGATTACTACGTTATGTGGGTATATGTGGTATACACACCACCCCCACACACACACCTCTCTTGATATTTCCGTACTGAACAAGTATCGATTTCTTTCCTAGACCTCATTTCATATTGTGCCTTGGAAATTAAATGATCTCTTTAGTTTCAATATGGCCCAGGATTCTAATTGGATTTTGAGGCAGTAATTTATGTAATATTAATGGATACTTTCAGAAAACCGCTAATTAACAGCTGACCTTTATTTTTTCCTAAGAAGAAAGAAAGCTAGAAAGAAAAGAAAGAAGAAAGAAAGAGACAGAAAAAGAGAAACAAAAAGTGAAACATTAAAAAGGCAAGTAGTCTGAATTTAATTAGCAAAAGCCAGCATACATCAGGGACATTTTGGGGACCATCAAAATACATTATGTATTTGATCACCTTATGCCTATAAAAATGGCTAAATAATTTTAATACAATTCAATAAAATGTGTTTTCAATGAGAAGGATCTGCTCTGGGTGATAGATTAAAAGCCTCATATAACCTAGAGATGTTATAAGCTACTAACAAACAAACTCAAAGTAAAAGATTATATTTTCTTTGCTTCTTTTATGTAGAAAGATTTCTTAATTTTCTGCTTTTTTTCTTTTTTTTTTCTTTTCTTTGGCAGTATAAATAAATATATTCAGAATAATTTAAATGCTTTAAGAAGAGAAAAAGAGGAAGAGTCAGACCTATCACCTCATCATTAAAAGAAGAAATCCACTTGCTTGTTCAGTAGCTGTTTAAATTCTTACTTATTGCCATGTAACCCCATAAAAATCAAGGATTTAAGGAAATATACCCTGGGACACCCAGAACAATACTGAATCTCACAGTGAATTGATACTTTCACTATGGCCTCAAGAATTAAACATGGTAACATTTTGAGAAACTTTCTTTAGAAACACCTTGTTTGTATCAACAGTTACAGATCTATTGAACAAAATACTATGATGTGTAAAACTGAGAATAACTGTAACAAATATATGATTCATTCTCTGTTCATCACTGCTTTGTATTGCCTTTACACTTGCGTTGTTGCTATTTTGTGATATTTTAGTCTTTTGTACTTTAATGTAAGTTGCTCAATGAAAAATAAGATGAGTAATCAAGGCTATAAATAAAAAATCTACATGTACTCCACATCAAGATATACATCAGGTTTAGGTCTGGTCTGGTTCAGACTAATCCAAATGACTGACATGTCAGTATTTACTAACAAAAGCTAAGCCTCTTCAAAACTGTTTAAAAAAATCATTAAAAATGAATAAGTAAGTCTTTAAAAAGAAAAATTCCTGTTGTGGATAAACCAGTCCAGTGGAGTTCTTAAGTGTGAATACAAAATTGGATTTAGGGACTTCAAAGCTGAGTATTGCAATAGGTAATTATTTTTCAGTCCTTTACTCTTATCATGGGATCCATGATCTCCAGTTAGTCAGTGGGGTGTCTGATGACTTACACAGGAAAAAAAATACCATCCTTTAGCACAAGATTCAAGAAGACTACAAAATAGATATTTTCATGGGAGATACACAATAGTTTTTGGAATCTAACAGCACTTAGATATGAGGTCTAGACAATTTATTTCTGTTCATATGGGAACAATAACAGGCAGGATTACCTGAGGAATTAAGAAGTCAGGACTGCAGACACACATTTAGTATTCTAAATTTTGTTTACTGAAATTAAGGTGTGCATATGCCATATTTTCATAGCAAAGAAACAATTTCTAGTATTTCTTTGGCTTCAATCTCTGAATCTTATCATTAATGGCCACCTGACTTGAGCAGTCTGTGAAAGATAGTTGAAGACTCACAGAAAGAGGAACTCTCCCAATTTCTATCATCTGTATCAAAAATCCTTTGCATGAGTCAAAGTATGTCAGAGCCATCTTATTGAGAACTGACCTTTAAAGTTTATGGTGAGTTCCTTTTGTACTCAGTAGACACAACAGGCCACCCTCAGGGACAGGGACAGTAAAAGGAGTGTGTGCAGACATAACTGAGAAAGTTTTGTCTGGGAAAGAATCCCACACTTTTAAATTGAAGTCTGTTTAGAATTATCCAAATTTCTTCTTGACTATCATTTTACCTTTCCATTATGTTAGCTTTTCCGTGACATCGCTTGTTTATTGATAGCAAGTCATGTTAGACCTTTAAAAATAGTTTAACACAGTTTTTTTCTTTTAATATTAAAATAATAATTTGACTCTGTAATGTCACGTGTGTGTGTGTGTGTGTGTGTGTGTGTGTATTTTTTTAATGTGCTTTCCTCCACCAGCGATAAAGTCCAGCTTACAGCAATCATATCTGCTTACAAAACATCTGGAGCCTGAGAAAAGATTCATCCCTTTCTATAAGAACAACTAATCAAGGAATGGATTCTTCAAATCTTTCTAACCACCCAAGTATAGTTCTATTTTCCTTTCAATAACAGATGTGCTTGAAAGCATTAGCTGATATGTCCCCAAAAGTTTCTTTCTTCTGTCTGAATGCATGAAAAGCAACAATAAATGGTATCAAAACCCTTTTTTTAAATTAAATATAAAATAAGTGGAAAAGAGATGAATGGAGAAATCAGGTTATTTGATCAATGTCAGACTGCAGATCAGCGGTGAAGCTGGGAATTAGAGCTGTGTTTCACAGTTGCTGGCTAATGTCTTCCTGATCATTATTTAGCACCACCTTCTCTAGCAAGAAATTATAGACTGGGCTTACAAATTCTCATCAACTTGTTAAGACAAGATTTTTTCCTCAAAGGTTCGGCGGTGACTAGACAAATTTACATTTAAATGACTGAAGCTAGCCTGTTTATTTCAACTGTTTCCATTAAAGATGGATAAGGGTTTACTCTCAGGAAGCAGCTCACAGATAGGCTTGCATTTTTCCTTAACTTTTTCCCTCCCTTCTTTGAAGTTAAGCACTGACAGGAGTGAATTGAATTCCTCTTCTTTGTATTGTGGCCGGGTGCTTTTGCATTTTCTTAACATCTCTTTGTTTATGGGCCAGACACTGTTCAGGGAGCAGAAACCAGGTTCAGAACCCTCAGCTGCAGGAGCATCAGAAATGTCACTTGAGGAAGAGAGCAACACAAATTATCGTCATTATTCTTCACTCCTCTAAAGACTGTTTCCAGGTCGTAGACACCTATTGTGGATGCTTTGGGAATAATGAAAACCATTAACAGATTGTTAATGTGACTTGGTAACAGACCAAGCAGAGACTTATAAAACAATAAAGCTTTACAATCAATCTGATGTGTAACTAGGCACTGATGGGAGCAGGTATAACATCATTTAGGGATTAATTTTAACTCTTCTTATCACCCTGGTGATACTGAGACACTGAAAGCTATCTGGGTCAGATGCATACCTGTCCTGAGGATCAAAACCTTCCGGGAGTCTGTGTCACGTGGTCAGCTGAACCTGATGTGGAGCCAAATAAATGAGCCAACAGGCATCCTCTGAAACTGGGTGAGGAGTCTTTGTATCCCTCCAGGTAGCAGAACTGAGAAAAGGGTTACTTGGGGTTAGTTTTTGTTGGTGTTCAGGCTTCCTTTTTGGCTTAGTTGTTTTGTTGGAGTTTTTTTATTCTATCTTTCTTAAAGCTAAAACACTAAGACAGAGCTGCCATGCCATGACAGTGTGCAACTGTGTGCTTTGAAAATGCTCAGTAAAAGAAATCAGAAAAATCAAATTAGAAATTTATTTTAAAAATCAGATTTACTTCACTCTTTCACTGATCCTTTCTGCTGCCTTGGCAAATCACATTGCATGTTTTGGACTGAGTTTCCTCACCTCACCTGTGTATGATTTGACCTTATTATATTTCATAAGAATTTCCTGCTTCCTGCCTTCTTCACCTCTCTCTGACTCTCTGAATTTCCTCCCTTCCTTCCTGCCTTTCCTTCCTTCCTTCCTTCCTTCCTTCCTTCCTTCCTTCCTTCCTTCCTTCCTTCCTTCCTTCCTTCCTTCCTTCCTTCCTTCCTTCCTTCCTTCCTTCCTTCCTTCCTTCCTTCCTTCCTTCCTTCCTTCCTTCCTTCCTTCCTTCCTTCCTTCCTTCCTTCCTTCTTCCCATTAAAGCTGATGTCCATCCTTGTGTTGCCCTTTGTTTTCAATGCTGACATTTTATATATTGATGTCTGTTTTTGGCATTCTATATTTCTGGATCTTTGGGCTGAATATCTTAACAGTCTGGAAGAGCGCAGCACTGACTATGCTAATACAGGAGCTAAGGTTTAGAGCATCATAGCAGGTGATAACAAGATATTTACAGCCCAAGCAGACTCAGATTGAGCTGTGCACTCTGTCATTTCCATTTTATGATCTTGCTCCATAAAACTGCTCCCATATGGTTAAAGTTAGGGATAAACAAACTGATCAAATAAGAAACCACTCACATCTTTGCCCAAGGTTCATAATGAACTTTTTTTTTTTTTTTTAATCTCTGAAAATATTGCTTATGCAAATTTCAAAATCTTCTCTTGTTTTTGTCTGCTGGATCTTTATTTCTTGATTTAACTTGAGACTTATAAGCAGATGGAAATGCTGTTTTATATTAGTTCTGCTTTAATCGAAAGAAGTACAGGTAGCAGTTTTACAAGCTGCAGTTGGGCAAAGCCAGGAAAGGTTAAATGAAGCCCCTAACCAGAGTCCAATACATCCAATTTACAGGGCTGATTTCTAATGGAAAAAAAAAACAAGACTTAAAGTAAGCCCCACAGAATATCTTCTTTCTCATGGGGAGCTGAGATACAGTTGTCCCAAATTATTGAAATCAGTTAAATCCTACTGCCCTACCATTTGAATTTGCCTGTGTACAAATATTGCAAATTCATCTTGGGCTCTGTTTGTATTTCTGTACCATTATGGTGTGCTTGTAGTCCTAGACCAGAGGCTAATAGCAGTCACAGTCCCTCTGCTGTGCAAAGGAGGAAAGATGGTAATATTTCCCTTTTTTAGCTTACACAGCTCAGTCACCATTCACATAGGCAAAGTATGTTGCCTGTTCATGAAAAAACAAGACTGATCCCTGGATATAAGAAAGCCAAGATGGAAAAAGGGAAGAGACATCAGTTTTAGAATGACTGCTCAAGCTGGAAAAAAACATACTCTTTCAGGACACAGACATATTTTTGTCCAAAGAAAATCTTCTGTATTTGATAGTTTCTCTATTTCTCACTTACCTTGCTTATATATTGCTATGTGACAGCATTCAAATCACCAGATCTAAGCATAAAACCAAATGTAGTCAAACTTGTCTCATGTCACAGTACAATAAGCCTGGGATATCTCAATTTAAGTTCTGAGTCCTAAGACTCAGAAATGTGTATCTACCTAAACAAACCCATTCTGATGTGACATTCCTGCAGCCTACCATCTTTGAGGCAAAAAAAAAGGAAATCAGAGAAACTTTCTTGTAAATGAGTTTGGGCTGTTGTCATCAAATAAGACACTGCAGTGTTAGAAATGAATACATAAGAGGTTTGACTAGTGTCTTTGATAATATACAAACAAGAGCACTCCCAGGTGCCTGTCAGAAATAAACTTCTGAATCTCTTGAGATTTGTGCATCTGTAATCACCCATTTAGCTTCTGCCTGCTGTAACAGAGATACTGGACAAAAAGCACCTGCAGTGCTGCCAAATGTTTCTACTTCATAAAAAGAGAACTACTGTATTTTCTGTGGTGACTGGTAAGGTGAGATAAATAAATACAGAGCCCACATCATGCCTCAGTCTAGGAAATGGAGTGTTAGAGCTCTGCAATTAGGGCTTTAAGAGCTGTTGAAACCTTGGCTAAGATGAAAGAAAGTCACTTTTCTCTGACTAGGCTTTTAATCTTCCTTGATGATCCATTTCTGCCTGCATTGAAGAAGGTGCTTGTTTGAGAGGCATTATGTCGGTGCAGTTGGAAGGTGACAAGGAGAGGTCACAGAGCTGCTCAGTCCTTCGTCAGCTCCGTGCGGATGACATAAAGCTCTCAAAGATTTTATAAGCAAGGATGAGAAGCGATATGGTGCGTTTCTGCTTATGGCAATTGCACATCAATTAGGGGCTTTGGTTGCCTGATGGAGAAAAGGGTTCATTCCAAAAGAAAAGAAAAAACAAAACCAAAAACAAACAAACAAACAAAACAAACAAAACAAAACAAAACAAAAACCAAAAAAAGAAACCCAAAGAAACAAAAAATAACAATCTAACAAAACAAACAAACGAATAAAAAAAAGGGGGCAAAAATACTAAAATAGGTCCTAATTACACATTCCTCTTAGCAGGACTTTGTCATAGCAGCCCTCTGAGCCATAATACAAGCCCTAGAGCATGCAGGTCATAGGATCATAGAATGGTTTGGGTTGCAAGAGACCTTAAAGGTCATTTATACTAACTTGTCAATTGCAATGAACTTTGGAGATTTTCAACCAGATCAGGCTCCTCAGACCTGTGCTCAATCTGATATTCAATGTTTGCAGGGCTGGAGGATGTGGGCAATTTGTGCTAGTGTTTTACCACACTCATTGTAAAACATCTTTATTTTATTTAATCTAAATGAACCCTCTTTTTGTTTAAAGAGGACATTCTCCCTTATCGCTACAAGTCCCTCTCCAGCTCTCTTGGAGCCCTTAGATACAGCAGGTCCTCTAAGGACTGTACAGAGCCTTCTCTTCCCCAAGTTGATCAATCCCAGTTTTTTCAGCCTTTCCTTTGGACCTTCCCCAATGGGTCCGCACCTTTCCTGTGCTGAAGGCCCCAGAGCTGATGGACTAAGCCTGTGCTTTGGCTTGTAATTAAGGCTTTGCTCTCCAGTATGTCTGGGGTAGACTCATCTCAAAACCTAACCTGCTCTACTGAGTGTAATTGCATGGTCTGTGGGACAAATCTGGCTTTATTCTAGCAGTTAATTAAAGTCTATCCTTAATCTGAAGAGTTTGTTTCTTTTCTCCCTACTTCCGGTGTCCATGTCCCTGCCCTTCTAAATCCTTCTATACTGTTAATTGAAAACATAAAGTAAAGAGAAAGTAAATCCCTAGGATAGTGTGAGTGATATAGACCAATTACAATATTGCCAGAAGAACAACCTTTTTTTTTTTTTTAACTCCTACTGGTATGATACTGTTACTTCTCTCAAGCTGTCTGGTACATGCCTTACCCTTATGAGTCAGTTCAGTCACCTAAGCAAGTATTTATTACCTGTTGTTTTTTTTTTTTTTTTTTTTTGGTCATATTTTGATCCCTTTGTTTTCTGCTGAGTTTGTGAGTTGGATTGTATCCTGTGAAACTATGCTGGAAATGAGAGCAGGATAAGGCTGTACATCTGGGAGAGTGACAGCAGGGAAGAGAAAGGGAGGCATCCCTCTTGGTAGCAGCAAGATACTTAGATGGGCAGAGCCAGCTTGGTTACTAGGATGTTTTATTTTCACATTGCAAGGGGAAACAAAACTCTACAGATTTCCTTCTCACAGAGCCATCCTG
The DNA here is from genome assembly GCF_048771995.1 of Taeniopygia guttata. Classification (NCBI taxonomy): domain Eukaryota; kingdom Metazoa; phylum Chordata; class Aves; order Passeriformes; family Estrildidae; genus Taeniopygia; species Taeniopygia guttata. The sequence goes on along the minus strand of NC_133063.1, from coordinate 43,080,651 downwards.
GTGCACCTAAACCCCTATGCTATCACATGAAAAGAGGCAAGAACACAGCCAAAGTATCCTGGCAGACACAGCGGAGCAGAAGCCAACACTCAGAAGCCATTGAAGGTGTGAGGTCTGGCATTTCTGTAGGTTAAAATTATTCCCTACCAACTTTGTGTAAATGTTGGTATTCTTGGACAAAAATAGACAAGGCAAATGTTAAAACCACTCTGATTAGATGTTTCATTAGGTTCATTGAGTTAACTGATTCTCTCAATTGCTTTTAATCCTAAAATAGTAACAGAGGAGAGTACAGAGCCTTTTCCCAAGATCTGAGGTGACAATTTTAATCTCAATTCTTCTATTGTCTGCTACCTTCAAATTGAAGTATGGAGAGCACTAGAACCCTTTGTGATGCCACAAAAGATCTGTTTGCCCTGCAGGCCAGAGAGCTGGTGGAGGGATTATACCCCATGCAGTCTCTCCCAACTATTGCCCTGGGAGAGCTGCAGATTTGTCTTTCACTTGACCCAGAGCCATGTGCCATGTGGCTGGTTGTATTTTACTCATGACACATTCCCTTTTACAATCGCTTTTCCCCCTTTGGAGAATAGAAAAGTGGGGATAACGCACTGGAAAGTGTGTATAAAGCATTTTGACCACAGTAGGGCATGCACTAAAAATTATGAGGAGACTTATTAAGCAGATCAGTTTGGATGACTCTGTCATATAATCTGTCATAAAGTTCAGTTGTAATATTTTTCATGAAGTTTTAGCTTGCACCCTTATCCTCACCCAATCCTCACCCAAATTACACTGAGCTTTATAGTTTTATTATTATTTTTCTTTTTTGTTTTTTTTTTTTCCTTTTTTTGCTGATCTGAAATCTGTAGTGGATGCCAGCAAGCGATTTGTTTCTATGCCAAAAGGAGAATTTTGGCTGAAGCTGTGATGTAATTGCTACTGTAATTGACCTCATGCAGAAAAGCCAAGAAACCTGTCCCACAAAAGCATCTGTAGCTTCTGTGCTCCAGGTTTCTGTTTTCAAGCCTGACTTGATGTGCAGTTGGCTCTCAGGATGTAGATGAAATACGCTTCTGCCCTCGTTTCCTCCCCAAAAAAAAAAAAAAAAAAAAAGGTAGCAGCACTGCTATAGCAGTTCATAAAGCATTTGGTCTTTTATAAAATGCCATGAATATAGCAAGTTACAATTATGGAACTCAGAGGCAGAACAAGAGCTCAGATTAACTTTAGTCTACTCTGGAGACTTTTAATTATGAACCCCATGGGGAAATATGGAATAACGTGAAAAAAAATCCCCAAGTCTAAAATGGACATATAAGGATATTAATAAGAGAATTTGCAATGCAGAAGAGATGAGATGTAGAATAGTATTGCCATCTGCAGTCATTAAAGTACGGATTTGTTCTTGCTTGCTTTTGCTGTTAGCCTGAGTGATCACAGGAATATTTGCTTCTCAGTTAAGTAAACTAGCTAATTGCCATGCTAAAATGTCTGTTTCTCTGAAAAGGACAATTGGAAAAACTCCTTCTTGAGGGAGAGCAGGAAATTGCTAACTTACACTCTTTTAAATTCCTATGAATTTAAATTCTCCAAAGTCTGAAAACAAAATTTGCCACCAACCTGGTATGTAGTGAGGACTTTGTTGCTTGTGCAACTAAAGTGTCACTAACACAGTAAAGATGCTATTTCTGGTTTGCTATCCATTTTTGATGTCTTGTCAGGAAAGTAATTTATCCTCTACAATTATGAATTTGAACAATAAACCAAGAAAACATAGTCCAGAAGAGTTGTTTTTTTCCTCTCTTGTAAACTTAGAGGAAAAAAAATGCATGAGATAAAGTACCTATTATTATTATTATTATTATTATTATTATTATTATTATTACTCCATAAACTCCCTGGATTTTGCACCAAAAATATCAGGAGACTAGTTAAATGATGATACTATTTTCTCAATGATGATGGAAATGGATAACAAGAAAATCTCACTGCCATTGAAATTTGTTTTAGACAACATATATCTGACTACCTTGCTAAGCCTCACGAATGGGTTTTTTATTTTTTTAATACATTTCTTACTTCTTTTGTATGTCTGAAACGCTGGGGTTTAATTGTTGTTGCCTTTTTTGTTTTGTTTTATTTTAGGGTTTTTTTTGTTTGTTTCATTTGGTTTATTTTTCTTTTTTTTTTTTTCTTTTATTTTGTTTCCCTAAGTCTAAAAAACCATGTGGCAAAAGGACTTCAGCCCAGTCTTCAATAATGAAATGATTTAATGAAGTCTGATTTGTTAATATTTGACCTTTCATAGTCACCGAAGTCATCAGGCACCTGCATCAGACGCTTTTGTTAGAAAAAATGAAGTATCTTTTGGCAAATTTGAGGGCAATTTACAACAACGTTTTAGGTCTTCATAGATAACCTTTCTAACTAACTTTCTGTCCCTAATTATTATAACTTACCAAGGTATTCAGGGATGAAAAAATAGTTTGTATGAATATATTTCATTAGTTATTTTCTTCAAGGCTAAATCAGCACTAAGAAAATAATAATAATGTGATCATAATGGTGTTGCTAGCATCATGACTCATTGTTCATTGTTCAAAAAAAAAAATCCATCAAACTTTTTTTCCATTGATAAATCCTAGATTTTAATTTTCTCACAGAAATTGGAAGTAGTAAGATTATCCAAAGGACATTTTCTTCATGGATCAATTCTGCAATTGGACTGAGTGTGCATACTATCTAGTTTATGACTGAGTTTACATTTGTGTAACAGCCTCTGGCCTGGCAAGGATGAAAGCTCTACTGCCTTTCTAGGCAACTTATTCCAGTTATCTTTGCTAGACCTCAAAGGTTTTAAACTTAATTCTATACTATTTCATATTCTAGTGCTGTTTCTCTTGTGTACATAAATATTTTAGCCACTTTGACAAAAATGAAAGGGTTGAAGAGATGCAAATTCACAGAAACTGCAGCCTGATGAAAAGTATTTTTGTTTTATATTGAATAATGCCACTGGCTAGGTCACCTGTGAACATCTGTGATCCATCGATCTACCCACATAAATATCAATGCTTTGAGATAAAAGTCTAAGTCAATAAACTTTATGGCTGTGGCAAACTCATTACGCTGTGTGTGTTATTCTGTCACAAGGAGCCATGAAAACAATACTGAAAAATTAAGAGCTAGGCTCGAGTATGAGATTTAATCCCGAAGTCCACTATAAAACAAATGGGCTTTGAGGGGAGTTCCAGTTAAGATACCAGCTATTGTCTGAATGTTATCTTTAATTAATTAAAAAAGAGGAGAAACAGTATTCTTCAAGTTTCACCTTAGATTAATATGAATTTCTAATGCCCAAAAGCAGGGCTCCTAAATCTTTCACAAATAACAAATCTGGGATTGAGGAAAGCATAAAGATACACATGACATGGATAAGGGCATTTCAGACCTTCTCTGGAATGAATTGCCTAGACTCAGTTGAATTGAAAGTTGTCCCTCCTTCTAGGAGGAATTTGTTCCAGGCTAACTGCAGGGTTTCTTTCCAAATTTTCTCTGATTTTCTCATTCTCTAACAGCACCAAGTTAGAAGCTTTAAAGACTATATCTAAAATAAAAAAGGAAAAAAAAAAAAAGGAAAAAACCCCCAAAAATAAATAGAAAGAAAATAATATCACCATAATCACAACTGAAGAACATTTCACAGGACAAATTATGAAAATTTCATTTTTTCCGTTATTATTACTCACCAAGAAACTGGAGGAGGCCAGTAAGAATAGACTGCATATCTTATTAAATCTCCTTCTCCAACTATTAATATAAATTATGAAATAAAGCAAAATACCTGTTTTTTAAAGACCTTTCCTGACTGTCTGAACTACTGGAAGTACCAGCATATGGGTTTGACATAAGGGTTGGGTTTACTGCACACAGAGTTTCATGTTGGCCATAAGCATGTATTTATCAAGGCTAGGTGTTTCCAAGGTATAAAGTTAGATTTTTGGTTTAAAGTATGTCACAAAGCAAATTTCACCTGCATTTTACATTATTTAGGCACTCCACATCAGCCACTGTGACACATATTTCTTCATTATCCTTGGTCAGGAGGGTGAAGTCACCTCATACTCAGAGGTACTGATGGACAGTCCCTGAGGAGAGCAGATGCCAGCCAGAGGCCGTACTTGAGGAGAATGGTGAAATTGGATTACACCAGGACAGGTATGAGTAAAATAATTAATCCTAGTTTAAAGTTCGTACAGCAAAAGGCCAATCTGATGTGACATACTTAAAGCTGATTGCTTAAGATCTACTTCGGGAGGATTTGGATCTCTTAACTGTCTAAAACAGATTGTGACCTTATAATGGTGGGGGGAAAAGATAGTAATGTATCTGACATTAGTCTTGGTTAAAACTGTCATATAGACGAACAGCTGCAGCAGAGACTACATTTCAGTAAAACACTCAGCTGGATATATGAGAAAAATTTTGGGAGTTTTATTTATTTTCTTCATAGAACAATTTTAACTTGTTCTAGCTATAAAGTAATAGCCCACACATACTTTACCCATTTATAGATGGTTTTAAAAAGCTTCATTTTAAAATCAGCATAAACACTGTGTTTTAAACAAAGTTCAAAAATAAATTGGGATTTAAATTAAAAAAACTAAAGATATTTCTGCATGCAACAGCTAATATCTTTGGGTGAAGTTATACCCTGTTTATGATCATCTGCTAATTTGCTCATTTACCTACTCATCTACTAAGAATCATAAACCAGATAATTAAAGTATAATAACAGTGAAGATGTTATAGAATTATTGCACTAAAATGTTTTGGTTTAAAGGAAGATGTTGAGTTATTAATAGAATAAGAATAAAGAAACTGAGTAATCTCCAATGACCATTACAGTCCTAAGAAGTTCAGACTGGAAGTGACACAGACAATCCTCAGAAATGTAAACCAATGCAGCAGAAGAAGTCAAGGTAGTGAAATTTAAGATGGACAAGTGACAGTTCAATTTTCTCATTGTTGGAAATTCAATTAACATCCTTTGCAAAACTATTAAGAAAAAAAAATCTCTTCCTTCAAAATATTGTAGATTAATTACTTGTTTAATTAGGAAATTTCATTTTTTAAAATTTTGTGTGGCTTTTACATGAGCTTGCTTTCTTTTCTTCTTCCATTGGTATAGTTTGCATCGTTCACAATATGAATTTCTACTCCACAACTCTCTGAGAATTTGATAATGAGAAACTTCTGGTAAAATGACCTTCTATAGTGTCTCTGAGATGCCTTAAAAAGGTGTTTAAGGTGTTTTCTTTGTTAATGGAACTCTAGAAAGTGTTCTGGGACAGGACTATCCTTAGGTGAGAAGACACTAACCTAATTATGCATATACACACACATAAACACAGGTGTTTTTCTCCCATTAACTGACAGTGTGCTACTGAGAGTTCATATGCTGGGAATCACTGGAGTCTAGGGATTGAGAGATGTCATTCCCTTCCCTTGCCTGCTTGTTTGCACTAAATTCTGGGCAGGGATTTTTTCCATTACCCAACAGGTCTGTTGCAGAGTCTTGTAGGAGTTACAAGCAAGTCATGTTCCCAGCAGATCATAGTGAAAACACACTTAAATAGTGAAAACACACTTAAATATATATATGTTTATCCATTGGCCTCAACAGCACCTAAGGGCTTTTTCAAGTGCTTTATCAAAGAGTGACTGCTCAAAACATGACTAAGATGAATGTTTGCATGTTCTTAGCCTGTTAGCAAATATTAAAATCTGGAATCTGGGGTTACTGAAGGAATATAAATAACAAAGTAGGTGGCTTCATACTCTCACAGGAGAGTTTTTCCTCTTGTACTATTTTTCCTCTTGTACTATTTTTTTCCTCTTGTACTTTGAAAGAAATATGCTGAAGGAATGAATTAACAAAAGGACCTGCATTCCAAACTCCTCTAAATAAGCTTTTTATTACAGATTAAAACAAAACAAAACCAAAAATCAAAACAAACAAACAAAACCCCAAACAAAAACAAACAAACAAAAAACCCCAAAAACAAAAAGCCCCCCACAAAACAAAGAACCCAAATGAATCAAACAGTTTAGAATGTACAGAGGCAAACTCAGGTATAAGCAATTGTGCCATCTGTGCCAGGTCACAAGTCTGTGAGGCCTGAGTGCTGTGTGCCTGACAGGCACCATTAATGCAGAATGACAAAGGACACTCCCATGACATTGCACACCACAGCCCTGAAACACCAGGCACACCTGTAACAAAGAGGTATTTCAAGTGCACAGAGATAAACGTGCATAGCATCCACTCAGCACCCATTGCCTGCTTCCAAAACACCACACTTCTGATTAGGGTTTGTAAAAGATCAGCTTCAGAATCAAATCTGATGAGATATTTTTTCACCTGAGCTCAGAGGGAATAAGAACTCATAATTCTGTACAGATACAGAAAAAAAAAATATTTAAATTTATTCCACTAAGAAAGTTTTCTTGTTTTTTTTTTTTTTTTTAATTGCTGTCGTTATTTTGTTTGGATGTTTGGGATTCTCTTTAATTTTATTTTATGCTATTTTGCATCTGTTTTACAAAATATCCCTAACATATCTGTCATGTTGCTAATAAAAGGCTGAGTGAAATCCCCAGTGATGTTACCTCTGCTCTGTGATGAATGGTAACAAACTGCAGCATCTCATCTCTGTGTTTGATCTCTACCCACAGAGGCCAGATGGTAACATTTTCTTGCTAAAAACAAAAAGATTTCTGAAAAATCTGAACAGTTATGAATTTTTTTGTTCTCTTATCTGCATATTTCTTATGGAAGAATGAAATATCCATTTTACAAAAAGGGTAGTTATGGTTTTCAGCACAAACTTTCTAGGTACAGAAGATCAGATTTTAATATCAAGTAACTTGATTTTTTAAGTTATCTATCAGTTGTTCTTTAGTTATTTTGACCATTAATCATTTAATTGTATCCCTTTGTTGAGAGCTATCTATCCAGTCTGTGGACTTGCCAGTCTGTGACATGGAACATTATTTTAAATAAGTTATTTAATTGATACAGGTACAAGAATCCTGGAACAGAAGTGTTCTAGAAAGTATGCTTGCAATTCTTACATCTGTCTACCAGTTATCCAGTTATGTCTCCTAACCAGCTTTGTCACAAGAGTTGAATAAAAAAAAAGAGTAAACTGTCCTGATAGCTATAGATCTCCCAACATATAGGGTTAATACAACTATATAAATATTTTATGGATAATTTCTTTCTCTGTATTCCAGGAAAAAGGATTTGGAAGACTGTATATAAATGCATCATCTGGTGACATTTACCCTAATAGTATAATTAAGACAGAACTAAATTAGTAACGCTCCTAATGGGCCTTTTCCATGTCACTTATCATTTATATATCACTTCCAGTTCTGTCTTTCTTCATATTTCGCATTTATATTTTGGAAACATTGGAAAACATTCTGCTAGGCATTGTACACAGGCATCATGATAAAAAAAATATCCTTTGCAAGTAATTTTTAATCTGAAAGAATACATTTTGTCTTACTCTCCCTTCACAATCGTCACATTAAGAACATAGTCTTGGTGACTTTGTATCTGTGATTATGCCCCCGGCTTCTCTGCATGAAAGAAAGACTAGATGTGAAAGCCCACAGTGGTAAGAGACCTGGAAGTGCTTCTGGAGATAAAAAATGTCAGTAGTCCAAGCCTCAGCCAACTCTGGTTAATCTTTCCTAATGCCAGGTGAATTACAGGTGGGAGTAAGGACTATAGAAAACAGAGACCTAAATAGTTTTCCAGTTTTTTAATCTCTTCTCATGTGGAAACCTTAGTCACTCTCATTGCTTTTCCCAGGACTTCTCTATTCCTGCCATGTTGAGTTGACCAAAAGAGAACACAGTGTTCAAGGTGACAGCAGACTACACCACTGATTTATCATTCTTCTCTTTATGGCACCTAGAACGAATGAAAAAGTTACAATCATGAAGTAAAGTTGCAGCTTTCAGCTCCTGGTATATACTTCCTGCAAATATGGCCTGTGAGACTCCACATAAGAAAAGAAAAAAGAATTCGCCGTGTAATGGATATTTAGTAGATCAGAGGATATTTTGAATCACCTTTGGCCAGTTTCTTTCAGCAGATAAATCAATATTCAGCCTTTTCTTTTGTCAGGTTGTGATGGGCTTTTGTTTACATCTTAAGATTAAAAGCAGCACAGTGTTAGAATATTCAGTGGAAGCACTGTGATAGATAGGATGTCAAGGAGAGCTCCAGGAACTACAACAATGCTTTAAAAAGATAAATAAATATACAATGTTATCTTCTGAGCTGAAGCCTCATACAACTTCACTTTTAAATATGTATGACCAGAACCACTTTTGTTCGTACATTTGTAGATGTTCTCCTACAAAGCAAATCAGTAGAGGATGGATTAGGTTACCTTTAGAAGTAGCCCCCATACCACAGGGATCTTCAACAGCCAAGTGGTAAAAACAGCCATGAGGGTGGGCTGTAAAAGTAAGTCTGTTTTAGCCAGGACCCAAGGGAAATCTTGGTAACCTTTAGCATTTCTGTCTTTGGTCTTCCCCAAATGACTGACTCTGCACTCAGATGGCAAGAAGTTTTTCACTCGATCTCATCATCATCTGAGGGAAAAAAATCTTCTGCATTTTTGAGGAAGATCTCATATCTGTCTGTCTCATATGTGTCATATTTTCTGCTGTTTTTCTGGCATCTTGAAGAATTCACTGAGTTGGTTTTGTGTATTTGGTTCCTCCAGCTGGGGTAACCCAGGGGTGGAGGTGATGGATTGATGAACAAAAATGAATCAACAATTGTGGACAAGCATTCTGCCTTGGAGAATATTCTTCAGGCTATTTCTATATACACACTTTTTGTTCTTACTCTACACCTCATACTATGGTTTATTTTCAGATGCAAAATGCTAGGAGAAAGTAACTTGAGTTTTAAGTTAGAGTAACTTTATTTTTTTACAGTTTTGGTCTTACAATGTGATGATGGAAAAAAAAGGAGATAATGAATTTACAGTTCTTTCTTCCTGCAGGCATATTATATTTTTTTTTTTTTCTTTTTTCAAGTAGTTCTGCCCTCTGTCAAAACAAACAACATATGCCACCTGAGGTGTTTAACAATTCAAATACCATAGAATAAGTAATATATTCCATTAACATTGATATTTCATTGGTATCTCATTTATAACATAACAATGATACATGTTGCAGGAATTAAAATTCTTAGTCACATCATTAGAACAAATTCCCATGCATCGGTGAAACACTAACCTATTCCTTCTATATCAAAATATGATCTCCGGTTTCTTCACTATTCCATGTAAATACAGCTGTTATTAGAAAACATGTTCATATCATGTAACTTTACACAAATAGGCTGTTAGAGATGTGCACAGAGTAATGAAATGGGAAATGGTCACAGTGGAAGTGGAAGGAGCCTTCCTGGACATGATCATTCTTTTATTGTGGACTAGGAGACCAGACAGAATTTGGCTTCTTACCACTTCTGAGCTGGTTCTGAACTGGTCCCATAGTTGCCAGAACTCATTCTATGGGACAGAAATTTCCACAGAGTGCTGGTAACAAGAAGTATGGTCAGGTTTAGTGGATGAATTTGAAAGTCACTCATATGCTGCTTGGCTTCTGCATAAACAATAAAGTACCAGCTCCTGCCCCAAAGGGTTAATTATCTAAGGGACACCTGAGTGCCATAAAATGTGCAAAGGGAAAGCTTGGAAATGGTACCAGATTCTGTAGTTACAGGAGCTGCCTGAAACTCTGCCACAACTTAGTTTTTGAAAGTGGTAGTGTTTTCATGTCAAAATAAAAGAGTTAAATAACTTTATCACAATGCAGAATTCTCTTTGAGAGAAAAAGCTGTTTCTCAGTAAAAAAGAGAATATTTTTTCCACCCTCCACTACATCCCCTTTAAAAGTATGCAAAGAAATCAAGGTTAACAGATCCTTATTATTTAATCAAAAAGTCCTTCCTATGATTTTTATTGAAATAAACAACAGATTTCATTATCTATGTGACCTCCAAGACATATATTAGAGCTTGCCCCATGCAGTGTTTATGATTTCAATCGAAATGAATAATTCAGATATCTGTCCCAGCCACTGTATTTTTGTCACCACTTAAGTCATCTTTGGCTGTATTTTCACCTCTCTCTCAGTCAGAATCTTGCCCTCTCTTACTCTTTGGTTTCTATAGCCAGAAAGCAGATAATTTAAGAATAGAATATTCAGCAAATTGGCACTAGTGTTAAGTTAAACATTACAATATAGGCAGTGTTCTTTTTGGTCCAAACAAATAATTGCTTTATTGTCCATTTAATTGTAAAATCGGGAGAAAAAAAAATGAAGCAAAAAATTTGGATATTACAGCATGCAAAATAAAAATTTATGGCTAATGTATTGCATATGTAAAGGGATCAGACATATTTCACATTTGGCAATGCCAAAACACAAGTAAATTCAACTGACTTTACTCATATCACATTTATTGCTCCATCAATCTAACGTTTATTTTACAAGGGTGCTAAATTATTTGGTCAAATCGGAGAACATGGAGCTTTCCACGGGCACCCAGCTAAGTGTGTGCTTCAGTTCAACAGAGGTTTGAGGCAAAACACAGAGCCAGCCAACAATTCTGGGGGGAAAATAAAATAAGGACACTACAATAATTTTGTTCCCTAAAATATGTTTTGCATGTTGATCATATTTACAAGACTTGAGTAATTTGAACGTATTTATTTGACTCTGGAGGGTTTGTTATGTGTCCATAACACTGTGAGTTTGCCCAGGGAGGATAAGAAGCACTGCTAACTTAATTGAAAAAAAATTACAGGCTGACTGACCCCAGGTGTTCTTTGAAATTTGAGGCAAAGTCTTTATATTGTGAAGTAGTTTCCTGCATTTTGTGGGATGAAGATAAGAAATGCACTTCTGATGAACTATCCACGTTTAACTGAACTAATTTGGGGGTTCAAGATAATCCTATATTCATATTTGTAAGGAGGAGATATAATTACATTTCAAATTGACAAAACAACAGCAACAAATGGCTTTTTCCTAAATTAAATTTTCCTTCCTATATTTCTATTTACTTTTCTGAAAGTTATAGAAAGTCATACCTACAATAAGCTTAAAGTAGTATAAAGACTGCACAAACTGGCACCGTTACCCAGACTTCCAATAATTTAGTAACCCAGAAGAAATCTTATCTAAATCACATTCTCTCTTTTTGTTTCAGTTTGGTCAGCAGGCTCAAAAAATCTGTGGACATGAGAAGCAGGAGAGAGATATGGGTGCTACCTCAATGCAACTGATCTTTATACGGTACAGACGGAGATAAAATATCTTTCCTGTTTTCTTTCCTTCTAAGTTAAAACACGATGGAGATAAAGAGAGATATAACTCTCATGCTTGAACCTTTGATAGAAACCACAAGGGAAGCAGAAAAAGACAAATATCCCCCTAATGACAGACTCCTGATAGCAGAAATACAACTAATTTATTTTCCAATATACCCTGGGGAAAAAAAAAAAAAAACTAAAAAAAAAATGGGTTGAGTTTGTAGAGAGACTGGGAGAAGGAGAGGAGACAGGCAGCAGAAAAGAAATGAAGAGAAGGAATACTTAATTATGAATTAATGTAACTCCAGATGTGCTTTGCAGTTCACCATTAGGCTTTTCATTTACTGGGATCAACAATCAGGTATTAAAGTATACTTTGTGCTCTTTATATGAAACCTGTGGAGCAGTTTAGAGAGGTTATATATAAATTTTATTTAAGGTCCTACACAAGTAGTTAATGTTTGTCTCTCTAAATTTTTGCATATCTCAGTATCATTTCCACTTGGCCGACACTTGACCATCAATCACCTTGACTCCTTCTTCATGTTTTCCATGAAAGGAAAGTAAAGCAAGAAACAAAGAATCTGAGAGGAACTTAAAATGGTAGAGTACTGATGCCTCAATAACGAAACTTCACTTGATGAAAAAGTAGAACAGACACTATCTGACTTTGAAATATATAAAGGGGTGAGTTGGGCTGTTAGAAGTATGTAATGACTTAGAGTTTCAAGTTTTGGTGAGGTTTTATTTGTTTGTTTTTGTTTTCTTTGGGTTTTTTGTTTGTTTGTTTTTGGGGTTTTTTGGTTGTGTTTTTTGGGTGGGTTTTTTTTTTGTTTATTTTTGTGATTTTTTTCAAATGTATCCACTTTACAGCTAAATAATTATTTTAACGTTTTAGCTGTAAAACAGTAGTGTTGACTTCCACAGAAAAGCTCTTAGATCTCCTAATGAAACACATTTTGCCAGAAGTAAGTGTTATCCCTTCTTAGGGACACAGATTCAGAGGGGGACTCTTGAGCACTGTAGTCATGTTTTTGTAACGCCTGTGATTCAATCCCTGGGTCACCCAAGGTGTAACAACAGTCTTTGTCTCGTGTCACCATGGCAGGGCTAAAGGGAGACAGGAATAGGGGATGGAGATGTGGAGGACAAGGAAAAACAAAGAAGGTAAGATGAGTATCTTCAGATTGAGGCATGCATGATGCAATGATATTTTTCATTCTAGTCCTGCCTCCTTTTAGAATTATGGGTTTAAAACTGAGGTAAAAACATTGTCACTGAGAGAGTTCTGTACTATCACTTATAAGCTCAAGTAATAAACTTAGGAGTAATGTTCACATAATTTCTCTTAGTAATAGCATGCAAAATGGACAGTTTTAATATAGACAATTGGGAATACACCCATACCTACCTCAATCATCAGAAAAACCTGTAACTAAGATGAAATTTTTAAATTTCTCTCTAAAACAATGTGGAAATCAATCTCAAATCTATTCCTGACCAAGTAAGAAAACCATGGATTCAAAGAGGCGTCTCTTCAGCATGCTGCCCTTTAGTCATGTCCTCTGAAGTGCTGGTCTGTCTACTCCGTTAATCCCAGAAGAGTTTAGGAATGATAGAGGAGTGAAAGGATAGGAATGATGGAGAAGTGAAAGGATAGATTAGGACAATATGAAAATCATGAGGTAGTTTCAGAAGTGTGACTGGAGGAAGCCAAGAGTTAGTCAGCAACTGGAATACTGTGGTAGTGTTTTTTAGTTATATTTGTTTAAGTCTTTATTCAAATTGTTTGTAATGGTTCATTCTTGTATACCCCTCATTCTTTTCAAAGTGGTTCAGTCCTAAGTTGTGCCTCCCCCTTTCGCTATCAATCAACCCTTGTACCTACTCCTCTATACACTTCTTTCTATGTCAATCCTTGTAACCCTGCCCCTGATACCCATCCGTCAATGTAAACCTTACCCTGTTATCTAGAATCTTCCCTGTCATTTATGAAATCCTTAAACTCCCATTTGTTGTGTGTGTATGCTCTCCTCCCCTCATATATCTCCTTGGTTAGGTGCTGATGTGAATCCCTGCTGATGAGCCACCCTGAAGCTAGTCCATTGGTTGTAAGGCCTTCTTCTCCCCAGAGACAGCCCAGTGGGATAGAGTGTGCTCCTCTTGGCCACTCCTGGGATGGTCCCGGTGTGCTGGATGAACCGCTACCCTGCGCCTGCCAGTGCACGAGGTGGGTAGCAGCCACACCAGGAAAGAGATTGAGCTAGCCGTCTGGCCCCTTCTCCCAAGATCGGGGCATGGGGTCAGAGTACAATAAAAATATTTGTGCGTACCTGACATTTCAAAGAAAGTGGAAATATTCTGTAATATTTTACCTTCATTTTGTCCAAATCAGTTTCACCACCTCTCTGTTTACTCTTTATATGTAGTGAAGCAGTGAAAGCTTTTTCCACAGAGAGGAAATCAGATGATATTAATAACTGTCTGAATGGCCCATCAAAAACTTAATGAAACAACTGAACGAAGGTGAGGGAAAAGTACTGGGTAAGGCAGACTTAAAATTGGTATTTAGGAGCCTTTGTAGACAAGAGATGTTAAAAGCAGTTATGAAAATATATCAAAAGAAAGTCAAAAAAGGTTACTTCTTCTTTGTCACTTAGTTACTGGGTCAGACTTATGCCTTCATTTTTTTCTGTAAGAAAAGGTTTTATGAGCTTTATATTCTGACCCAAAAATTCTAGTTTGCATTAGAGTTGCTGGCTGTTTCTTACCAGACTAAGTTCTCAGTACAGACTACTTATAAGCCCATTTAAAGCTAAAACAAATCTTCACCTGCTTGAACAGGGATGCCTGACTTTACATCTTCTCTCTGGAAGGAACTGGGGCTGTTCTCCCCTGTATAGCAGCTATGCCAGAGGCAAATGTGAGGAGCAGTGAAGGAGAAGACAATGAAGATAAAGGAAAAGGAGGAAAAGGACGAGGAAAAAAAAAAGGAAAATAAAAAAAGGGAAAAAAAGAAAAAGAAGAAAGAGAAAAAGAAAAAGAAAAAGAAAAAGAAAAAGAAAAAGAAAAAGAAAAAGAAAAAGAAAAAGAAAAAGAAAAAGAAAAAGAAAAAGAAAAAGAAAAAGAAAAAGAAAAAGAAAAAGAAAAAGAAAAAGAAAAAGAAAAAGAAAGAAAAAGAAAAAGAAAAAGAAAAAGAAAAAGAAAAAGAAAAAGAAAAAGAAAAAGAAAAAGAAAAAGAAAAAGAAAAAGAAAAAGAAAAAGAAAAAGAAAAAGAAAAAGAAAAAGAAAAAGAAAAAGAAAAAGAAAAAGAAAAAGAAAAAGAAAAAGAAAAAGAAAAAGAAAAATTCAGGGAAGTTCAGGGAAGTTCAGGGAAGTTCAGGGAAGGGAAGTTCAGGGAAGGGAAGTTCAGGGAAGTTCAGGGAAGTTCAGGGAAGTTCAGGGAAGGGAAGTTCAGGGAAGGGAAGTTCAGGGAAGGGAAGTTCAGGGAAGTTCAGGGAAGTTCAGGGAAGTTCAGGGAAGGGAAGTTCAGGGAAGTTCAGGGAAGTTCAGGGAAGTTCAGGGAAGTTCAGGGAAGGGAAGTTCAGGGAAGTTCAGGGAAGTTCAGGGAAGTTCAGGGAAGTTCAGGGAAGGGAAGTTCAGGGAAGTTCAGGGAAGTTCAGGGAAGTTCAGGGAAGTTCAGGGAAGTTCAGGGAAGTTCAGGGAAGGGAAGTTCAGGGAAGGGAAGGGAAGGGAAGTTCAGGGAAGGGAAGTTCAGGGAAGGGAAGGGAAGGGAAGGGAAGTTCAGGGAAGGGAAGTTCAGGGAAGGGAAGTTCAGGGAAGGGAAGGGAAGTTCAGGGAAGGGAAGTTCAGGGAAGGGAAGTTCAGGGAAGGGAAGTTCAGGGAAGGGAAGTTCAGGGAAGGGAAGGGAAGTTCAGGGAAGGGAAGTTCAGGGAAGGGAAGTTCAGGGAAGGGAAGGGAAGGGAAGGGAAGGGAAGGGAAGGGAAGGGAAGGGAAGGGAAGGGAAGGGAAGGGAAGGGAAGGGAAGGGAAGGGAAGGGAAGGGAAGGGAAGGGAAGTTCAGGGAAGGGAAGGGAAGTTCAGGGAAGGGAAGTTCAGGGAAGTTCAGGGAAGTTCAGGGAAGTTCAGGGAAGGGAAGGGAAGGGAAGGGAAGGGAAGGGAAGGGAAGGGAAGGGAAGGGAAGGGAAGGGAAGGGAAGGGAAGGGAAGGGAAGGGAAGGGAAGGGAAGGGAAGGGAAGGGAAGGGAAGGGAAGGGAAGGGAAGGGAAGGGAAGGGAAGGGAAGGGAAGGGAAGGGAAGGGAAGGGAAGGGAAGGGAAGGGAAGGGAAGGGAAGGGATAAAAGAAACCCAAACAACTTTCAAGGATTGAGCTGATGAATTTTTGCTGTCTGCTCTTGCTCATTTTTCCTCCAAGTTTAGCTAATTCTAAGTTGAAATATCTTTAGTACCTGTGACCCTGGATATTGTCATAAGTATCTTTCAATTTTTTTTTTCCAGCTGATTCTAGCAATAATCTAACACTGTGTAAGTTCTTACTAAATATGTGGCAGACTTAGGCTTCTGCATATTCTAGATTGATAATATCACCCAAATTCTTGTTGAATAGCAATTATCTGAGAGTAGGAAATAGCAAAATTCAGTAAAAACAAGTCTCTGCTGCTCACAATACATAGTCTTTTGTTTAAAATAATACTCAATCTTAAAAATTATATGTTTAATTGACAGATCTCTCTCAAAGTTACATATATGCAAATGACTTCTCTCTGCTTAATTTCTCTGGGTTCAAGTTCAGGATTTACAGCTCTCTCTGTTTTAACTAAACTATTTAAATAAAAATCTATGTAGTCAAGTGCTGATCAAAACATTAGCCTGGGTTCACACTCTTGGTCTGCCACAAAATATTGTTGAGAACCTGGGCATGTCACTTAGCCTGTATTTTAACTTGATTTTCATCTCCCTGACGTGAACCATAAGCCATATTGCCTCTCTGGGGTGTATGTTCAGTAATATTTTCAGTGAGCTTCTGTGATGGTTTTTCAAACCACATTATTACCTTGATAGATTTCAGATTGAACTGGCGCAGCACAGGAGGTATTTCTATTGTTTAGACAAGTTATCTTTGTCAAGCTGAAGGGAAAGAAAAAGATGAGAGAGAAAATGAAACCTACACCTCACTAAATAACTGGCATTAGGGATTTTACAGTTTTTGTTTCTTCTCTAAGAATGACTGGGATGTTGTTCTTATAATCTTTCACGTAATTTTCATGATAAGTGCTTGACTTTTCTAGTTAGCTTGAGTTTGCCCTGGGTGAGAGATGTGCATCACCTTGGGAATAATATCTTTTTGTTTTATGCATATTGCTGCTTGAATACCAGTGCTGAATGATTTTCACATATCCTGTATGATTTGAATGCTCTATCTAAATCCTGACCTGCCATTGTTACTTGTGTCTTTTATTTCTCCTTTTAGTAGCATTCAATATCTTATTTAATTTTTTTTGTTTGTTTGGCTGGTTTTGTTTCCCTTTCTCTTTTTTTTTTTTCCCATGCTTTTATTATAGCTATAAAAATGAAAAATTATTTTATTGTATATATACACAATTTCTTTTGAAACTTTCTCACTCATGACTGACTAATCATTACTAGGGGATATGGGAATCACTCTCAATAATGTGTTTTAAGAAGGGTATAAAACTACAGTGGAACAAAGAAAGAAATATTTACCACAATACAATTGTGCTAAGATCTCTGTAGCATCTTAGTACTGGCAATATTTTCTTTGCTGGCATGGTTATAACTGTATTACATACAACAGGCACACAAACCCACCAGCACAGTCACATTTTACCACCTCATGTTTCTCAGGAATACGACCCCACTAATCTGTCAGTATTTACCTGTGTCAATGGCTGGGAATGCATCTCCATATCATCTTCATTCCAGGGGACAACCTCAGTGGGGTCCTGAGGCTGCACATCTGTGGGCATTTGCACTGCACTGGTGGTCTGCAGGAAAGGTTTAAGTATAACCATCATCAGGTCTAAGTAGACTGGCAAGGGAATGCCAGGCAATCAACTGAAAAATCTGAAACAGAAATGTGAATGTGGACAAACCATGTCATCTTGGAATTCACTTACTTACTTTTAGATAAGAACTTTCTGGATTTGCAATGGCATTTTAGCATTGTACTTCTATTTGGATACCAAATGCACATATAATTTTGTAAGATAAGAGATTTTAATAAGTCTGACTTAAAGGCAGTTATATCACTTGGCATTATTTTCTTGCTGCTTTTTGTCATGTTGAAATCCTCTGTTTTTCCCAAAAGGATAAAGAAAGTCCCTCCTACTAGAAATCCTGACATTTTTGAAATTCATTTCTTCTGATAAGCTTTGACATGTTTTGTTTGGTTTGTTTGTTTTTTTTTTTTGTTGGTGTTTTCATACAAATATTTTATTTTTCAGCATGGAAAAAAGGAAATCTGAATCCTAACACCTCTTTATACCGTCACATCCTCCTTATTTTTAAGGAGGAAGTATTCTAACAGAACATACTCAATGTTAGGCATTACTTTGTATCAAATCTACATGTGTACTGACAGAAATGAATGTTATTCAACATGTGCACTTATATACTTTTATTCTAACAGCCAGAAAAATATGAATAAAATAATAAAACCAAACTAATATTTTTCTGCCTTTCCAAGATGATATAATTTAGCCTACAAAAACCTAATGAGATTGTCTAAATTTAAGGAGAGAGATGGGCATCTTCCAAGGGTGTCTTATCTTTCTAATCTCAGACATCAGCACATGATTAGAGCTTTATGAACTGAATCCACCCAGGTTTTTTTGTTGTTGTTTTTTTTTTTTTTTTTTTTTTTTTTGACTGTTTCCTTTCCTTGACTCATAGAGTCACAGAATGCTTTGGGTTGGAAGGGACCTTAAAGGTCATGTAGTTGTAACTCTCTTGCCATGGGCAGTGGTGCCATGTTCTCTATATCCTTTAGAATGTAGATGAGATTCCATAAGGTAATTATGAATTTCTTTTTTCCACTCTTTCAAAAATATTTTTTTTTCCTTATTAAGGGTTTTACATGTCTTCTTAAAAATCCCCTCTATGAGATGACATCCTTTGAAGTCTCTGGTTTACAAAACCACAAGAGTAATCCTCCTGTCCATGCTCTATCTGCTGTTTCAGTGTTTGAAGCAGATGCCTACCACAACCTTTGGTGTGCCCAACACAGTGAAATGAATGCTTGCCCTCCCCTTGAAGACATTGGAATCCTCTCTGTGTGATGTCTCGGCCACAGAGGAGGGTCTAAAGTCAAAGGTCTGGCTTTGGTAACAGCTGCCATAGAGAGCATTTTTTACCAGCAGTTTTAGTAGTGCTCCTGGAGGTGCCAGTGACCCCATCCTACACCATTCCACAGAAGGTCCCTCTGCATCTATTTCTCCATTGTTTTGTTTCTTTTTATGGTTGCCTGTTTCTCTGCAGGTAGCTCAGTGATTAGCAAAGCAACCGACTCTGCCTTTTTCAGCTCATCTCAGGGTTCCAGGCAAAACAAGCCCATTTGAAGCTGAGCCTGGCACTCACAATAATTCCCCATATGTTGATTTTCACACCAGCCTTGGGTGGCTGCACCTCATTATTTGATTTTCTCTGCATCAGTTTTGTTTGTGAGATCATGTGCATGAGTGCCTGTGCATGTGTGGCTTTTTTCTCTCTGGTTTGAAGTCACTCTGACCTAAATAGAGGAAAGTGTGGGTGGCAGTTTAGTTGTAGGTGCCACTTCAAAGACTCAAAATTATACAATCTGCAAATAAGTACTTTCAGGGAGGGGTGAGGGGTAGAAGACATCAGTGTATATTCAGGGATGTTGCTTCTGACAGGACTAGCAACAGATGAACCCCAGAGGCTCTCATTTCTGTGGGTATCACACCCCATATGTCTCTAGAGGTTAGAGGGTGGATTTTTAAAGGAATCATTTGCATATCACTAGAACTAATGCAGTTAAATTTATAACTTAGTAAAACTGAGCTGAAAGGGAAATACAGCAAAAGGAAAATAAATGATTACACTTAATTAAATCAAAGAAGAATCTCAGCTTCCCAAAGAGCATTGGATTAGAAAGGAGGGGAAAAAAAGAGAAAAAAAAGAAAACAAAAAGCCAAATATTCTTAAGAACCATGATCAAACACTTTTAAACCTAGAGTAAGAAATACCAGGAAAAGCAAAGTACATTAAGCAGACAATATAAGTTTGTCTTCTATACAGAGAATATAAATACCATAAGATTCAGCTGTATACATAAAGCCAAAGTATTCTTGGGATTTGCAGATGTGTGTGTCATCCTTAGATGACAGTCACTTTAAGATGTTACTGCTGTTAAGTACAAGCCAGTCATTCAGCCAGATCTGCTTACTCTGTGTAGTGGGCTGTAACTTTTGTGAGTTTAAAGATTAGTAGGAACATAGAAAAAAAAAAAAATAAAAAGACCTGTGGGCAAGTTGTTGCTTGGACTGGGTCACAGATCTCTCCACAGCTTCCTAGTTGTGAGTCCAATTTATCATGGTTAACTTTCACATTTCCATTTTCCCTGCAAATTCCTTTGGGAACACCAGGCATTACTTGTCTTTCAATTCATGTTTTCCAGTCACTTTCTCAGAGAATCATTTTCACTGTGTAAGTCACTTGATGAAAAATTATTCTTCAGGAAATTAATACTGAGAACATATTTTAGAAGCGGGAATTGTAAAACTAATACTGAGAAATGTGCTGGTTTGCTGTGAGAGAAAGAGAGCTGCAGCCTCTGCTGCTAGGTGAAAGAGACAAGCCCATTCCAGTCACAGTCACCACTGGGCTGCATCCTTACAGTTCCTCACTTTTTGCAGCCACCAATAGAGTGATGTGACAGGAGTGACCCCACCTTTAGCTGTAGGTGGCTCCATTTCAAAGCCGAGGGCGTAGCTCTTAAAGGTGGCCAGCAGATGTCCAGCAGGTCAGTGGGGTTATTCTTTCTATCTACTTTGCTCTTGTGAGATCCCCCAACTGCAGTGCTGCCTCCATCTGTGGGACTCCCAACACAAGAGAATTGTGGCCTTGTTAGAATGACTCCAGAGGAGGCCACTAGATTGGCCATGGGGCTGGGGCATATCTTCTAAGAGAGCTGGGATTGTTCAGTCTGGGAAAGAGAGAGACATTCTTGTACATTCTGGTGCTAAAGGGGCTATCAGAGAGCTTGAGATGGAATTAATAAATTGCATGTTGTTACAGGACAGGGGGTAATGTCATTAAGATGAAGGTGGATAGAATTAAATTAGATATAAAGAATTCTTGACTCTGAGGATGGTGAGGTCCTGGCACCGGTTGCCCAGAGAAGCTGTGGCTTCCCCATCCCCGGAAGTATTCAGGCTGGAAGACCAGGCTGGATGGAGCTTAGAGCAACCTAGTCTGGTGGAAGGTGTTCCTGCCCAGGGCAGGCAGTTGGAAAAATATGATCTTTAAAGTCCCTATCAACCCAAACTACCCTATGACTCTATGAGTGAAACTATCTCCTGAGTATTCCAAACAATTTATCTATGCCAAGCTAGGCTTATTAACACTGGTTTTATACTAATGTATTTATCTTATTTTTATTTATCTTATCTTCCACCCTTTTTATGTCTATGTAAAAGTTTGATAATACAAACAAGCTTTCATTAAATAAGGCAGGGTTTTTCTTTATAACCATACCTGATGCTAAGTGCTTGTGTGTGATCTTTTTGTAATGAGAAGCTCTTTCACACTTGAGGGGGGGAATACAAGTTCTACATCTGCACTGTACTTCAGCTTGTATTACCTTGTTTGTCTTTCCCTAAATGAAAAAAAAAAAAAAAAAAGAAAAAAAAACCAAAACAAAACAAACAAGTTTAGGTAATTCAGGGGCCACCATAAAGACCGTAAAGCAGGATTTTATTAAGGCCAGCCATGAAGGCATTCTCATGAGTTCTGGGAAGTAGAAGTTGGAAGTTTCTGACACAAGGGAGGGACATCTGTGTAAAACAAAAAGTGAAAACTGGCTGCTGCAATTAGTGGTGTACACTGCACACTTCAGAACAGAAGTGTGCAGTGTACACCACAGTGTACACAGACAGACTGTGATTTGTACAAAACCCAACACTGTTGCCTAATCAGACTGAGGTGAAAGCAGCTGCTGGACTGCTTATCTATATCAAGATGATGGCTTTGGCTATAGGCAGTAATGGAGCTTTATGGAATTCTGTAAGTCTTGTGGCAAAAAAAATGGATACGCCTGTGAATACTGAGATGCCCCAGCAGTTTGGATAGGGTTTTGTGAGAAATAATAATAGATGTAGATGTTTAAACTGTGTCTAAAGTTAAATTTTTCAGGCTAGGTTGTTGAAGGTATGAGTCTTACTGGTTCTGTTCTTTTACAATGGACAAAATATCTCAAACATCTATTTTTGTAGTCTCTTTGACATTTCTGAACCTTTACACAATATCTCTTTAGGCTAAAGAAAGAACAGAAGAAGGTACAACAGTAATTCTCTGCTTTTGAGTCAATAAAGAAGGCAACAATGATTTCTCCTAATACTCCTAAAAGCTTCAGATAATTAATTTCCTACCAAAACTACAAACTCTACTGGCACTGTCAGTGTAGTGCAGCCTCCTTTTGCTCATACAAAAAGCAATACTCCTCTCTGGTGCATTTTGAGTGGGCTCTGTTGTCCATCAGGGATGCAGAGCTGACAACAACACTGGCTGTCTACAGAGTGAACTCAGCAGCCAGCAGGGAGGGAGATTGATGTCTCTGCACCAGGATGTTTTGGCCAGCCAAGTGCTTCTGCAGCATGACAAGACCTCAACAGCAGCTGCTTAAGTTACTCTGTAGAAAGGGTCATGTTTAGCAAACAATTTTGGTGGCATAATGGGATCCCCACTGCCATGGTTAAACAGAAAATTATTCAATTACATGGAATTAAATTATTATAGTTGTTGTTTGTTGTTGTTGTTGCTGCTGTCATTGTTGCTAATTATTATTTACTAAGTGCCAAATGAGCTCAGTAATGTTCATATCTGATAAATGTAGAGAGGGGAGTTACTTTAACACATACACAGGCAGCTACATAGGTGTGCACAGCCATTCGTTCATAAAGGGCTGGGTCTGGATGTTCTTACAGAAAGCACCATAGAAATATCTCCTAAATGTAAGCTTAAATGGAACACACTAAAAGGAGAAATACTGTCTTAATATGTGTGTGTGTGTGTGTGTGTGTGTGTGTGTGTGTGTGTGTATAAAGTATTTTCAAGCTTTAAATAAGTAGGAAGACGAAAAGGGTTCTTAGGATCATTTTCTAGAAGAATAAAGAGAATGAGGCAGAAGAACATGCTCCTGTAAAAAAAGGCTCTGCTTAGCTCCAGAGGTCTCCAACAGTAAATGTTTGATACTGCTCATTCTGTGATCAGACCTCACGTAGGGAAAATATTCCTTCTAAATCTTGACATTCCCAGTTTGTGTTGAGGTGGAAGGCTGTACAAACCAAAGGAAAAGACCCTATATCCATAAGAAATCACAGAAATATTGTATGAAGTTATTTTTCTCTCTACTTCCTTCATCTTCTGCTGTTTAAATTTATTTGAAACTGGAACTTATGGAAGTAGAGGTTCTTAAGCCTCTCATCTTGCTTTGAAAGTTTCAAAAGTGCTGTAGTGCAAATCAGGTCAGTTAATTACCCAAAGCAGTATTTTAATGCTTTTAAGCATTAAAATACTCACCTTGTGAGAGGTTGAAATACAGAAAGAATTCTGCTACAAGTATTAAAAGACATAGATTACTTATTTAAAGAGTTCCATTAAGTCACTCTTCATCTTTTTATCTGTTTTTTTTTTTTTTTTCCTTCCTGGGTTTATTTTACAATACATCTATCCATCTTTTCAGGAATGGTTATATGTCCTTTGAATCCATGTATCCCAAATGGTTTATTCCACATTTTGCCTGGGTCACCTCTTCAAATGTCCTTCTTGAAGTTCTTCACTTTGTTCACCCTCAATCTAGTTTCTTTTACCCAGCTCCCAACTTTCCAATTCCAGTTACTCACACAGTTTTAAGGATTAAAGTATCATTTTATTTAGTGGAGTGTGCACGGCTATATTTCATTATTGCCAGAAAAATCCATATGCCACATTTTTAAAAATAAATCCCCACTAGAAATGTTGGAAACCTTACAGACTTTGATTGAGTTGCCCCAGGTCAAATTGAGCATCTGGGAAAGAACTTCTGCCTAGGAAATGGTTGTGCATCCTTGAATACTCCAGTGGCCTCGCTCTTGGAATAGGCTTTGGTGATGCTGTATATAAAATACAAGGATATCATTAAATATTTCCATATCCCATGTCTTTTCTTCTGCACTGTTCTGCCAGCCCAATAGTGTACATATGCCATTGTGGTACCAGTTAATTATTAATACATATATCAATAGAATACGGTTAAATAGTGTTCACCAGATACATAATTTTTTATAGGTTGGTTTTTTTCTATTCCTTTTGGCATTGCATGCTATTCACAAATCAGTTGCTAATCTATTCAGTGTTTAAGGATAAGGGTCTGAGCCAAAAGCCCTTTGAAGTCAGCGAAAAAAACCCCATGGACTTCAAAGAGCTCTGGATCAGCCCCTAACAGAAAAAGATCACAAACAAACACATATTAGACTATCAAGTTACTTATAAAGCCATTCGCATATCTTTAGACACAGTAAACACATTGCTGTCAGAGCAATTAAAAGCTTGCATCCAAAATCTGAATGTTAAAATAGTCTGTTAGGGAGAACATCTTATTTTCTTTCTGGGGAAGAAATGTAAATTTAGATAGGGAACAAATGGATTGATAATATGTACTAGACACTGTATGTGCTTTACATTACTATATATGAAGGATCTAATAAAAAGAAGGCCTTGAATAAATACATTACACTATGTCATGCAGGTTCATTTGAGTTTTCATCATACTGTATGTTTGGAAAGGCTATAAAGGTTTGAAAATAATCATATATTTGTAACATATCCTTTTCCCTCTTTTTCGTATAACATGATATATATATAACTTGTCATACTCTCCTTTTAATATTTTAGATTTATGAAATTAGTTAAAAACTACTGCTTAAAAATCATTCTTCTTAATATTCATGCTGCCTCAAAATATCTCATGGACAATTTCAATATTATAATGTAGAGCTCATCCACTGTTGCAGATTCCCCATAGAGTTCTAAAGCTCCAGGATTTGGATCTCAGTAATTTTTGTCTGGAAGGATCTCAGAATATTTATTTTTATGCTGTACATTTAATATGGATACTCATATGACTTCTATCTTTACCATAAAGTCACTGGTAAGAAGCCACTATCATTGTCTTTTACAAGTGTCAGAGAACAGTGCAGTTGTGTAAATGGAGGGATCATTCTCCCTTTTTGTGGTCTAGAATTTAGGCATGTACATATTTGGGGCATAGTGGAAACAGAAGTGGATGCAGACACAGACAAAATGGATGAACAGAATAGAAATATTAAAGCAGATATTTCCAGAAGGTGATTTATCCCTCCCAAAACCTCACACCTTTTAGAAAGTGTGGAAGACCTTTGTCCGAAGATCAGTATTTGTCTAGTCTGGCTCTCAACAGAGTTCAACCACTTTAATTTAGTTTAACTATCTCATTGTAAGATAGTGTGAGTAACTAAGTTGAAACAGTAACAGCAGAGAGTGAGAAAATTGTTAAAATAGGAAGAATTTTCCTTTGCAATTAAGTGGTAAAAAATATAAACCAAGGACATGCAAATGAAACATAGCTCTTAGAACTCTTAGCTTCTAATGGCAGTGCAGTGAGATGCCTCTTGGCCAGCTGGGCTCCACATAAACATCTACATCTATAAAACTGCATATAAGTATGCAATATTTGTACACATATACTTTAGATTAAAGGGCAGCATTAAAACACAGGAGAAATGAAGAAAGAAGCATTCCCAAATTGCATTTTTTGCAGAATGGGGACAGAGATGAGCTGATACAAGTAAATGTCAGAGAACAGCAAACACCTGAGCTGTAATCTACCAGCTCACGTCTGGTCACACATCTTAGAGAGGAGACTGATATGAGGGCACACATAAATCTCTGGGACAGGGTTCAGTGAGGAGTGTTTTATACACAAGGGGTTTCAGCACGGCATCTTAAACACTTAAATGCTGACTTGCTTAGAAATATGTGCGGAAACATTTTAAATACAAAAGTTTCAAGGATCTTTCTCTGTGAACATGAATGTTTCATTGTGATTTCCTTGGGAATATACGATTAAAGTTTAGCTTGTGCTTGACCTTTACTGAGCAACAATAGAGCTAACAGAAGTTCAAGTTCAAAATCCTTTTCATTACAAAGGGGCTTATCTCAATTTTCACTCTTATTTTTTTCAAACAAAGTGGAGAAAGAAAACAAAAAGAAAAATATTTTAGTACTATAATCCATGTTCTTAATTTTAATGTATTTATTACTTATTTTGTTCTTTTTTCTCCATTTTTTCTTTTTTTTTTTTTCCTATTTGGCCTGCTTTTCTTTTTTATTTTTCTTTACCCATACTTACTTCCACACTCCCAGGAAAAAGGAGTAAGTGTAAGTAAAAAGGAAGTGAAGGGGAAAAATAAATTAAAATGTTGAGGAAAAATAAGCAATTTTTAAAAAATAAAGACATATTTAAATGAAGAAAAATTAAAATTCAGGGGAAAAAAATTCACTTTGGAAAATACTTCATTGTATTTTCTCCAAGTCTGTCACCTTCTCATAATGTAATATCATTTTCAACTCCATGGCAT
This sequence comes from Taeniopygia guttata, assembly GCF_048771995.1. Lineage (NCBI taxonomy): Eukaryota > Metazoa > Chordata > Aves > Passeriformes > Estrildidae > Taeniopygia > Taeniopygia guttata. The sequence continues at coordinate 43,054,375 of NC_133063.1, read as the reverse complement.
GTTTTGTCCTATAATATTCTGGACTGTTTGAATCAGTGAATATTCAGAGAGATGTAGGGTGTGTTTTTGACATCAAGAACCCATGCTTAGTGCAAGATTCTGCTAAAATGTTTTTAGTTTCCAGCATGCTGCTAATCATAGTCTTTGCCATAGAGAGGGAAAACCTTTCCCTTTGCTAAAACAAACATTTACTTAATTTGCCCTGTTAAATTTAAGCCATTCCTCATTTTAAAACTTCTCATTGATTTTACATTCACTCCTCTGATGTAAAATCATCAACTACTGATTTTACATCTGTCTTTTAGCTGCTGCTGCTCCTGAGCTAACCTCAGTGATGGGCATATTGTACCAAGTTAGGATTTCTCATGCTATTGAAGCTGTGGGTGGAATTGAGACAGGCTGATGAGACACCTCCAGCCCCTCACTACTGCAGACACTGCAAAGAAGGAAGCCACGAACAACAGTTGCAAAACATTAGCACAAAACATCACCCTACCACAAGTAGCAGGGGGATGATATTTCTTTTCTGGTGTTTTGTCTTGTGCCTTGTCTCTGGTTCCTTAATGCAAAGTCATTAAATAAAATGTAAAGCTCCTGGGTGAGAGTCATCTGCCAAAATGTAGCTGTTGACATCTGAGGCAGTCACTCGAGTCTCTGTAATTGATGGAGAATCAAGCACATTTAAGGCACAATTCATCCTATACTAAGGTGCAAGTCAAAAATGTGTCATTGAATTGCGCCCTAAATGTTTGTATTTCACTTTATTAATGGAAAGAGAGACTGAAGTATGGACTCCTTTACATTTCTTCTCTACAGACATTTCACACAAGGTGAAATGGTTCACACCCCTAGGCCAGGCCCTGGAACAGACTTGGCTGAAGGGAAAGCTGATGAATAATTAAAGCTCATTGCAAGACAGTATCCTCAGAGACAAAGTGCTCTGAACAGGAGAGGATGATCATCCAAAGCAACCACATAAGGCTCCCGTGGATTGTGCTGTGGTGCTGCAAGTTATGAGCAACGATTTCCCACAGTAGGTTCTAGAGGTGGCAAATGAGACTAGTGTCAGAGATATTGCCTGAGCATCCAGAGAAACTCGTTCTCCTGAAGAGATCTGAAGCTCCTGAGCTTCTAAATGAACTCATGCAAGTCTCATAGATTTTGGAAGGTAGGTATCTTGCCATGAATACTCATGATTTTTCTTTTTAATAGCTGTATATTTACAAAGAGAATGCTTTTTAATGTTCAAAAGAGATGCCTCAGAATTAATTGGAGAAAAATAAACCATGTGAATGCATCTATATTTTTTCTTGCTTTATAACACATTCTAAGTCACTGGCAAAATGCTACAGTTGATTTTGTCTACTCTTATGCTTTCCACAAAATCAAAAGCCCAGGGTATGACTCACATATTTTCCTTTCTGAACTTCAAACAGTAGAATAAATGGGGACATTTGGCCACAATGATATGTAGGTGTCATTTGGTGTAATTGATCTCCTTTCTTATCTCTTCTCTGAAAGAATATTTCTAAGAAATGGTGCTTCCTGAGATTAGAATTAAAATTTATTATTATGGCACAGAGATATATTACAGATAGTTATTTAAAATGTTTAATGATACAGAAATCATTTATTTGTTGTGTGTGTGAATTAAACCCATCACAATGCCACAGGACTAATAATAATGTATCTCCTATTCCTGAAACTTATATTTCTTATACTTTCCAATTTTTGGCTTATTTTTCTTAGAGAGGAGAAAATGTTGAAACAGGGAAAAAAAAAGAGATTAAAATGGGTGAGATGCTTTCCATTCTGTTTAATAAAATCAGTTTTTAAAAATAATACTGAAAGCTTGTAAACTGCCTCTATAGACTGATGGAAAGGATACAGAGAAACATCAGCTGAATTGCATATTAAAAATGACCTATTTCCTTTTTTTTTTCTTTCCCAGTTCTGTTAATTCTTGTACAATGTAACTGCAACTTATGCATCTGAGCTGAAAGAATCTGATCAGTGGCACGTGCTAACCAACCTCGACACTAAGATATTTAGGGCAGCTGTCAAGCACCACAACTATCTTCCATGCTTCTTTTCAGAATTAATTAGTAGAAGAACAGCCTTTAATACACATGTTCTTGCCAAGATGAACTTGGAAGGAATCTTGTTCTGCTCCCCACTACTGCCTGTTCCCAGCAAACCTCTAGAGATAAATGTGCAAAATCTTAAGATATCCACCTCCTGTTACTGCAGGTGTAAGCCAGGAGTGGCAAAAGGTAACATCTAGCAAGTATTTCTGCTGCGACAAAAGAAATCAGCCAGTTGGTAATAATACCTGGCTTCAGAAATCCAAGCAATTAACTATTTCAGTTGATTATATTGAAAATATAGCTACTTGCTCCAAGTACTAATTTAATTTGCTTTAGTTGTATTCAGAGTGTGAATCTGAACTTCTGTCTTGTGCCAAATAATTTGAGGAAGTACTACAGAGGTTTCAAAACTCACCTGTAAGTCTGTGGTTAGAAGGGAGGATTGCCTGCACTACCCTCAGTCTCCATATGCTTCACAGGCTGATGGGACTCCCTTGAAAATTTTCAAGACCTCCCCCCAGACTTTGGCTGATCTTTGAAATACCAGAGGTCTTTCTCAGTACTGCAGCAATCTTTTTTCTTCCATCTCATCCTTAAGCCAAAGGGCACTGACAAAGGAAAATAAATAAATTTAAGGAGGTAGGTTTGAAACTTGAATCAGATTGAAGCTGGTACAGATATTTGGAATAACTTTCCTTTTACCTGAATGGCTGACTAAAATAATTCAGACAACCTTGCTTTTACTGGAGTTGTTTTGCTGTTGTCTCACTTTATTTTAGTGGGTCCACATCAACTTGGTTTTTTTTCAGATCCACTCAATTCCATTTTAGTTCTATGTGTATTTTATCGGTCCTCCTTTGGCTCACATTGTATGTTTTTTCCTGAACAATTTTATTTATTTATTTAAATGCGAACAGATATATTTCAGGATTTTTTTCTAGTCCTGAGTAGTCAAGGAAGTGGAAAAAAAATCTTGTTCACATATTGATACAGAAAACAGTTTCCACTGTAGTCAGACATGAGCTAAGATGACAAGAGTCCAACTCACATCATTTAACTTTAGCTGTCTATAAATTATATGCTCCATCAAAACTGGTCATCTAGGCTTCCTTGATAGCAAAAAGAGAGATGTCAACATCTCCCCATAGCAGTTAATTTAAACTGTTTTATATGCCTTGTTTTTTTAAGATTGGAAAAGTCATCCAGAAGCAAAATTATTGCTCTCTCTTGACTGAAGAGGAAATTTGTATATGGCACTTTTATCTCTTAGAAAACCAACCTTCAGTGAAATCAGTCCAATGGCACAGACAGGAAAGCACACAGGAATTCCATTTCACTCTCCTCACCAAAAAAATGCTTGCATTTGACTTGATTGGCTGTTTTAGTAGCTCCATTTGTCTTTTTTTTTTTTTATTGTGTCCACCTGAGATTCCTGTAATAAAACCATATCATTCTTGACAAACTTTATTCTGAAGGTCTTGCTGTAGTTAATGATGTAGTTCTTACATTCCTGTTCTCTTTTTGGCCTTGTTGCTTTAAAGCACAGTCCTCAATGCAATCATGTCAGAAAAAGGAAAACATGATCAACTACCCACCACCCTCAGGACTTAACAATGTCACAAATGTTGAGTAGAAAATGTTAACTGCCCGTCTCCCTCCCCTCTCACAACACCCTTTCCCTAAATCTGTGGGTACTTGATGCTAGTTAGCTCCTGGTTTGAGGTGTTTTTTTTTCTCTTTTTCCTCCTCAATTTCCATGCCTAATGAGCCTGAGCTGAGTTAATAATGGATGTAATAAGTAATGACTCATTGTTTTGGGGCCTGTGTGTCTCTGTGCGCAGTAGAAGAGGAAGCCAGGGCTCCGATGCCATTTGTTCTGCCATGTCACTTGCCGCCAAGCAATGCCACTCATCAATAAAAGGCAAGATGACGGATGAGTTCATTTAATGGAATTCCTCCGAGTGAGCTGCAGCCACTGCTCTATGTAGGCTTGTTCTCTTGTTCCTTGAGCCTCTCTTTCTCAGTCTCTCTTACCCCCTCTCCTTTATTTTTTTTAAATATTCAGGACAGTTGGAAAGTGTGGCTGGCTGAGACAGCTGCCATTCGTGCCAGCAGCTCCTTCTGCTCTTAACAACTGCTATCCTAAATCAAATCAAGAGCTCTGAGCAGGGAGATTAGATCAGCACCACCTCATAATGACATCCAACAGTATTGCCTTCCCCTCCTCCCTTCTCCTCTCCCACTTCCCTGGTCAAGGTGAGTGTGGAGGGGGGCTGGCTAAGCATTTGAGGAGGAAAAGGGTTTGAGTGTTCTCAGTATGGCCCTGTGCATGCTGAACAGTTAACAAAACCCTGCTCCTTTGGAAAAGTATCAGGCTCTGTCTTCATGCCTAATCTACAGCACTGCATGTTTCCAAAACCCTTATAGATTAGCTAAACAGGGTACTATTTCAGTTCCCACATACATGCATCTGCTCAGAACAATGAATGAGGTCTCCCTGTTCCCAGGTTCTTCTTCTTCCATCTGCTTCTTCTGATTTGCCTTTCCCTATTTTTTTATTCTGAGTATAATTTAAGAAAATAATTTTTCCCATACAATTTATGCAGGTGAAAAATGCTGCTGGACCAGACCTTTAGCTCAGGAGAATCAGGAGAAATTCACAGGTCTGTAGGTTAATGGATGTCTGGTCCCATTAAGTTCAGCAGGTTATGATAAAACATGTCAAGTAGAAGAAAAATCAGGACAACTTTACCCAAAACTGTCTCACATCTAAGTTTCCAATTTAATATGAAACTTTGCTGAACAAGAAATGAAGTTCCTTCCATTCCTGGTAACATAAATAGGGGTAAAACCATCTGCTCTAACTAGTTTTTACCTGTTAGGTTAATTCCAGTACAAACTGGGTATCAGTAGATAACTCAGTTTGTGATGGAATTAATATTTTGTTGAAGCTAGAATAAGAACTTTGTCCATTTACGTTAGTAAATTCAGAAAGTTTATCATGTTGTGTTGCTTTTTCATTGTATGTACATATGTGTGATATATGGTGGGTGTTTGTATATTTACATAAAATAAGTAACAATACTCTGGTTATTTATAATTTCTGGGTAGACACCCAGCTTGGGTGACCTAGCTGTGGTATCACTATACATTTGTTTGAGATATGTTTGATGTGAAAAACCATAATATTTATTTTTAACCCTGCATTTTTATAGTATAATGGTTTGGACTCTGATCACAGAAGGCCAACAATCCAAGTACGCTGCAAAAAAGGCAAACTTACCAATTTTACTCTGTCACAGCTTAACATTTTCTGGGTCACCCGAGCTGAATCTCCCTTTTACTTTGCTTTTGTGAAACCACTTCTGCAGGTGCTAAATCCGGCTCGTGGGGTTCCAACATAGGAAGGATGTGACACTGTTGAAGTGAGTCCACAGAAGATCACAAAGATGCTCAGAGGGCTGGAGCATCTCTGCTATGGAGACTGAGTGTAGAGGGTGTTCACCTGGAGAAGAAAAGGCTTCAGGGTGGCATTAGACACCTTTCCAGTGCCTAAAGGGGCTCCAAGAGAGCTGGAGAGGGACCTTGTCCTGTCACTCTAGGCCCTAGTCCAAAGGGGAATATCTTCAAACTGACATGAGTGTAGGGTTAAGTGAGGTATTAATAAGAAATTATTTACAATGAGGGTGGTAAGGCACAGGCACTGGTTTTCCAGAGAAGTTGTGGCTTCTCTGGAAAACCAGTGCCTCTGGAAAACCTGTGCCTTCCATGAAACATTCAGGTCTGAGTTGGCCAGGACTTGGAGCAATCTGGGAAGGTGGAAGGTGTTCCAGCCCATGGCAGGTGTTTGGACATTGATGGCTTTTAGGGACTCTTGTAATACAACCCAAACTGTTCTAGGATTATGTTGTTCTATGATGACTGTAGTATGGTGTACAAGTGCATACAATTTTAATTAAAAAGAAGATACCCAGATTCAAGAGATTTTTGCTCTTTGAACAACTAAACAACTGTAGGTTTGTGCAAATTTTCATGTCAATGTAGCTTTTTTTTAAGTATCAAAAATCTGGGAATGAGAAGCAATTCCCCAGTGTCAAAACTGGCTAAAGAGAAGGTGTTGGAAACTGCAAAGCTTCATCTTTGTTTTCTTGTTTATCATGATAGTGCCTTGGACATCACTAAGAATGACATAGGTATGAACTTTAATTAATCAGTGGGAAAGGGGTAAAATATACTAGGGTGGATAACTAAAAGGACACTCTCGTGGAAGGAAATATTTTCTTTGGTCTGTAGCACATCTAAGAGTGCTAATTAATATCTTAAGCAGTCAGCATGGGAGACTGTTTTATATTTCCTAGAGCATGAGTGCACATTAGACTCAATCTAGCTGCCTTGGAAAAGATTGTGGGTTTTTTTTGAGAAGGGTGTATATAGGTAGCTTAGCAAGGAATAAAGGAGGATATTCAATATCCCATAGACAAAAAGTGTATTAAATAAACTATATAGTAATATACAAAAGTATATTAAAAATCCTATGGAGTATAGACAGCCAAGAAAGAGATTAACAGAGCATCGCATTTTATTGCTGAGCACAAATGTTCCATTCCTTTCTCTGAGCTCCTAATCAGCATTTTTCATTATTTCCCTTCCCCTGTATTTGGCTCCTGTGCCTCAGTGCCCATAGCAACACTTCCAGTAGTGTTAAAAACTGCAACCACATTCCCAGGCTGAGAGCTTTGCCAAGGCCTACATTTGATCCAGCTAGGAGCACATGCCCGCTCGGTGGTACAAGGTCATAATAATAATTCTCCCTTCAGGGGCAAACAGTCTTAGGAATGATCCCCCACTATTATCCTCTACTATCTTGGCTCATTTTGATCTCAGTTGTTATTAAGCTCATTTTATGCTGCAGTAGGAGCAGCTTGTTTACTTACAGAAATGGTTATTCAGAAAGTGGATGTCTACAACGAGACCAGAAGCCTGTGTGAGTGTGTGTGTTCAAGTGTGTGTGTGTGTGTGATATATGTAGGGAGAGAAAATTGGTTTGTTTTAGGGACACACCATTCCTTTGAACTCCACAAAAATACAAGCCCTTTCTTTGATGGGCTTTCCTTTGGTTTTGGTTTGTTTCATTTTTGCCTTGCCCCAGTTTTCTGTCTGTAGCGTCTAATGTACATTTCAATGGATGGGAATGATGACAGAAGGCATTTTCAATCCCTTGAGGCATCGTTGCAGCCTCTGAAATGCTTTGGTACTGAAGCATTCTGAAGAGAATGAAAGAAATCTTTCATTCTTCTTTTATTTTTCTTCTCCCCCCACCCCCCCTTCTACTTATATCGAGATGGAATTTCAGTTGTTGGGGAGAGAGAGTGGGGTTTTCTTTTGATTCTAAATGGCATCTTTTTCCTCCCCAGCCATTCTCTTGATTGAGTTTTTTTCTCATTTCCCCCTTCCTTCTCCATTCCCCAAATTTTGACCAGGCTGTGGGTCCCACTACTGAGCACTCAGTCGTACAAATGAATACTCCATCACAACTGTCTCTTCATCCAAAAGAGTCAGGAGAATATTTAAGTTTATTACAATGAAGAAACATGGTTAACAGGAACACTGGGGGTCAAGCTGAGTGTTGGAAATGGGAAAGTAGCAGAAACTGTTGGCAGAGAAGACAGCAGAAGGACAACTGGATGCTTTTGTAGTTGACTACAACAAGAAGAGAGATAGCTGTACGATTGCATTTGTCACTGACTCAAACTTAACCAAAATATTTACAAGGTTGACAAAAAGAATCCACAGCAGGATTTGAGCCAGTAAATAAAAAAGACTTCCCAAAATCTTTGTAAATGAAGGAAATCACTTCAGGTGAGGCACCAAGACCCAGCAACCAAGTCACTTCTGTTTGAAGCTAAAGCACTTTTGTTTGTGCAATTGGTGGTGGTGGTCCCAGTGTATGCTAAAACAATGTATAGATTTGAAAATAACACTGACATGGATCTGGATATAGCCTGTAAGCTGGCTCACAAGGTCAGAACTCAGTATCAGATACAGATAATATCTGCAACATCGGTGGTCAGTTCCCTTCTCAGATCTAGTGGGAGAGAGAAGTCAGTCTCCTTTTGTATTCAGATTTCTGCTTGTCACTTTTCTGTAGAACAAATCATAAGGTCAGAGAGTTTTCTTGACTGTTGTGTTTCATCCAACTAGATTGCATCATTATGACAAGAATGTTTAATTTCCAGCATGAAAGCCACCCTGTTTACATAACCGTAATATTTCACACGTATGTATTTGCAACTAAGCATGCAAAGTAGGATAAAGCTGTAGATAGTTTCTTAGTCTTTGTGTGGATGAACAGAGGTGGTAAGAACAGAGCAGTGCTGATCATTTGTCAAATGGCTTTGTGTGTTCTGGGTGGTCTTGAAGACACTGACATGTCATAATCATATTGATAGATAATGGCCCTGTATAGCCAGGATAACATCCTTCTTTTTTCAGTCTGTTCTTTTATTTCAAATCCTTTCCACAAAGTTTAACAAAGGTTAACCTGCGGTAGCACAGCATTTCTTCATCTTTATTTTTAAGGCAACTTAGGGATTTATATAGTTCAGATACGATTTTGACAAATACATAAATCAATTTATTTCTATAATATCTCTGTGTTAATACACATGTGCAAACACATTCGTTGTAAGACCTACCATACATTTGAAAAAAAGGATGGTTCTGAGCTATTCTGTCTCTCCACTTTTTTGCAAAAAAAATCCATGTCTGGCTTGTGTGTTAGAAAACTTGAAAAAAAAGGCATCTTCCTTACTCATATGAAAATATACCAGCCTCAATTTCTAATCTGTTACACATTTTGTACTATATTCCTTAGTCATACAATAGTGTTTTTTAATTTACTCCACATACACTGTTCATAACAGCTGCTTCATATTCTTAAGTCCATTTGCACCTTCCTTTACATTGAACATAAGCTTATTACTTACAACAGTTTCCCACTTAAACTTGACCGCTTAGCAGAGCGATCCAGAAGAAAGCTAGATGTGATCTCTACCTATGTCATTAAAGTGGCCATATTTGCAAGCTAAGATTGTTCTCTACTCCCAATCACATGGTTTCATTGAATTTTTCGGATCCTCAAGTTTCTTCTAGCTCTGCAATGTGACTCCACATTCATGGCGGACAATCAACAGAGTGAATTTCTCCATCCTCACCATCAGCTGCAAGACCAAATTCACACTAATGGCTCTGTGACCAACTAAAGGAGCCCAGGCACTCATGAAGAACATCAAGTTAATTGAATGCATCAGGAATATTGCATGCAAGTAGATGAACTCCTTTCAGCTTCAGTTAGTTAAATGTTTGCAAAATATATTAATTTAATTCTAATGTGCATGCAAAAAGAAAATGCAACACCCAACAGCTATGAAAATTTTTATGCACAGTTTCCTTATTTACCTTCCATGTCCCTGTGTCTGAAGAAATAATGAAATTATCATATACCCCAATCTAAAATAGATTATTTTTTTTATCTTCTTGGGGTTTATTCCCACCTTTCTTCCTTCTTTGCTGTGCTTTATGTGATGTACGGTTCATTCCTATTACCTCTTTATAGCTGTTTTGTTAAAGTTCATACCACAAAGACCTGTAAAAGAAATTTATGACTCTTGGGTTTTCAGCAAATTCTAAATAACCATAACATGAACATGAAACATTAATTAAAGACACTGGAGTCTAAGTTATAACAGAGATGCTGACATTTAAGCCCATTGTACCATGTAAATTAAAAATGGTATGACAAACAGTGAGTAATTTGATGGTCAGGGGTTCATATAGATAGCTTAATATCTTTGTCATGAAAAACAGTCTGTCCTTGGTTTAACCCATACTGAACAACCCAGGGGTCTGGTTCATAAAGCATGACACTGCCTAAACATTTTTGCAGTAATTCATGCATCAGTCTGAGACTAAAGTCAGACTTAGTCTCATCAGTCCTCAAGACTAAACAAATGCACAGGAAATTTGTGAACTAAATGCACTAACGCAAAGATAAATTCAGTGTGTCAGTCTTACCTCTGGTTTGGCTACCAAGACTTAGGCATTCTTGCCTAGAAAATCCAATTACACACATTTAACACATTTTTCAAATCTGTTTAATTGATCATTAGTTTAGTTAACACAAGTCTTCCACAATGTATCTGTACCTCTGAAACCTCAAATTGCTGGTCACAGTAAAGACACCCCTTGTCTTAATCAACCTACAACAGAAGAGCCAACACATGTTTTTCAAATTGTGGAACATGCATGCTTATATGTTCTTTACGTTCATATAAGCAGTGGTCTAGCATACCCAAATAGTTACTGTTGAGTTATTTCATGACATCTCCTTAACCAAAGCAGATCTGAGTGCCTGAGCAGGGCACAACAGTGAGGCTGGAATAGAATACCTCTAATAGTCCCATAACCATTCTTTGATTCTGTGATTTTATAATCAGTGGGAATGCAATTTTCTTTATGTTATTCCTCATATGCTAATGATATGAGGAATATACACATGAGATACATAGATATCTAGAGCAGACCAGGTCACAGAGTCATGGAAACACAGAATCATTTAGGCTGGAAAAATTCTCTAAGAACTTTGAGACCAGTCCTTAACCTAACACTGCTAAGCCAAGTTTCCTTGTCTGCTGAATACCTCCAAGAATGATGACTCTGCTACTTCCTTGGGCAGTCTGAATCATGGAACAATTCAGGCTGGAAGAGACCCCAGGGGGTCATCTAATCCAATTTCCTACTAACTCTACACTCACTTTGATAAGGGTCTTCAGGGGCTTCTCTGATTCCCTATAAAATCCTAAAAGTACTGATACCTTATCCTTACAATTAAAACAAAAGTAGTGAATTTGAACAAAATGTGGCTGTCAGAGGAGTGGTTCTTCAGGTTACAGGCCATGTATATATTCTTCCTCCCTTGGAAATGACAGCTGAAAAAGGAGATATAAGGGAATCTAGGTTATCTGAACATTCCTCACAATTTTCATGAAGCAGGAATCAGGTCCTGTGTGTTAAGCAAGGAAAAATAATTTTCTAAAATAATTGCCTCAGCTGCTTGTAAAAGGGAAATGTACTCTTAATTACATACTTAATTTTGACTCTACAGATAGTTAAATTATAAGTCTCGTCAAGCACTTAATTAAATATTTTGGTAAAATGTAACCAAGAGAAAACCTGAGACAAAATCAGCAGTTATTTCTTGTGCAGAACCAGAAAATGGGTCCAATATTGGTGATGAGTCCCTTCCAACTCGGAATACACTATGATTCTAGGAATCTAAGTATACTCAGAAAATTCGTTTAAATTCAGTCTAGAAAGAGAAGTACCTGTATTTTTCCAGGTTCTATATTCTCATAATGCTTCTTGCACTAGTTGCTGAGCTGGATTGGCATGCTACAAAGACTTTTCTACTGAAGAATCTAAAGATTAGAACTGGAAAACAAGGAAGTTGTCTTCATAACTTATTCTGAGTTCTTCACCTTTACTTCAGATTTGTTCCATCACTTTCCTTGCCTATACGTCCTGCTTTGTGCAGTTATTTATTATCACTAGTTCTGTAATTTCAGCTCCCAAATTGAATACGATGTTCCCTCCAGTGGAACCCTCACCTTGATAAATTGCCAAATAGTAATTATTATTCCTTACAGAGCCTGAGATATGGAGTCATGGCTGTAATTTCTAAGGCTTGAGTGCCAAGAAATTTATGCTATACTTCTCTTCATCAGAGTTTTCATCTGAGATCATATATCAAGCCCTTTCCTTTGATGATATGATTAAGATAATTCCTCTATGAAGTTCAAGCCTCTGTGAGATATTCAAGAAGGAACCTGATAGTTCTTAAGCCTTATTTGCCTCCCCTATGAATATCAGCAATGTATGAAGGGAAAAAAGCACACAGACATGATGTCTGATGGTTTCAAATGCTCCTAATTTTTTAATGTTAATTATTACATTAGCATCTGCTAGCCTCAAATATAGGTCCTCCCTTTTTGTGAATGTAATATAAAACTAAAGGAAAAAAACAATCTCTTCCCCAGTAATCTTCTCCATATCAAGATTTATTTTGTTTGCATGTTTACTTGTTTCTTTTCTATTTTTTATTTTAAATTAAATATTGGTCTGAAATTTTTTAAGCCCATTTATTGAGATGATTATTTGAATTCTGACTGGGCCCAGTTGAAAAGGGTTCTTTTGTGAAGATTGTGCATCACATCCCTCCTGGGAGAAGGAAAGAAAAATATGATGTATGTTTTAACACAAATAATCCCCATTTTCTCACTGGAATGCAGGGAGCATTACACACATCTAGGTATGTACAGCAAAATTGACATGCTGTTCGAATTTGACTGTAGTGTATTATTTTGGCACTCCTAGTCTGAAGACAACAGGTAGTTTGGGAAATAGTATACTGTTATCCCCATTTTACAGACCTCTATCTAACGGTTTACAGTGATCTGTGTTGATTACTGCTGGTTTCAGGAGAGCAAGATATTCTGTAGTAAGGGTCTGTGGAACAGTAACACAACATGAACTTGTCCTAAGCTTTCCAGTTTCTGACTAGCTTATGCACTGAACATGAATGTTTATGTTCTGTTTTATAAGTATTCTTATCCTTTATTCAGTACTTTTGAAATTCTCATTTGGAACAATATAATATGCTTGTTTCTTCAATATCCTCTAGCAATAATGTAAGGATTGATACTAAATCAGTCAAAGTGTTACTGTCCTGCGGATACAAGCATGCTCTATACAGATGTTTTCTCATGAATATAAAATATATTTATTTTTAAAAATTAACTGTTTCACTACTGAGATGTATAGGAGACTCAGCCTCCTATTACTTCCAAACACCTGCCCAAATAGTCTTCCCACATAAGAACAAACTCATTCCATCAGCAAGGAAGTAGATAAAACATCTCATACATGCAGTGTTCAATTTAAGTTAAAAAAAAAAAAAAAGACTATTACAGTGTTATATCCTAATCTTAATAATATGTACATAAAAGCTTTCTTCCTGTTATGATCCTGTTTTATAGGCTCATTGTTGATGACATGGCCTTACTGTCCATGTACAAGACAGATGAACACATTTCTACCACAGTCTCCACTACTTTCATAAACTGTGATTATAGATTGAAATGGTGTATGCCTCATTATTTATTTATAGCTCTGAATATTTCTCAAGGATATTTTTCCTCTATTTTGTGTTATTTTGTTTTAACAAAGGTGAAAGACTGTAGAAAACCATGCAAGCAATCCAAAGCCCTTTCTTTCACCATGAAATGGCTTGATGTGTATCATAGTGTCCTTTCTTCAATAAGCATTATTTCCTGGCACAGCAAAATCTCAGTAAGTCATCACTTTGCTCAATGTTTAGGCTTCAAGTCATCAAATCATTTAAACACATACTTAACTTTAGTGCCTGATTAAGTGCCACTGGAATAGGATTTAAGGACTTGCTTAAAATTTAGAGGGTGTTATCATGCTTTGCTGAGTAAGGATGAAATGCTAAATTGAAATCATATTTATGTTGGAGTTGAAACTATTTCCAAGTTTACTAAAAAAAGAAAAGAAAGCAGTTTTGATCATATTATCTGCATGTTTAACTGTTTCATTCTCCTCTTCTTCCCAAAAAAGTGTTTGGACCTTTTATTTATAAAACCAAATGTTGTTCCAAACCTGATCAACCAGCAGAAGGAAATTTGTAAGCAAACTGATGTGAATAAATTATATTCTTTTGCTGAAGGGATAAATTTTCATGGTGAATGCTGTGCTATTATGTGAGAGGAGAAGAAGACATTGAGAAAAATCATGCTTGGGCTCTGCTGGGAACAAGAGGAAGCCTTTTCATCTCTTGGGGAAGAAGATAGGACTTGAAGGCACAGGTTGGTAGCATATGAACAGAAGATTCATTCTAATTTAATTTCCAGACTCAGTCATCTTGAAGGCATGAGCCCACTGGAAAACATTCGTCATTGGACCTGATGAAGCGAAGGCTCAGAATATATTTGTATGATTTCTTTGCAATTGTGTAGCAAAACAGAAGCCGATGCCAAATCTAGCTCTAAATCTAGCTCTAGAGGAAATGACTGGGCATTGTTTATCATGACGGAGAAAGTTTTTTAAAGGATCTAAAAAAACCTTACAGAAAAATAAAAACTACATTGACTGTGGTCTACATTGATATAATTAATTATTTTCTAAATATTACCAAAAAAAAAACCAACCAAAGATAATCCTAAATATACAGTTATGAAGACAAATAAATATCACCAAACCATTCCATGTGGCCTCAGAGAGCATTTTTTAAGGAATTTTCTTCCAAACTTGTCTTTGGCACCTTAAATTTTGAAACCTTTTAGATGCATCTATCATTATCACCTGTATACATCTGAACTCCTTCTCTACCTGTTTATTTTCAGGCCCCATGCACCAATTTCCCTATTCCTCTGCCTAACTGGATGTGGATACAGGTAGCTTGATCCACCATTTGATGCCAACAAAATTAATCTTGAGATAATTTCACTTAGAAGAGACTTGGCTTGGAGCAAGCCAAGATTCTGGAGAGCTGCTTGGTCTAGCCCTTTTTTCACCAGGGTTGCAAAACACCCCCCTGCCGCTGTGTATTAACTGTTGGGCATGGTGAGGTTGTGGGCAAAATCCCTCCATGACCTGGCAAGGGCAGTATTTCAGTTTAAGGTCCCTGTTACTCAATCATATTGTTGGGGCTGGGAGAAGGGAAAATGCAGACTGAATTTTCTTGTCTTTACTCCCATTTTCTTTTTCAGTGTATTAGTTCATACTTAGAAGTATTTTTAACTAGTATTCCTAAGACAAGTTTGGGAGCATTTCGATTGATCAGCAGCATGATTACTATTTGTATACACTGCTGGGATGGAAAAAGCCAGTTATGATTCCTGCTATTTTGGTTATTGTCAGTATTGTCAGAAAGAGATAAAGATTTTTTTCTGTCTAATACTTATGCTCTTTTTTTCTCTCCCCTGTCCTTCAAGAAAGGTTTATTTTTATTTATTTTTATTCTATCCAACAGTGGCAGCTGATTTTGAAGTGTTGGACTATTATCTGGGGTGGGGGGTGGGGGGGAGGGTTAGGATGTTAACAGTTTTTGCAAAGAGGATAAAATCAATGTGACATTTCCAGAACAATGCTAGATAAAAATGATGAGTGATCTTTAAAAACACAAGGCTAATTTTTAAAGATGTCACTAGTGTACTATTTCAGAGTTTGTCAAAGATAAAGCAATAAAAGTTATAGATACAGAAACTAATAATATTTCACTGACTAAACTATAGATAAGCAGGATGTATAGTATACAAGTCCTGTATTCTTCTAAATATAACAGGATATAAATGCTGCAGAGAGGGACAGAATTAAATCTAGTTATTTTGGGTGATTTGATTAGATGGGTCTAAGGCTATGACCTTGCAATCAGTTGTTCTGAAAAGGACTTATAGACTGGCATTTTATACTATCTATGGAGGATTCACATGGGTTGAAGTGATTGTGGTTTGATGGTCAAGTTTTATGAGTCACCTGAACAATATAATCGTGCTTTTAAAGCTATTAGTATGTCATGCTGTGAGTGCAAGACTCACTTTAGAATGATGGGACGATGTGTCTCTTGCTTTGAAAGGGTTCTGGGTTTTGATATACACCCTCCTTTAGTGGACTTTTGGCTATAAGAACCTGTGTCCATAAAGTGTGGGAGACTCATGATTTCCTGCAGCTGACACAGACTTTAACAACAACTTGTGTGGACATGTATTATTACTTCTGCAATGGTTCCTGGTTATTTCATTAGCAAGCTATGGATGAAAGTCTGGTTCTGGAGGTAAAGATCTTCACCATTTGATATCATTGGTGAAGTGTTGTCAAATCAGGGAGCTGTATCTGCTTTGTTCCTAACAAGGTTTCACAGTCAGGAAGAGCTGGTGTGACTCAGTTGTGCAAACCTGGAATGAGCCCTTTGGTTAGCATGGAGAAAACAGAAGCAAGAAATGTTCAGTAGTGGGGTTCTTGCAAGAGAACTTGACCTAAGTATGTGACTAAACCAAATTTAATAAACGGAGAGGTATGGACATCTAAAATTTAACATGCTATGCATCCAGAAAAAAGGGAATTGATAATAGCAAATATTTGCCAGTTACTGGACACAAAAAAAAACATGGCTTCTAATGATCTTGGCAGAATTATAGAAATTAATTTATATATAACATTGAAAAAGGTGTTCCATTGCCAAATATGGGAGCTCTGTGAAATTTCAGTAAACAATATTTCAAGAGATACTCCAAGAAATTCAACTGATTTGAACATATCTCTGAATAATATATTAACACAGTTCTAGTTCAACTTACATAGTGTAGAAGTAGCTGCAAACCAGATGTCAACATTTACCATGTCCAAATAGATAGCCCATTTTGCAGTCGGGAAATATTTGAGTTAGCAAAAAGAAAGAGGAAAAGAATCACACATAGCAGTTTAAACATGGTGTTAATTTTACAACCTCATTTTGGGGGAAAAATAACTTCACAATTTAACTGCAGATTAAATCTGATCTGATTCCATTCTAATCATCTCATTAGAAGCAAATGAACATAAATTGTGAATCAAAAAAAGGGTGTGGAAAGATTTATGACACATCCTCCCATTACTATACTATAGACACAAACATTAAGCAAAATATGAGGAAAAAAGGAAGCACTAAGAACCAGTTTAAGGTTTTGTTTAGCCTTTTGCAAATCTATGAAGAGTCACAGTCTTATCTGAGAGCTGGAAAATTGATCAGTCTTCAAATTAAAGAATCATAAAATATCATACTAAAGAGATAGGTCTCATTTTTCTACATCACGTTCAAAAACAGGTGTAAGAAGGTGTAAGACTCAGTGTGGGTAGATATTGGGATTAATTCTGATATTATGCACTAGTTACACTTAGTTCCAAAGCACTGCAATTCATTCAAAATGTTTCTAAATGTCTACTTAACTATAAAATGTGTGTGTTTCACACAATCCACATTTTCTGAAACTTTTGAACAGCATATGTGCATAATAATGGGATAGTCTGCTCAATCTCAGCTTCAGGGGTTTATCTTCAAATATTTCAAAGCATGTGATCTTTAACAGAAAGTACCTTTCCTTCCTCCAGGATTTTTTCTATGATTTGAAAAGAAAAATCATGTGTACGTTACCTCACGTACACATTTCTCTTGGTCCATTATAAACACTTACCTCAGCTTACACATGACAATATGCATATGAAACATTTTGTAGCAATGTTAAAAGCAAAATAAATTGATTTATTGACAGTCTATTCAAGGGAGTCCTATACAACATGTACTTATTACACAAACATGTGTCTTTGAGTTCACAAATATTTGGACATATCAGAAATTTTCCTTGCTTTTGCTCCTCCCACAAATGTTACAGAAGGCCAAGGAGAACTTGCTTAAGGAGAACTCCTGCTTAATATTTTCAGGCCTAATATGAAAATCTTCAGAAATGTGATGCAGCAGACAGCAGGAAAGGGAGAGTAGTAGGGAAGAAAATATGCAGAAGGCAGAAAAACTCCAGAAAATAATTGCTAAGAATTGTTGTCAGTATGTATTGACCATCTGGGAAATGAGAGGCCTGCACATCATTCACCTTTTGTGGAATATGAAGAATCTTGACATGATCACAGTTGTACTGCTAAATGTAATATTGTGTTATAAAGCAAAATAGTCCAGAGATTCCCAAATGTAAACATATTAAATTTATATTCCTTTGTTGTTTTTTTTTTTTTTAAATATGGCCAAGAATAGCCTAACTTTTCTTCTCTTACTTTCTTAATACCAATGGGTACATCATTTAACCTGAAACTTAAACAAATAAATAAAAAACAAATAATAACATAGACAAAGGTAGACACCAAAGAAACACAAATATGAAAAAAGTGAAAAGATAATATGAATTGGTGAAAAATAATGTATTACTACTGAAACCATATGGATATTTTGTTTTGTAATAAAATATGATGTAAAATCTCATTTAGTACTAACGTCACCAGAATTCTCTATAATTTGGTGCCAAAGTTCTATTTGTGGGGCATAAATTACTTCAGAAATCTCTAGAAATTCATCAGTAATACTGTATCTGAGACCAGACTTTAAAATATTAAAAAAAAAAAATCACTTTGAATAAGACATTTAATTTAATTTTTAAGCATACACCACAGGACAAACAAAAATAGTTTATAGGTCATAGTAAATAGGAAAACTCAAAAACCAACTATATTTTAGTTTGTGAATTAAAATAATTAAAATTTTGATTATTAATTTACAGTGTGCATCATCTTCCCATTGAAAATACCCTAGTTTTAGGAAACAGCGTTATCTTCAAGGATCTGTCCAAGGAAAAATGCCTATATACTTTGATCAATCAATAAAAAGCAGGGTCCAAAGGGTCAGGAAGAACCGTTGTGTTCCCAAATTAATAAGAAAGACATTCCTTTCTACAGGACTGGCCATCTTAGAAGATTGTCTCCAGTGCACCTTAGAGACCTCAGTTTCAGGCTGGCTTGATGTCTTAATTGAATTGCCTTTGCTGTGGAGTGGAGAAAACAAAGCCTCAGAGACTTTCCCAGACAGAGAGAAAGAGGTGAGTGAAGGGAATCCATGATACCTGCTCAATAAAAAGGGATCATTTAACTCCAGTCTGACAATCAAAAAAAAAAAAAAAAAAAAAAGGGGAGGGAGGAATTTATTGACCTCTGGTGATAAATTTCACAGTGTGTGTATGATACACAACATATGTAATTACAATAATTACTGCATGACCTTATTCTTACCTAGCTCTTCTCATTATTATGGCTCAGAGCAGCTTATTTAGAAAGTTTCCCTCAGTACTCTGTTATGCAGAGAAATGACTTGATCAAGGTCACCCATCAGTCAGTGACAGAGCAGAAATTAGACTTTGGACTCTTTTCATGTAATGCTATATCTTCCAGACTAGAGCTTTATTTGTAGATACATGTAGATGATAACATGCATATGTGTACTGTATCTTGATATTACCTATGAACAGGCAATCCAGGATATCTTCTCGTCTTATAATTATTCTCTCTGCCAACACCAGCTCCTGTGTACTTTTACACAGTCTAAATCTGTATTCCCTAATTTTTGTCCCCAGCTACCTTAGAGATGTTTTCAAAGGTCAAAGAGCCAATACTTCTCAGCAGTGGCAAAAATACAGCGAAGGATGGTGGGGAAACATTGCTCTTTGTGAGTTTCAGATTGGGTACTAGGAAGGTTATGAAATCTTCATTTCTGCATATTTGCAGCACTTGTTTAGGAAAAACCATGTCTGACCTCTCCTTGTGTGGGTTTTAAGCAGAATGTTAGAAGAGATGACCTCCAGAGGTCTCTTTTAATCAGCCTTTTTGTGATTATAGAATCATAAAACTCTTTGTGTTGGAAGGCACCTTTCAAGATCATCTACTAGAAGCCCTCTGCAGTGACCAGAGACATCTTCCATTACCTTAATTTCCTCAAAGCCCTATCTAACCTGACGTGTATTGCTTGCAGCTCTGAGGCATCCAATGCCTTTCTGGGCCACCCTATTCTGGGAAACCTGTTTTACCACCCACCAGGTAAAAAACTATTACCCCTGTTCCTAGCACAACAGAATGTGCTGCAAAATTTGCACCACTCTTTGTATGAGCACCCTTTACCTTCAGGATGATTACAAGGGCTACAGTGCTGCTGATTCTACACTATTCCCAGATGGCCTCTCCTTTTGTGTCACATGGCTTTCCTCCCTCACTGACATCCTAATCCCTTCTGACATGGTGCTGCTCTCTTTTCTTGTGTGCCTTTCTCAGTCATCTGCATGACAAAATGGAGTTAGCATCTCCCAGCACTGAGCTCCTGCGCACACAATATTCACCACAGTGTGCTACAGCCTTCCTGGCCATACAGATAGCTTAGCAACAGAAACCACGGCTGCCCATTGCTGAGGCAAATGCCATGGATATCTTTCTGTACCTATCAAACAAATTATAGCCATCTTCAGGTGAGTGGAAGCAGACGCTGAGGTGGGAAAAAGGGGTAAAAGATGTCTCAGTACCCCAGAATTGTGTCTTGTCGTGTGCCTGCTAACCAAAATATCTAGAGTTCTTATGCTAAGAAAACTGGTTTGCATGCCTTTGAAGACTGAATTAGGACATTTTATAGCACAGAATGCAAATAATCAGGTAATTGACTCTGTAGATGTACAGTAATTGCAGCGTAATTAGAATAATTACATTTTACCTGCAGGACATGCACTTATGGCAGGTTGTATTTGTATTAAATATTCAACATATACATTCCAGACCAATTCATCTTTGCAGCAGTTCTATGAAGAAGTCATTGGATACATTACAGGGATGAATTTAACTTAAGTACTTTATCTTGTGCAAGTTACCGTCTTGACTGATATTCCCATTTTCCCAAAAAAATATCTTTTTAGGATAATTTGGTGACGAAACTTGCCTAGCCTGGGAGCAATTAATCTACTCAAAAATTAACTTCAAGTCATTGGAATAACAGGTGAACACAAAAGTACAACAACCAGGTAATCACTCACTGCAGTGAGCAATCAAGCAGTTCATTCTCTATTGAACACAGACCAAACTTTGGGGTCAGGCCAAGGCCTTAACTCCATCTGCTTTGTACTAATGAGGAAAGGAAAAGCAACCAAAAACCTGCCTGAAAAGAGTAACTATAAATACCCCTCACTGCGCCAGTGTTTTTGAGTGCCATGGGTCTGCTACCCTTGTCTCTCCTCTGTGTGCCCTCTTCCCTTGGCATAAGGACAGGAACCAGCCGTGACAAAAGCAGCAAGGGCTAAGGGATAATGTGTAGGAGGAAGGATGAGTCAGTGCTTAGGGCAGAAGTTTGGGATGCTTGCAGACCTGGGTTCAGGTCCTTGTTATGCAAAAATCTTCCCCCATGATCTTGTCCAAATCACTTATAATTAAACCTAGAAAATGTCCTGGTAGAGGTAAGTAAAGCAGGTAAGAAATACTCAGAACTAATGAGAGTTTAAAATTTCAGTATTATATCTAATGAGCTTGAATTGTGAGAAACAGAGCCAGTAGGCTAAGCAGAGTGATAGTAAGAGAAAATAATAATTTGGGCAGCATTCCTCCAGATATATAACTTGTTTAGAGACAGATATGGCTGTCCCAGGAGTAGAAACTGTTCTACTTTTGCAAAATACCAGCCTGTTTTCTGGAACAAGGAATAACACCAATGCTTTTCTACTTCCAACTTCTGTACCCTTGTTGCTCAGTTAAAACACCTTGGGAAGAAAAAAAGAAAATAATCTGACCCTGGAAACTGCCTCTGAGGTTAATAGGGATGAGATTAAAATCCTAGAAACACTAAGGTTGGAAATTATCTTCAAGATCCTTGAGCTAAACCATGAACACTAAACCGTGTTCACCACTATGCTATATTCCCAAGTACCACATCCACCAGTTCTGTGGCCAAACAGTTCCTTTCAAGCACTTCCAAGTATGGTGATTCCAGCACTCCCCTGGGCAGCCTGTTCCAATGCCATGCCTTCAGTGAAGATATTTTTCCTAATACCCAATCTAAACCTCTGCTGGTGCAGACTGAGGCTTTTTCCTCATTTTTGGTCACTTGTCATGTGGGAGACAAGTGGGAAGAGACCAAGCCCCATCTCACAACAGTGTGAGAGGCCCCCTGAACCACTTTTTTCTCCAGGTTGAGCCCTCCCAGCTGCCTCAGCTGCTTCTCATCAGGCTTGTGCTCCAGACTCTTCCCCAGCTCTGTTGCCCTTCTTTGGAGGCACTCCAGCACCTGAAAGTCTATCTTTTGAGCGCCCCAGAGCTGAACACAGGATTTGAGGTATGGCCTTAACAATGGCCTCAAGATGCAGCAGCGGGAGCAAAATCCTCAAACAAAAGTACACCAAATCCCATGGCCCACTTGTTGCCTATCTGTAAAGTTTGCTTCCCTTCAGGCAGAACCAAACAGACCCCACTGTGCTGAAAGCCAGGTGCATGTCATATAGTACATGTCATATTTGCCCTCCCAACCATGCAAGCTAAGCTGCATTAAAAGACATTTTGGCTGTCATGATAGAGGACTCCAGTACTCAGCCTACATTAGAGACACATGAGGGAAGTATAGTCATGGCAGAACACTCATGGTCTTGGGCTTAACAAAGAGAACACTGTGGTCAAATAGCCCAGTGGCTATCAGACAGGTCAGATATTTCCAAACAGACTAGAAAAACAGCAGATATCATAAATACTTTGTCTCAGAGCTCTCTTAAAATTTTTGATCTCTGCTTCAGATCTGACTGCAATTCCAACAAACACTAATGAAAAAAATGAAAGAGAGCCAGGTCATATTGAGACAAAGTTCTTTTAGCCTTGTTCGTGATGACAAGTGCCCAACTTAGTTCAGAAACTTTTACTGTGAAGTGGTGGACTATGACATTATTTGGCATTCTTTCTCTTCCTTTGCAAATTTTTAGTCCTCCATTAAGCTTTTGTCTCATGTTTTTCAAAAAGTTTTCCAAAACATTTTTTTCCTGCTCCAATCTCCACTGTTGCTCTTTCTGGAGGTGTCCATTCAGCATGCTAATTTCCCTGGGTGTGTGATGAAAGAGTTCCTCCAGAGCCTCTTAGATACTAGTCCTTTCTTAGCTAATTACCCTGTGCCAGTTACTGGAGTTATGGGGCCTCAGGGTGATCATTTTGTTGACAATGTGTGGCAATAACCATATAATCACAGCACAGTTATGGAGCATTTATGGAGTTACTTATGTTGTGTCATAGATGAAGTTAGCAAATGTAATTTACCTCTCAGCACTAAAGAGGATAGAGTCTTAAGGTCAAAGGCTGAGGTTTCAGTAAAAACTTCATTTTTTAAAGCTGCTTTTAGAAGAGCAAATTCTCTCAAATCAGAAAAAAATATTTTGTTGGACTTCTCTTTAATTTTTGCTTCTATAAGCTCTAAAATTCCGATCCAAATTTGCCAACAGGAAATTAACTTTCATATGGTGAAGGAAGATCAATAAAAAAAGCAAATCTTCATAAAACTTCCCAGAAAGATTCTTGAACCCAAATATTCTACATAAATAAATAAATAAATAAATAAATGCATTCATACATAAAAATGTTCCTCATCAACATCTATCTGTCTCTTGACACCACTTATCTGTTCATATAAAACTCCTACCAGGTGTAGAGTGATTAAGAAGACCAAAAATAAAACCATTATCTATCAAGCTAACATTTCCTCACATCATCTGCAGCGGCACATTGACTGCCGCCTGGATGCTCAATCATTTCTGGTGTTCTAAGGTGGCATTTGGACAGGAGACACTCTGCCACAGATCAGAAGAGGGATAGGACTTTAGCAGAGCGGTGCATAAGCACCCAAGAAACCTGATGGATAAGGAAAAGGGGAACAGCATTTACAAAAGATGTCATCCAGGATAAGTCAAACAGAGCAGAAGAGGGGCAGGATTTGGAAGTCTTATCAGAAAGAAAGCATATAATTCCTAGTATCACAAAGTCTTTTTTTAAAGATTGGTGTGTGCATATATATGGTAATGGCATACTCAAGGGATGCATATGCATTTTGCCATATTACCATATATACATATGCATATATATGTTTATATGCATACAAACACACAAAACCTCCCAACACAGACCAACCCATAAATTTATAAATATACAATGTGTTTCCCTTTTCCAATAAAAGAGGATATAGGCTCCTAGACCAACTTTCATATATGGCAGCTTAGAGCAAAAATGTTTTATTCATGAATGATGTTTTTTTTCTTTTTTTTTCCTTTTTTTTTATAAACACATAAAAATGTGAAACAATAAAAGTGATATATACCTAATAATGAGTGAGCCAATAAACCCCACCAGGCAACTTAGCTTTGGAAGTGGAAAAATTGACTTTGTATAACAAATTGCAGAATTATTAATCCTGTTTGAAACCCTTTTTATATCAGACCATTTACTTTAATTCTTGCTACTTTCAACATTATCATACATTATGCATTTTTTCTTTGTAATTTTTTTCTTTCCACAAGTACAGTGTGGTCCCAAAATTTAAAGGGCTGGAAGCATTATTTAAAAGAGAAGTCTACTGGGTTAAAAAAAAAAAAAAAAAAAAAAAAAAAAAAAAAAAAAAGCATGGGG
This sequence comes from Taeniopygia guttata, assembly GCF_048771995.1. Classification (NCBI taxonomy): domain Eukaryota; kingdom Metazoa; phylum Chordata; class Aves; order Passeriformes; family Estrildidae; genus Taeniopygia; species Taeniopygia guttata. Next base: position 43,029,998 of record NC_133063.1, on the reverse strand, counting down.
ATAAATTATTTAGGCCATTCTGAGGTACTCATGCCTGCAAAAACTCCCTCATAGTGGTCCCTCACAGACCACTGATGAATTAAACTTTGTGAAACGCCTGCAAGGCAAGGAAATAACATCTCCTGTTAAGTGAGCAGAAAAGTGAAAGCACAGAGCTATTACTGTGTCTATAGCAAACTGAAGATGAAGATTCCAGAGGGATGCTAAACCCACCAAACCCACCCTTCTTTGTATCTTCTATCCTGGTGAACATCCAGGGCTTCCTGCAAATGAAGGAAGGGGGGCACATATGGAGAGGCCTTGCTTTAGGGTATCTTTCTGAAGACACACAAGCAGGAGCAAATACTTTTCGTACTCTTTTTGCAAAGTACTTTTTTATACTTAAAAAATTAGACCCTCTAAATGCAGATTGGTCTTCAGACACATCTGCAAGAAGGAATGTGAGTTGAGTGAAATAGTGGCTAAGGAGAGATGAGGTGGTGTTTTTTTGAGGTAAAGCCCATATGATTCATCCAAGAAGGGCCTCAGTCATGCTCCTGGTGTTATACACACTATGTGTGTGTGCCTGGACACGGGGTAAACATGTATGGGTGGAAATACCCAGGTTATGTCTGCAATGTGGTGCGCTCAATGCCTATCTTTTTTAGGAAGTATCAATATAATCAATAATTTCTTAAAAGGCAGGTTTTAGATGGGCAGTGTAGAAGATGACCCATTTAGTCTAGAATGTGAAATCTGAGGTCAGTGAGGACCTAGTGGTCCATCTGAGCTCTATGAGCGCCATATATGGCACCACACTTGATAAGAGTTGAATGCCAAGGACATCCACTTTACTGACTGAAACCAAACAACTGGCAAATATCAGACTAATATTTTTTTCTCAGGCTGTGTTTGTCAGAATAATGGCCAGCAACATGCCAAAGGCGCAAATATGGTAAGTGTATTGTTATATGCAGCACACTTTTTTTTACTTTAGTAGAAAACTCCAAACTTTTGAAAATTAATCTTAAAAGGAAAACAAAATAAAAATGTGTTTCCAAATGTAACCTGCTGTTAGCTCTTGAATGCTTATTTAACACCATTGCCTCTCTCACATGGCTCTGTATCTGTTCTTTTTGATGCACGAGATGCTTGATGCAAACCATGACAACAATAATGCAAAGGATTTTGCTTTTACTTGTTTTAAGCCTGAGAGATCTTAGGATCTCAAAGAAACCTCAGCCAATCACTAAAATCCCATGGAATTTGATAGGACTGATTTTGAACTGTAACCTCTTTGAGTTAAGGTAAACAAATGTATTAGCTGGTTGAATTTTGTAGTTCAATATAGCAGTATGCTAAGCTTGGCTAGAGCAATAATATTTTTAGTCATTACCAGAGCTTTTCAATAAGAAGATATGCTGTCTGTTGGCAAGTAGCTGCCAAAATAAGGGAATTGGAGGTCATGTTTCTCTAGTGAATCTTAAAGAATTAAATGTCTTGAATTTGGTTACTTTCTCTTCCAGGTGTGTTTAATCTTCACTTTTTTTTTTTCTTCTGATGTGTTTGGTTTGCATGGCAAGGCTTCAGTTTGAGTTGGGACTGAAGGTGTGGCTTCTATGAGAAGATGCTGAAAGTTTCACCCAGGTCCAACAGAGTCAATTCCAGCCTTCCTCAGCCCCATGCCCCATTTTTCTGCACTGCTGAGTGGAGCAATCAGAGAAATCCAGAGTGAAGCTGAGCCCAGGAATGAGAGATAGGTGGGCAAAGTTGTTTCAGTATTTGTTTCTTTCTCATTATGTTTATTTCTCATTATCCTATTCTGATTTCCCCAAATCAAGTCAGTTTTAACTGGTGAGGAATCTGTCCTTGTCCTTACCTCAACCCATGCACCTTAACTATATTTTTGTTTTCCCTGCCCAGCTGAGGAAGGAATTGACAGAATGGCTTTGGCTGGCACCTGGTGTCCAGCCTGGGTCAGCCCACCACACCTGACTAACAGGACATGCAGTTCAGGTTCAATAACACCACCAACATCTGATTAACTTGGAATACTTTTGTTGGCTAGCAAACATATAAACATTTTAGGGGTAAGTTTTATAGAGAAGTCTATTCTAAAATATCATTTTGGTGTATTACAAATTCCACATTTGGGCAAATGTTCCTCTAATCTTCCTCTGAATAGGTTAGATAATCAGCTTGAAGAGTACTTAAAGATATCAGTCAATTTTATTTTTCACATCTCTTCCTTTGCCAAGACTAACAATTTCAAACTTCCATACTTGCCAGCTATGTATAATGCATTTCCAGATGTGAACACTTGTTTAAAACAGTGAACTCTCTTTCAGAAGTATGATTTCCACTTAAAGAAACCTGAAGTTCCCACGATCTAAACTCTAATACTTTTTTTGCCATTAGTTACCATCTCTGTGTCAATCTGTACAAAAGAGCCTTAGGTTCCATCTGTAGTAAACCAAATATTAATTTCCCTCTGCAGGAAGGAACAAATAGGTCCCTTTGTTGCATATTCTAACAGCACCTTTTTTTTATCTTTACTAATCATGAATTGTATAAAATTCTAAAGTTCTGCCCTGTATCTCATGTGCATGTGTGGTGAATCCATGAATTTTCAACTGCACATAAAAAGTGTTTCTCATTTTTGTGGAAAGGAATTAGTCCAAATGGGATCTAATAGCATATGGATTTTGAATATACAACCAAAACACCTATTTTCATAACAATAAAATAATTATTTTATTTATATACAGGATTGACATTCTTTTCTGTTCTCCAAAGTCCCCCTAATTTGCTCCTACATCTCTCCATACTCCCTTTCTTCTATTATTTTGTTAGCTGTCTGTGTAGCACTGATTTTGAAGCTGATCACAGCTGATGTTGCTGATAAAAAGCCCCAACACAACAAGCAAGAGACACAAGTCCAAATTCCCCTATGATAATGTGCAAAGGAGGCTGTACTGTGCTATAATACAAAGCACATGAAAAACTGATTTACATGGAGTAATTTGAAGTTTTCATTTCCAGACATGGAGTGAGACAGTAAGAGAGTACTAGGGAGCTGAGATGGAAGGAGGCTTGATTTAATTTATGGATTGAAAATGTTTCTAGTTAAACTTTTCCACGAAAAGGGTCATTTGCACAGAAAGAAGTACATTTGAATGAAGTGCTGAAGGTCTGACTCCATGAACAAATCTGCTCTTGTCATTCCAGTCATAGGTAGGAAGGTGATAAGGCCCAAGTGAAGTAAACAATTTTTTGGTGTGATGACTCCAGCACCAGGCAAATTTTGTAGAACATCTTGTGCCAGCAGCCAAAATGATTTACATTTTTTTTCCTTCTCTCTGCATAGAGTGGACAGCTGGTGAATCCTTATGCCTATTAATATTTCAGTGTGCAATCATCTCTTGATATCTAACAAATATTTTTCAATCTTTGGAACATCAGCTGAAGTAATGAATGATTCTGTTATAGGACTGATGGGCATTACAGAATGACACATTAGGTTTGAGGGTGAAGAGCAAAGGGAGAGGGAAAATGTTATTGCCTTTTGAATGTGGCAAACAAAAATAATTTTTTATTATCGGGTCCTCAGGGGATCACCATAAAACTCTGACCATCTATGTATATTTTGTGCGTGCGTGCGTGCATGTCAGTGTCGGAGTTAAACTTTCTTGCTGTCAGGTAGGATTTCTACTACTTCCAAGTTCTTGGTGTCTCTAGTCTTAAATGAAATTCGTGAAGCTATAAAAGTTTTAATCTCTTTTGGCCCAGAAACTGCAATTTCTCTGCCAGCTGCACAGAGCAAGCCATACCAGTATGGAGCACACAATGTAAGATACTATGTGCTATTGAACAATGAAATCAGGTACCCAGTCTTTTGCAGAAAAGGAAAGGAGACGAATACTTTGTTAATTCAGTTGGGTTTAAATTGAAAGGAAGACACATTTGATAGTGAATTGTGGCAGTGAAATTTATGGGCTTAGTTTTGAATGTGAGATTTTAGGCATTTCTTATTAATATGTTTAAAACTTGGATCTTGATAATTGCTCAAAACAAAGCACATCAGCCTAGAAAGTAGAAATAGCAGCACGAGAAAAAGGCTGAATAAATGTTCTGTGTGGTAAAGGGATCTTTATTGCAAAGGTTTCTTCCACTTAATTTTGAGGAATATTTAGGAAGGTTAAATAACATTTCTTGGTCCCTTTCAAGGGTTGGCACCAAGTGCACTGTTTAAACACAGAGCATGATGGGCTACAGTCCACCACAAATTCTGTATCACAGGAGCATTAGCTCTTGACATCCTTGTTCTAAAGCTGCTGGGTTATGATCTGCAAATACTGTAGATCAGGATAAAGCAGACTGGAGAAAAATTTGGAGTCTACATGCTGAGGTGTTTTAACACCGTTCTGAGGTACACCTTGGGCATTGCTCTCTGTCCCTCTGCTTTTTTGCATTTTCTTTTACTACCTTTCCTTATTGGCAATGTGTATGAATCACCTCTGAGAGAGGCCTTTGAATCTGTGACAGACAAACATGATTGAGAGAAGGCACAGATTTCATTTCAACGAAAAAATCAAGCCAAACCAAACCAAACCAAACCAAATCAATCCCTGAACAAGAAATAAAGTTAAACTTGTAACAGGGGCAGGAAGATTTTTCTTAGCAGTAAGTGCATTAAATAATACCCCTTGCTGTGTGCTACAGAAAAGAAGACACGGCAAAAAAATCCAATGTTGAAAGAAAACTTTGCCATTAAAGATCACAAGTATGCTAGCAATTCAATGTAGGTATTATTATAGTTGTTGTTGTTGTTATTATTATTAATATTCTAGTTTAGATAAATTAGCAGTCTAAAAAAAGAGGACCACAGGCAGCATAAATCATTTACTTTACTGCAAAAGAGAGGTGCTTTTGCAGAATTGGAAGCTGGGAACACTTCAAGGTATTACCCAAAGAATGCTGATGAATCCCTCCCAAGATCCCCCTTCAAACTCAGGCAATAGATGAGCATATAATTAAATATGTGTTCTTTGATTATCAGTCAAAGACTCATTACAAGTGGTACCAACCCCTTTGGAAGGCACCCAGCCTACTTCCAATTAAAAACCACCTGACCATAAATAATAAAAGCATATTAAACACACAGTAAATGATGGTTCTTAAAATAATGTATTTCAGGAGTTATATTTTAAGGACACCATATGTGTTCCCTGTATAATGAGCTCTTCCCTCTATCAGTCCAACCAGTAGCCTCTCAAATCTAGAGACTTGAAAACATCAATTTGTTGATTTAATTTTTTTTTCTTCAACATTAACCGGTTGTTTTTCTTTCTCCATTTAAAAAATTAAATAATCTGTTTTCTGCATTTACATATCCCCTTTATGAGAAACAATCTGTAATTTAAAAGTGAAGAAGAAAAGAAAGGAAAGAAGACAATGAAAAGAAGGAAAGAAGACAATTTTTTTTTGAAATGAAATCTTAATGTTGCATGAGGATGTTGAAAAGATATATATATATATATATATATATATATATATGTGTGTGTGTGTGTGTGTGTGTGTGTGTGTCTATGTGACACGTGTGTGTATGTGTGTAGCATAATGTTTATGTATGTGTGTATTTGTGTATATGTGCATAAAAATATATATCTTATGTAGACATAGTGCTAAAACCAGCTTCAGATCTTAAATAGACAATAAGCCTAAAATCTCATTGTGATTTTGAAGTGAAAACAAATCTCTTTGTGTGTGTGTGTGTGTATGTGTGTGTGTGTGTGTGTGTGTGTATTTGGCTATTTTGAGGGAATGGAATGATCTTTTTCCCAGCTGAAAAGTTTAATTTTGGGATCAAGAAAGACTTTTTCCATACTGGTTGCAATCAAAATCTATCTGCATAATGAGTCAAACTACTGGTTTTATAGAAATACTAACTCCTGCAAAGGGTTTTGGAACCCTTTAATGCTTCATGTTCTCCACAGGGATACGTATATGTATATGTACATGAACACAAACATAAACAGATACCCCTCTACTGTGCATATTCGAAGCTTTAAAAATATTTTGAATATTATGTAGAAAATAAACTAAGGGTTAAACCCTAACAGATATATAATATCTGGAACTGAAACGGATTTTAAACAAAAAGTGGAAATAATAGAGTTATTAGTCCTACTTGAAAAAGGAATATGAAAAGCATTCAAAATACACTTTGTAGCCATTAGCAGCATTTATTTTTCCACTTTTGGAAAGCCTCATGTATGACTTTAGGCTGTCAGCGTCATTCCTGTTAGTAGGTACCACCTTCTAGGTTATTCCATAACTGGCTATTTAAGAGATTTCATTACTTTCTGTGCTACAACAACAAAAAACAAATTATTAAATTTAGGAAGATTATCCAGAAAGGGAAACAGTGAAGATACACCAATGACAGTCACAAATACTGCAACTAAAGCTGGTTTCCAGTAGATCTGTGCCTCTTTTGTTAAATGACTTCATGCTGTATTCTGTTAAACTGTGCTGTTACCTTCACATCTACTTATAATAGTACTTTTTCTTATCCCTTTATGGGTGACCTGTAGTGGTTTATGCTTCTTAGTGGCAATATCAATTGTAAGCAGCCACTGAGCTGTCTGCATTCTTGAGACAGGGTATATTCCTTTGTTTCTGAATTCTTGCCATTAAAAGCTGAGTATTTGCAAAGCCAGGAAGTTCTGTTGCTTTTATCCAGTAGATGTTGAAACAATTTGTCTTGATGGTTTACTGTCGTTTGAGAGGACTAGAGATTGAGGAGAATCGATGTGAGGAATGGCTGAGGTGGCTTGGTTTGCTCAGCTGAGGAAGACAAAACTGAGGGGAGAACTCAGTGCAGTTACATCTTCCTTGTGAGGGAGGAGGAGGGACAGGCACTGATCTCTGCTCTGTAGTGGCAGAGGCAGGATGCCAGAGAACTGCCTGAAGCTGTGTCAGGGGAGGTTTAGATTGGGTATTAGAAAAAAGTTCTTCATCCGCAGAGTGCTTGAGAACTAGAACAGACTCCCAGGATAGTGACTGCAGCACCAAATGTGACAGAGCTCAAATGTTTGCACAATGTTCTCAGACATACAGTGAGATTTGTGGCGGTGTCCTGTGCAGGGCCAAGAGCTGGATTCAATGATCCTTGTGTGTCCCTTCCAACTCCATATTCTATCCTATCAACTTTGAATTGCTTTGATGGTGAGAAGGGTTGTATTTGATTCCCAGTGAAGACTTCACATGGTAAAACTAAGTTTGTGTTCCGTCTAGCTGCTGTAATTATCTTATCTGCTTTCTCTGTTGTTATTATTATTATTATTATTATTATTATTATTATTATTATTATTATTATTATTATTATTATTATATATGGGTACATTATTATCCTGAGACCATCACTTCTGAAACCCACTGGATTTAAAACAGTCAAGAAGTTCAGAAAGAAATTGTGAGAAGCTCGCATACACCTACACACCAATTGATCATGTTGCCAGGAAACCAGCCTAAACATAATTAAAATTTATTAAAAAAGAAGCTGGAACCCCAATGTCCCACAGATAAGCATCTAGGCCATGGAAATGTGCCTCTGTGCCTGACTGCTTCTTCTGACCATCTGCTTCTCTTTCTCTCTTTCTCTTGTTCTCTAGCTCTCATATAAACTAGAATAATTCCAACAACAAACACTAAAAAGGAAAATTGTTTCACAACATTAAACATTCTTTTCTAAATGTTGGAAGTTTTAGATCTCAGTAGACCCTAAGGAAGAGAGGGAATTTGATAATAAATATTTTTTAAATGTGTAACCTCACTGTATAGAAGGAGAATCCACTATGTAACAACTGACTGTAGACATTCAATTTTCTTTCTGTCTTTTAAAAACTTTTGAGGGATTCTTCCCAGAAGTGGCATGGGTATTAGGTCTTAAAATAGAATAAGCTGTCTATTACAGATGGACATAGGCATTGTACTGTTTCCACTGTATTAATTAAGTGTATTTAATGAGAGTTATAATCATGTCAGGAAAAAGCAAAGAGACATTGAGGACTGAACCATATTTGAAGCTATCCCTCTTTCTTGAGTATCTGAGCCCTTCTCCCAACAAGGCACTTCTGGAACCATGATCTCCAGGGTTTTAACTACCTCTGTGAAATTAGTCATACAGGGCATACCCTTGGCCTTTACTTTACTGTTACCAGGCTTTGAGGGCCATGTGGTGCAGCAAGCATTTGACATAATATCTAGCCATTACAGAGTCTGAAATTGAAACATATGAGCTTGGCACAGATCTCAGCTTCTGTGGATTAAATGCCTCATGTGTGAAGAACCTGGTTTAAAGGAAAAAGTTTGGAAGAGCATGTTTTGATAAGTCAATGGGCAACGGCTATAAAAAGGAAGAGGGTAGGTTTAGACTGGATGTTAAGAAGAATTTCTTCTCTGTGAGGGTGAGGCCCTGGCGCAGGTTGCCCAGAGAAGCTGTAGCTGCCCCATCCCTGAGAGTCTTGTAGGGTATGTTGGATGGGATTTGTAGCAACCTAGTCCAGCGGAAAGAATCCCTGCCCATGTCAGAGGCATCGGAACAAGATGGCCCTTAACGTTCCTTTCAACCCGAAACATTGTCTGATGCTATGAAATGCAAAAACAAAACCCACCTTTGACCATGGGATATGCCTCTCCAGCTGAATTGATGGAATTTAACGTCAGGAGCCATTGAAGGACACACTGGCTAGTTAGGAGAACACTATTTAAGAGAGACCTGGATTTAAGAGCTAGTCTGTATTTTAATCACCACAATTAGTGAATTAAATTCCTTTGTGCAGGCAGTATTAAGCATGTCCTACATAGGGTTCTGTGAGGTGGCAGCAGGTCTCCTCTGCCCTTAGAGCTTCCACCACAGGTGCATCATGAACATTTCACTTGATGAAGGAGAGAACTCCTGTAGCTATTTTTCACTCCCACAAAACAAAATTTTGCAAAACCGTGATCTTTACTTTGTCACACATGCCAGGCCCCCATACTTATGACCACCCACCAACAAGACCCCAAAACAAACCCAAAGATTTTAGAAAATGTTGTCTTATCCCTCACGCAGGTACCATGATCAGATTTAGGGAATCCTGCTTCATAATACTCATATACACCTCAGTACCATGGCTATTACTTGATTGATGGTTATCTTAGATTCAGACAGAAAGACAATCTTCTCCTATTTCAAATCATCTTGTATTCCAGGTTTATCATGTTTTTATATGATGTCTTTATGACAATTGTTTTATGCGATGTTCACATCTATTCACCTCAAAAACTCTTGATTAATCTGGCTCTCTGCAGCCATGTAAAAATTGCTACTGTTGAGACCTGAAGGGGATCATTCTTTTAGAATCATCCAAAAGATTTCTGGTTAAGCAGAAAAGACATATTGGTTGTCCCCTGTAGTTTCTCTACAATTTCATGGGAATTGATCCCATAAATGCTTATTCATTCAAGTGAATAAGGAAGGTTCTCAACATTAGCTAGTAGTTCAAACAATTTTTTCAAAGAATTGATATTTGGCCTGATTTTTTCTCTTGATTATTTTTATAATTTCAAAGTTGAAAATAATTTATTTTTTTCATTTAGATGTCTCAGGAAAATCCTTGCTACTTAGAAATATAAGAATATTTTACATCTGTAATTTTTAACAACACTTTGCAAAATATATGCCAGCAAACTTTTTTCTCATTCATTAATAAACCTTTTTTTTTTTTTTTTTTTTTTGTTTAAAGAGAAAGAAGAAAAGAAGAAGGGAAAAATGGATCACGAGCAAGTCTTAGTTAGGAGATGATACCAGAAATCTTTCTGAGGATTTGTTTTCACAGTTCTGTGCTTACTGCTACTCTGTGAATTTTCTAATATTGCTTAATTTTTTTCACATTCTTGTGCAATGGTTTCATTTGAAGTGAGCTGGGATCAGTTTTAAAACAGAGGACTGTTCCTCCAGAAAAAGAGTGTTTTAGATAGTGATGTGTTGAGATACACAAGTTTTTGTGGCCAAAGGTGCCTATCTCAAAACTATGAAATTAATTTGGATATTATCACAAGGCAAATAAATACACAGGACCTAACCAAGCCAAAATACCCACCACAATATCAACAGCACAATAATTTTGGGTATTTTTACCATTCTATTACTTCAGTATATTATATCTCAGCTCTAGATGAGCTGATATGATACTTTTCAAAGAGTGCAATAGGAAATGAAGCAAGCAGAGTAGGAAATTTATGATTTGCTGTGATACATACTAGTGTGGCACATGGACAGCTTAAAAGAAAAGGTTACGCAGAATCTATGGCTGAATAATCATTTCCTTTCCTCATTGTTGATTTGCTAGTTACTTCCTTTTGAGAAGAAGAAGCTATGAGAAGACTCATTTAGGGTCTCTGTCCTCTGTCTTTGCAGCTACAGTTTTTTTCTGAGGTTTTAGTTCCTTGTCTGAGCTACATTGCAGGCATGCCTGTGCCCCAGCCATTAACAGTGCTGACCCTGACCTGCTGACTTGGGATTCTGACTCAGCCTCAGACCTGTCTCATCCCTGTGCACCTGTCTGGGATTCAGTACCTGTGGCTGGTTCTGGTTCCATCACTAGACCTGCCTTTCTTGCTGCCAGGCTCAGCCCCTGGCTCATTTTCCCCTGCTTTTTTTTGCTCCTTAGTGACATGTGAATGCTGTTATACCATCTTGTCTGGCAAAATGTAAATGAGATAGAAGGACTGAAATATACAGGGCTCAGAAAAAAAATCTAAAACCCACAGGTTTTTTTCCAAATCAATTTATTGTTCTTAGGAGAAATAGATATTTATATACAAATATATAATCAAGGTGTGAGATATATAATGTCCCTCAAAGCTCTAGGCCCTAAAGAAATGAACTTGTTGATGATTCTCAATTTTTCCAAGGGAAGTACCATAATAGGAAGGCTGAATCAGTGTCATTTCCATGTGGTCAATGATTTATTTTATGAGGGTTCTTCTGCTGATAGTGGAAATCTGTGAGCCTGTGATCTCCATCATCTCTATCTCTTTCTGGAGGACCTCAAAGAAAATTTCTCTTTCAGTATTTTTTGTATACAATAAACTTTCTTTTTCTCTATCACATCCTTTTACTATGGTCTGGTCAGTGCATACAGTCATATAGTTTTCTATCTTGGGGTTGATGTCATGTTATAATAGGACCTAGAAGAGGAAAAAAACCCTCTTCACAAGGTGAAGCTGATGGAAAATCAGATGGCTAAGCAGCTCTGGTGGAAACTAGGTAGTATTGATCCATATTATCCCTATAGTGGCTGGATTCAGAAAGTGTATATTGGAAATAGTGTGTCCCCAATACCAACACAATTTTTTCCCATGTTTCCTTTCTTCTTTTTCTATAGATCAAAATCTTATTTTCTATGTTTATTATGGCATGTAGGACTGAAGTACAGTCAATGCTTTCTTAAGGTAATTTATATTCCAGCTACTTCCATGATGAATAGACTCCACTTTCATTGTAGCTTCAATTTGACCTTGCATGTAAGGTTGTCACTTTTCTGGAATGTATCTAATGGTTATTGCTGCTCTAGCATGGCAGCAACATATATATTTCAAAATCTGTTTCAACAGAAAACTTCCATAAGACCTTGGAAATTACATTTATTCCCTCTGTGGCTTAATTTCTTATATTTTCCTATCCCCCAGTTAGTGCTCAAATATGGTGACCACAGGGCCCTGGACCAAATTATTATTTGGTAATTTTTTTGTATTATTACCAAAAATTTATGTGCCTAAGTATTTGTCCAGTCAATCAGCATGAATCATTGCAGTGATCTGTATTTGAGATTATTGCTTTTTCTTGCTCTATTCAGATCTTTTCAGTGCCACAGGCAGCATGACCCAGTGAAATGGTGGTTCTCCAGAACAAAACACTAAGACCTCTCCCTAAATGCCAGGGGAAACTCCAGTCTTGCTCTTGGTGGTTTGCACCATTTGTTTCTCCTCACCCCTCTGGCCTGGTGATTCTGTTTGCAGCATTAGTGAGGATAAAGACTGTCCAGGATGGGAATTGTGGCTGGCACAAAGTGTGTGATTGGCACCAGTGATGAGTTCTTATTGTGTTGAGATTTTGGTCATGACAGTTATTGGTAAACCAATCTGAAATAATCCCATTCAAACCTGCCAGAATTGTAACAAAATGATGTCTTCCTGAAGATCCTTGCCAGAATAATGATGCCTGCTGCCAATCAGTGCTGAGACACAGTAGCATCTTCTTGTCATTTAACTATGGCTACACTCAATGTTTAACAAATGAAGGGGCTCATTTGATTTTTAAAGGCTAAGGTTACCTACAGTTGCTCATTTAAGAGGTCCACACCTTTGTTCACTGGAAGGCAAACCTGGGCTATCACTTGACTTCCTTGTGTTTTAGTCAATGCATCACTTGAAAAAACAATAAAACAAAGAAGCAAATAAATAAAAACCCTATTAATTAAAAAAACAAAAACAAAAACAAAAACAAAAAAACCCAAAAACAAACAAAACAACCCAAAACCGAAAAACGCTGCTGAAAAAAACAGCATTTGAGCTAGTACTTACAAGGGAAATTAATATTAATTTCTCATGTTTTAGTATTATATCAAAATACCTCTTATCTTCACTAATTGTGCATTACTTTACAGCTTTCATCAAGTTACCTTTGAAGGAAAAAAAAACATGTATTTGATTTAATATTATTTTTTCTGTCACTTGCAAGTGAATGGAATTAATGGAGGAGGAATTCTACTCTGATACTATTTTACTTAGCTTTATTAAGTAGCTGGGATGTTGTATTTTTTGTTGATCACTCTTCTTCATCAAAGTACTAAATTTTAGGAAAATGCCTAAATCTCACTGGTAGAAATGGGATGTCAGTCTATGCTTACATTTAGGCCTGTATTGAAATACATTCTGTATGAGGAAAATATTTCAAAAAATAAAAGGAAAAAGGAAAAGTTGAGACACACCAAACTCAAGATGCATAAAAGCAAATGCTAAGATAAGAGATAATAAACTGGTCAAAAAATGTGGATAAGACACAGTAAAGGTGGATACACTCATAAAGGTCCCAGTACTTTATATAAAGCTCTGGTTTTAGCATACTAATTAAAAAATCCCAAAGACTCAGGACACAGCAATTATATTGATGTAATTTTTCTCTTTTATGCAAGGAGAAACTCACCTGATAATACTAATAATAGCACCTGCATAGCACTTTACATTCACAAAATGTTGTAACAACAACACATAAACTGCACCCTGGTTTGTATTATTTCTTTTACTGCTGCTACAGGATGGGTCTTGGAGGACAAAGAACAGGGGAAAAGTTCCTCTGCATTTGCTGTACTGTAGAAATGCTCCCCTTCAAACTCATCTTTCTCAATGGATTCCTGCTAAGTGAGGGTCTTCTTCCATACAACTTTAGAAGGTTTTCTACCTTAATTAAAAAAAACAAAAACAAACAAAAACAAAAACCAAAACCAAAAACAATGACAAAGACAAAGCAACAAACCAGATGAAGAAACCCAAAACATGAACCAAATCAAAACAAACTCCAAACTGCGACAATAAACGTCCCAAACATTTTTTGTTTTAATTATTTTCCATATTCTATTTATCTTATGCAACATCAGTGCAATGTTTGGACTGGGCATCCATCAATTCTGTGGATCCTTGCAAGCTGTAGTTAAAATATTCCAGGCATTTAGCGTCAGCACAATTTTATACTCACCTGAGACAAAATAGATGACATACAACATGTTTTTTAAGTTTAATAACACTTAACAGCAGGGGACTGAATTATAAAATTTTCTGAGATACACACTGAGACTTCCCAACAGACACCAAGACGCCAGTTTACAAGTCTTGCCCCAAAGAGTCAGTTCTTCTCAACATGTATTATTGCACTTATCAAAACACTGAAGACCCTAATAATCTTGTTAAACCCTTTACACTCAGCAGTAACTACAGATCATTCTACCCTCTCTGTCTGCACTACGGCACCTTAAACCAGCTCTGCCTTTCTGTGAGAACTCAAACTGAGGAGCTCTTTTACAACTTTTTCCACCCAGGTCAGGACAGAAGGGAATAAGTTTGTGTTCTACTTCTTTCCTCCTTTCATTTAAAACACTCTAAGCTTTGCATTCCTCATTGACATGAAGCTATGTCCAAGCTAGTTCTCTCAAAAACTCCTGTGAATGTGGTCAATATTGTACAGCAGCAGAGGCTGCTCAGGACTGCAAGGAACTGTTAAAACTTTCCTTTCTCTCACTTCATAGTACTCTGATATTTCTTAAACTTATTTACTCTGCTGAAATAAATTCTAGTCTATTTCTTTTTCCCTAGACTCTGCCCTTTAGTTCCTAATTTTCATCTGTGTCTAATAAGGGAGTCTTTTACTCACAGCATTCAGCTGACAAAGTCCAACTTCAATAGATCAGTCACTAAATTGTGCCTGCATTCAGCTCTGTCCTGACAGAAATTTATACATTATATTACAAACTCTAATCTATATTAACCAGAAATATGACTTGTGTCTTCCTTCATAAGTAGGCTTTTTTTTGTCATCTTTTAAAAACCATTTGACCAAGTTCACACAAGTAACTTCTGCATTATTCCTCTGGCATTTTTCAGAGTCATGCAGCTTGCCAATTAAATAATTTGAAGTGACTGAGTTATTGTGCCATGTGTGATAGTCACATAGGTATATTCAGAATGTGCTGCATTTAATCTTCAATGGATGGAAAATTGCTAGCACTATGAATTTTGCCAACCTTTGCTTCTGCCCCTGCTTCCCACTTCGCAAATGGCTTTGGAATCTAAAGGCAAACACATTAAGTGTAAAGAAAGAATTTGGCATTTAAATTAATGGTTTCATGTCAGGCAGAATATAGGTTTTGTTTGTTTGGGTAAGAAGTTAAAATCTGCATTAAATCTACTGAATGGCTTTAGGTGATCGACCAGCACTTTTTGTCCACAGGATGAGACTCAAAAACAGATCTCAGCTTATGAAATGGTTGGCTGACTCTCAGTCCTCAATTCTGCTTTTTTTTATTTTTTTCTTTCTAATAAAATATCTGTACCCATGAACCAGTAGAGTTCCTCCCAATGCAACCTATCAAGGATCACGCTACAAGTTTTCAGTGGCAGCCAGTCTGAGGGACTGCATATATCTACCCTCAGACAGACAGCTGTGTTATGGAGCTAAGGGAACTGTATCTAAATTCATGAGCTGATAAAAAGTAATCTGGCTAAAGTCTTTTTTATACCAGGATATACACTGATAATCACACCCCCTTGAATTACAAATGTTCCATAACCATTCAAACTGGTACCAAGTTACTGACATTATTTGAAGTAATGGCATAATAAAACACATTTTAAAAGACAAACCCATAATTTATTTACTTCTCACTTAAATAAAAGTTTGCTCCAGAAATTTTTGGGAACCTAATTGATGGGATACTAGACTTCATAGACCATCAAAGACTATGTTTTATTAAGTTAGAAAAATTAAATTTAGTTTATCTTATTAATTAGCTTTGGATTTTATTATTAATATTATTTCCTATGTTTTCTTTTTTTTTTTTTTTTAATCTTTCTGCTCATTTGTTTCTCTCTATCCCCACCTTATATTTTAAAATTCAACTAAAAAGTAATTTAAAAATATTTTGACTTGCTGCTTTATCTCACTAACAAAAGTATGGATTTTTCTCTTCTTCTAGGAGACAACAGGTATATATGTATTCTCAACTCAATATCTTTTTTAAGAGAAGTACACTGAGATGAGGCATTTCATGCACCCAGTTTAGTGAGCACATCTAACTTGCTTTATAATGGTGTGACTACCTACATGTCTGTGCAATGCAAAACAGTGGTAATTAATAAGGCTGATCAGCATAAGGTCTTGGAGCAACTTGCAGTGTCCATCTATCTTTCTAATTGTCATCCACCATGTACTCCCTGAGATTTCAGGGAAGTCAGTCATGGTGTCTCGTTCTACCTTACACATCAGGAAGAAGCTGAGTTAATTTGAAACCCCAGCTTGTGTTTTCAAGTAGAAGTGACTTTTCTACAGCTAGTTGAACTGAGAAACTCATACAAATTAACTAATTTCTAAATGGTTATGTTACTTTCTGTTTGCCTGGTAAGCTAGCACACGGTTTTCAGAAAGGTGTGTTAATTTTCTCAAAGTCATGTGGTTAAATACTGTTACGAGGCTGATTGAACAGAAAACACAGCCAGTTCCCCCATGGCTCCACTGGACATGGGGGAAGCTTCTGGCAGCTCCTCAGAGATGCACTTCCTATGGCCCCTGCACTACCAAAGTCTTGCCATGTAAACAAAATACTTAGGTGGTCCATTGAGTGGCTGTTCACTAGATGTTTCAAAGAATAATACCAAAAATCCTGTGACAAGAGTGACTGAATAATCTGTCTTTTCAGATCTACTGTTTTTTTCTGACCAAGACAAACCTAAAGAATTATGATGACCTGTAAAGGGCTTGCGTCTCTTACCTCTTCCACCTCTTATACCTTTAACTCTGTCACTGGTCTTTTACTTCTTTCTTCATGTTATTTCCTCTTTTTAATCAGGGAAAACAGATCCTATTTCATGAACAGAAACAAAGGCAAATATTAATTTCTTTGAAATTTAAGTTCTTAAATAAGACAATTTATTTAGTACCTTAGTCCATTTATATGACCAAATAGAAAAATATATGTCCTGAAGTGACAATTTACTCTGCTTAGATCTCAATCACTCTGAAGGTTCCTGTAGTTTTCCAGCAGCTAAAAAAGTAGCAGAAAATAATTTATCTAAAGTATTCTAGCCTAGATACCTCAGTTATGAGCCTAAAAGTTCGGATCAACCTGTGTCTTCACACTTACACCACCGGTAAATTGTTCCTTACCTCTCTCAACCAACTGCTTTTATTCAACCATTTAATTTAAAGGGTGATCTCATTGCTGTCTGGATACCACATTTTGCTCCAGGGGCCAGATCTTGCTGAAGTACCATAATCCAGCTCAGTGCAGAAGTCTTTGTAGAAATAATGACAGGTTAATTGTAAGAAAAAGCAGCATGATGCACCACTGATGGAATTATTCTCTCCTCTACTGTAGTAAATTGAGGAGAGATAAACACTTGTTTTTACACAATCCTGGTGACAAAACCAAATTCATTATTAAAGGTGATGGTATGAGTAAAACTGCTTTTCAGCCAGGCACTTTAATCTTATCCCTTAATAAGATACACCAGAAACTGGAGGGGGGAGGGTTGTTTGTTTTTCTTTTACAAGTCTATCAGCATAAATACCACTTCCTTAGTTAGAATACATCTGCTCTGTTGACAGTGTACTCAAATTGCAAGCAAGCATTTAATGGTGTCATGCTGAAGCACGACAGAGTGGATGCTGAGAGAGTCTTAGGAGTCACTGAAATGAAAGAGCTTTTCACTTAATTTCAGTCACCAGAAGACTTTGAAAAGAACATGACATCTTAGCCATCTGAGCTTTTTAAATGAGACATTGGCAGATACACAATGCTCAGCTCTGTGGTACCTAAATAATTGAGGTTTTGAAACATCAAAGTGCTCACACCTTCAAACACAAGTAGCTTTATTTGAAAGATTCTTTTCACAAAAGAAGACTAACTCTGCCATTTGAGATCAATGGATCTCTCTGGAACACAGTGTCCCCACTTTAGATTGGAAGACATGGGTTCTTTACTACATATTGACTAGCAGTGTCCCAGGTGCAGAAGGCTTTTGATTAAATGGATGTCTTTGTGATGGCATGACACAATTACAGAATTAGTGATGACATTTAAAAAAATGGAGGACGTGGATCATTACAACAGAAATTTGAAATTCATAATAATTTCAATGGTTTTATATGTAAATTAAATAGTTTATTTTTTATTAATAAAATCTAATTAAATTTCATTTTGCTCTGCTTTGGTTTATTTTATATCCAACAGAAAGAAATCTTCTCTCTTGATAGCACCCCACTCAAAATGTTGTCAGTGCAAAAGGGAACAGTATCTCTTGTATTTGAAATGAAAGCTTTATTGTTACTTTAATTAATGTTTAACAGTCTAAATAAAAGCCTAATCCTTTTTTTCTTATTAGTACTTGTACCAATGCACATGGTGAAAATTAACACAGAAATGCCTTTTGGAGCTAAAATTATTTATTCAGAAAAATTGTGCTCACTTTATTCTGAGTTCCAGTGTTGAAAGCTTCAGTCCTTATGAAGAGGAATGCCTGAGGTGGAATTAAAAGTTGACTAGGTCCTGATGCAGGGAGGTGGGTGATATGTAGAGGAGGATTCCTCTTCCTCTTCAGTTTTCTCCTCATTCAGCCTTTTAATTCTCTTTTTCCCCCATTTCCTTTGCATGACCTCTCCACTCCACATGACTTTCCAGCTAAGATTTGCAAGTGCACTAAAACCTTCACTGGTCCTAAATATATAAAAAGCTGTTGTTTGTTGCACAATTTTGACTTTTGTACTCATTTCAGAGATGCTGTACTGTCAGTTCAGTACAGACCTGTGGTCTTGTGCAATCCAAAACTATTTTTACTGTGTTAAACTGGGAGAATATCATGATTTTCTATTGTCTTAGTACTTAGATATCCCTGTTTTTGAAGCTCAGCTATTAGGCAGCAAATTCTGTAAAGTACAAGGAAATAAAGCAGACTTTCACTTTAGTATTCTTCTTAAAAAGTAAAGGTTTAAAATGCCTTATCTGCAAGACTGTTCATTTATGCTATCCATTGATAAGTTTTAAAAATAGTATTAATTAGAATGCTCTTGACAGTAGCTGAAGATCTTTAGCCACTTAGATAAATTAATCTTTAGACTGCAAAAATGTGTCCTCTCTGTGTGTCTCTGAATCGTGATGACTGCTTTTTCAATCTAAACAACCACATGCAGATCAGTACAAGATAATACAGTTTATCAAAATTGTAGAGATTTGTGATTCTTTTTGGGCATGAATTTGATTTGAGATTTTGCTATTCCTTTTAATTTTCTGTGAAGGAGATTCTGCAGCAATGATAATAATATGTAATCCTTTTCTGTTTCCTATGTAACTGCTATTTTAGAGTATTTACTTATACCTACAGCTATATATACAAAAATATTTATATAGAGAGACTGTCAGATAGATGCAACATGGTAGAAAAATTTGCTGTTTCTTTAAGAGTTCATAGTTTACATGGATTTAAGAAATTGTCATATAAAGAAACTAAAGAAAAATCCACCTAAGGCTGCTAAACAGAAACATGCAAACAGTAGCTCAAGAAATTTCCAAGGTACAAACTGTTGAAGGCTGTAAGTGTGCACTAGCAAAATGTACACAGACCTTCTTGTTATTCTGGTTTGCTTTACTTATCAGCTTCTAGGAAGTAGTGGAAAGAGAATATTGACTTAAGTGAACCTCAGGTCTGATCCAGCATAGCCAATTTTATGATCCAATGCCTTTTCTCCCTAAATGAGGTACTGAAGCAAGAACCCCTAGAGCAAAACACGGAAGACATCTGATTTGATCTCAATTTAAAAATGACATGTCTATCAGCTGCAAAACCCAAAGTTTAATAGCAAAAGAGATGACATTTAAAAAAAAAAAAATCTGGATTAAAAGTGAGCTTTTGAACCAACAAAAGTCTTATTGCTTTCCACAGTGTATTATGTCAACTGCATGTTCACTCTATCTGTGACAGAAAATAAGTTTCAAGGAATGCTGAAAAGTTATGTTAAAAACAAAGGCAAATGAGGTAGAAGATCATGTCATTTATTGCTTTGTAGGTAACTCTTCTGATATCCCTGTGACAGCTCCTGTCAGAGAATGGAACAAGGTAGAACTGCAAACCTTCAAGTTAGAGATACAGAAATCTGTCTGAAATAAAAGTAGATCACCAAAAAATAATCTTTTACATTTCTGCCAAAAGTTGTATACCTCTGTCTCTCTGATGTACAGAAAGAGGAAAAATATGACCTCAATATTGCTTTTTCACCATTGACTCATCCCAGAATTGATACAATCGTGCTGTGGTTGCCCTGAAGTGTAATAGTGTACCATTAAATTCCAGCTGCAATACCATTATATTGCTATTAGAAAAGACTGCCGAGCAATACAATTTTTCAAATAAATATAAATTGTGAGCAGCTGAAATGTGATATGCCCTCAAGTGCCCAGGAGCAGAATTTTTAAGCGTCCTTTTTTAGTGGACAGTTATGATCTCCAGCAAAGGGATGACTCAGTTTCTCTTTCAATTTTTAGTGATAGTCTTAACAGGCACATACAACAAAGAGCCATACAGAAGTCTGGACCATGACCTCTGTGTAGCTGGGTGAAGACACTGAAGTTCTGATGAGTATTACCAGTGAGAAAGTTACATTTTTGACCTCAAAGATCTGGTTCAAAACCTATTGTGATTCTCAGTCCTACATAGTTGCTGTCCTGTTATTTTGCACTTGCTTTATTTGCCTTAAACCGGGGCAAAACTCACCAAATTATGACAGAATAACACTGCAGAAGTACAAGGCCCTTTAGCTAAACAAATGAAACAAACAGGAATCTATCTTTCATCCAGCTTGTCTCCCTGAAATTCACACTTCTTAATCAAGGGGATGTTTTTTACACCTACTTAGCTGCAATACCATACTCACTGCATGTTGTTAGCCAGCATTTTCACACCCACTTATTCATGCATATGCTAATAGTTTTCTCACTACAACTGCTGTGCTTTGTTCAGGACCCCTCGCAGCTGTTTCAAGCATGCACCACCAGTCTGGCAGCTTCTGGATATTTCACACCTGCTCCCTACCCTGTGGTATTTCTGTCACTGAACATACAAGATATGTAGGACCATCAGCACTGACCACCTGGACTTCATGTTCCTTCCTACCAGCTCCTAGGTGTAGAATAGATGGGGCACCCAGCAGAAATTGTCTGGGTGATGTTAGCTGTTAGTGGAACACTGGAGTTTAGTTCCACACAGTCACTGAACTTTGTTCACCGTTTCCAAAAGGTTTTAATGCTAATGTTGACAAAAATGCAGAGATATAGGTGCTTCTGATTGTCAAGAAATGTGAGTTTAACCATTAATTTGTATTTAAATTGCTATTTAAGGAAGGGAGTGAAGTGATATGCAGAATAAATAGACTCCACAACTGGGGTAGTTTTGAAGTGGCTATGTATTGTCAGCACCCGGCAAAAGCAAGCTATCTCTCCAAAAACTTATGCCTCGAGCCTCAGTCTGACTCACACCTTTATTCAGAAAAGTGTTCCATATGCAGTACGTTGTTCCATATGCGACTTTTTTATGCATATTCAACCCGTGGCCCTGCCTGTCCTTGCCGCTCATGCTAAAATAGGCCCATGCCCTTCGAGGCATGCATGGTTTGCCATGGTGGTCTTGTGGGGGTCTCTGGTGGTCTTTTGAGGCTGAAGATTGTGGTCTTCTTCATGGTTGAACTTTTGAACTTTATTCCTTTGCGCATGCGCTTGTTGTCTTTTGGTGCTTATCTGAGTACTGTCAGTCTCAGTAGGCATAGGGACTGAGGACCCTCTTTATCTGGGTTCTTTGCACCTTCAGTCCTTTCTGGTATTGTTCTTTATGCAAGAAGCTTTAGAAATTTGCATTTTCTTATGCCCTTTGTTCCATGGCAGAGGTTTCTTAAGGAAAAGGTTAAAATTTAACACATAACTCTACAAGCTAGAATATAAATGCTTAATTCATTCTGTTAACTTAAGTGAACTCCAAAAATCTCTGTTTCAGGAGAAGCATAGTTTAAATCACATAGGTTGTGTGTGATTCCTTGCTAGAAGTACAGTCCTTATAACTTAGCCAACTGTGCCAAACTGTGAATTACAGCTCCAGCAACTGCCAGTGCCTTTATTGCTAATTCTGCTGATCTTTGTTAATTTAATAGCTTTAAATTAATGATGGAAAAGCATTAATTTAAAGAAGAAGGTCTTCTTCTCTGTTAAAACTGCAGTGGAATTTGTGGGAATTTTCTTGATTTCATCAAAATACTACATTTTGTGGACTTCAACTTATTGGCATCTAGGTATTTTCACTGCAGGATTTGAGGAAATCTGCCTTCCATGTGTTTCTGTCCTATCTTTGAACTGGAGTTGGAAGAATCTGTGGCATTTCTGCTGCTGTAAATCACAACTCTGAATATTAATTGAACTCCACTTTATATTAACCCAGGGACTGGTAATGATGGACACAGCACCCTCTCTGCCCCTGTTACTGAGGGTAGGGAAAGCTCTTCATCTGGGGTGAGGCAGAAAATTCTATAGTGTGATCTCAGGGCCAAAAGTTGGATTCAGTGATCCTCATGGGTCCTTTCCAACTCAGTAAATTCTATGATAATCTTTCATATATCTTAAGTAAATATCTACAAAGTCTGACCACTTGTGTTGCAGCAGGTGAACTGTACAATCATTCTTTATTGTAAGAATTCATCTCAGAACTTGTCATATTATTCCTACTTATTTCAATTGCAAGTCCTTTGAGGAAAGGGTTTGTTCATCACAAGTCCTGTTACTCTCATGAGAGGATGAAACACATCTGGGCTTTCTGGAGTCTCCTCCAATGACAACTCTTTGTTGTAAAATGAGATTTTTGTGAAAAATGGCGGAAAAACTATTTTTTGTCCAAGGATTTCATTAAAGCTTTGGAGCCATTATCTTGGGGGGATTCATAAGAATTTTTTTTCTGTAATTTTTTTTTTGTAGTGATTTTTGTCATTATCTTATGCACCTTCTCCCTAGTTGGAAACCCCCTAGATGCACCTCTAGTCATCTATTAACTGCCTCTGGAGGCTCCTTGGGAAGTGATTTCAGAGTTTCTCAGAGATCCAGTTTGACTAGGGTTATTTGTTTTTATAATGTGACTTCCTGTACCACAGGGAAAGAAAAAATTGAAGCTTTATTACATTACAGACATTAACTTTAGCTACAGTAAATAATTTAACTATTTTGGAAGCCATATTATCCTACTGAATTCAAACAGAAAAAATATTCATGAAATTGAAGTTTAAATGACTTGTTACTATTGAAAGTGAAATTATTTCCTCACTCTTTATTCGTTTATCACTCACATTCATTTGAAATTTGACAATAAATTGAATATAATTTGCTACAAAATGAGTTAACTGAATCAGCCCAGAGAGGGGTCAAATGCATCTACGCATGATGTACACAGAAAATTAGATAAACAAGAGAAGAAAGAGCTTGGACTAAAAATAAAATTGTAGAATAGTAGAAGCATCGAATCATTTAGATTGGAAAGGAGTTTTGAGGTCATCAAGTCCAACCATAACCATAGCATCAGAGAATGATTTGGGCTGGAATGGACTTTAAAAAACATCAAATTCCGACCCCTTTGCCATACACCTTTCCACTAGGCAGGTTGCTACATTCCCCTTTGGATAACAGTTTGGACAAACTGTTTAGATTGGTTTTACTGCTCATGGGCATGATTTCTCATACCACACCAGATCTCCCTTGCTTCTGATTTTAATCTGAGTGCATGAAAAAGAAATACTACACAGGTATTTAAGGAAAAAAAATTTCTCTATTCTGTAACACAATGATATCCACATAGTTAGAACTAATCTGTTTTATCTGATTATTTAGGTTTTTTTCATTATTTATTTTAACAGAAATGTCATAGGATGCTAAAATTGTATGTGCTGAAACATGCATCCTAGACCCAAACAACCTGACCATTATTTTATCAAAAGTAGGAAATATGTTGCAAGACCCACTTTGCATGAAACTGCAGTAATTGCTGTTAGTAGTATTTTTACCTTCTAATTCTTTGTTGATATATTCTTAGGGCATGATGAATGGCACATTTAAGTCAGAGTTTAGCAGTAATAAGTCCTTCATAATAGCTGGGTAGGTTAATGACATTGGAGAAAAGAGTTTGTGTGAGAGAGATGTAATTGTTTGCCTGGTTTGTTCAGGCTGTTAATATCAGCTACGTCAAATGACAATGATATGAAAAAGAACTTGTTCCAGATGTTATATTTCAGCACAATATTTTTATAGAATAAGTGGATTCACAAGGTAAAAAAGATTTCAGGTAATTTCAAGTTAATATTTTCTTTATTTTTAATTAGAATCAATGCCCAAATGGCCTGCCTTTTATTGCCTGCAATGTCTCCTCTTATAATTTTTTATAATATTGGACTTGAAAAAAAAAAAAAAATAAAAAAAGAAGAACTTTTACATAGTAAGAGCTGAAAAAAAGAGAAGAATTTTATATTCATGGCCTCATCAGAATGAACCAAAAGGCAATAGTAATGTGCAGTTAGCTCTTGGCTGTTGCCAGCCTGCTAATTGGAAGGGATGTCTAGGAGGAGGCTGTTTATTACCGTCATGAATCAAGTGGATTCCAAGCAGTCTAGAACCCAAGAAGAAAAGAAAATCAGGAGGAACTCTATATAGCTCTACATATTGAAATCCCTGGAGTTTTCTGCCTTGCTGTGGCTTCTCTTTAAAAAGGGTAAAACTGTAATTTTTCCTACTTTTGCAGATATTATTTGGACAAAATTTAATTTTATAGCAATTTAAGGTATCTACCATCATTTTCAACAGAGCAGGGGCAGGAATTACACAGCCATGAAGCCATGATTGAAACCCCCAGTGGTGAAAGATGGTATATCCTGTGAAAAGGCACAGAGACAAAGAAACTACACTTTTAGCTGACCACTGGTGTGGAATATGAGCAAAACACTCATCTCATGAGAATATCTGACTTTAGAGTGCAGTAGTAAAGAAAAAAGAAATAAATCAATGGGTTTGGGTTTGTATGCCAGGAAGTTTTGTTCAAATTGGAAAATGTTGTGTTTCATTTTCAAGTTATTTAAGACTTTTTCTTTCTCCTTTTCTTACCCTTTAAAAAGATCAAGTTCAAAATGAAAATGACATTTTGAAATGAAACATTCCAGTTCATTCTGAAAATGTTGATATAAAGCATTCTGACATTTCCTAAAACCATTTTCTTTCATGTGTGCATGTGTATACGAAGACTACTTGAAGGATGAGACTTGACCTTATAAATTCATACTTGTTGATAAAACAATACAGGTAGAGGTGTGCATGAAAATGTACTTTTGTCTAGCTAAAAATACTTCACCCATCTGTAAAAAGCCCAGAGGAATAGCTGCAGGATTTAACCAGTTATTGTGAGCCACATGAAGCAGAATAACCACTTGCTGTGGGCCCCAAAATGTTACAATCTAAAATAATCACAGCCTGGGTTCCTTCAAATCCATTTTCTGTACGGTGATGCAACAGAAAACCAACAACAAAACAGCATTTTTTTTGTAGGGATTCTTTGTTAGAGTGAATTCCATTTGAAACACCATCTATACCAGTAGGTACAGTAGCTCATAAATATCTATTTGAATACAAAGGACAAAAAAGTGGGCATATTCTTGGTCATTTAGCTTTACAAGACCACATCCTCGTATCTGGCCATCCCCAGTTGCCCTGGTTCAGGTGAGATAATTTTCCTTCTAATATCTCTAATGGTACTGCATTTCTGATTTAGTATGAGAATAATATTAATAAGATACTGATGTGGTTGCTCAGCAGTGCTTACTCTAAATCAAGAACTTTCCAGGGTCTAATGTTCAGCCTATGAGCAGAGGCACAAGAATCTGTGAGGGAGTGCAGGAACACAAGGAGGACAAGTGACCCAAACTGGTCAGAATATTATTCCACACTGTAAGAAATCATGCCCAGTATATAAATTGGGGGGACAGATCACTGCTGGTAGGTGGGCTGGACATCTGTCAGCAGGTGGTGAGAAATTTTGTTCTGCATCACTTGTTTCTCTTGGGTTCTATTCTTCTCTCTAATTTTTATGGCAAAAATATTAAATAATTTATTGTGATTTTGTCATGTATTTTTTACAGTTATGAAATAGTTTTTATTTCAGACCAGGAGATTTACATTTTTTTCATAATTCTCCTTCTTACCAGGAGACCAAAGGGTAGCAGAGAATGCAGTACCTGTTGCTAGCTGGGGTTAAACATTTACACCAATACAATTTAGTGTAACATTGTATTTTGTATTTTAAACAAAAAAGTGAACATCCAAATAATTTGAAAATCCAAGTAATTTTCCTTTTTGTTCCGTAGTGTCAGCAAGTCATCTTTGTAAATCAGTTCAGGATGGGAGAGAAGTTCTTATTTTTCCAAAATATTTTGTTGATCAAAACCATGTGTAACCATGTGCAGTTGAGGGATGCCACCCAACTCAGCATAATTAACATTTCTAAATTAGCAGGAACCTGTTCTAAAGTCTTTATTGTTGGTGTTCCATCTACTTTTCCTGCAATCGTCTTTCTGTTGTGTAAAAGTGAAGAAAAATAATTTAAACGTTTTGCCTCATAAAAATTGCAGCACTAAAAGGAGAAGAAAAGGGCTGTGTACAAATTTGTCTGTATTGTCTCCTTTTTCTCTGTCTTTTTTTTTTCCTTTTTTTTTTAGTTTAAAAACAAACAACAGGTAATTGGTTTTAATCCTTTAGAAAATTGGGAAGATTTATAAAAAGCCCAGCTTAGCAAAACTGCTTTTGGGCTATAATCTTGTACTCTTCCAAGAACCATTTCAGGTACATCAAGGAAAGAAATCCTTCAGTGTGCTGAAAAATGTGTCACTGAGAAAGAAAACACAAAGATATTTTCTTCCACATAAGAATGTAGAATAAGACACAAAAGTTGGTTAGAAACTTATTTTCTAGATCAGGTATTCTGATCCAATTGATAATAAGAAACACAGTTTTACAAATTCACTATTCAAGACAGAAATAAGGGAAATAAGGGAAAGCATAGAAGCATAGTAAAAGAAGATTTAAAAGCAAAATTGCTAACAAAAATTAAAGACAAAATATTAAAATAAAATCTAAGTACAAAAAGCAAAGTCAATTTTAATGTGACTGTAGGTAGGCTTCAAGACTCAGTTTCTGGAGTATTTCTCAAAATGATATATCTGTATTAAATGTATAATGCTTCAGATGAGAGAAGCCCATCTGATAAAGTAGAAAAAATAATTTCCTAAAATCTACTGTAATCTGGACTGTGGTTTTATTTTATCCTAGGAGAAGGGTATGCATATTAGTCTGTACCACTTTGACAACTATAAAAATTGTCCTATAAAATGAAATCACTCCAGACGTGATATATATCTCTAGAATTTGTTTCATCTGTGTTCTGATAATAGCTCTACTGAAAAACAAGAATTTAAAACAATTAGTCTATTTTAATTATATATAAATATCTCTAGATTATATTTCAATTTCCTAAATATAGATTCTTCACATTATTTTAGAGCTAGCTCCTCCACAGTACTTACTAGACTGTGGAAAATTTTGGAAGACTAAAATGGCATCAAATGCCGATAGAGATCAGGAAACTGAATATCTCTATTAATGTAAGTATCAGTTTATATTATGGGCTGCATGAGCACAGAGAACATCACTCGTGTTACAGGAAACTTGGAACAAACTCTGTTAGAGCAAACCTGCACTGGTATTACCCTATGTTTTCTTTACCATTCTTTTCATATATCATACAACATATGCATGGAGAAAAGAAGGCTTAAGGGACACCTTCTTGCTCTCTACAAGTAACTGTAAGGCGCCTGCAGCCAGGTGAGATCTGCCCAGGGGACACTGGAGTCACCATTGCTGGAGGTATCTAAAAAATCTGTAAATGTGGCTCTTGAGGATATGGCTTAGTGGTGGACGTAGTAGTATCAGATTCACAGTAGGACTTGATGATCTTAAAGATATTTTCCACCCTAAATAATTATATGATTCTATGAGAAAAAGAGAGTTGAAGGGCTCATTTCCAGTGAATTTTATATTATCGATTAACTGATATTTAGACTTCTGAGGCATCACTTTTTATTGTGCAAAATAAGCATGAAAACACTACAAGCAATTAATTGCATGGGGTTTGTACTATGCTGTGAGATGGCCTATCAGCCCTTTATTAATATTAATAAGAAGAATTAGTGCCAAAGATCAGGGATCCATGATAGCTGGAAGAACCTGCAAGGACCCTCCAGCTCTCATGCTTTATTATTTTTTAATCAAAGTGTCTGTCTTGAAGGCATAAAATTTAAGAACGGAGTCCTTTATGATTCCACAATGATTCAAATTAAAATGATCTATACTTGCATTATTCCAATAAGCTATTTTGTGCTAGTTAAAAACAGTTAAAAATGCATAAATGAATGATTTAAGGGCTGCAGCTCTCTAATCTTAATGAAAGCACCAGGGTTTTTTTGTATATTTCTCAACCTACACATGTGTCTAGAATAAATCCTACACAGAAGAGGAATATATTTGATGGCAACATTCTGCTTGTGAGTTATTTTGAAAAAAATTGAGATTTAGGATCATGAGCAATATTTTTTACTTGTCCAAAAAGACAATTATTTTCTTGTAAGTATACAAAATATCCTGTCTTACATTTATTTTTATTTCAACAGGATTTAAATTTCTCATCCAAGCTGGCTTTTCTGGTAGACTGTCTACACAATAGTTAGTGGTAAACCAAGCTGTGAAGAGTTGATCACAAAAAATTTAAATTTACAAAAAAGACAGAAATAGGAGGGGAAACAGTGAATAGCCTATGGCCATATTTCAGGTGAAGAACAGAATTGGGATTGCAACCAAAATGTGTTGCAGTGAGGTTTAATGGATTATATTGCCTCTCTCAGATCTGTGTTATTGTAATTTATGTAAATTTAGATAATCAGTGAAATTCAGATAATTATTTTATAGTGAACTACAACATTAATTATATAAAATAAGGGAGAATAGAAATTATTAGATCAAAACTCTTTCTTTCAGGTGTCTTTCTTGATCTCTGACAAAAAGTACATAATCTGTTAGCACTGACATACACCAGCTAAATGAGGCATCCACGTCTGTCTAGGCATTGCAACATAGAGATCGGTGTGATCTATAAAAGCCATCCAAGACTCCAGAAAAGTTCTTGAGCCATTACTATATGCTGAATCTGTTTCCTACACAAGCATATTGGAGGGATGTTGTGTTTGGACTACAGCAGAGCAAAGAAGCATGATCATTGCCATACTGTAGCAGAATTTTATCCAGCCCTAATTCCTAGATACTGTTTGGAGCCACCTCAAAGTACAAAGGCCTTCAGCACCTTTACCAAATCCTCAGAGAACCACAGTGGGGATTGTAAGGCATAGCTCAAATATCTAAATCAACCCACAGTCTGCATAGTATTTATACAGCATAATGGACCATTGGGGTACGTGCAACTGCACACAGAGAAATTCTAAACACATAGGTCATGAACATAACAGATTGCAACAGTCCTTTCAAATAGTTTACAGTTTCTGGTACATAGGGGGATTTCAAGAACAGCAGATTTCTACATACATATCTCTTCTGCACAATAAGAAATCTGACAGAAATTGTGCTGTATGAAAAGCATGACCATTATCATAATTACGCTTCTAGGAGAAAAAAAAAAAAAGACTAATTTCAAACATGTGTCAGATGTCCACTATCAATTTTGTCCCCTCTAGCCATATCAAGAGGTCCAATGCATCTTTCCTGATTGCATAACTAGAACCCAAAGTCTACAGAGCTGCTTTTATATCAGTAGATTATATAAATTTTGTGAATGGGAGCAATCATCTAGTCCTAGCTATTCAAATGGTGTAGTAAAAATAAGACTAGAACAGTTGCAAAGCTCCTGTGATGACTTGTAGCAGATATTGTTTTTAATATTTTAGCACAAAGAAAAGAAAAATTTACACATAGGTTAGTTTTTTCCTACCAGCTAATATTAATTGAAAGAGTGTATTGGCAAATTCAGTCCCTATGGTTCAATCGATATGTTGGCCTGATTAATTTCTATAAGGATATCTATCTTCCTCATCTCTGAGTTCAGTTTTTAGTTATAAACATTTTAACTTTCTTGACTTGCTGAAAAAGCCAGGAGCACGTGCTCAAGCCTCACCCAGCTTATGGACCAGGGTAAATAAATGTAAATGAGAGTGTGTTCTGGGGCATCAAGGTTAGAAGCTGAAGGCAGCACCTCTTGTGACCGTAATCACACTGTTTCTCTGACACTGGCTAAAGAAACCTTTAGCACATTTATCACCCTGGTGAGCTGTTTTTGCTGCCGTGATTCCTTGACCTTATTGGTAACCTTGTCTCTAACCAGGCCTGAATTTACCCATGGGAATTTTTAGCAGTTATAATAAACTCCATGTGAAATGGGGGACAGGGAGAAAGGAAGTCAGCTAATGTAAACTATTTGCTTCAGTATACATTGAAGTAATCTCCATTCTGTTACATCAGTTCATGAATTTATGCCAAGCAAAGACATATAGAACACTACATCCCCCTTCCCAGATAGTTGACAGATGCTTATTTTCCACTTGGACAGGTGCTACCAGCAGTGTATTTCACTATGTGTGTTCTTTGGCATGCACATTTCTATGTGCGGCAGCAAACGTCTGCCACACATCAGATCACAGAAACACAGAAGCAGTCATAAAGGACTTGTGATAGTTGGTTTTCTTGCTCTTGGTGCTGTGTCCCCTCCAGCTGGTTCAGCTGGAACTTCTGAATAAGCTGCCATGATTTTCCTTTGTGAAATTTGCAAAAGAAATTTGCTCTGGGACTGAGAGCATGCATGTCAGATAACAAATTTATATGGCTGGTATACAATGTGCATGGCTGAGAATATAAGGCTTGATAATGGAAAACCTGACAAAATCTTAAGTGGTCATAGGGGCAATACTATGATACAGCATTATTATGCCAGATTTTCAAAAACATATATTACTCAAGAACTGAAATTACTGTTTTGCAGCTCAGGAGCTTGTAATGCATTGAAAAAACTATAGTTTCTGACTAATATCTGCATGCCTGTCTAAGAATATGTAAGTATGACAGTTTCCCTCCTGGAAAAACCAAAATCCCTAATGAACTGAAGGGCCAAACATGCAAATAAACCTCGTGATTCACACATGTGTCTCTCACTTAATTTTTCAAAATGTATTTTGCATTTTAATTACTCTACAAAATGCAGCATGGAGGGCAGAGCACTGAGAAAAATAGAAGTGTGTGTTCAACATATTTTTCATATCAAACAATGTGATTTACTTTAATCATTTCAGGAGTAACAAATAACAGCAAGTGCATTATTTGAATGCCTTCCAGGCATATTGTAGTCAAGCTAAAAAAAATTAAAAGTGATGCTATATACATATATACATATATACATTCACATTTTAGGCTGTAGGCCTGATTTTTCACTCAATCACTCTCCTCTGGTATAATACTAGTTTTGACTTTAGTCAAATTATATTTGGTTTTTGCATATATCGGTGTGAGGAGATTCATGCCTCAGATGCCTCTGCTGTGGCAGACCTGAAAATGTTCTGGTTGGCTATGTATATATTGTTGGGGAAAAAAAAAAACAAAAAAACCCAAAAAAACCCCAAACCAACAACAAAAAAAACCCCACCCCTATATTATTTATTTAGACTCTTAGATACATTCAACTGTGCAAAAAAAAAAAAAAAAAATCTCAATAGGAGAAAGTTAACCCAGGAAATACCACTCACTGAATGCCTCAGAGATTCAAATAACTTCACATTAAGCTTTCCCAAACTCTTACAGTTGTAAGCAGAAAGTGTTTAACTTTCATTTGTCCTTCTTCTCAAGGTCAGTGAATACAAAGGGCAGTGGAGGAGAATATCCTCCCTGAAATATGCTCTAAGAGAAAAGATAGCAGATGTCCTCTGGCAAATCTGGTTGCAGAGGTTTTAAGACACAGCCCTCTGACTCACAGCCTCCAAGCTATTCTCCTCTAAAAATGCTGTAGAAAAAAATAAATCTAGCTGAACATCACCACTTCAGACCAGAGTTAAAACCACTCATGGAATTCAGTGCCACTGAACTCTCAGCTGGCACAGCTGAAGGGTGGCTGCTCCTGCCACCCCCACTGTAGGGGTAAGCAGAAGGGGATCTTAGGTTGGGTTGTGACAATGCCAAAAGAAAAAATTCACCAGAAGATGCTCCTCAGCACCCAAACACTGGTATTTGTTAGTCCCCTGCATACCTGCAAAATCTGCAAGGTAAAAGTGTCTTATTTTCAATTTATCAATGGTATCTTTGCTTCAGATAAGGATTAAAACATTTCAGAACTTCATATGCAAGACAAACTATTATTGTTGAGCTATACAATTTCCTAGGATTTACGTAAAAAAATGGCATCTGCTTTTCTCTCCTTTTAGGGATGCTCTTAAAAAACTGAAAGGATGATTTTTGGTTTGTTTTGGTCAAGAAAGGTGTTTTTTTTTTTTCCTTCATTTAAAAAACAAAGAAAAAAATACTGCCTCAATTTTTTTTTTTTTCAATTTTGAAATGCTGGGATTTATTTAATACTATTTTCCAGTCAGCTTTAAGGTAATACAAGTAATAACCAAGCCAGACCAAAGTAGGTTATTTTTTCATAACTGTCAAATAATGACAACATAAAGAAGGGACAAATAGCACCCTGAAATTAATCATAAAGAATGGATCACAGTGAATATCCCTTCTTTCTGCCCAGAAGATGCATTTCATTTTCCTATCTTTATTCACATAGAGATTCAGGCGGAGAAAGCTGCCTCCAAAAGCTATTTCTTTAAGATATCACGACATAGAAAGGTTAATAGTTAACACTGTGAAGTCCCATTATTAAAACTGCTTTGCCATGCAATACTAGGACAAATGGAAAATGAAAATTAGCCTAGACATCTACAACCTCACAAAGGAGATTCAAAGTCTCCGGGGTTGTCATTCCAGCATCTTTACATGATAATCAAGCAGATTTTGTGTACTTACTGTAGTTAATGCCACCTCTTCCCATTTTCATTTTGTTGCAAGTACAAAAAATATAACCAATAATGTGCATGTTCTTTTTTGTTTGAGGGGAGGAAAGGGAAAAAAAAAAGAATTTAACTGACAGATAAAACGGATGTAGAAAGGGTAATTTCATTTTCCATCAGAAGAAGTAAGGTTTTATGTTGGGAATTAAATTAACAGCACATGAAATTGGCTTTTCCTAAGTTCATATTTTTTAAACTTTTCTTTTTTTCTTTTATAAAAAGAAGAAGAAGAAGAAGGAGAAGAAGAAAGAAAAAGACCTCCAAACCAAGGTGGAGTTGTAAAAAGCCTGACAATGAGCACAGATGGTTTCCAAAGATGATAAAACTTTTCCAGTGCAGTATGGTTGTGGGCCCGCTCGTTTTTCAATCACTAGACATTTTCTGCTTCTGTTATACTAAAAAGTTATGCTTATAAATGTTTCCTGATTTCTTTGTGTGATGTTCCACTCTCTGACTCCAGCTAGTTTCAAGTTGTATTCCCCACCCCACATCTTTTCCTCTCTTTCCTCAGCTTATTCAAGTTGCCTGAGGGTTATGATTTATCTTTGCAGTTAATACATTTGTATTCACATAATTTTTTGCTTCTGTTTGGCTAGGCAAATCTCTATTGGAATACCATTATGTATGGATTTCCATATTGTCATCACTGACAAAATAGCAACATGAGACTGAAAAAAAAATCCAAGTGATGAGCCAGAAAAAAAATAAGCAGAGAACGGAAAAATAATTTAAAATCACAAAATGTAGTGTCTTCTCCCTCCCTCTTTAAATGCAGAAAAGTGAAGTTAATGACAAAACCCCTTGTTAATGTTGTGCTTAGGAGAAACAAGGAGGATATTTCTAGAGTTCACTTGATAATTTATCAAGACAAGTGTAAAAATCAACTATGAGCCAAGAAAAGATAAAAATGCATGTGCACACACAACGTATGTACCCACAAAAAACCAAGACAAAAAAAAAAACACTAATCCCCCAAAATTACAGCAAACAATGAATAGCATCATAATCAATCGCAAGCTGGATGGTTTTGACAGTTTTCAGTTTCTTGGTAGCTGAAAACATGAATTCTTAGGTTTAGGTACAAACCAGAAATACTTTAATAATTTTAATTTTTTAAAAATCGGCAATTTCTTCAATAGCGTAATATCCTTTAATACAAGAAGGTCAAATTTTGCAACACATTTTCATGTAATTAACTTTTTGCTCAAAATCTCAAGACAATTTGTGGGACTGGTGTAAATTTCAGAAGTATCTCACAACTTCAAGCATCCCTAAAGGGAGCACCAGCTCAGAATCCTAAAGCAAATTCATAGAGATACACAAGAGGGTTTCAATGCTAAGTGCATGAAGCTGGTCATCCAATCTTCAGCAGTCTGAAACATTTCAGTAGGTGATGGACAAACCTGTGGGTGTCACTGCAGTGAGCTGATCTTGGTCAGCTACCACATGCCCATCCAGCTGCTCCCTCACTCAGTGGGACAGGGCAGCAAAATGGGATGGGAAAGCTCATGGGTCAAGAAAAAGACAGGAAGATCACTTGCCAATTACCATTACAGGCAAAACAAACTCTTGGTGAAAATCAATCTAGTGTCATTCCAAATAGACTTAAGTAGGGAGAAACTAATTTTAAAAACCCCAAACGAACCATCCCTTTTTTCAGGCTTAGCTTTACTCCTTCACTCTGATCTTCTTTATCTTGCAGCTTGGTGGGGATAGTTATGATCCATAACTACAGTTTCTCACTGCTGCTCCTTCCTTCTCACTCTTATTCTCTAGTCCAGAATGGATGCCTCTCACAAGAGTCCTGACTATTTCAGGAATATCTATTTGCTCCAGCTGGAAGTCTCCCACAGGCAAATATGATCACATTTACCAATTACATAGCTGGCTTTTAAATATATTTTTAAATTTATTTTCTAAATATTTGCAACCAAAAGAATCATATTACTTCTGGCATCCCTTTCAAGTGAAGTGCCTTTGATTTAAATGTGATTCAGATAGCCCAGATAAGTTGCTAAAGCTCTCAGATAAGTTGCTAAAACTCTCAGATATGGCCACTAGAGAAACTGGACAATTCTGAAGACTACCAGATCCCCAGATTCTTCAGACTCCCAGAACTTGATTTTTGCAGTCAGCCTCTACCTATTGACTGTAGGAAAGGATGGGAGTATCTTTATTATGGAAGATAACATTTCTATTTTGATATTTGAAGCTATGTGCTTTTCTTCACATTTCCCCCTCCCCTCTCCCTCCCCCCCCCCACCCCACCCAGCGCCTTTTTTTTTTCCTTAGTCAAGTGATAGCTGAGATTCTGTGAACAGATTTAAACATCACCTGGTTAAGTTCAGTGAGAAAAATTCAGTCACTGTGTGTTGACTATAAAGAAAGATAACAGGTGGCATTCATTCACAGAATCACAGAATGGTTTGGGTTCAAGGTGACCTCAAAAATCATCTATTTCCAGCCCTCTGCCATGGGCAGAGACACCTGGCATTAGACCAGCCTGACCTTGGTTCCTTTGCCCTAGCAAACACTGAGGGTTAGAAAACATCCCTTAGAAACAATGGATGAAAAGCTGCAACTCTAAAGAGGAATTGCCCAGGATTAATGCGCAAAATAGGCTCAAAGACACTTAATCTAGAAGTATTTCTTTCCAGTACTTAATTAGTTCAAATATTGAACTGATTTTTAGACATTGTTTAGCAAGGGAGCATAATCTTGGTCTGATACACATCTTGGGCATGCCGACCTGACTCACCTATCTTAATATTCCCAAACGTGATGGAAATGTTCCTGATGGGAAGGAACAGGAATGTTTACTGGGGATGGGGAAAATGTACACACAGCTGTCCTTCTCAGCATTGTGCCATGCCTGGATAGGAGTAAGCAGCACACAGTTCACTGTGGAGCCTGTGCAAAGGACAAAGATTCCCTAGTGAGAAATTTGAGGGAATAGAATAAACTTTTGTAGGATGTGAGGACCTGTACTGATTTTACCATGTTTGGTGCCCAAGTCAAGCAGTCTGATTTTGGTACACCCCCCTCTCCCCTCATCCCATCTCAGTTTGGGTAAATATTTCATCAGATGAAAGCAAAATGCTACCAAAATAATGTTCTGGACAGCTACAACTCTAAGTGAGAGGATGAAAGAAAAAGAAGCCACACCAAGCAAATGTCAGCTATATCACTTAATTCATTACTGCCTTAAATGAAGGTAAATGGATGACATTGGGAGCATTAATACAACTAGCCTCCATAATAAGAGCTGAATTCTAGCTTCTAAGAGCTTCTTTCTATCCTTACATGCATAAAAATCCTTACATGTATATAAATATATATATATATAGAAACATATTTACACATATTTAGGTGTATGCATTTGAACCATAGATATAGTAATACAGATCCATAACTATATATATATATATATATGTATATTTATTTGTGCATGTTTATGCATAAATAGATGTTTCATTTCTTAATGTGTGCTTTTAGTCTTGTTTTTTCCAGTACTGTGGATAAGATCAGTTAGGAGGGAGCAAATCCACAATAAGAAAATTTAAATTCAAATTAAATTATTAGGTTAAAAAAATGAAGAAGATGAAGAAGAAGAG
The DNA here is from genome assembly GCF_048771995.1 of Taeniopygia guttata. Lineage (NCBI taxonomy): Eukaryota > Metazoa > Chordata > Aves > Passeriformes > Estrildidae > Taeniopygia > Taeniopygia guttata. Next base: position 42,993,368 of record NC_133063.1, on the reverse strand, counting down.
AAAGGGAGAAAAAGAAAGACAGAAAAAAAGAGTGGAAAAGACGAAACAGCAAGAGTGAGATGAAGGTATGCATTTTAGAGTGATTGTGTTCTCAGAGAATAAGAGCTTTATCTTGACTTCCAGCTCTCCGTCTAACAATAAGGGATAGCATCTCAGAAAATGGAACTTCTTTTTACTTTTTGCTGACCTACTAAAAAAAAAAAAATAAAACACAGTAGCAAAAAAATCTCCATTGCTGTGATATTTCCTTTTTCTTACCTTTCTGTTGATAAGAACTCTCAGTGTTTCTAGATAAGAAGAGATACTTTATTGTCTTCTGCAAAGATATAAGAGAAGAGAGGGGAAAAAAACAATGTCTTTTGTTAGAAAGGAAAGCAAGTGCAATTTGAAGAGTGATTGTAATAGACAGTATTGCTGAAGGCAAACAGAAGCTAAGAAGTAAGCATTTTAGAATATTATCCTTCCTTAACATTTTGATAAAGTTCCTGAAAATGGGAGCCACTTTTTCCTCTGCAGCACTTTAATTTCCTATAATCATCTCTGATGGAACAGATGATACACACAAAGTTACCCCAGGTATTGTTTAAGTGGGGACTGAATTACTTTTATACTATCACTAAATGATTGAAAAAAGGAATGTTTTCAGGATCACTCTGTTTCCATGCTGCAAGCCCAGCATAGTGATGCTCTCACTAATTCTGCTTAAACTGCATTCCAGGAGTATTCACAAGTCAATTCTTCTAAAGCCATTAAAAAGAATATACAAGCAACATAGTGTGGAAAGCAGAGGCAATGTTCATTATCTGGCCCAGAAGAAAAGGACGCCTTGAAGAGAAAAACCCACAAACTACAAGACTTTGAGGAATTTACTAGCTCTCTTTTCCACTTGGGTGACTTTAGGCTTCACTACTAAATTGAAACACCATTTTCTGAACAATAATACTATACTTTTTTTTTTTTTTGACATCACAAAAGAATGCTTTTAAGGCATAAAAAATGTATTTCCCTTATGTAATCAAAAACAAAACTCTATAAATTATAATGCTATGTACAGTCCAATTCCTCCATTCAATGCATTTAAATGGTATGTGCTGATTAAGCTCTTAGTCATTTATGTTAAATGTCTAATGAAAAGCTCTTTGAATCTGGTTTAACCCATATTAAATGCCCTAGTGGTTCCCCTGGAATTAAAAAAAAAAATAAAAAAAAGAAGAAAATTAATCCTATTCTTTGTTCCCTTTATACATTTTAATAAATTATACTGCATCTTCCTAATGCATTTTGTCAGACAAAATGCCAAATGGTCTGATCCTTTCAACAAAAAACCAGGGAACAAATTTGCACATTAAAATGTAGAGTGATTCAACAATTCAAGGCATAGTGTTTTCCCAAAGATGATGTGTTTTCTATTTTTCTTAATCAATCTGCATGATGGTTTCTGCTTTTTGTGTAAGCAGGCTCTATTGAAAGTTTGCTGAGTTTATACTTTCTTTTTTCCTTTCACTTTCAACAGCTCAACAGAATAAACATAACTTCCTAAATGCTCTGGATCCGAGAGTATAATATGTTATACAAGATGTTCAGTAAGCTGGCAGTAAGGAAAACCATAGATAGTCCAAGTACATTCGGAATAATCAAGGTGTCCTCTTCGTGTCTCATTTACAAAGATCCATAGAGATTCAGCACAGGAATCAAAATCCAGGGTTTACCTATAACACTTTCAGGCCTAAGCTAAAATCATATCGCCAGAGAACTCATAAGTGATTATTATCAAACATGTTTTTAAAAATCTTTAGGGATGGATATTATCAACATCAATAAGACACATTTTCTTTCTTTTATTTTTTCAAAAAATAAAAAACAATGCAGATTTTCACTGATATCTTTTTTATACAGAGTAATTTTTCCAGTTGCAGAATCAGCTGACTGTTTCTTGCTTTTTCCCTTGGAACATAAAAATATAGTCAGTTAATACAGTATACAACCATGTTTCTTCATCTGAAAATGGTCTCCTCATTTTGGCTCCACACCTACCAAACTTGGAAATTTTTTCAACACCCAAAACTAAAATTTTGTTAAAGTTTTTTGATACAAATTTAAAGTCTAGTCAAGGAAAAGTTCCTCTACATTTTAGGCAGACTAAAATCAGAATAAGTTCAACAACAACAATGTAAATACCTCAAAAATAAAATTAAATAAGATATGTAAATACTTATGTTAACCAAATTCAAGATATGGCACATAGGGTGTAAGTAATGATTAGTTACATGGATGTGGAGAAATATGTAAAGGAAAGAAATAGATTACATAAGTATGCTCTGTTTCACCCTGCTTACTAAAGCATTCCTTTAAAGAGTCCCAGGACTTGCATGGAATAAGAAAAATTCTATACCTATGAATTGTGTCTGAGAGTCTTCAAAGACACTTTTAAACTGAAATACATTGCCATTACAGATTTCTGTTTCTTAATTTAAAGGAAAAATATTTATCTGCTTTGTATCCAGCAATGGTCCAAAGTGGAAAGTACTAATATTAAAGATGGCTTTGGTACTAAATCTTCTGGGAAATTAAGAAATACACTCATAATGAATGGTAAAGAATAGCTAGATACTGTGGATTTTAGTACTGTGGACTGTAGCTGATTTGCGATAGGTGGGTGGCTCCTGAAGAACTCAAGGCCTGAAGGTCAATGGTTTCTTGCCTGGAGGCAAGGTGCTAATTTTTTCTAGATTTTCACCCTGAAATTCTCCGTAGCTAAAGCCTCCTATTTCTGTGTCTTAAAGACATTCTTGGAGCCACAATAGGTTATTCCTAAATACATTATGCGAACAGTAATAGCAAAGTCACATTTCTTGAAATTCATGTCACTTTTGATATGGAATCAGGACTCTGAGACTCCTCAAACCTGGAAGAAAATAACCTCAAAAATTTTTCAGCCTAAATTTTTTTTTAATGCATGAGGAAGGTTGGATCCTGGAAGGTTTTCTAGATTTGCAAACTCTTCACTGCAAACAGAGCAGATAGAAACAATGACAGCTATATTCTTATTTATGTCAGTTTAAATTTATACTGCTTGATCCCTGAAGATTCACACCTTCAAAGTCCCTTTTGCAAATCTGGAAGCCTGAAAATATGATACCTCTGTGTCTAGGAAAAAAACCCCTTGGAAATTCGGTAATTCTACCTTCATATCTTCAAGTTCCTTTGCTTCTTCATCTGATCAGTCACTTCCACATCACCTGCAAATTAAATGCAATGCATTTACCTCTGATATGAGAAGACTGTTTTAATAAATTATTTCTTACTATGGAAAATTTTTTAATTAAATAAAATTTGAAATTAAATAAAACTGGCAATGTTTTAGTGTATTTCTGTTTTTTTTGTTGCTTACACTGACTTCCTTTGCTCCAATTTTTTAAGCTGGTTTTGTTTGAAGAGAAGGTAGAGTAGATAATCTGACTGAGGATAAGAAAATGAGGTTGTCAGCAGTAGAAAGAATGTTATATGCTGGGCCAGCTGTACAACATTCCTGCTGGGTACAGTAGTAAACTGCAGTGCATAAAGCTGCAGTCAGTGTTTCTGTGGCCTAATGAAAAAAAAAAAGAACTCACAAGAAATCCAGGGAAATTCCTTATGGATATGATTGAGATAAAAGCAAAGGTGTTCAGTATGTAGAAATTACCTCTCCTTGTTCCATGTTGCCAGTGATAGAGAATACTAGGGGTGAGACTGTCAAGGAGTGGATAAAAAAATAAAGGACCACTCTCTCCCTGTACTGTACATTCTAGCTTACTCATGCAACTATGCTCCAAACCACTGTCACAGGCAGGTGGTACATCCTGAAGATGAATCAGTGGCAGCCCACAAACATCTGAAAACACCTGGCACAAGCTTGCCCGATTTCTATTTCCCAGCTTTCTGGTCAACTAACAGAACTCAACAGCATGTTGAAAGTGCAGGGTCCAGTCAGCGGCAGAGGTTTCACACACAGAAAGAAAGCAGGCAATGTACTCCGGTGTTTTTGTAATAGGACTTCTCATTTCATATCTGTCTGATTATTCATCCAGTCATGCTCTGTACTTTCTTTGTGCCATATTACAATTGCCTTCCATAGGGCATCACTCACCTTTCCATCCACGGCCATAAAATAAATGATTTGGGCTGAAGTGTACTGTTGGGCGCAGAACAGATGGTACTAGCCACAGAAAAAGCCAGCAACACCTGGTTTCAGATACTCAGGCAGCAAATTCCCTGCCCCCAAAGCCATGGCTCATTATTTAGTCCAGATAATGGACAATTCAGAAAAATTTTAGCTATTTAAATCTCAGTTTCTGAAACCAACCAGACTCTTCAATTCCCTCTGCAGGTCCAGCTTTGCCTTGGCTACATCTGTCCACAACAGTACTCAGGATGGACATTTCCATATATATATTAAATCTTTTCCTAGTAACAGATATAAGTGTCTGTAGCTATTTCAAGCTGTTTTCTGTGTAATAGCCCCAGCAGTTGTTTTCACTTCAGTGGTCTCCTGTTCAGCTGTTATTTAAAAAAGTTATTCTACAGTTTCTTATCTTCATTCATTAGACCTGTCATCTTCAGAATCAAGTTTTAGATATTTCTTTTCTCATATCCATTATTTGACATCCCTGCAGAGCACATTGTGTTTACCCTGAATTCCTCTACAGCCTTTGGGATGATATGTTTTCTTGTAATGCTTAAGCTGTTTGAGGAGCAACTAGAAAGCAGAGAATGACCATAAAACCCCTTTTTGATGCAGGCTTTAGGCTTTGCAGATATGGTCGAATTTCCTTGTACTGCAAGTTTCTTCATTATGTCTTGCACTTCATCAAAATCCCAACTTTTTGTGCAGAATAATGGGAAATAGTAGGTGATTCAGATATCCTAAGATTCAGAAATGTAGGTCACATTCATAACTGGAAAATAGACCTCTCACTGTTTGAAATCTGGGTTTATCTCTTGTGCTGCAAAGCCTTTAGGAGCAGTAGCGTTCTCTCCACATTACTGAACTTTATAAGTGGCTTGTTTTTATTTGCACCCTCAAAATAAACTATCAGTAAACAAAACATATTTGTTTTTCAGGACCCTTAAAAGTGAGAAGAATCACACTGACTTAGCGCCCAAACCCTTCTCATCAGGGCCTCCATGAAGTCTGGGCATCTTTCCTAATCAATGAACTTATGAGGAAAATCTGTGTCAATGACTGCCTGCTTCTTACAAACATAATCAGAAAAAAACAGCAGCAATTATCGGGGGTAAATTAGTCCAATCATATCTTAACATATGGCCACTTCACCTTCCTCCAGCACAACTATTTCCACAGAAAGATAAAAGTATGTGTATGACTCCATAGTTACTAAGGGAACTGCCCTTTTTCAGTGTACTCTCTAGGCATACTTGAAGGATTTTAAAGAATCAGTATGCCTCAAACAAAACCATATTTGAACTGAATGCTGTCTCTGCAGCTTCTTGGTGTAATACACATCTGTGTTACATGATCCCAGACTGCTTTATTCAGGTAGCTGAGGGGGTGATAGTGCATAGGTCCCATTCTTTACTTCTATAACCTTTGAGGTGAGTTTAGGGAAGTTTCTTGCCCTCATCCAGCAACTTCTTTCAGCAACAGGACAGCAAATCTACATAAGGTCTTCATGGTCGCAAACAGCATATGATTATTTTTTAAGCAAACTGATGCTGAGTGATTTGCCAAATATCAGAAAGAGAAATTTTTATAGGACTCAAGAGACCTTACTCCCAGTCTGGAGGTCTACTCGTTAATGACACTCCCTCCTTTGGCGATTCTTCATGAAGCTGATATGATTTATTCACCACCTGCTGTACAATATAACTAGGTTTGACATCTTGCAGCAAGATTTACTCCTAGGTGCGACATGCCGACGACAGTTTGTAATTAAGGGGACTGCTTTTTTTTTTCTGTTTCTCCCCTAAAATGAATTATTTCATTCCACAGACCTTAATCATTTTAATTTGTTCTTAATTAGATAATTAAACTATGAGTTCAGATCATAACATACTGCACTAATGATATCCATTTAATCAAAATGTCCGTTTGTTTTCATTGTATTATTTTTACTAAGAGATGTTTAAAGAAATTCTACATTAGCTTATTTTTTCTTCCTCTTGGACTTTTGTTATTTATTGTGAATAGATAAAAACCCCAGAAAATGTTGACATAATGGTAATGATAACACCAACTGCTACCTTTTTTTTAGATAACAAATCCATGATATGTAAATTAATTGGTACTATGGTACTGTACTGCCATAACAGAAATTGATTAATCATATATTCAACATTTTTGAAATTTTGTAGTATCACAGTCCATCTAGATGGACGTCACCTTTCAGAATATGTTAAGGAAGATTCTTGTGGATTATATGTACTTTATAGACACTGAGAAACAAAAGTAACTGAAAAAATGTCATCTTTTAAAATCCTGTTTTGTATATTTGCAAAACAAAAAATCCCATTTATAACAAAGCTGGACTCTTCTACAGAACATTTCCTATAAGGGTTTTATTGCTATCAGATGTTTAACTCAAGACAGAAGTAATGGAAGTCATGTTATTGTCCATGATATTGTAAAGGTTTCTTTCCCCCTACATATTTATTAGGATTATTTACATTTTTTTTTATTTATTTTCCATCCTTACAGTGCAGGAGAACAGAATTAGTACTAATGTTTTCAAAAGACAAAACTGCAAATGATTAATTCAATCATGTAGCACATTAAAGCCATAGAGAAAAGGAATGGCTACCTATCCTGTGACTTTTTTTTAAACGACCTCCCTGGCCTTGTAACAGACTTAGCAGATAATCATCCTTTAACATGAAAACTCCATTAATGAATGCCCTGTTCTTTCACTTGCTGACTCATAGCAAGATGTCTCTCCTAAATGGCATACCAACTGCATAAGCCCTTTTTCTGTTACAATAGATTGAGAAGTTTTCTACAAAATCATGGCATGAATCAAATTAGTGAGAACAGTGAAGCTTCTTGGTGAAAACAAAAGGTGAAAACTCATCAGGAGCATTTATTTGGGAGACTGAGTATTTTAGGAACCTTGTAAGAAAACATGAGTTTTTCAAGGCTATGCAAATAAGAATGTTGACCCATCTTGTGAATTCTTGCTATGATCATGCAGGAGTTGGAATACAATTATCCTTGTGAATTCCTTCCAGGAAAAATATCCTTCAGGATATTCTGTGATTGTGTGAAACCAAACCTGAATAAATACATCACTTCAACTCAGTGGTGCAAGATTAGTGTAGAAAAATGATGCTTAAACTAAGGTGCTAAAATTAAACATATAAGGAAGGTGTAAGAGTTTTGGCAAGGCTGGGAGGAAGGAAGGAAGGGAGGAAGGGAGGAAGGGAGGAAGGAAGGGAGGAAGGGAGGAAGGGAGGAAGGAAGGGAGGAAGGGAGGAAGGGAGGAAGGGAGGGAGGAAGGGAGGAAGGGAGGAAGGGAGGAAGGAAGGAAGGAAGGAAGGAAGGAAGGAAGGAAGGAAGGAAGGAAGGAAGGAAGGAAGGAAGGAAGGAAGGAAGGAAGGAAGGAAGGAAGGAAGGAAGGAAGGAAGGAAGGAAGGAAGGAAGGAAGGAAGGAAGGAAGGAAGGAAGGAAGGAAGGAAGGAAGGAAGGAAGGAAGGAAGGAAGGAAGGAAGGAAGGAAGGAAGGAAGGAAGGAAGGAAGGAAGGAAGGAAGGAAGGAAGGAAGGAAGGAAGGAAGGAAGGAAGGAAGGAAGGAAGGAAGGAAGGAAGGAAGGAAGGAAGGAAGGAAGGAAGGAAGGAAGGAAGGAAGGAAGGAAGGAAGGAAGGAAGGAAGGAAGGAAGGAAGGAAGGAAGGAAGGAAGGAAGGAAGGAAGGAAGGGAGGAAGGGAGGAAGGGAGGAAGGGAGGAAGGGAGGAAGGAAGGAAGGAAGGAAGGAAGGAAGGAAGGAAGGAAGGAAGGAAGGAAGGAAGGAAGGAAGGAAGGAAGGAAGGAAGGAAGGAAGGAAGGAAGGAAGGAAGGAAGGAAGGAAGGAAGGAAGGAAGGAAGGAAGGAAGGAAGGAAGGAAGGGAGGAAGGAAGGAAGGGAGGAAGGAAGGGAGGAAGGGAGGGAGGAAGGGAGGGAGGAAGGGAGGGAGGAAGGGAGGGAGGAAGGGAGGGAGGAAGGGAGGGAGGAAGGGAGGGAGGAAGGGAGGGAGGAAGGGAGGGAGGAAGGGAGGGAGGGAGGGAGGGAGGGAGGGAGGGAGGGAGGGAGGGAGGGAGGGAGGGAGGGAGGGAGGAAGTTTTTATAATTATACATATCCTGCCATCTAACTGAGAGTAGAAATAGACATCTTAGCCAAATATGTGATCATAAATAGTTGCAATACTTTTTTCTAAATTAAATTAGAAACAAGGTCTTTAATCAATAATAAAGTTTTCAAAGAAATCTGAAAATAAATTTGTGGTTGGATTTCCACTCTTACTGGGGGGAAAAATATTTTCTTCTTTTTTGATTTTGAGCATGGTTGATAAACACATGGCTTCAGTGGTCTTGTGCCAGTCTCACAGTATAGTCTCTTCTTGCCACATCACAGAACCTTACATGACATTGTCATTGCTAAGAAAGTTGGATTAATTGTACTTAAAAAAAAAATTAATTGATTCATAAATACATAACCATAGGTCATAGTATCTTTTGTAAATCTTAGGCTTATAGTTGCATTCATTTGCACATGCACAAATGTGCAACTGTGTTGGAATGGTGTGGGGCACACAAAATCATTTGAAGTAGCTCAGTACTGAAGGAGTGGCTAGTTGTGACTCCATGCTGCCACATTTATGATTCATGCTGCCAAGAGTTTTCAGTGGCCAGTTTAGAGGTTTTTCATAAATCTTACATATTTTATAAAGAACAGCGCAAAACACTTTGGGAATGGACAGGACTGTTGGCAAATTCAAAAGAATAGCTATGCCTTTCGATCCAAATACCAAGATTTACTAATGTGTTTAGAAAACTGACAATTTCAGTCTTAATCCTATTCAATCCAGTGCCTTGTAATTATGCACAAAGAAGCAGTCATAATTTATGAAGCAGTAGAAGAACATCCAGACTGAAGCTTTTCATCTGGCATCAGGCTATGGGGACAGGAAGTGTGATGGGGGCAGCCTCTGAAAGCCATCCTGCTACTTGCCAATCTTATTTAAATTTTATTGCTGCCCAAATTGGAAAGATTACATGGTAATTAGCAGTTTCCCCACCAGTATAGATTCTTCCTCTCCAAACAATCTTTGATAATGATCCTGTCCCTCCTCCCTGACAACTTCAGGGAAATTTCAGAGCCAGACATTAAAAAGGCATTTATGAAATTGTGCTCAACCACCTGTTCCCTTGACCTGTGGCTGACCCACTTAAAAAAGGACTGTGTATCTCAATCAGGGCAGGTGATCCCATAGATTGCCATTTGATAATTACCACACTCCTCCCTTGTAAGTCTCTCCTTAGGAAAATGCCTTCTCTGAATACAGAAGGGGGATATCAAAGTGATGCCCTGTCAGAAACTTAGCTACAAACTTGAGTTGTGTGTTTGCAGAGTGATAAAGGAGAGATGCAACCATGGATAAGTACATAATATCAGCTAGAGTGTATCATACAAAAGGCTCATTTAATACAATATCTTGTCTTAGGCCAAAAATAGATATCCATTAATAAGTATAAGATCAGGGTTAGTGTATATTATATTTTTCTTGCTATTTCCTGAGCCTGCAATAATAGCACCTCAGAGTTTTTGATCTGGAGATGGGTTATACAGATGTAGTTATCCTCGATGACCTTGTCCAGTCTCCCCTTGAAACCATAGAGACATTCAGATTTGACAAGATCCTGTAGCATGGAGCTCCATTACTTAATTAATGCAAATAAAATGAGTAGAAAGTGATCATTCATTATTTCTCAGAATAAAAGAAACAAGAAAAAAAATTAGGCAAAGGTTAAAAGCAAAAGAACTAGTTTTTCAAATGAGGACTGAGGATGTGGTTTGTGCTGTACATTATGGAAAATGAAAGTACCAAGAGAGTCAAAAATATGTTGCAATCATAGATGCATCTAACTGGGGCTATGAATTACTGTTTATTTCAATATAATTTTAAGATCTGGAGGACCACTCACTATAAGAAATTATGGGAAATTATTTAGAGAGTTGAAATGTCATGGAATGATAGAATAACAGAATTATTTGGATTGGAAGGGACCTTATATATCTTCTTTTGTTCCATGCCCACTGCCACTAGACCAGGCTGCTCTGAGCCCTGTTCAGGCTGTGCTTGAACACAGCCAAGGCTGAGGCATACAGAAAATGTCTGGAAAAATACCCCATAATAGACAATATTTGTATATATAGAATCCCTCAATGAATCTACCAGTAGACAGTTTAGAGGCATCATTAAAATAGCTCTTGTTGTCTTATAGGAATTTTAGCTGTATAATCTAATTAATCCTGAACTTCCTTCACATCTTCTTTGAAAGAGAAAGAGTGAATAGAGTGACTGTGATCACAGCAAATGAAAAAGAAGAGGGACCGTGAATTGGACATGCAGATTTAGGTTAAAATATTTATCCTTTACTGACCTCTATGAGAACCACATTTATTAAAATTACTTGTTGCCTTACAGATCCTTTAACTATTTGAAGAGAAAACAATTAGGGGACAAAACTGTCAGAGAAGTAGTATAGAATAAAGGAGTGAAAGACCACAGAAAATATATAAAAAAAAAAAACTCTGAGGAAGGAAAAAGATGTAGAAGAATTAGACAGGAAATCAAGGCAGACAGAAGAAAAGAAATATTGGTGGAAGGAGAGAGATGAAGAACCATTTGAAAAATGAGGATACAGGAAAAAAAAAAAAAAAAGTAGGAGCAAACAGTGCAGTGGAGCAGCAGAGGGAAAAATATGTGAAACAATATGACCTCCAGAAGTCACATCTAACCTTAAGTATGCCATGATTCATAAATAAAAATATTTTCACATTGTGTTTTAAATAGTCATAGTTGTGGATATGTTGATGAAAAAAAAATTGCTCTTTTTTGTAGTGTACTTTGTCATGTAGAATTGTAAGGTTCTCTAAAAAGTTGCAGGAATTTCCCTTAACTGCAATTCAATACATACAAAAGAATTATTTTCCTTGAAAGAGTGAAGTGTCCACCAAAACAGCCATGTGATTTGCAGATATTGTAATTTTTTTTTAACTAAGCTATAAATTAATTGCCATGATTTGAAGAAAATTACTAGTCTACTAGTTAATTTTAAAATTACTGTTCTGCGTGTTAAAATACTGTTCTGAGAGCATTTGCCCTCTGCAATCAATGCTACTAATTTTTTGAGTATTTTTACATACACGATTGCAGTTTCATCTCTAAAGTCTCGAGTGTGTATTTAGAGGCTGCTAATGGAAAAATAAAACATGAGAATTGTTTTCCATCTGTAACTCTTGGGATTCATTGTGATAAGACAGACCAGAGAAGAGACTTCTTCTCCCCTTACCAGACACCACAAGAGCAAAAGGTATTTTCTGCTTTCTTCAAATGCAATAAATTTCTTCAAATAAGGCAGATCACTGAGGAAAAAGATGTTAAAAATATAATTATGGTAAGGAACAGAAAACAACAATGCAAATGTTTCCTGGTCAAAACACAAACACAATGTACCAATTCATAAATCTTTTCTTAGGTATATTTGTAAAAAATTGTTTCAGCAGAATTAATTTCTTATAATAATCAGCTGCTTGGCTGCATTTGTCTTCTGTTGTCTGGTGAAAAAAAGAGAAAGAAAAGAAAAAAAGGAAGAAAACCCAACATTTTTCTGGGTTTAAAATTCTGGAAAAGTAATAAAAATAACCAGTATGGTTGTGGAAATCTCAGTCTTATCCTGTCTCTTCTTTTCCAAACAAGTGGAGATCTGTTTGTACTCTAGTAAAGGAATGCGAAAAACGTTTTCAGGAAGAACAGGAAAACCTCATCTTGTTTTCCTGGAAAGTTAGAATTAAGTACAGAGGTGGCCTGCCCAACATGGAGGTGTCTGTGGCTGTATCTCTTCCAGTAAAAGATAATTTAGATTCCAAGAAATCTGCAATCCTTAATTCTTCCTCAGATTAAAAGTTAGATCATCCTGATCAGGTCTGCATCATTGTTAATGCATGCAGCTTTTTACTTTAAATTTAATGGACTTACACTTTATGCATGAAAGATATGCACGGTTGGAAATGTATCTGACAGTAAGGCTATCACAGAGTGCCATATCAACAGCCATACTAAAGAACTCTCTTCCTTCAAAAATGAGGCATCTGTTTCTGAGATGCTTTTGCAAGTGGTTCTTGATTGGTGCTGTGGTCAAGAATTCCATAGGACAGTGTTAAAAGGTCTCTTCCATTCTTTGTATAGCATACTCTTAACAATTTCTCACTATGGTTGAGCTCCTATATCTAAGAAAGCTTCTTGGGATTGTTGAATTAGCCAGCATAGTCCAGCATCCTGGGAGGAGACCATGGTAAATGATCACAAAGCCAAAGACTGGAAGAACAGAATAACTGAAGTACCAAAACCTCCCTCAGCCATGGGATGAAGACCTCCAGGAGCAAACTGTTCTCCTCTTTGTCTATATATTGTCTATTTCTCAAATATGAGTTTCATCTTTATTGATTAGTTTTTGGAATATCTTTTTATTGTACTTCTGTTTATTATTTCCTCAGAACTCTAGAATTAGAGTTTGTTACATATTACGGTTCGGTGTTCCAGAATATTTCATCCATATTCTGGAGAATCAGAGAAGAAATGGTCTCATATGTCTACAAATTTTCTCATATGTCAGAGAGGTTGCCCATCACAGCCTTATTTTCTGTGCCCAAAGACAAAAACATCAACTCTAAAAAACATACTTTTCTCTATCAGAAGGACCTTTTTCATCATTTTTGTTTATTCATTTACTGTTTCATTCATTCGGAGTCTGCTGTTTGCAGACCCTTTGGAGTCCTTCTGGTTTGCTTTCATTTAAAATGAAAACCTGACGGTCACTTCTTACTCCTTTATTGTACTTTCTTTCAGCTCTGCTTGTTTGTGTGATCAAAATAACAACCAAGCAAAAATGAACAGTAACAGCAATTTCCTGTAGTTAGTGCAAACAACTAATTGCCTTTAACTAGCCATATATATTAATATCCTTGGGATCTCAAGGAAGGAAATTGTGAAATAAAATTCTCAGTCTTCTTTTGCTTAGAGAGCAGAACTGGTGCACCAGGTACTCCTCTGGTGTAAATAGACATAGTTGCAGAATCATCTTGGGAATTAAAAGTTTACAAAAGTAAGTTTTATTTTCTAAATTTAAATTCATTTTCTTGCAGTGATGATTGATGATTATCAGCAGCAGAAAACTATTTCCATGTAAAATGTATGTAGAATGGAACAGATAATTAGTAGGAAATTGCCAGTCAGTTAAAATTTTCTGATTTACTCATGATTCTTCCTGGAGGGGAGAAAAAAAACTAAAAAATAAAAAAGCCTGAGGAGCAAGCCATTACAAAAGTGCTTGTTACAGGCCATCAAGTCTTTGGATACTTTAATCTCTGAAGTCCTAGATTATACATGATTCCTGAAGAACATTCAAGTTCCTGGCAGGTAAATAACTGCTGCAGGCTTTTCATACAGCACCTTTGTGTGTGTGGCCTGAATGCCTCCAAATTGCCTCAAAAGTTCTCTTGTGACCCTAAAGAAGAACAAGAAGTGTCTGACATTCTGGAGAATGGAGGATCAAAGGCAATCCACTGACATTCAGAAACCTGGCTCTGTTTTTCATATCAGTTGAACAAAATCTGTCTTCTTAAATAAAGGCATAAGAATTCATTCCAAGAAAAGGAATCAGCATGTTTTTTTTTATTATTTTACAAGACTTCTAAATACTAAAACCTTACATTCCCATGTTAAAATTTTACATAAAATAAAAGAAGAAAATACAACTAAGACTAGTTAGCAGACACTTCTAGTCCCTTAAGCATCATTGCAAGTTAAGACTGCATCACTCCAAGTGGCTGTTCTGACTTCTGAAATAATAATATTTTGGTGTAACTTCACTGAACTTAGATCAGTTTTTGGCTTAAAATGCACAGCAATTTTTTTTTTGTTTTGTTTGCATCTCTCAAAGCCTTCTTATCTCTCACAATAAAAGCTGGGTGGTAAGAGGCGTACTATGTTTCTTTAAGACTGCTCTAATAATTTGGTTTGACCTTTCATGACCCAGTTTTTCTTGAAAGGCAAATATCGGATCATACTGAGTACATTTGATTTACTGAACAATGGGAAGCAGCCACAATTGTTTCCCCAAAAGCTACTCTCAATTGCAAAAGGCATAGAACTGAGAGATTTTCAGATGATAGTTGCTGTAGAAAAGCACAGATCATGTATTTATGAAGAAAAATGGACATAAGACAGGAATAAGCAAGGTTTGTCAAGTATTTTTCTGTCCCTAGCTGCCCACAAAGACTCGAGTACCAGCTAAATGAAGGCTAAGGTGATAGAGTCAAACACAACATATTAGGAACATGCCAGAGTCCTAATGAATCTTCTGCTTCTGTCACAGTCCAAAGAAGATTTATTCTGACTTGAAGCTTATATCATAAGCCTGTTTCCATCTGAGGTAAGGCACAACCAACAAATTGCCTAATCAAGAATAAAGCTCCCTAAGAAAGTGTAAGACTTCATTGAATCATAAAGCCGCTGCTCTGTTTGTGTCTGATAACTCAATACCTGTTATCTTTGCTTCACCAAGTAATCATAAAGGCCACTTAGCTTTCAATTGCTTTTAAATCCCGAGCACTTGCTCTGTGGGCAAACCCATACTAAGCAGGCATTTGAGTGACATATTTCACCCAAATTTACACCCATTTACAACCCAAGACTGTGTTTGTGGATGCCTGGGTAGTACAAGGGACTTCTGATAAAGGTTTTTACCACCTAGAGAGATTTCCTGTTCTAACTTCTTGCAAACTAGTCTGGATTCCAAATTAAAAAAAAAAAAAATTATATTGTGATTGTTATCAATTTAATAGAATGTAGGTGAAAGTTAATGTGACACCTCAGTGCCCTTCCCAGGAGCCAGGATCATGTGTCATAACACATAGCTGCACCATGTGACCCCTTTTTGGAAGACCCAGCCTCCAGACAAAGTACTGCAAACAGGGTTTAGCAGAAGAATTTAGTTAGCACATTATTGAAACCAGTAATATTTTATATTATGTGGTTAAAAAGTATCCATCTTTCTTTAAACACCCACC
Organism: Taeniopygia guttata; assembly: GCF_048771995.1. Taxonomy (NCBI): domain Eukaryota; kingdom Metazoa; phylum Chordata; class Aves; order Passeriformes; family Estrildidae; genus Taeniopygia; species Taeniopygia guttata. The sequence continues at coordinate 42,978,049 of NC_133063.1, read as the reverse complement.
TGAAAGTGAAAAAAAAAACCCAACCACAAGTGCTCACTTTTCTCCCTGAAGCTTTTTTTTGTCTTTTGCCTATAAGGTTTTAAAAGCATGGAGGACTAAGTTTATCCAAGACTTGCAGGTATTTGAAATATATGCTGAATCACTATTAGTAATTGCAGAAATAGAGTAACTAATGTACAGTCTCAAGGCAAGCTAGACACATTTCATGTTTTCTGATCAGCAATACAGCTAATGCACTTGGAATTAGTCTATTAAAGATACTTTGCAAATTCTCTTGATATCACTTCACAGTATTTCCCCTTAAATCTCTATATTTCTAAAGAACATTTCAATATTGGGTCAGATTATGAATATTAAAGTCTCTCCAAAACCCACACTAATTTTAAACTACAGGCACTGTGAATTGCAAATGACCTGAGCTGCTTAAGCCTCATAGTGTATGTGCCTCATTCAGTGGCTTCCAAAAAATCAGGTCATGAAATTTTCTGTGTTCACACCTCAAGTCCCAGAAATACCAAGTCAGTGTTGTGATTAGCCATGCTTTCTTTTCAGATAGAATTTAAAGATTTAATTTATAGCCTGAAAAAGACCTGTTATCAGAGCCCCACAGTGCCCCAGAGACCAGAGACTTCTAGCACCAGGTGGGATTTCCCAAACACCACAACACCCTGCTTCAAGCATAGCTGCACCTGTTCTTGAGTCCTAGGTCACCCCAAAGTGTCATACTACCATTTGTGACTGCAGGGAAATGATTTCCAAAAATGATTTTGCTGGGATTTAGGTTGGATATATCAGACTATGCCAGTGGAAGTCTGCATTTTGCAGAAGAATTAATTATTCATGAAGATTAAACTAATCTTCCTGAAATCCATCAGATTTTTATTATCAGAAGTTAGAAAAATTGTCTATATAGTTGCATATACATATATACTAAACATATCTACAGAAAAGTGCAAATTTTGATAGAAGATAATGGTAAACCCCTACAAAGATTCTTCTGCAATCCCACCTTTCCCAATCTTTGTTTTCCTTAATGTAGAAGTTGTCACAATTTTTCATCAGATTGCTATAAAAGGTTTTGAAGTTCAAATAAAGATGTAAGTAGCAATGTATCAAAACCTGGACTTTTGTAAAAGAGAGTTGTTTGATTACTAAGCTGTACAAGATGACAGAGACCAGAGAAAATAGAAAAGCAGGGGGCACAATGCACTTTTTGATTGCTTTTTCAATTAAAAAAAAAATTAAAAAGCCAGAAAAATATGTTTTGTGTGTTTGCTAGAAAACTATGGATTGGCATAGAATAGCCAAAGAAACTTGGGGATAGGTTGTCTCCTTACCTAGGAGCCCTTCCAACCCTAAATTTCCCTGAAAGGTTGATTCATCTACTCTAAAAATCTTCTCTATTAGTTTTCTTGCACTCTGGAGTTGCCCTCTTCTCTCCATAGTTTGTAAAGGTGTTGTGAGGTGGCTTAGCCTGGCAGCTCAAAGGCAAGGAGATTGCTTACCAATTGCTGTCAGAGAAAAAACAGACTCAAATTCAGGGAGTTAACATAATTTTTTTACCAATTAATATAAATATTTAATTATGGATTTGGGTGTTGGCAAGCAAAACACAATTTTAAAAAAATTCCAAAAACCAATGACCATTAAAATGCTTAAAAAATATAGTCTTCTGCCCCTTTTCCTAGACTCAGCTTCACTTTTTCCCACAAGATTCCTCTCCTGGATTTCTTTTCCCACTAGATTCCATCCTGACATCACAGCAGGTAATATTTGGTCCCTTCATAAAGGACACAGTTGGTTCAGGGGGATGGTTAGTCAGTGCACACCAATTTTTCTCTATTGGTCTTTCTTCCTCACTATTTTCCAGTGTGCCTCCCAAGAGCTGCAGGGCATATCTGCTCCATCATGGAACACCTCCTCCTCAGATTTTGGTGTTTTCCCTGCTGTTTCTCACACTTTTCTCCTTCCTACTCTGTATCTGCTGCATTTTATGTGCTTTCCCAAATGTTCTTTTTCAGAGGGATGACAAGCTGGCTGGTGGTCTGCAGAGGGTTCACTGTGGAGCTGGCTGGAAAAACCTGTGCCCACCATAGGGTAGCCAGCCCCTATCCTCTTCTACAGAGGCCATCCTTGCAGCCCCTCACACCTTATGTGTGTTCCCTATACAAAAGGAAACCTACACAATGAAAATGAATTGAAAATAAAGACATTTTGGTGATTAAACTGGTGTAAATCTCTTCCTTCTCTTATATTAACTAGATACAACTTTACTCTATAAAATGGTTTTTGGTACTTATGGGCCCATGGGAACACAGTAAGGCTAAATAACTGCCCTGAATGAGAGGTTCTTGCAACATATTTTTAAATATTTTCAATCAAAATAAATACAGAGAGAGAAGATGTCTTTTTTATGGCTGGAAATACATAGTGGGTAGTTACCTCTGGAACAGGGCTTTTGCTGGTGGCCTAATGTGTAACACACAGACCTTTTCTCTTGGTCTATAAACATTTTGTATAACTTTTAATTAACCCTTTCTTTGTTTAACCAGATCAACAAACAAAATGTCCTAAGTCTATTACAATTAGTTCGCCCTTTACATGGCAGTACTTTTCCTAAGTTCTCTATTAACATTTAAATGAAGAAAGGTCAACTGCACACATTATGGCTCAATTGTGTAAAATCAGGCAAATGATGAGGGAAAAAATACAATACTGCAATAAAAGCAAGAGTTAGGAAGAAGTGTTAGCTCAACCCACTTTAAGAAAATTGTAGGAGCAAGTAAAAAAGTCACTTCTGAACTCATTTTTTTTTTGAGGTTGTTTTATTAGTTTAGTGGAAAATTGTTCTCCTATTTTCTTTTCTCATATAGCCAAAAACCTCTGTGGCTTTTACAAACTAGAATTTGAAGTTACTCCAGATTCATGTTGCTCTACATTGGAGTAGAATTTGACTCATATATTTTCTAAATCAAATCAAATTACTGACTACTATATTATTAGGTATCAGTATTCCACTTGGCTGTTGAACCTGATGATCATATGTTTTCTCTAGCACAGGAGATTTCCACATTTCTTTTGCTCTGATGAAAAAAGTTCCTCATATCTGTTCTTTTTATATAATTTTTTCATAAGTTTTAAGGTATTGAATCTTTCCAAAGTTAGAAACAAGATATGGTACAAATGGAATTTCAGTTTGACTCAGTGTGATACTATAGGTGCATGATTATGACCTTCCCACAAATCTATTAATCTGTGGAAATTTGCTGTAGAAAAACATATAAGCAGGTCTCCTTGCTCACTTCTGCATGTGTGGTATTTTTACTTTTGCCTTTGTACCACGGGTGAGCACGTGTGACTGAGTCACACAGTCCTGGTTTGAGCCAAGGTGGCTTGAGAACAGATGGAAATGAACCATTTAAAAATGTTTAGTTATTTCAGAACTTTCCAATTTAATCCTGTCAGAGTATCAAATCATCCTGTATTATGGTAGTGCCTTAAAGGAAAGAGAAACACTTTAATTTCATGGAATCGTAGAATGGTTTGGGCTGCATGAAGGCTTTAAGACTACCCAGTTCCATTCCCACCATGGGCAAGACCATGTTGCACAGGACCAAGTTGTTCAGAGCTCCAACACTTGGAGAGTGGCCTTGAACACTTCCAGGGATAGAAGTGTCATCAGAAGAGCCACAGCTGCTCTGAGCAACCTCTGCTGTAGCCTCAGCACCCTCATACTATAGAATTTCTTCTTAAAATGTAATCTAAACCTGCTCTTTCGGTTTGCAGCCATTCCCTCCAGCTCTGTTCCAGCTTTCTTATAGACCTTTAGGTATAGCAAGGTAAGGTTTCTGTAAATTCCCTCTGGAGACTTCTCCAGGCTGAGCAATCTAATTTTCTCAGCCTGTCTGCATATTGGAGATGCTCCAGCCCTCTGATCATCTTCATGGTCCTTCCCTGGACCTACTCCAGCAGGTCCTCATCTTCCTTATGTCGGGGATCCCAGAATTGCACTCAATCCCTCTCCCTGTGGGCTTTATTTGTGATTGACATTGCCTTGTCCCAGATGCAGGACCGACCTTATCTTATTTCCTCGGGCTGATGAACAGGTCTAAAACTTAAATTTCCTAAATAATTTCAGACTTAATTTTGTTTAAAAAGATTCACCTCAATGTTCAAAAGAACCACAACTACTTGGATCACCCAAAATCTTGTTGGGGAAAAAAAAAAGCCATATGTTTTATAGTTTCTGGTGTAGCACTTGTCCTGTTTGGGTTCCAAGATCACAATGGGAGTTCTAGTGCAATTGACACAAAATCTGAAAGACATCTAGGTATGTGTTGTTGCTAAAATATAAAAAGACTTACTTTAGGTTTAGCAGCAATGTAGGGGCCCTTGGAGATACATTCCATGCTGTGTATAGCTGTAGCAGCTCATGGAAGTACACCCATGCTCACCCGCTGAAGGTTTCCTCTCACACATGGCCTCATGCCTCTTCTCTCATCTTCCAGGTTTCTTTCCTCTTTGCTGATTCAGCTCTTGGGTAGTGATCACTGCTGCTGTGCTCCTGTCACCTGCTGCACCCAGTTCACTCTTCCACTCAGCCACGCGGCCGATTTCTGCAGCCTGATCCACCCACAGATGCTGCCTCAGAGGTGTGGTCATCCGTTCAACTTGTTCAACAACCTCCAGCTTCACTGCAGTGACCTCCTCTGCTGTCCTCTTTTCACTGTCCCTTTCTGTTACATAGGAGAAAAACCAGTCCCAAAGGGTAGGTCACAGCATCTTAACATAAGCACTGGATAAAACTGGGATGGAATACATTTTAGGAGGTGTCTAATCCCTCCGTAAAGGGATTGATAGTTAAACTATGTACATCACCATCAGTTAGATAAACTTAAGTCAGATGATCCCACCAAAAGTGTTCATTTTTATTAAAGCTGAGAAAAATAACTCTCTTCTAAGAAGATTTCTTTAGAGTTGTGTTTGCCTAAAGCACAGTGTTCAGTGGTGCCCTGATTCAAGGTTCAGATTCTTAATAGCTTTTGAAATGCTAATAAAGCAATAGGTAGTGGAGCCATTTCTATTTTGAAGGGTGCATTAGCTATCTACGATTTCCTCAGATGCATTTTTTTTAAGAAATAAAATTGCTTTTATTGTGCTGCTTATCCTTACAATAGAAAGATAATTTAGCTATGTTTAGACACAATCACATGCAATGCTTTACCAAAGCTTCTATTTGACTCCACATTCATCATTTCAGAGAGGTCAAAGTAATGTTTTATTTATACTCTTCATTGATTGGTTAAGTGTGACAAAAGCCTTGGTCTCATAATTTGTATTAAAATGAATTTTTTTACAAATATTTATGGCTTTCAGATTCTATTCCAGCTATAGTTAAACAAGAATACGTGACATATATTCACAATAAAACCAGTTTTACTTAATTGCAATAGTTGTACAAAATTTCAAATCAGAAGTATTTTTCCACTGGAAAGCTGTCCACTTCTGATTGCTTTCAGAAGTAAATTTCATTGAAAAAATACCATTTTGCCTAAATACCTTAGATAGCCATACCATGCTTTTACCATACTAATGACTAATGTCTTTGTGAACAAATTCCTTTTGCCTCCAGCCAGTTCCCATTGAGTAGATTGTTTGCAAAAAATCCTCACTGGTCTTTAGATGACTGTGAAAAGGAAATAACTAAATAAATAATAAGTAATAAATAATAAGTACATCAGGAGTGTTGTCTGATGCTGTCACAGGATAAGAAAACTCTTTTGATGCCCCTTTAGTTTCCCTTTCAGTTGCAAACAGACCTACCCATTAATCAGCCTCCTACTTTTTCCCACCCTCCTGGTGAACAAGTCTCAATGGGAGATTTTAGCATGATTTCATGATCATCAAAGTAGCAGCAATAAGAAAGTCTGAGATAGTGATAGAACTGCTTTAAAATTTACTGTAAGAGGAAGGCTTTAATTTTTTTTTTTTTTTTCATTAGCAGCAGAGGGGCCAGGGCTTAAACTATGGGATAATAGGCAGCTGGCACATTCTAAATTCACCCTCTGGGTTATCATTGTTCAGCATACTCTGCATTACTTTCTTTGTACAACAAAGATGAATATCCTTTCTCAGAGTACCATCTTATAAGTCAGGACAACAACCTGACAAACAACTGGACTCATTGTCAGAGCAGTGCATTAGCCAAGTATGTGTTCATTACAACACTTTTGATAAATGCTTTAAAAAAATACAGTTTCATTCTAACAGATACGCTTTATCTAGTTTTTGGGGTTTTGGGGTTTTTTTTGTTCTTGGTTTTTGGTCTCGTTTGGTTTTGGGTTTTTTGTTTGTTTGGGGTTTTTTGTTGGGGTTTTTTTACCTTTTTTTTTTTGGGGGGGGGGGGGGAGGGGGGAGTTGTTTTTTTTTGGGGGGGATTTCCTCCAAAAAGCCAGACAAGTTCTACCATGTGCTCTCATGCTCACTATTTCAAAGAAGAAAGTGATTGACTGTGTGAAAGTGCATACATGTGTGCTCACCACACCAGCTAGCAAAGCTCTACCCAAATAAAACAAAATAAGCAGAGACACAGAACTCCATTCTTTTACTTGCCAGCCTATGTACAAGACAGGGAGGGATTGTCTCTAATGGTGCTTCTTTCTTTGTTAGTATTTAAAAGGGCAAAACCATCATGGAGGTCACTTTTGACAAACCTGTTTATTTGCCATTTTCCACAGCATTTGCTAAGCATCTCTCTCAGTTAGTGATTTAATTTATTTATTTATTAGTTTATCTGCACTGCCCCTTCTTTCCTTAGCCTTTTTCCCCTTTTTACTCCTTGAAAACTATAATGACTAGAATCAAATAAAATGCCAACATTTGCAATTCCAGAGCTTCATTTAAGCTATAAAAATAATAATTAAAAGGCCAAAACCTTAGAGAGATTTCTTCATTTTATATGGTTTGCCAGAGATGATATGCATTCAAAAAAGCCAGTAAAAGAATTAATTAGAAACATCTAAAGCTCAACAAGCTATGCAAGTTAATGAAGCAGAGAGGGAAATGTCATCTTTGAGACCCAGAGCTACACTGCCTTGGATAATATATACTCCTGCCTTACTTTCCTAACTAAACCTCTTTTAATCTCGCCTCTAAAAAATCAATGCTAATGACACTGATTTACCAGGAAATGACAGACAAATAATACCATAGAAGTTGTTCTTGTTTAATGGTAACTTAGTTCTGAAGAAGAATAGCAAGGATTTTATTTTGAAGTGTTGGTTTGCTAATTGCCAATTACTTTCAACGTTTTTTTTTGTTTTGTTTTCATTTTCTCCTTCTGTTTTCTTTACAGCTGATCCTGACTTAGAGAAAAACCTCCCTTTATTATCTGCAAGAAATGTTAAGTATCTTACAGATTCAGACAAGGAAGAGTCACTAGACTACTCTCTCTGCTAAGTTTCTCTTGCTTTTTCTCTTCATCTTTTATTTGTTCTGCTGAAAGGTAAATGAAGAACAGCAAAAATTACTGCATATAAACAACACTTACCAGCAGGTCTTGCTCTCCAGGAGCAACTTATATATATTCACACTCCCAGAATAATACATGGCATTGGAGGAGGAATTCTTTATTTTAAAAATGAGTCAGAAGTTAGCAGTAGTAAAATCACACAAGACAAAGGAAAATGAACATTTTCTCTGAGTAAGTATTAAAAAATAATGAGAGAAAAGTATTTATAAAATTTCCTTTTATTTTGGAAAGTGTTAACAGTAATGTCCTATCAGCTAAGTCTCCCAGCCGTACATATTTCATAAGTCTCCCTTCCTAAATATTTCATATACAGTTCCCAGTACTGCCAGTATTATGGTGTCTGACAATCTTCCAATAGTTCTGGATTAATTTTCAGTAATGCTTCTGAACTACCTTCCCAGAATTCATGGTAAGAATTGTCATGTCTTTTCTATTCTTTCTTTTCATTGTTCCAAATATCTAATTTTTCTTTGTAGCAGCCTAAAGAGATGTTAATGTCATGTGTACTTAGGTGCTGAAGATATTTTTAAGTTTTTTCTTTTTTCACTGAAGATTCCCCCAACGGACAGAAAGCCTATATACCTAGCCGTGCATTTCTTAGGTTGATATAAATAGTAAGCAGGAAAAAGTACATAAATGATTACTCTAGACTGGTGTTTTTCTAATGGATGTGTAAAATTTCTTTATTTTAAATTTTATGCCTTCATCTTAAAAATTTTAGTTATATTATACATATATGTGTCTTTAATAATTTTTATACAGACACTGAAAGACATTTTAATGTTATTTTCTTTTATGTATGTATGCATTATTGGCGTAATTTTCTTCTAACTGGGTAAATTATGGACTTTGTGACTCTGGTTAAGGCAATCTGTTGGATGATCTGAGTGGTTTGAATTGCTCCTGCAGGCTTTACATCTGTAGAATAGGCATAATAGGAGGAAAACCTCCCTGCCAGTGGTCATATTTTCCAGGAAAAATATGGTGAACTGGATAGACAAAATCATATACGGACTGATCTTTTAAGATATGTGCCAATGTCCCATAGGCTGTTTCACACAAGCCTGAGACTCATATCAGTTCTGGGTCCCCAGTCCAAAAAGTTCCTGGTCTCAGTTGTGGTGAATGCAAAATGTGTACAACACCATTTACCTGCTATTTTGCACTGCTGTGAGCAGTAACATATAAATAGATTGGATATTCATTAATATTTTTAAAGTTATATAAGAACCTTACCTCAAAGGTGTCATATCCTTGCAAAATTTTATTACTGCTATAACACAGGAGAGCCATGAGGACTAATTAATTAATGTTTGTAGAGTATCTCACAAATGCAAAGTGAAATGTGAATATGGATCATTATTATTTATTATCCTAAAAGATATAAAGATATATGGGAGAGCCTGAGCTCCTTTTAAGTTGCACTTCTATTGCATCAAAGTGAGCATAAAACTGCCTTAAGGCACCTGCTGAGGATTCAAAAGTAACAAGAATGATCAAATATCTAAGCAGGATGATCAGTGAGGAAAGAGCAAAGTTTATGCTAAAGAAAAGACTGATGTGGAAACCTGATAAAAACCTTCAAATACTTTAAATATGCAAACAGAAAGTGTATAATCTCTCTCTATACCCACTAGATATTGGATAGGCACAACAGAAGAAAATATATGGAATGAGAAATAAGATCTTTTGAAAAGGAATATAGTTTACTCTGCATTTTTTTCTGCAGGGTCAGGACTTCTCTGCAGAAGTTTTGTAAATATTATGCATGTATCTGTCAAGAAAGCAATATATTTGCTTCTGCCTTTTGGAAACTTCTTGTTTCCTGTTTCCAGTACAGAATCATTGACTTAGAATGGCTTGGGTTAGAAGAGACTTTCACAATCACCCGGTTCTACCCTCCTGCCATGGGCAGACACCATGGGCTCTGTTGCTCAGAGCCCCATCCCACCGTGCCTTGAACACTTTCGGGGATGGAAATGCGATCTGTTGTTTTTCCCCAGAAAACATTTTTTGTCATTCCATGTGTCATCAAGTTCCTGGAAGGGCTGAAAAAGTGTGTAGATTTGGTACTTAGGGATATAGGGCAGTGGTGGGCTTGGTAGAGCTGAGTTAATTGCTAGACTCGACGATTTTAGAGGTGTTTTCCAGCCTTAACTATTCAATGACTGTATGATTCTATGACCAGATATGTTTGAACCATGGCTGAGGTGAGTTTCTAGGGTGGATTAGCATTGAGTCCAACATCCTTACCCAATTTATGATGCAACCTGAACCCTCAGGCTTTTCTCCATTTTCACATCTGGTCCTATATTTGCTACTCAAAATATGAAGGAGAAAGTGTTTTCTTCCCTCACAGAGTGGTGTACCTTTATTTCTTCTCCCAGTCAGCTCTTTATCTATTCAAAGTCAAACACAGGCTGAAATCTCAGCTTTAAGAAACAATATTTTAGATTTTTAATATTTTTTTTTAAATTATGGTCATAAAAAGAAATTCTAAAAAGAAATTTTAAAAAGAAAGAAAGAATATTCAAGCTGCAAGAAATGATCATTTTAGTCTCCCATGGCTTCCAAGAAAACTTGCAGCAAATATATACTTTTTTCCTTCCCCTGGAATTACTTAGTGAATCTTAACATGAAGATGTCTTTTTTCCAGTTATTCTCAATATCAGTTCTCTCTGGGTGATGTCTGTCTGTTTTCCCCCACTCTGCCCTTTCACACTGTAATGCTTTATGGAAAACACTGAGCTTACACACTGTGAATTCAAAAAGATAGTTAAGTTAACAAACAAAACCAGCAGTGCTGCTTTTCCCCATCTTTGCTGCCCAACTATTACTTGGGAAAGTGCTTTAGTAGCATAAAAATACAAAGAAAAATGAGGAAATGAGAGGAAGCAAACTAGCCTTGTAGTATCTTCTTTTCTAAAGGTATATAAAGGTATATAAATGTCATTAATGTATATATTATATATATATTTTTAAATTGTATTTATTTATTTAAATTTGGCACTGTATGTTTATTGGTATACAAGGAGCATATTGGCAAATAAACCAGGCCAAATGGATGCTTTTAGGTGAGATAGGAAGTCAAGAGCTGGCACTGTGTAATTGCAGCCTGAAAATTTGGTCATGCCATGGCCAAGGGAGGCCATTGTCCCTCTCTCCTGCACTCTTGTGAGATCCAGCAGGGATGCTGGGCCCAGCTCTGGGGTCCCCAGCACAAGAAAGATGTGGACATATTGGAATGAGTCCAGAGGATGCCACAAAGATGGATGAAGCACCTCTGCTCTGAAGATAGTCTGAGGGAATTCGTGCTATTCAGCCTGGAGGAGGCCCTGGGGAGACATTACAGACCTTCCAGTGCCTACAGGGGACTTAGAAGAAAATTAGAGAATGTTTTTTTAATCTATTTTTGTGGTGACAGGACTATGGGGAATTATTTTAAACTGAAAGAGTGTAGATTTAAATTGTGTGCAAGCAAGATGATGATGGTCATAAGGCACAGGAGCAGGTCGGCCACGGAAATCATGTATGGCTTGTCACTGGACAGCTTCATGGTCAGGGTGGGTGGGGCTTTGAAAAACCTGATCTAGTGAAAGATGTCCCTATCCATGGCAGTGGGGTTGGACTAAGAGGGTCTTTGAAGGTCTCTTCTAGCCCAAACCATCCTATGATTCCAATTGTAACAGCAAAATTTTCTCAATTTTTTTTTTTGTCCATTTGTTCATTTTTCCCAAGGGTTTCAGTATGAAAGACATGCCTGTGCCTCTGAGTGGAATAATCTGGATGAAATGTTCAAACTGGAATTATTCTGAACATGAGAGTTTAGCAGAAGTGCAGAGTTACGACAGAGTTTCAAATGCATGGGGAATCAACATTTCTTCCAGGCAGGCAAGATGTCCAAAAAGTAAGAACAGCTCTCACATTTTTTTTATGCAGATGAACACCAATATATCTTCAGTTTATTGAATTATGCTGTGCTCTGTTAAACAGTAGCTTAGCCATTACTTTGCTACTCACAAGCAATGCTGTGAGAAGAAGAAAAACAACCAAATAAACATTGTACTTGGTACTCTCATTTGCAGATCTGGGGCTTCTTTCATCACAGTGATATATGCTTATCTGAAACCTACTGTATGTTTTTAAATACACTACCGTGCCGCTGATGGCAGCAAAAGGAATTAATACCCTAATTTCTATGAGGCAGTAAAGCCTAAAGACCCAGATGCTTTAAGATAAGCAGATATGCCCAGAGTCCACAGAAACCACTACATGGTCAGCAAGGAAGGTATCTAAGTGACCTGATCAAATCCACACAGAGGATTCATGACCAAAGATGTATTATGTCAAGTTTCTTTACACAGAGACTAAAAGAGATATAGACTTTTTAATTCACTTGGAGTTTCCAGTCCTCAGGAAAAAACTGTCCCTGATACTAATAACTGAACAAACAGGAATAATGGCACAGAAGTTGGAAAGATACACACTTCATAGAGAAATCTGGCTAACAAAGACAAAATTCCACCATGACTATTTCTACTGGCTTTAAAGAGTATCCACACTGGCCACAGGGTGAGGACGACCTGTAGCTACGTGCCATTTCCAAAGGAAGAATAAAGCCTGAGCTCTCAAGAAGGTAAATTTCCCTGTATCGTTCTCTATCCTGATCAAAAGACTTTAATACTTTATTTCTTATTAAAGCATCTTTTTCCTTGTTCATGATGAAAGAAGTCTTTTAAACAGGAAAGCTCAGGCTTCTTTTTATTCAATGCCTACAGGGTCGTATTTTTTTTTTTTTTGGCCTTCTTTCTTTCTTGTCTATGGTTCCTTCAAATTAAGTGGTTCCTTGCAATTAATTTGCTATGAAAGGCAATCCTCATCTCAAACCACTCTTCTGACAACATCAGCATTTGATACAGTAAATAAATTTTCAGTTATCTTCATATTCTTCCAACTATACCAAGTATACTGTCCCACCAGAAATTGTGATCAGGTATTAAAGGCTCCTGAGAGCTAAATGATCCAAGCTCAGAAGCTCTGAATCCCATGATAAATTATACAAAAGGGGCACTTGAACAGATTTGTAACTGTCTTTGTTGCTTAGAACACCTCCATTTCAATTAGAGGTAACCAAGAGGCATGACATTGAAGAGCAAAACTAATAATTTTTGCTGATGTCAAGAAAGGTTATGGGAGGTGAGGGTATAGAAACAATGACTTCCATAAAATGTACATAATACAAGTTCCTCAGTCCTTGTTTTATGTCCTTGAAATCTAGAAAGGCCATTTCTATTTAGTCTCTACCCCATAGCTGTGGCACTGTCCTACAGCGCAAAGCCTGTCCACAGTAAGGTAACTTTGGCCTCAGGTATGCTCAAATGGAAACTGGATCATGATCGTTGCACTGGCTGCAGGTAAAAATTTCCTATCTGGTTTCATGAGCATGGTTTGCAACCAAACATGCAGCATGGAAATCCCTATAACCAAGACAACCAAAACCACAGTGTTTACAAATCTTCTGTGAAATTACAGCAAGATTTTTAGCAACTGCCATCTCTCTCGACTGCTAGTCCAATTTTGACTGCTGCGAATCCCAATTGTTTAAGTACCTCTGACCCCATATCAATTTCTTCCTAGTTTTAGCAGTCTTGGTCAGGTTATCTGTGTTGGGCAGTGAAAGGTAGACTGACTGGTCCACTTGTATTAACAGCTAAAATACCTTTTTATTTCTGTTTCATTTTTTCTTCTTTTTTTTTTTTTTTCCCCAGCTTGTTCAAGGAAAAAGAATAGGCCACACAGATCTGACCTCTTTTACCACATACAACAGATTAGACTATGCCAGTGTAAATTATTGCTCTGTCCCTCTGTAGATCAATTACAATTTACTTCAGTGGAAATCCTTCCCTTGGAAATCTGACTAATTTTGTGCCAATAATTTGTGAACCCAGTATATTTAGAGGTTCTAAACATGAAGGCCATATTTTTATAGGTAGAGTAGAGTTATTTTTCTGTGTTTTATAGGTGTTATTCACCAGAAGGTCAGACCTCAATGTAATTAATAAATCTCTCTGTGAGCTTTTAAAACTGGTCTTGGTCTTTAAAACTTGTGTCAAAAAAAACACAAGTTTTTTTTGTGGTTGTTGGTTTTTTTTCTATTTTCTTTTTTGTCTTTATTTTTTTTTTCTTTTTATTTTGAATAAATGCCACATATTCAAAACACTTAGATCAACTTTTGGGGTCCTGAAAAGCTGAAAAAAATAGGATTTTGCTTCCCTTATCACTAGTTATGATATCAAATTGCCTACTTTTCTTCCAGCCTGTATACATATCTGTATATATATCAAAACACAAATGTTCTCTAATAAAATAGTCTTACAGCGAGGAAGAAGTCAGTCTCAGTGACATTTGATGATAAAAAGAAATGCAGAGGATTAGAGGGAGAGGTAAGAACACAAAGACAATCACCACCTAAAGACAGATAAGAGAAGTTCAGCCCCTGAGAATTGTATTTTAGTGCTACTGTATGTGGCCCTTACTATGAGAGTTTCTGAGAAATTATCTCAGTCTCTGGAATCTAACAGCAAGGCTTCACAGAATACAGTTTAGGCCCTGGAGAAATCACAAAAGCTGTGTTGAAATATTAACAAGTTTAAAGAGTGGATCTCTTCTAACCTATAGTGGCTCCTTAGGGAGAATCCACATGAGGAGCACGGGGGGTAAATTGAGGGAAGGAAGTGTTTTTTGGCAATAGGAAGAGAGAAATACCTGGAGCACATCTTCAACTGGTGGACAACATAACTGTTATTATTATTTTTATTACTAATCTTAATATCGAATATTGTTTCCTAAACAGGGACAGGCAGCTTTATTTATTCACTTTATTTATAAAATAATTTTGTCTAGGAAGTTTTTGCATGGGATAACATCTACCTTGCTTTTTTGTGATATAGATGTCTGCACAGGATTGTAAACATGTGTCCAAGTTAATGTTTGTGTGTGTGCATGTTCCTCGTTATAGTCAAATTCCAGGGAGTAGGTTTTTCTAAAAATGGATATACATTTCATAGTGCATGCCTTTTCCACCCTTTTGTTTTATAAACCAGTTTTTTGGGGTTTTTTTTGGCAATAGCACAAAAAAAAAATCAATGAAAATGATAAACTCAGACTGATTCCTCTTTAAAAAAGTACTAAAAAAACTATTTTGAGAACTCAAAATATTTGGAAACATGTTTCAGTGCATTCATTTCCATGTACTTTTCAGGATACTCTGTGTACACCTGGCTGTCAATAAAGATAACTTGGGTTCATCAAAGTGGAAAAAGCTAATTTAATCATTATTAGTTCACTATATTATGCTTAAAAACACTCTCTGAGAATAAGTACTGTCACAGCTGGTACACTGGTATAGTAAAATAATTTATCATGTTAATAGCCCCATCAGAAACAATGTGTAAACTTCACCTCAGGCAGGTGAGCAAATCTAACATCAGACAGGTATGCAAATTCAGTTCTCAGTCTTGGACTACCTTCCTTTGGGACCTTAAGTGTGTTTCTCACTCTCTCACTTAAAGAGTACTTAGATTTTGGAGAAGATAATCTCTTCTGCAATTGTTGGTATAACAGGAGATGATAATCTGGTCTGCAATTTGTTGGTAAAACATTGCCCATGAATAGACTGTCAAATCACGTATTTTGGGGTAGCTAATTAAACCCCCAAATACTTCAGCATGTGGCTAATTCTGAATGCATAAATGGTCCCGTTGAAACCAACATCTGAGTACCTTCTGGAAATAGAAACTTATGGAACATCTTAAATTAGGGAAAAAAAAAACCTCCTTGAAATCCTACCTTCTCTTCATTTCAGAATCTTCCCCAATGAACCAAATGTTTTGCTTATCTGAACTCTGGCTTGTAAAGCAAACTGCTGTCTCAGTTTCAAAACATTTGACCTTGATGACCACTTTGATGCAAAACTTTGCAAAGATAAATGGGCTTCTGTGACTGAGCTGTTAAACATTACATAAATTACACAGAGCACATGGAAAAAATACAAATATTTTAAAACAATATAATAAAAAGAAGAAAATAAAAAGAAAAAGCCATAGATTGATGGCACGTTTTCCTGAATTTGGTCCATATTCAAGCACAGATCACTGCCACATGCCTCTGTGCCATCCAGACCCCTACTCACACAACTACTGCAAATGGTATCATTTTGCAACTAATTTACTCGCTTAGTTTTGGCCATTAGTCATTCCCAATATCCTCAATCTGCAGGTAATTTTCCACATTATTAGTTACCCACCTGTCTTATTAAACTGGACTTTCTGAAACCCTGTGTGTCTACATTTTCTGCACCTTTAGATCAAGCAAATAATTGCCTGTACCTGGATGGAAGGATTTAATAGCAAGATTATAGTTGATTCCAAAAGTTAATAACTATAACATCTGGTTTCTCTTTTTAATATTTAAATGATAAATTCAGTGTTCAAGAAGAAAGGAGAAAAAAAATGAGAACACAGAGAATGAAATGTTCTTATCATTTGTAGGACAGGTTAAATTTAGATGGGCAGAATGTAGGTTTTACTCTTTCCCCCTTAATGTTCCTCTACCTTAACCCAAAGGGACCAATCTTTATCCCACTAATAGAGGGAATTTCTCACTACCAAGACAAGACTTGTCTCCTTGTTTACTAAAATGCCAAGTGAGCTGCATTATGCAAAGTCTTGGTTATCTTTTGCTGCTCTTTATATAGACTATGGCTGTTCTGATACCTCAACTCATTTCCATTCAGACATCTGTAAAACCATCTGCATGGGAATAGTTTTAAATATTTCTGGGTAAAACTGGGAACATTATTTTCACCAATCACTTCTGAAGAGATGGAGGGAAAGAGAGGAAGTGAGAATGAAGAAGGAACAAGAATCTGGGGTCTTGCTCTCTGGACCTGAGATGCTCAGAGTTGCACTGACAGATGTCCACAGGCACAAGTGCTAAACCTGTTTTGCATATAAATTGACACACTTTAAAAAGATGCACACATCTTTAGCAGATGCATTTTCCTTGGTAGGCAAAAAAAAACATGCTTGTTGCTTAAATTCACCTGCAATGAAAACAAAATGCCCAAGAGCTATTCAAGAGGAATAACAAACTTGAGCTCCAGCCTGCATAAAGACTCATTAGTCTTTATGGATTCCACATCCAAATCTGAGTGCCAAAAACCTGATGGTGACCCAGGGGAGAAAGTAGTTTCAAAAAGAGATGAGTATCATAGGCACAGAGTGGGTAGTGCAATTAACCTGCCGAGGTGATACTCTTCTTGGGGAAACGTTTACTCCTCAAGTTCTTAAGATACACTGACTATGGTAATAACAGAAATCAAAAAAGCTATCCTAGTCCTGTTGCTTCATCTAGGGTTAAAAATAATATCTCCTTCTTTTAAGATTTTTTTTTTTTTCAAAATGCATAGATTTGCCAAATTCAATTGGAAACACCTTGGATCTTCAGTAAACTCTGATATGGAAGAAAGATGTTCTCTCCTTGACTTAAGCCTTTTCTTCCTTTTTCCAAACCTCTTTTTTCATCCATAATACACCCAGAAGTTTCTTCATATACTGATAGAGAAAATATAAACAGATGGGTTTTCCTGAAACCAACCATACTATTTTAATATATGTTATAAGACACATGACCATTTTCTGGCCTAACTCGCCTAATCCATGGCAGAAAACTTGTCAAATTCATCACTGGGAATTTACCAATCTCTGTCTTCACTCTGCTTCAGGCATTTCCCTGCATGTTCAACATGTTATTGATTGTGAAACAGATACTTTGGATTTAAATAAGTGAAAATATAATTTCAGTACACTGCCATTGCATAGCCACTCTGCCACTGAGTTGTTTTCTGTGCTGGTTTTGGCTCCTTTCTTAATTCTTACTTTATTCCACAAAAAACCTGAACAATCTGTCCTACAGTGCTGTTATGATTCTACATGAAATCCTCTTGTCATTCTAACCAACAGTAAAATTCATATTCAGGCAGTTTCAGCTAAAACTGATATCTTTAAAAACATGTCCAGAGTATAGGAACCTGGATTTATGTACTTTTGCCAGAAGGTCAAGTATTTGATTCTTTATATAAACTGAAACTAGCTGTAAAGCTAATTAAATGCTTCATGAGTGTTCAGCAAGTACTACTTATATTTTTTTAAGAAGGAAAAAAGCATAATTCATAATGTCATTTATATTTACATTTACATTTACATGGTAGTCTAAGCTTCTTAATTAATGAATCTATAAATTTCCATGTTTGCCTTTTTCCCTCCCTACCTATCTGTCCTCCACTCGTACATCACTTTTTTCTTTCTAGGTAAAGTCCATGTGTAATTTTCTGTAATCAAAGAAACTCTTAAGCAGACATCGTTTTCTTTTTCTTTCTTTCTTTCTTTCTTTCTTTCTTTCTTTCTTTCTTTCTTTCTTTCTTTCTTTCTTTCTTTCTTTCTTTCTTTCTTTCTTTCTTTCTTTCTTTCTTTTTCTTTCTTTCTTTCATTCTTTCTTTCTTTCTTTCTTTCTTTCTTTCTTTCTTTCTTTCTTTCTTTCTTTCTCTCTTTCTTTCTCTCTTTCTCTCTTTCTCTCTTTCTCTCTTTCTTTCTTTCTCTCTTTCTTTCTTTCTCTCTTCTTTCTTTCTTTCTTTCTCTCTTTCTTTCTTTCTTTCTCTCTTTCTTTCTTTCTTTCTTTCTCTCTTTTTCTCTTTCTTTCTCTTTCTCTCTCTTTTTCTCTTTCTTTCTCTCTCTTTCTTTCTTTCTTTCTTTCTTTCTTTCTTTCTTTCTTTCTTTCTTTCTTTCTTTCTTTCTTTCTTTCTTTCTTTCTTTCTTTCTCTCTCTCTTTCTCTCTTTCTCTCTTTCTTTATTATTCCTTTCTTTTCCTCTTTCTTTCTCTCTCCCTTTCTTTCTTTCTTGCTCTCTTTCTCTCTTTTTCTCATTCTCTCTCTCCACTCTTTTTCCCTCTCATTGTGTTGTTATTTGTCTGTTTTTCTTTTTATAGTATAGGTATAGAAAAAACAGAATTATTTAGGAAAAATATTTATTTTATTAAATTTTTGGTCCAGTCAATGTAGTTTGGTGTGACTGAAAAACAAAAACAGGGTATTCAGACTATCACTACTACAAAGTCTGTCAGTTGAAATCTTTGAATCTTCAAGTTATGATCACAGTAAGAAAAAAATTTGGGGACATTAATCTTGTAAATTGGGAGTAGAATTGTGATAATTTACAGGAAATTTCTGGATATTATTAACTGATGATTTTTTCTTGCTGCATGCAAGTTGTAATCCTTTGCCCATGACCTAATTAAAAATTGGTTTACTGTCAATTTCTTTCTACATTTACGTTATAGGTTATATGCTAAAGCATGCAAAAGGTCAATGTTGCAGTTGACACAAGAAATCAGTTGGAAAATGTCCCGGGAACATTTTCCTGTACCTGGTACAGGATGCTATACTTAGTACTAAAACTTGTCATAAAAAAGCAAATCCTACATATAAATTTCTGAAATCGGAATTAAACATCCCCATTCTTGGTTTTGATTTGTATAATACTGTATTGAACACATTCATACCTTTTGGAAGCAAATGTTCAGTGTGAAAGCTTTTCTGTGACTTCACCAGTGGCTGAAAGCAGCTGAAACAAAAAAAATGTCATTTGGACAATGATATTGGGAAATCCAATTAACATTAAATTAGGCTGAGATTATATATCATAAGCAATTAGAGTAGGGCTTTGGAAAGTACTATCCCTCGCTGATGCTTTCAAACCTTTCAGTGTTACTATTCCAATTAAAATGCTATTTTCCCCCATCACTTTCATAAAGAATGTATTTTTGATTACTCAATCTGGTTGATCAGACTAACTTTATTAGAGTTGTTTTTTTACTTTCCAAACTTCAGCCATTTATTCTCCTCTCTTTCCCTCTCTAAGAACTTCAACAAACACTGCATTTACTCCCCCTCCCTACAAATGGTAAAAGAAAGTTACCTTTTATTTATGAGTGATCATTTTTTCCTGTCTATATTTTGACAAATAACATGGCAGAAAATGATTAAGGGTCTCATTTTGCAATGTGACTTGTATGTTATTTATTGTTAAAATAAAAGTCACTTTGTGGATTGAAGTTTTTAATCATTTTTCCCCTCTGTCAGGAAATAGTTTTGTCAAAAAGAGATGATATTTGACAGTGCTGTTTTAATGACAGTACAATCCTGGTAAGGAGTTTATCAGTAATTATTTCACTGTAGTATAATTATATGAATAAACTATTATCTAGCTATTTTCCATTTAAATGATCTTCCTTTTTCCCATGTTACTAATAGGAATATTACAGTGCTGTGAATAGCTCCCACATAAAATAAAAAATACACAAACATTTTTGAAAATATTTTTCCTGTCTTCTCTCAGAAACATATTTCATAAAATACTCAACTCAGTTTTGCAGCAAACATAATGAATACCCTTATTTCTTTGTCGGTCAGGATGTTAAGCATCTTTGTTTTCCAACCTCTCCTTGGAAATCGATGGTTCTTATTCCAGTTTTGCATATGCAAATGAATTATACTTATTCCAGCTCGATATTTATATCCCACCTAACTTCAGCCACTTTCCAGGAAGCTAAAAATAAATAAAATAAAAATAAAATTTTATCAGTCTCTCCCTGTATTAAATAAAGAGAGACAAGGACTTCCAGGAGATGACTCGGGTCTGGTTAAGTCAGTTGCTCGTTAAAGGGACAGGTGATTGGAAAAACCAAACCAAACCAAAACAAACAACAAAAAAATGGAACAGCTCTTTAATAAATGTGCTAAATGCTCAAATTCAGATATAAGTGTATAACTTTGTTGTGATGCATGTACACATGTTCCTCAGAGTGTTTCTTAGCCTTGTGTGCCAGACAACTCCACAAATGCCCATTAATTCATCACAGCTCTGTGAGGAGCACTAGGTCAGGTTATGACTAAAGCAAATTAAGTCTGAAAATATCAGTAACATAATGAGGGGTCAAGGAAAATGCCTGGATCTCAGCCTTAGCCAGGTATTTACAAGCTACCTCTCTGGGCAATGCTGAGAGAGGAGTGGGAATTAAATGATAGGAAAACACTGTCCTGCTGTGTCAAGACTGTGAGGTGGTGGTGGATGAAAACTTGGACATGACCTGGCAGATGTGCACTGGCATCCCAGAAAGCCAAGTGTGTCCTGCCTGTGCCAAAAGATGTCACCATCAGGTCAAGGGAGTGGATTGTCCCTGGTGAGAACCCACATGCAATGCTGCATCTAGCTCTGGGGGCCCCAATAAGAAGGATGAGGACCTGTTGAAAACAGTCCAGAGGAGTCCACAGATATGCTCAGAGGACCCCTGTTCTGGAGAGAGGCTGAGAGATCATGGGGCATTCAGCCCAGAGATAAGGATTTAAAAAGACCTCAGAGTCTTCCCAGGCCAAAGAGGGTAAAAGAGAGCTGGAGAGGAACTTTTCACAAGGTCTTGGAGTGATAGGACAAGGGGAAATGGGTTTAGATTGAAAGAGGCCAGCTTTAAATTAGAGATGAAGAAAGAATTCTTTCCTGTGAGGGTGGTGAGGCCCTGGCACAGGTTGCCAAGAACAGCTGTGGCTGACCCACTCCTGGAAGTGTTCAAGGCCAGGCTGGACAGGGCTCTTAACAACCTGGTCTAGTAGAAGGTGTCCCTGCCCATGGCAGGGGGGTTGGAGCTAGATGGCAACAGAGGAAGGGATTGTCCTTCCCAAGCCAAATAATTCTATGTTATTTAATACTTAACATCAATGGATTTTAATGCAAGTCACTTCAGAGAGAAATCATGTTAGGAGTGATAGCATTTTCTTGTTGCTCATGAAGCATCATGGTCAGACACCCCACGTGGAATACTGTCACAGGTGGAATGATGCACTTTACCTGTTAGAAGAAAAGTAACAACATACTTTATTGAAATAAAACAGTGAATTAAGAAAGTTTGGTGACAAATATGACAGCAATTTAATGAGATTCAATGTCAAGATATGCTTGTTTACTGCACAGAGGACAACATTACACAGAATTATCAGGGAAACCAGTGGAAGCACTGAGGAATGAGCTTCAGAAAGGATCCCTTTGTGTTCTAAACTCCTTCTCTGACAGGAGTCTGGGGATAACTGGATCCTCTCCTAGCCCCAGACTTGGTCAGTGGTTCATGCCCAAAGAATGTATGTCTGCATAATCAATTCCTAGCATCCTTTCACTAAGATTTCAAAGTTTGGCATGCTATTAATCACTTCCCAAGGATCTGTTGCTGCAAGGAACAATCTCTAAGACTTGAGGAATAACCTTGAGATGTCCTTACTAAAGGGATATCCTGGCATGCAGCCCGTCGCTGTGCAGGAGAGCCAAACAGGCCCCAGGCTGTCCACTATTTATGGATTAAGATGATGGACTTACTGTCATATTTGCACACCAGCAACATGTCTTGGTCACCCTTCCAGACAGCCCTTGGCTACCCCATTGCCATCCATCCCCCAAAGTCCATAGTGAGATGCCAGTTGTATTAACACAGCAAAACAGTTACCGTCACACTGGTGCAAGTGCCATACTGGCATTGGCTCTGTCAAAACTCTTCTTCTAATTTATCATATAATTTGGAAAATAGAATGTAAAAAGACCAGTTTTTAACCAGGGGTATAAATATTTTTATGGTGTAGCCCTTCATTGGGCATGGCCTGCCTGACTAAATATCTTTTCCCCACAGATGAAGAGAACCTGATTCAGTAGGAACAGTTAAGACAAGTTCTTGATGGGCTAAACAAAATGTTGAGCTGCTCTTCTTATGTTACATATGCAAGTTGTTACCACAGGAGCTGAAAACGGCCTCTAACACAGCAAGAAGCCATGGATGCTTGCTTTGACAGGAATCATGAGGATCAGCAGCAGCTGGTGATTTAGCTTAAATAATAGTCCCAGCACCTAAATTTGATTTCCCATCTTTATCTCCTATATTTCAAACTCCCATCTGAGCTTGTTTTCAAAGATAGGACTGAAAAATGGAAAAAAATGGCACAGTAGCCATAAGGGTAGGATTTGGAGCTCTTGGCTCTCAGGTGAGTTTAACTGCAATAATCACAATTAAACTCCTTTAAATTTTTTGCACTCCTAATTTTTTCCCAGTCATGGAGATAATGGTCTCAACTGAGGAAAAAAATCAGATGAGGTGACATAAAAATATAATTTACTAG
This sequence comes from Taeniopygia guttata, assembly GCF_048771995.1. Lineage (NCBI taxonomy): Eukaryota > Metazoa > Chordata > Aves > Passeriformes > Estrildidae > Taeniopygia > Taeniopygia guttata. The sequence continues at coordinate 42,955,250 of NC_133063.1, read as the reverse complement.
TGTTTCTAATCAGGAAAATTGTTTTGACTATTCAGAATGGGCTGGTTACACATTGAATCTTTTGTACTAATTATTTCTGACTGGTCACTAGTCAGACTTTATCTTATATTATTTTAACATTCAATCTACAGTAGCTACAGACATAATTTTTCCTTCTCAGTGCTGGACAGTTCTTACTTGCTTCAGCCCATGATCGTGTCAGCCTCGAGAGGAAAGAGGTACATGTGTAGGTCACAGAGATCAGAAAGGAAAGAATTTAGGCAGCAAAACCCTGATGTGAAACATCTAAGGAGGGACAATTTGAAATTGCCACGTGGGACTCAGAACATGAGCGTGTTAACTAGCAGCTCACAGGCTTTGCTTATCCCTTTGTTCCTGCTTCATTTTGACAGGATTGGCACAAAGAAGCTCTTAAAACTGTCAAACTAGCACATTTCATGAGTCCAGGCTCTTTTCAACCCCTATGGCAATGCCTTTTTATTCATGCAGCAAAAGCTTGTTACCTGGTCACAAACATAGTCCTGCTTCAAAGCTCCCTGCTCTCCTTCCACTGCTGATTTCTGTATTTTCCTAGTTATTCAGCATCAAACCCAGAAAGTCATAGACTGCTGGATTCCCAAGGCTTTCTTCTTTTTTTTCCCCCTTTCCTTTTTCTTTTTTCCCACCCAAGTTCCTAAGGCCTTTTCCTTATGCCATTCATTTTGGTGACAACCAAAGCAAAACTAGTAAGCTTCTTTTGCTAGATTTAAAGAGTAAACATCTCAAATAAGGAAACAGTTGAAGATTCTCTCCATGGGCCCATGAAATTCAAATAATGTTGATTTAATAAAACATCATCATCTCAGTAAGACAGTATGTAACGAAGCACAGCACCAACCAAGTAGGATAGTGTACAGAAGCACAGACCATGACAGAACATCACAGGTGTGGTCACCTCTGTAAGACATTTGTACACGTAACACAGGAGATGACCGAATATATATTTGCATGGCTTGAATTGAAACTGTGATGGTGTCATGGACATCCAATATGATGCAACTTGCTCTCATCAGATGTTTTGCCTTTCTGTTTGTCCCCAAGCTACAAAGAGAAATGGAGAAAGTTCTTGGGCTGCTGGGTTAATAACTAAGTATGCAAAGACTACAACAAAATATGCCAAAGGAGTCATAAAATAATTTATGTGGCGGCAAAGTAGATTTGTCTGTGATGAAATCAGTCCACTATATTTGCTTCAGTGTCTCTAACCCAGGAGCTCTTTGTTGTCTCCCTGTGCACGACAGAGGATGACATTCCATTTGGAGAATACTTGGCTCATTTAATCTGGAAAGACATTGTCAGGAGTTGCAAAATTAAAAGACAGAAAATACGGTAGGTAGATTTTTTGTTTGTTTTTGTTTTGTTGTTTTTTTAATTGTTTCTGGTTTACCACTTGTGATTTTGTTTCCAGTTACATTGAGTTTCTTCACTTATACAAGATTTCCTACTGCATAGAATCATGGACTCACTAAGATAGCAAAAGACTTACAAGGTAAAGGAGTCCAACTGTTAATCCAACACTGTGTCCACCACCAAACCATATCCCCAAGCGCCACATCCACATGCCTTTTGAACACGTACAGGGATGACGATTGCAACACTTCCCTGAGCAGCCTGTTCCAATTCCTGACCAGGTTCCATGATAGGAAACAGAAAACCAGAGCACTTTTCAGGTAAGTGCTGACACCAGCAGCCCATGACCTTTCCAGAACCATTTATAGTATGAAAGCCCAGATACATTTCTCTCTTTTTGCTTGGTACAAACACCTGAAAGAAGGTTGTGAGGTGGGTGTTGAGTTCTTCTCCCAAGAAACAGGAGGTAGGATGAGAGGAAATTACTTCAGGTTGCACCAAAAGGAGGTTTAAATTATATCATAGGAAAAATCCCTTCACTGAAGGGATTGTCAAACCCTGGATCAGTCTGTCCTGGGCAGTGGTGAGCCACATCCCTGGAGCTAGCTAAAAGATATGTAGATGTTTTGCTTGGGGACACATTTTTTTGTTGAACTTGGCAATTAAGTTTCTAGTTGGACTTAATGACTGTAAGGGTTTTTTACTATGTAAATTATTCCATGATTCCATAAAAAGAACACCAAAAAACCCTAAACAATACTTTATGATGATTTTTTTATGGTTTAGGGGGTATATTGGAAATTTTAAAATATATAAAGTCCTTTTCCATACATGTGTGTGTGATCTTCTTACATCTCAGTCATACAAAAAAGTCATGAAATACAAAATATTATCAGAGGAAAAGGCACTGGAAAAGCCTTTGCATCAGCCATGCCAGGCAAACACTGCTGGAGAAACCAAGAAACACTAATTCGAAGCACTGATATTTAAATGTTGATCCATTCTTGAGCAAAAAACTGCAACTTTCACTGAATGGCAGTCACAACTGAGATACGGTACATAAATCAAAATTCATTTTCTGAGTACTCACATGTGTGACATATCTGGTGGAGGTGACTAAGCTACACAAAGAGTGATGGTAAGCGTGTGATTGTCTAAGGACAGTAGAAAGGAAAGTGTTTTTCATTAGGCCAAGATTTGCGGAGTTAAGGGCTAATTTTCAGTGCATAACTATAATTCAGCTTCAAATAATATGATAAGACAGGAAAACGCAGAAAACTCTGCTAAAATCTCTGACAAGGAAACAGAAAATCCTCCTCAGATACAGAGACTCTAAGGACTTCTCTCATTTGTAATTTACTTCTTCCCTATAAACCCAGTCTGACCTTGTCTGTACAGTATTGTCCAGACTTTTCATTTGTCATACGGTATATGGCTTGGTAGTATAGCTTGTTTCTCAATGTCACTGAGTGTCTGGAGCTTGGGATTTTTTCACTGTTTTTTTCCCCTCCACTTTATGACTTCAATGGCTAAAGGAAAAGCAGCAAGAGTGTGTATGTCAAAAAATGCCTGCATGTCTTTGCAAGGGAATTAAAGTTTGGGAAAGCACAGTTAAAATTTCTCAACTGAAAAAAAAAAAAAAACAAACCAAAAAACCCTCAAGGTCAAGTAGAGAAAAAGTTTTATCCTGTTTTTGTAGTGTTCAGATACAAATTACATTTTATTGCAATTTAGTTTAAAGGCAAATTAATCACAGAAAAAAATGGTTTAGATTTGTTGTTGTTGTTGTTCATTTTGTCTTGTTTTTAATTACAGAGACTGAAAACACTGAGAGTGTTAGGTTCATTTGGTTTTTCTTTGTTAACTTATAAAGTGATTAAATGCAACTGAAGACTCAAGAATTTAAGTATGAATTCAAAATTAGCAAAATATCTTCAAGGAAAACTGATGTACAGTACACTAGAATTGGATTGTACAGGTTGTTTTGTGCTGAGAACCAAATTCATTCCCTGTTATCTCAGTGAGGTATCATGATTTAGCTGTGCTGTAGTGACAAGTTCACCTACTCTACCAATGCACAGTATTAGAACATTTCTTAACCATGAACTAAGAAAGCTGAAAGTTTCTGAATTTTCTGTCAAAACTACAGAAACTCACTGGACAACTTATTTTTTTCCTGACCTTGAATTTCAGAATCAGAAATTCTTTTACTAGGACAATACTGAATTTGTTAGTGCTCGAGAAGATATTTTAAACATATATTTTTTCACGTGTTCATGCTTATTCCTGGTGTGCATACATATGTGTGTAGAGTGTGTAAGACATTGTGTATATGAACTTCTACAATATGTCATCTAAATAGACGTTGTGATGAGAACCTACCAGAAACAATGTTTGTTGCAGTGACCAACTTTTAAAATTAAAATGTAGCTTCTACATGAAACATTCTGCCTTTCAGAATCCATTCTTTCTAGGAATGGAATGAAAGTATCTTTACATTTGTTGAAGAGTAAGATTTTCTGAAAATATAAGCTTGTACCAATGGCCAATTTAAAATTTGTGAGGTCTTCTTGGATCTGGAGTTATTAAAAAACAAGGAAATCCCAAAATCTGTGAAACTCTTCACCTAACTGCACAAGAACTAGGGAAAGAACCAGAGGGGTAAAACTGAGAAAACACATGGATTGAGTTAGAGGCTTTTCAACAAGTAAAGCAAAAGATGTGCATGTTAACAAAGCAAAACGAAGAATCAATTCGCTGTTTCCATGGGCAGACAGGTGTTCAGCCATCTCCAGCAGAGCAGGGCCCCATAATGTGGAATGGCAGCTTGGGAAGGCAAACTCCAAACATGCCCCCTTCCTCCTTCTTTCCCCAACTGAGCATGATGTCACATGGTCTGGAACATCACTTTGGTCACTTGGTCACTTGTCCTGGCCGTGTCTCCCCCCACTTCCATCCCCTCCCCAGCCTGGCCATACAAGAAACAGGAAAGGTCTTGGCTCTATGCAAGCACTGCTCATCAGTAACAAAAGTATCTCTGTGTTATCAACCAGCGCAAATCCAAAACATAGCTCCACACCAGCCACTGGGAGAAAAGGTACCTCTACCTCAGCCCAAAATGAGCACATCATGATGTCCCAACTCGCCTTATCTGGACAATTCTCTGGCTACAAGTAAGATCTTGAATTCCGTAGGAGGCATTCTTCTCTGTCTCTTTTCTGTACATATCCTTGAACTGATCAGCCACATCAGCAGTGTTAGGTATGAAATAAGAAGCCTGACCTTTGGAATTGGCTCTCCCAACTGATCAGCTCAACGGTGATGTGCCTGGCATATTTTGACAGCACTGGGAGTTGCATATGGGAATTGCACATGTCTAGATGGGAAAGTATTTTAGTGAGAAGAAAATTCTATAGAGAGGGGCATGGCGGAGGGAGAATTTCTCTGAACAGAGAGATGCAGTTTATCTGGTTATTTTCTGGCCATTCTTGAGTGGATAAAATTGGGTTATCTTGAGTATTGAATCACCAATGCATCCAATGAAATCAGAGTCAAGAAAAAGAATGTCCTACAGACATGAAAAAAATTAGGATGTAATATAGATACTGAGCACCAAAGACCAGAAGACAAGAAATATCAGCAAATGGTAACACCTACTGTCCCAATCCCTTTGAAGGCAGGAGCAGAGGCTGTCTAAAAATTTCTTACTTAAAAGATTTTTTCTTTTTGATAAAGCTTTGCATTTGTCATAATGATTTGAGTCCTTGGTACAAATTACACTTCCTGAGACACTCTGTTTCTTGTACATTTATGCTTTAATGTACAGAGGCATTTCTGCATTTTGTCATTGTTTCTTTCCAGACCAACATCAAGGGCCTGACTCCCAGACTGCATCAGCAAATCTGTGTTTTACAGAGGCTCTGCCATCTTTAAGGAGGAAACTTGACAAGTGTCTGAGCTTTAAAGAAGAATCTGGGACCACCAAAAAACAAATGTAACACATGAGATATCAGAAATTCACAATCTGTGGGTGGTTACTCTCACTAGCTCCTGTGTACCTCCTTACAGCCTGTGACTGCTGGGGACCTGACCCCTGCAGGTCATATTCTCTGAATGACCTAAGAGGACTTTGCCTTTTTAGCTGCAGTTGGAACACCCCAGCCAGTAAATCTTTCACAAAGTGGAGAGTGCCCAGAGCTCTCACATTGTGCTTCTCACACATTTTTTTTTTCTACATGTCTAGCTCATATTCTCTGAGTATATCTGGACACCTGTGGGAGACTCCACATAAGATATGAGAAGTGCAGTCATACACTCTCGAGCTTCAAAGGCCTCACATGCCTTTTGTCATGGATTGCTCTTTTCCTGTCAGAAGCACAGAGATGCATCCCCTTTTATTATGGATAACAGCACCTCTTTTCCATGGATGTGCTATACTGTCCAGTGGAGGCAAAACCCCAGGGTACACCCACACTCACTAAGCAACATAAATCATTAGCTTTGGGAATAGTGAGGATGACAGAAAATGGCAGGAACTCTGGGATCACCTCCCAGGCCAGGAGACTGATGCACTATTTCTGCCAGCACCCACTGCCCTGTGAAAGCAGTGGGGAGCTGTGTCACCTTGGCAAGGCACCCAGCACAGGGCCATGGAGCAGCAGGTCCAGAAGAAAGGATGATAACCTGCAAGTCAGTAGAGTTTGCTGTGAAATGACATTACACTTTGATGACGAAACGGCTTTTGCCTAAGTAATGACATCAATCTTAAATTGATCTGACAATAATACTTGCCATCAGTGGAGCTTAAAAAGCTTTCCATGGGAATCTGGGATCAGCAGTCTGATGTGAACTGAATTTCCCAGCTCAGCAGCAGAACTAGGAGTAGAATTAAAGTCCTCTGAATAACGGTGAATCTTTCTCTGGGAAATACTGCTGTGTCCCTCTCTAAATTGTCGCACTCCTTCTCCTAGATCTATGTGTGATCATATCCCTAAAACAACGAAAAGCCATGTGACAAATGTTTGTGTGAAGAGCCTGTTCAAATTCTTCCAGCACATCCTGGCAAGGTTTATTACCATATGTATCCTGCTTGTTACACAGCTACCTAAAAAGGACTTTCTTGCAGTTAAAGTATGTGACACAGATGAAGCCAGATTAAAATTTCACCTCTGCTACCAATCTCCTTTCTTATGCTGGGCATGGCTCTTAATTTATCAGACCTACTAACCATACAGCAGGGAAAGAATCATACAGCTCTGGTGAAGAGAGCTATTTATAGCACCAGGTACAAACAAATTCAGGTTATAAATGAACTTTGTTTTTATGGAACAATGAGAAGTGCAAAATAGCAGAACTTCGCTTTACTTTTTACAGTCAAACCATTCAATATTGTCCAAAATTTCTTGTGGCAAATCAGGCTGGAAATAGTAACAAAGATTTTGCTAGACATGGATAAGAATATTGTTTATATTTATGTGGAGAAAAGGAACAGTTGCCCATTGCATGGGACCGGATTTTCCACTCTTTCTTTTTGCCATCTGAAATGTGGCAGCTCTGTACAAGTTCAGCAGCAAGCACAGACAAGGATGGACTGAGGTAAAAGCTACTTCACCTAGATTGTTTAAAGATATATAGCAAGTTCTGAAAAGAAAACTATAATTACATTGGACTTGAGATCCCTGAACCATGTGCTTAAAAGTTGATGTAGACCTCAAGTTGCAATATGTTTTTAGCTATGCCAAACTGGCTGCTTTTCTGGCAAAGAATCCAAGAGGAGGAAGAGAGTTGCAGAGAATTAAAGCTAATTTTGGGCAGCAATAGCTTTCTTGTATGTATCTTCTTTGGCTGGTGGGATTAAGCATGAGGAGCCTTTTCACACTGATGAGATCAGACTGTGCCCTCAGAATTATGTGTGTTGTGGTATTGGACTCTGCTATGTCCCCTTCAAAAGCAGAATGAGTTGCATTTGATGATATTTCTGAACCTTTATGAAGGGAAGAAGAATTTTAAATGTTATATTTCTGCAAAATAATGGCTGGGGAATGTCTGCTTCTCTGTGGGTATGGGTGGTTCTTTGCCTCTTTACCTCCTGGGAAGGACAGTTAGGTACTTGTGTCTCTGCCTGTATGTCTCTCTCACTGATAATGGGGGGGCCTTCAACAAGCAGCAATGAGTTCTACTATATTAATTCTTCACTTTTATATTCTCTTGACTTTTACAGGTGTTCTTTGAAAAATTGCATTAGGGATTTTATGATATTTATAGCTGTCAGGGTTCTTCTAGCCTCTCATCTTTGAGGCTGGACAATTGCTGCACAAATATAAAAATAAGGTGAGAAGGTCACTGTTTCCTTACATGTTCTCTGACAATAGTTTCCTTCTTCCTGCCCTCTTTATTTCCCATTTCATCACGTTGTTCCTTCTGGCCCGGAGCTTAATCACACTATCAAATACACCTAGATTATAGATGTATAATATAGGTGTATTTCTGGTTTTTTAGGTCTCAGCTCTAGCAGAAGCTTAAATATCATGTTTTAGAAAGGATGTTTTCTGTTAACACATCCCACTGGAGGTGTAACTTAGAGCTTGTTCATGGATTCACACTGTCTATACCAAGGTTGGAATTATTGATAAGTTAGGGGTCCAAACCACTTCCTCACTCTCAGCTGTTGTTCTTTCACAAAGTAAACCTGGGCATGGACACTGATAGCAAACCTGATGTCCTCCAACCAGGCCATGTTCAGGTCATGTAGAAGACTGGGATCCTGAAACACTTCATAATACACCCCGTGAAATATGTCTGACAGAAGAACAGAAATTATAACTAAAATATAAGGAGCAGAGCTGATTGTGGTTTTTCCATGTTTTAAAATAAAGCCCATAAATGGCTAGGAAATAAATGCTTGTGCTTGGAGCTGAGGATTCCAGCAGGCACAAACCAACTAATGACCTGCACGGCACAGCACACTGCAGGGAGGGATGAAGAGAGGTGAAGTGGTTGAGTCACCACAGATTTGACCATGCCCAATCCACAGAAAATGGGAAAGTTGCATTCATGACAAGTGGTGGTGCTCAATCTGCTCTTTCAGCTCGTGCTTCCTCCCCATGGACAAGCAGAGCAGCATTAGTGCTATCCAGCAACTCCTTGCCCTGTGTTCCCTTTCCTGGCCACCCCTCCTTTCCCTGCTGTAATACAGGCTGGAAACAACTTCTTCTCCAGGGCTTCCTGTAAAGCCTTGAGCCCATGTGACACAGTCCTGAGTGTTTAATTCATAAATCTTTACTCTTTTCCTGAACACCAAATTCAGGGCATTTCCAAAAGAGACTGTCATTAAAAGCAGTGATTTATCATTGGGACAAGAAAATATGGAGACTACTTAAAACCACCATCCAGACATTAATTCCCTAAAAATGAAGCTGTAGTCATTCAAGAACTGAGAACACTGAATCATGCAGAAATAATGAAACAATCTAGGCCAAACTAAAATAAATGGTCAAAATATTACACTAAAGATTCAAGAAAGCAGGAAAAAGAAGATAACCTCCATCCTGCTGAAGAAATTTTCCAATAAGATGGCTTCTCCCCCCTTCATCAAATATTCAAAACTGTTTACCAGAGATATGTATTTCCTCCAATAAAACCGTGGTGTGAGTTAAGTTTGTGAGCAGATGGTTGTAAGTACATAAAATTTAAAATCTGAAATTCAAGATGGTGTGAGCAGATATATAAATCATATGCTGTGTTTTTCTGATTGGATGAGCAAACCACAACTCTTAAAACCAGACTTCCATTGCAAATAGCAGCATTTTGTGAAATTCACCTTCTGTTAGTATTTTTTAATAGTTGTCTAAAATTAGCTGTTCCCAGGAACAACCCAGTCAGCAAACTCATTAACTAAAATAACTGCAGAAAACAAACACAGAGTGGGGGCTAACCGAATCAGTGAAACCTTGTTTGATGAATTTGAGTAAATATTACTAGAGCATTTAAAACAGTTTGTCCAGCTCTATCAAAAGCTCATGTGTGTTACAATTTTGCAGGGAAAATAAAATAAAATTTAAAAGCCACACACAAATCTTCTCAATGTAAGAAAACACAACTGAGAAAAGCATAGCCTCATGAGTAACATTGACAAATCAAATAATGAAATGTATATTCCTTTCACAAAAGACCATGCTTACAAAAATGCCTTCAGCTTTGTGCAAATAACATTGAATATTTTGAAAATATTGAAAAACTGTTGAGCTGACTGGATTATTATCTTGAACTTCAGACACTTGCCTCAGACTTATACCAAGTATCATCTGACTGAAAAAAAAAAAGAAAAAAAAAATAAACCCTAAATTCTGCCCTCCTGTCCTCTCCTCTCTCCACCATCAAGCCCTCTACTACTTCATCCCTATTCTACAGTTTAAACACATCAAACTTTGTGTGTAGCTATCGTAGATGGCAGGAACCTTCATCATAAAATCTAAAAATCTGAAATCTATCTTCTGTCACGAGGTCATAGAGCTTCCATAACGAAATTTTATTTTAACATAAAGATATGTGGTTAAGGTAAGAACCTTGGTGTAAAAAATCAGGCTTCAGAATCTGGATTTTTATGTACCAACAATTATTTGTAGATCACAATGTTGACAGAATTTCTCTGGTTTAGGTGACATAGTAAGAATATCATATGTATTATACTTGCCACTGAGGTTAAAGAAACAAATCCCACTTAGGGTTTTCTAAGGTCTTGTGGTGAAGTAGAAGAATCCAAGATATTACTGTTTATGGTGACATTTCTTACCCCTACTATTAGAAGCATTGTTTGAATGTGGGGCAAAGCACACTAATACTTTCTGGAGGGGACATTTCTGTCACTCTTAAAGTGAGCTTAGAAATGCTTTGGCACACGCCTGATTCATTTCAGCAGGTCTCCACATTTCTCCTGGGACTGATTCCTCTCAGATAAAAAACAAATGAATAAAGCAGCTTCTCTCAAGGCTGGAGAAGAGATAAGAGCTCTCAGGATCAGTCATGAAAAAGGTGTATCAGGTAGACCTAAAATTAGAGCCTCTTATCTTCAAAGACAGCCCTGGGATACAGATGTGTGAGGATTTAGACATCCACCTAAAGTAAATGAGCAACTTTATATGAATTTCAATTTATGTCAAGATATAAAAATATTATTTAATTTTATTTTGTGTATGTTTTTTTAAAATTAAATCACCCTGCTTCACTCTATCCTTTGACCTTACGTCAGCTGGGTCAGAGTAAAGATCCTTGTTATTTTGTGACCCCAAACAAGATGTTTGATTTTCTTGTTAATCCCTGCTTCACAAGAGGAGTTCAGCTGGCCATAGCCATTGCCCTGCTGCTAGCTGAAGAAAGGGCTAATAAACAAGTTGTGCAGTGATGGAAGGCTGTAGTAAGAACATTCTTGTAGATGTTTTTTATCATGGTTCTCCTTGGGTAAAGATTTTCATCTCAGTCTTTCCTTGGGAAGTAATCCAAGAAGAGAAGTTTGTAAAAGTCCCTGGGAAAATAGTTGTAGTAACTGGTAGAGCACCATCAGTCAGTCATGTTTCCTGGGTTGAAATTCCCAGCCCAAATTCTTCCCCTAGGCTTGAAACTGGAGAAGTCAGCGCCAGAGACTTTTTGTTTTGTCATGGGACTGTAGTTGCTTTTCACTTCAAAGATATGTTGGATGAACATGGACTGGCTGCATGCACCTGTGAAAGTAAAAGTATGCTGAACTAAACATAAACACACTAAAACAGGGAACCCTACCATCATTTTTGTACCTAACCAACCACAGAAATGGTATAACCAGGGCTAGTAACAGAACACAAGCCTTCTACTTATGTGGTCAGATCCAAATCCTACCCTCCTGGACTTGCTTTTATCTTGTTACAATAACTTGTTTTGTAAACTTGAGTACCAGATTTTTCTCATTATGATGTCAGTTTAAATGTGGGATAGCAGCAAAGGCCTTGAAAACATGGGTCAATAGTAGAGGACCCAGAACTGCAAACACCACACTGATGGGCCTTTGCTGATCATTGAAGCAGCACAGCTTCAAGACCTGCAATAGGATGGTGTTCACTGGAGGAAAAAAATTGTCAGCAGAGTGAGGGACAAAAGAGATCCTAGGCAAACAAGAGGAGAAGACACCTGCCTCAATCTGGGTGCACAACCTTCCCTTGCCATCTTTGGGCAGCAAATAGGCTGGAGGTGAGAGTTGGGCACAGTCTAAAAATTCAGCACTTCACAACAGGATATGTTCTCAGGTGTGGTTGTGGGGGACCCCTTAAGAGAATTTGATCCCTTTAATCTGTATATTAAAACCACCAAGGGCCATAGTCCTCAGCACAAACTGCAGTGACATGAGCTCCATGGCGCCGTGTACTTGTACTTAATTTAGGACTGATTGATAAGCATTAACTGTGTTGAATATGCAGTGACAATAATTTTTAATGAGTAGGAATAAACCATTAAAATAACATGTATTGTTAATGAACATGGATCTGGTGGAATTCTGCTTTAAAGTTTAAATTGATTTGATTAATCAATCTTCTAAATATTCCCATCACATCAGTCTCCTGCTCCCTGAGATAGAGCTATGTATATACACACATATACTGACACACACACACACACACACACACACACACACACACATATATATATATATATGTATGTATGTATATTCAATTGCAACATGTAAATGTCAAAAATAGAAGTGTGAAACCCGTCATACAAATATATGAGTGAGAAGGATAATAATTCCAAGTTATTGAGGAGCTTGTTAAGTATCTGTGACTAAACTGCTAGGAATATAATTGTCTGTATCTGAGGTAAATTTTTTGATTTGGAGATGCATAGCATGTAGTCTGATCACCAGAATTTTTTTTTCTATTTTTTCCATGACAGGATGCAGAAACATTCTGCATCCTTACAATTAAATATTTCATGTTGTGTCAAGCTAGACTGTTAGGGATATTGCTACTGTGTAGTCTTTGTTCAGCACCCTCAATAAATAATAATTGTGTTTGTATTACAAGTGGACAGTTTGTCTGACTTTACTTTCATGACAATCTCAACACTCCACAAGGTACATGATTTAATTACACTGAACAATGGTCTGGATAGAGAAAAGCATGGTAAGTTTAGTTTGCTACATCCATGGACATGTATTAAGTTCTTGATCATATGATCTTGTATTGGTGTATCTATAATATTCTCTAGAAATCACATATGCTGGAATTAAGACTTTCATGCCAGGACTGTCTTATGTCCACAGTATTTGGACTTAAGAAGTGAATGATGTTTCCAGAATGAAGGCACGATGCCAAGGTACATGACCAGCTCAGCACATCAGACTGGCTGCTCTTTGCTGGGTAAAAAACTGGCTGACGGCCAGGCCCAGAGCAGTGGTGAGTGGTGCCACATTCAGCAATCAGTCACTGTGGTATCCCCAGGGATCAGGGCTGGGGACAGCCCTTCCTTACCAATGATCTGATCAAGTACACCCTTAATCAGTTTGCTGATGACATCAAGTTAGGTGGAGTGTGGGTCTTCTGGAGGGCAGGAAGACTCTGCAGGGTGGTCTGGACAGGCTGGATCCATGGACTGAGGCCAATGGTGTGAAGGGTAAAAAGGGAAAATTCTGGGTCCTGCCCCTGGGTCACAACAACCCCTGCAGCTCCAGGCTGAGGATAGATAGTCTAAAAATCTGCCAAGTGGGAAAGGACCTGGGGGTGTTTGTGGCAGCAGCTGGATGTGTGCCAAGGGGGGATCACATGGCCAAGGAGGTAGAGGACATCATGACTTGTGTCAGCAATGGTGTGGCCCACAATACCAGGGCAGTGACTGTGCTGGGCAGTCATGCCTTGAATCTGGGTTCAGCTCTGGGGTCCTCAGGACAAGAGAAACATTAAGGGGCTGGAGCATGTCCAGGGAAGGGAATTTAGCTGGAGAAGAGTCTGGAGCACCAGGAGCAGCTGAAGCAGTTGTGGAGGCTCAGCCTGAAGAAAAGGAGGTTGAGGGGGGACCTTCTCAGTCTCTACAGGAGAAGCAGCCTGGTGCGTCAGGCTCTACTTCCAGGCAACAATTGGCAGGGCAAGAGGAAATAGCCTCAAGTTACACCACTGGAGATTTGGATTAGATACTATGGAAAATTTCTCCACCAAGAGAGTTTTTAAACACCCGAGTAGGATGCCCAGGGCTGTGGTGGAGTCACCTTTTCTGGAGATATTTAAAAGGCTTGTAAATGTGACACTTAGGGATTTGGCTTAGTGTGGGCTTAGTTGTGTTGGAAGTGCAGTTCATCTCAATGATCTTAAGGGTCATTTCTAACCTAAATTTTTCTGATCCTGTGTTGAGCTAATCACATTTACTTCTGTGTAGATTTGCTTTGCAAAAAGATCTGCTGAAAGTGTTTCATGTGGTTCATTTCACAAAGAGATGATCTCTTTCTCTGAAGTCCTGGACACTCCCTAGAAAGGTCATTTCCTGCCAAGCAGATATGAAGATTATAACCTTTGCAGCAAAACTGCAAAACTGGGATTTTACTAGTGAGCACTATTGCTGGCCAATATTCTAATTGGACAATTATTTGCCTTGTTTATGTAAAACACTGGTTTCTTCAAATATAAAGAAACATAAGTGAGCTTCAAACCTAAATTGGTTCTCCTTGTTTGGTTTTTTTTTGGTTTTTTTTTTTTATTTTCAGTTCCTGCTTGCTTTCAGAAATCTGAATCAGGGGACCAAATTTTTGTTTCTCAGTTCACTGAAACATTCTTGTTGATACAAGGGACAAGGCAGGTGATTTACTGGTTAAGAAATTTCCAGCTTCTCAGCTGAGAGCAAACAGACATTTTCCTCTGCTCTCCTTCTGTTGTAACCATTTGTTATGAGATGCACATCACATTGCCTGCAGTCAGTTGATATCTTCCTTATCACTCTCAGATGGGAGTTCAGACAATTAATTCTCAGAAATTTATGATTTAGAAACCTTTAGATTCATGGGAGAGAGTCTGGAGTTGTAAAACATCAAGTCCAGTGGAAAGTTAGAGACTATCTATGGGCCATATTCTACCACTGCTGATGGATACAATTTGAATGACATAGTCTTCTGCCCAGAAGTGAATCAGTGAAGAAAATGGCCCAGGTTTCCTTTGGAATAATAAATGGCTCATCCAAAGCATTCACACCTGTGAGCTGATGTCTAGCCATGTTTTAGAACCTAAGCATGAAACCACAAGTACAATCAGAACGTAGCAGATCTGTTCATGATTTGTGGGCTGTACGTTTGCCTGATGACCAACTCTTCAGGATTCATGGTAGGTCCAAACTTTAGACTCACTGGCACAAGTGTTTCTGACTTCAGTACAACATGTCTGATAATGAAAGCCTTGCAGAAAAACTAGACAACTGTGAACTGGATAATTGAAGATTTCATCTGTGGGTGTTTGAGATCAGGAGTGCAATAATAAATTTTGTCTGAATGTATTGAGTAGACTTGCTGCAGTTTATGCCTAATCATATATTTAGCAACATTTGCAAACAAGATCAGCAATTACACAGCTAAATGAAACCAGCACGTGTCTGGCTATGCCACTGTTTATACAGAAAGAAAAACAATCTAAGTTTTTTAGATTGAACTGAAGTGCAGTAAGAAAAAGGATGCAAGAAAGGAATGCTATGAATAACATACAGCAGAATAGTCAAATTATCTGGCTTGTTGATAGATAAAATACTTTTAATGCATTTTATATTTGCCATACAAATTTTCTGTTAAATGAATTTTAATCTTGACAGGTGCACGACAGTCATATTTTTTTTGATGTTGAAATGGTGAAAGAAAAATATATAGCTGAGGCAAATACCTTTGGCTTTTAAAAATCCAGTAGAGAATCCTTTGGTGCAGTGGCCATAAGACCCAAAACATAAACATAGGAGACAGACAAGTGTAGAAAATCTACATGAAAAACTGGAAATTATGGAATAGTTTGAGAAAGTAAAGATAGAAAGAAGAGCATAGCTGTACGCCCCTCTAGGTGAGCTCTATCAGATTACAGGCAGCCCTTCTCTTTGAATATACACATGTTCAATGAAAAATTTTGTTAAACTTAAATTAAAAAAGATTGACTCCAGTGGGAAACAGATTTGAGTTTTCAAGGTACAGAACTTGCTTCAAATAAACATTCAGCCTGTTTTGTCCCTCCCTGTTGAACTTCTCCTCTAGGAGAATGTTCATTTGTGTTACTAGAAAACAAAGTAAAAAGAAAAAGAAAAAGGAAAAAAAAAATACCCTCCAGCCACACTTTTACTTTGGACTAATGTTCACCTGTGTGAAACAGAGTATTGTTTTCTCTTCCCACACAGGACAAGGACCAAGAACTGATTGACATCCTTAGAAGAATGCCAGCTTTTCAGCTCCAGATTCCCAGACATTCCTCTACTCTTCAGAGCCCCTGCCCTAGAGGCATTTGGTTGTCTTGCTTATATGATTGTGGTCAGATAGGAAGACTGAGCTTTGATAGACAGCTGGTCTCCTGCTAGACACTAATAGATTTGATCTGTTTTGGTTGCCTGTACTTTTTAGTTTTTTTGTTTGTTTGTTTGTTGGTTTTTTGGTTTTGGTTCTTTTTTTTTTTTTTTGTAGGTTTTTTTTTGTTTGTTTTCATTTTTTGTTTGGGCTTCTGGTTGTTGCTATTATGGGCTCAATTTTCCATATTTTATTTTGAAATGTTTATTATATTATAGAGGACCTAAAGTGCTTAGAAAAATCTTGTACTCATGAGATGGGAAAGGATATTTCTATTTTTCATTGAATTTTATATGTTGAAAAATGAATTTTGGAATTCAGTTGAGATATACACCACTCTTTATTGTGTCAGCAAGCAGAAATTGATGCAAGATATAAAGAAAATGTTTGATTCTTAAAAATTTTTTACTGTGACAATATGAACTTCCATTCTCGATTTTTTCCTTTTTAGTAGGAGAATTATTGTGATTACAGTGGCACTGAGGATATTTATCTCAATTAGAAGACAACTTCCTCCTTTATCTGCTGTTGTCAGTACCTTGCTGTGAGACCAGCATCTGTGTAAGATTTGGTGGTGTTTGCATGGAGAGGTGCAGAAAGATGGACTCTACTTTCTTTCACCCCAATTCTGAAAAGAATTGGCTGAGTGGAAGCCACTGGAGGCTCCAGGAGAGAACTAATATGCCCACTAATTCCTTTAGTTTCCTTGTATCAAAAATTAACCTTGTGGGTTTTTTGCAGTAAGCAACTATATATGCAGACAGCATGACAATTTTATTAAAATACTGAGAAGGTAATTATGCAGATTCAGTGAGTTAAGTTCTTGTCCAGCTTCCTGGAACCTTGATTTTCACTTTGAATCCCACTGTGTGGTGACATGGATGCATCAGAGGAAAGCCTGTGAGAACCATATACTGAGGTAAGGTATAATCCTCTATTTTTCTCTGTGCTTTTTTATCAGCAGAGATTTCTCATCACTGAACAGCTTTTAAATTTTTTTTTAAACAACTTATAATAATTTGCACCAGTAAGGGAATGTGCATAGTCTGAAGTGACATTACGATCAAGTACCATTATTTTCAAAATGTGGGACTACTTCTCCTCTTAGGCTTGAATAAATCAATTTTAACCTTTCTGCAAACTTGAGAGAGCTACAGGTGTGACAGTGAAAGAAGGGCACAGAGCAGTGCTTATGCCAAGATGATGCCTTATCCTCCACAGACAAGCTCATTGCTTGCCAGCTGTTGACTTGCTAACCGAGGCAAAATATCCTTATTAAATCCTATTTGGTTTTGCACTGCAATTACCAGCATAAGCAGGGCAAAAATGTTTTTGTCTTCCATTGCTGATTATCAGCATCATTCCAGTACCTTTCCCATGGGTTCCAAAGATGTAAGTAGATTGTGCATTAAAGGATGGCCCCAGGAATGAGATAACACTGGAATACTCTCTTTCAATACTAGCCCTAAAGACTTTCCTTTCTTACCTCAGCCACAGTAAATGCATAATAAAATGAAGGAAGCAGTCTGAGTTTCATACTCTTCTTCCTCTTTGCAGCTCTTTCACTGTCTCTTTCCTGCCCACCTGACATTTGGGGAGCAGAGTAGCAAAATCCCATTTATATCTGCATGGGTAAGGAATATTGTTTACACTCTGTCTCAAGGGAGTTGTTCAAGTCACTGCATAAGGTATAGCGTGCATAGATGAATCCTGAATTGCCCATCACTCTCAAATAATATGAGGATGATCTATAAAATACATATAAATAAAATGATGGAAATTCCCCAGGCTCCATACTCCATGGGCCAGTCCTTGTAATGCAACAAAATTTCTGCGCCAAATATATCTGTCTCTGAGGTACAGTTGAAACTTTAAAGCATTAACATTCTAGTGGAATATGATTATGGGGGGACAGACATGAGTACAGACAGATAAACCTCTGGAATAAGATTTTTTTTCTGAAATAAAATGGGTCATGGATAATATGTGGAGGAGGGGAAGCTCAGGTCATTTCTTCAGACAACATTTTTCTTCTTTTGTGTGGTGAAATGTATTTATTTACACACAAAAAAAATCATTCTTTAATGGCCCTGAGAAAAGCCTCTTGGCGCACTGAGACCGATCTCCTTTTTATTAATTTTACTGCAAAAGGTCAAAACTATATCTATTAAGTATATTTATACAGGAAAGTGCTAGACAGGCTTGATTACATAATGAGATTGACATCCGTGTCTTGTAAGATAATGATCTTGAGACAGTCCTGGTGTAACTCTGATCAAGATAATAGAATTAACTTTGGACTCTTTTGTTTCTTCCAAGCTCTTTACCCAAAATGAATTGGGTTAATCTTTCAAGAAAGCTGTCTTAATTTTGGATGCTTTATTTGAGACTGTGGACTGTGCTGTTTGAGTTTCCTTTAGTCACCTGGTAAAAGGCATCACTTAGACTTGCGCTTTGCTGAAATATATCTGCAATTAATTAACTTTCTTTTTTTAAAGGCAGACTTTTTTGTGACATAAAAAGATTCTAGGCTAGAGAAACAATGCAGTTGTAAGTAAGCAAAGGTCTTTGTTCAGATCTGAAATAAAATAAATAAAATAATTCAAAGGAAGGATTGTTTACTTGAGGGTTTTACTCACCATTGAGCAGAATACAAGATAACTCTTATTTACAGTGATGCACAATCTCAAAGATATCTTAATTATTATCTTATGGACAAGAAAATACTTTTCTATTTTAGTCTAATCTAGTCTATTATTCTGATGTCCATCAGAATTGGTACTCCATACTCCAGTTCTACAAGTGGTACCAACCTTTGTTTAAAACCTTTGCCACATGTTGGCACTTCAGGGTATATGCTCTCCTCCCACCAGAAAACAGACAAAATAGCCTGTGGGAGGCATTTAAATAATTTGTGACCTCTAGGCGACCTAGGTAGATGTTCTTAGGGACATTGAATATAATGTATTTTCACTATTTATCATAGTTACAGAAACACCCGGATTTAACAATCTCTGATAATCTACCAGAAATTCAGCCCTTAACTGGCCAAATCTTCCAAATGCTGACTTTATGTACAGGAGGAAAAACCTAAACCAAAACAATAAACTGTTTTATCTATTGAATATGCAATGTTCCTTTTAGTATGAAGCTTTGTGAGTTTCTACATTAAGGTTGAAGAAATAACCCAAATTTATAAAGAATGTGTTGAAACTTTCATCTCACCTAAATGTATTCATATAAGAGCTGCAAATTTAGTCTTATTTAATCATTAATCTGGGCTTTCTCTTTAGACAACAGAGGGAACATGAAATGTTCACAGAGTCATAGATCCCATCTTAAAATTGAGTGAATTATCTTGCAGAGGTGCTGATTTCTCTCCAACAAATAAACTTAGAGGGTATCTCATTTTTTCCTTAAAATGAGGCAAAAATTATTTTAGAAGTTAAAATGCTGTGAACATAATTTCAAGACAAAGAATTTTAAAAGTAGAAGACATTTGAACACCCCAAGATTTAAACGTTGCAGCAAATTTTCTTGGTGACTTCCACTCCTACATCTCCAGTCCCTCTGAAAGCCCTATCATTCACATTCAGCTGGGTGTCCAAATCTACACATTCAGAGGCTGAAGTTAATTTCTAGGAATTTAGAGCTCACTTTCACTGGGATTTAAGGACATAACCCTGTTTGCCATCCTTAGATTTTACTTTCTTTGTATTGTGAGTGATTCAGAGAAGCAAGCCAAATACCAAATTTTGGATGCCAGATCGTAACTTTGGCCTCCTTGAATAACCTAACCAGTGCTGCAGAGCTGCAGCTAGGACACAGGGATAGGCTTAAGGAAGTTCTTGATTAATCTTCTTGTGCTCTAGATTTACCCAAAGATAAAAGTTTCCAAAGATATCTGATAAATTGCATTAAGAATTCCATATTGCTGTTAGTTTCCAAAAGGCACAAAAAAAAGCACAGCATCTGAGTGTTCGGTCTTAAGTCAGAGGCTTGCAAGTGCAAACAAATACTTTAAAAGGTTATTTTCATAAAACAAAGGAAGCAGTTTAAATGTTTTCTGCGTGTAATTGAAAAATAGTCTCAGCAATAAAAGATGCAGAACAAGGGGAGCAATGGCATGTGAACAACCAATCAACTTGGGACCTGCTCTGTCTTCATCCAACAATAATGCCTGTACTGTTAACTCTCTTGCAGGTGCCTTATTTTCCTTTACAGCACTGAAATGTATTTTGCTTTCTATATCTGGCACTGAAAATGCATTCTTCTTTTCCTTCTGATAAAATGATGGAGTTTACTGGGTTTCATACCAATACAGAAAGAAATAAAACAGCAATACCACATAAGTGGGAAGGATTTTGCAGTACCAGGACATTCATCTGGGTCTGTAAATACCAGTTAATAAATACTGCAGTATAAACTGAGATATATGAAAAATAATAAAAGATAGATAGATAGATAGATAGATAGATAGATAGATAGATAGATAGACAGACAAATTGAAAGAAAAACACTTCATCCCTGTCACTTCTAAGCCTCACAGTCAGATGCTGAGACACACAGGGATACCTGAGCTTCCATTAATTTCTGCTTTAGCTGGCAAATTATTAAATATTTTTGACACAAAATGCTATTACATTAACTCCTACTAGCCTGAGAAGGTTTAACTAATCTTGGATAGCTGATGGCATGATTTTCAAACATTAAGAACAGTCTTCAGTGTGGTTCATAAACTTAGAAATTTATTTTGAAGTCACTCATCTCTTTAGAAATATGAAGACTTCTCATCATATTTCCCAAAAAGAACAATGTTGTGTCAGCCCAGTTAACTTCCTAAGGACAGTTCAGCATGAAAACAGATTTTCTGTGGGCTTCCAGTAATGCCAGGGATGGAGATATTTACAGTGTGATACAGATTGTTCCAGAAGAAATCCAATTTTATGACATTACTCTCTCATTAAAATCATAGTCGAGATGAATATAAATTATAATATTATTCATTTTTGTGCTGTTTTTTTTTTCCCCAGGAATCTAAGGCTACACAACAGGAGACGGGACTCAGAGTACACTAAATGAAGGGAACATTCCTGCATGTTAAGTTGTTTGATATGAATGCTGGAAGGACTCTGTCCAATCCCCTTCCCATTGAAATCAGAAGATGGTGAACATCATCTCCTAAGCACAATTGTTTAAATAGCGATACGTTTTATCCTCTTAACAGGCAAATAGAGAGAATTAATACATTTGGGAACCTTAGAGTCCCTTATAATATTTTTTTAAAACAAAGCACTTGCAAATTTTAAAAATTCCAGAGTATTTGGAAAAACATATATTGAATTTTTTTCACTGAAAATTATTAAATCTTTTGAACAAATCAGAAACTTCCATTACGTTCAACCAGGTCTCCTTTTGTGAAAAATTTTATTTTTTTCATCTAAACTATTTTTGTTTGTTTTGTTTGGTTTTGTTTGTTTGTGTTAAAATAAAAACTGTCAGATAATTTACAAACAACATTTCTCTCTCCCTTGCCAAGTTTTGTCTTGCGGTTGTAATCAATGATCTGACATCTGAAATCAGTGTTATTTTTCCTTCAGATTATCCTTTTGTTTAACTGTAACACACTATGCACACACTGCTAAATTTCTTCTTCGGGTACCTGATTTTATCCTATGCCTACATTTCTTTCTTTCTTTCCCCCACCTTGTGCCTATAAATTTATCTCTAAAGCCCACTATCTATCATTTGTTCTGAAAACTAGCTAACTCTTTGCACATTTGCTTTCCAGATGTTGCTGCCAACAAATTATTCCCCAGTGATTTAAGCTTCAATTTCACCCATTACTGTTTACCTTATAGGACATATTCCTGGAACTCAGAAGATTTTCAACTTCAGTTTGTATTCCTTCCCTCAGGAAAATGCAAAACAAACTAGTAAATTTCACCCCAAAACAGACCATATGAAATGTTGAAATTCAACAAATGGCTTCTAAATAAACAATTGAATAAAATAATCCACTATACCATTTTGTCATACTATCTAAAAAGGATAAGATGCTTAATAGAAGACAGATCTCCCCTAAAAGATCAATCTTACTATAAAGCAATACCATGTCAATTACAGTGGTTTTGATACTAAAATAAAACATTCCTAAAGTGTATCGCTATATGAAATGTCAAGGTTTTTTTACACATAGCTCTTTTTTACCAATATTCCTAATTTCAGCTATAGACTAAGGATCTCACTTATTCCTGCCTGGGTAATAAATTCATCACTAAACTGAGTGTACCAGAACTCATGAAATTTCTACCTACCCCTTTCTAAAATGAGGACATTGAAAATCTTTTTCCAGGTGCTGCCCAGTCTGTATAGGTCTCAAGTTTGGCAAAGTTCTTGCTCCATTTCTTTGGTCATATTGTACCTCTAACGTGGAATTTGCCTGCAATGAGGCAAGGCAGAAATGAGCAGTTTGAACTGAAAAATGTAAAGATAAAGGCAAAGGCTTTGTCGAGCCTCTAAAGGGTGGAAATGATACCTTGTATTTTAGCTATTTCTTTTATTTTTTCGGTTTTGTGGTGCTTTGGTGTGTGGTTCTGGGTTTCATATAAGGGGATAGTAAGGTGTGGGTTTCATATATGGGTGTGGTGAGGTGTCTCCACAGGGTAAGTAGACGCAACAATTCCTTCTCTAACCAGAGACCCAAGGACAGCCAATCCAATCTCAGGACCAAGAGTATAAACAATGTGGACTGAAGAGATAAAAAAAAAAAGGATGGGACTTCATGGGCTGGGGTTGTAATTTGACAATTAGGTCCAGTATGCAAATGGACAAAAACTTATAAAAATGTGGGATCTTGTGACCAAGCCCTCTTTTGCTTCCATCTTGGCAGAGCCAAAAAGCCATGCCTCTGGTACTGCCAGGGCGTGGCCTTTGAAGGCCCTTCAGTAAACATCCTTTTATTCCCCTTAACTCTGTCTAGCCTCTGTTCCAGCTGCTTAGGGCATCAGTTAATTTCTCTTCAGCTCCTTCTCGTATTCCTGAGTTGCTTTGAATCACCCAGAAGATGTTTTGGCATTTGGTTTGGGATTTTCATTGCTTATTTGTATTTTTCTTTAATCAGCAGCATCATATGGACTATTACTGTGTAGCAGATGAGGTAACTTAGGACAGAAATAAAGTGCAGCGCTCTCATAGTTAATGCTATTTCAGGGGTCTATGTGTAAAAATCAATTCTAGTTATTCACAACCTTTTTTCTTCTTTCCTCACTCAATTACCTTATTGATCACTTATTTATAAACTAAAAAAGACACATATTCTCTCTGTCTGTTCCATAGAGGAAACAGAATAGGGTCTTATTTAATCCTGATGTTGGTGGAATTCTACCAAGGGAAAATTTGGCTCAAATGTTCCTGAATAAACTCACTGAATGAAAATAGATTTTGCTTTGGCTTAGTTATTCATTTTACCTCATTTTATTCTTAAAATATATGTTTGCACACAATCTCACCAGATGCAGATGTCTGGTTCCAACTGTTAAAATTCAAGCAAATCATTATTTCACATATGCATAATAATATTTAAAACCAATAATATTCAATATGGTTGCATAATTTTGATACAATAGAGTCCTCACTTATGAGAAGTAACGATGGGGATAGTATATTTTTAAGTAAGGTACGGGACAATGAAATAAGTATGTAAATTCAACATTTATAAAAGTTATTTTTCCCAGAAAATAAAAGAAAATTATTCCCATAACTGCTAAATACCATTACCTGCTATTGAGTTCCACTGCAGAGAGTGGATTAACAGCTGTTGTCAGAAATTGTTGGTGTAATGGAATTATTTATGGTGTCATCTGTTTAATTCTTGTGGGAAATGTTCACACAGTCTGTCAATGAAGTGTATGAATACAGCTAAAGCATGGTTTATTGACTATTCCAAATTATTTCATTTTATGTATGGTAAAACGGGCAAATTTGAAAGTATTTGCTTTATCTAGCTTCTCCAAGTTTATCTAATGAATGTTAGAGTGGTTTTGAAATATGGCTTTCCCTTTTTCTACCCCTGATCAGACTTCCTTGGTACCACTGTTGGGTTTGCACTGAAGTTCACATTTAATAAATACAACAGAACACTTTTATTACAACGAGCACTACCTTGTAAAGATTGATGGAGATTAATTCTAGTCCACTCATTCTCATCTGATGCATCAAAAAAATTTAGGATAAAACAATTTGTGTGCTCTTATTTTTCATTTCTCTGCAGTTCTGCCATTGTCTCTCTTGGCTGGGGCTAGATGCAGAATTGCAGAAATGCCACCAGAAAGGCTACGCTACTGGGGAATAGATGAGGCATGTTGTTTCAGATTTAATTAGAAAAGTTTTGTACAGATTTGCTCTGTAGGCCACATTTCAGCATTAAAGTTGAGGGCAGCTGATGCCATCTGCTCCATTTAATGCAAATTCAATGCAGCCCTTCAGCTCTTGGCAACTTACCAATACGGTCCTCAAATTATTTGGGCAAAGTATGACCACCCCTGCCATACTGAGTGCTTCTGTTTTTTCCCCCCTCCTGCCTAAGCAGTGATAGATTTTTTGTGCTTCTCTGGCTGGTCGTGTATGATTTCAAGGAAAAAGATAGTTTCTATCAATCAAAAAACAACACTCATCATTAGTCTTCCAGGACACATGCTGCAAACCCTTAGGACCAACTTTTCAAAGGAAGAAAATATTGTTTCTGATGTGAAGTTGACGGATGTTTCATGTACTGTGTGTGACAATGACACAAGAATTTCCAAGACCAGAGGATCCTCCCAAACCTGTCTTAGCTGCTTTATGTGATCCATGCTTTAAAGAACATCTGTGCCTCAGTTCTTAATGGGTGCCGATGCTGAAAAATATAAGGAGATATCCATGAGGAAAAGTTGTTGTTAGAAAGTAATTTTTTGTCATGTTATCTGTGTAATTCAGAAGAGAACTGCCAGGGAGCAGGGGTCTGGCTTTCATGTGACTTAGCAAAGCATTACATAGAGCGATGGAGGAGTGGAAATTACCAAGGAAGTAGAAAACCAATAATCATTATTCCCTTTTTCTAATTTAAGCGCTATACAACTATATATGAACAGTTATAAAAATAAATTTGATTGGAAAAGCAATTTCTAAAGTCCTCTTTAACAAATTGGCATATATTAAAAGAAACCCTACCAAAAAAAAACAACAAAAAACCACACAAAATTACAACAAACATACAAAAAACCAAAAGAACAAAAAAAACCCAACCAAACAAAACCCCACAAAAATCCACAGACATATTCTTATCAGTGTGTTTAGTTTTAGAGTTTCCTTAGTAGATGAAACAGATAATTTTGTTTCACAGGAGGAGGTAGTAGATAAAGGGAGTCCAGGTGATTTTCCTAAGGTCACCTGGGAAATTTATTACAGACTGAGGGAACAGTCTGTGGGAACAGAACTGAGAAAACATATCCATGTGTCCTATTGCTAAGCTAATGCTCAAGTTGCTGTTTGAGTTCATCATGGAAATACTATATCAAAAATATGATATTCATTCTGCCATAAGTGCAATATGTCTCAAGAATAATTGAACACTTGATACTTAGAGGAGGAGAAATTGAATGCATTAAAAAAACAAAACGGAGGGAGAAAGAGGGGAAGGAACAGAGTGAATAGGATGCAATAATTCTGTTGCCTGTGAATCTCCTTTCATTGTGCTGTCATGCCTCGAGATCGGTATTTCTTCATGTTTGTAGAAATCCACTCCAAAGCACTCTGGCAGGGACACAGCTGCACCAGCTACAGTTGCTGCAGGTTTCAGCAAGAGAACAATGCCAAACTTTATTGTGGCAAAAATTAAATGAAGAATAAGAATAACGAACCCTAAATTTTTCAAGTCATCTTTTTGTTATAGTAAAAATTAAATAGGAATAAGGATTTAAAAAAGGCAAATTTATCTATCCATCTCTTTGGCTGTTTGTTCATTTTTTTGCTTTATTTGCTTGTTTGCTTGCTGTGGATAGGGGCAGGCTGGATATTTGGAAATCATACTTTGTCAGAAGGGTAGAAAAAAACTGGGCCAGGGTATCCAGAATGGTTTGTTACTCTGTCCTTGAAAGTTTTTATCACTCCTAGAAAAACCATCTGTGATCAAATCTAGTGAGGACAACGATCCCACTATGAGAAGAAGATTTATGGAGAACCTCCAGAAGTCTATAGTTTCTATAGTTTTGTAATTGTTTTAGAGATTATTCAGAGACTTCCAGCCTTCATTGGGAACTCCAAACATTATGATAGAACCTCTGGAGTTGGAAGGCTCAGCAACTTCAAGGGTTTCCTTATAACTAAAAAAAATTCCAGTTTAGGTACCTCTGAGAAAGTCAGTAACAGCTCTGTTTATAATCTATGAACAGTAACAGACCCTTCTGAGGCATAATTTATATGTCTTTGAGACATAATTTAGATTGCACTTTAAAATTAGATAAGCCTTACAAAAGGAGAACCCTTTCTATTCTTCGACCAGAGACAAGTCACAGGAGGAGTAGGTCAAATAAAAACCTCTACAGTGCAGCTTCCTACACTGAGTTAGAAGAAAGGGAGTCTTCACTGAAACTGTTACAAATTTTTAGTCATATGGATTTTTCCTTTTGACAGAGCAAAGGTGATTTCATAGTACACATATTTGTTGCTAGTTTTCTTGATTACACCAAGCTTTGGATGAGGGCCTAATTCAAAATGCTTCTCTTTGGAAAGATTGCTGAAGAAACAAGCATCATTAGGGATGATACAGTAGGTGAGGGAGATGGGGAATTTAGTTGGTTGTTTCAACTGTGAGGTACCCAGAAATATAGTACGTTATAAGGTTGCTCTTTCTGCTTTGATATATTGTGTTTGTCAGTGGTGCCTGCCACACTCAGATAGGCACCTCTTCTTGTTTTGCAACTGTAACTGTCTCAATAAGGATAATTAAATACAGCCCCTGAGGTCCCATGTATCACAGTTTCTGTTTCTTTCTTTCTGTTTTAGCCCATGAAATGGAGGGGGCAAGGGTACCAGTTCATTACTTCCCAGTTTACATTTGGGAGGGCTGTCGCTACATCTTTGCAATGCACTGTACTCTACTTACAAGGCTCAAATCCAAAACCCTCCAAGACTGTCATCATCTTATGGAATCATTACTTTGTCTGGGATACACGTGGTAAGTGAAAGGCCTTTGCTTTTGGGAGATTTCTGAAGGCATTTGAACTGACATTACACCCACTTCCATCAATTCAGTCACTCCTGTTTCTGAAGGGTGAATGTGCATACTTAAAACTGTGTTAAGGAGGCAGAGTATTAATAAAACTAAATAAATCAAAGCCTGTAAAAAAGGGAATTTAGTTTCCAGAAAGAATTTTCTAAGACAACTTAAACAATTTTCCCCCTGAAACAGCAAATAAAGGACAATCAAGAATACACCATGCTACTTTATTCTATGTGTTAATTGTTTTTTTTTTCTCTATGAATATCTTAAATTACTGCATTGAAATTAAATTAAAAAAAAAAAATAAAAAATTGTGTCCTGATTCCCAGGTAAGTCACCTGGGATTACCAGTATGATAAATTTTTAATAAGAAGATGAAGCATTGAGTGATTTACTGCTAATCCCATTGTGTGAGCTGGAGCAGACTAAAGAACAAAGGTTTACCATCCCTTTGGAAATTTGTTTCATCTGCACATCAGCCTACAATTAATGGCCATTTAACTGTTGTTCTCCTGCTGGACATTGGTGGATTGATTCAGTAAACAAAAGCGACAGAGCAGTGTCCCATGGCAGTATAATAGAAACTGGCTGCACCTGTTATTTGCGAATCATTGCTTGCCAGGGCATTGACCTTTTCTAGTCTAGCTAAAACTAATAGGAGGAATTATGGGACTGATTAGTTAAATTTAATTATAAGAAGTTCTATGGCAGAATCTCTGTTCCTGGAAATTCATTGCAAACCATAGTACTGTGTCAATGACACCAACTCCTCCCCTTTTCTTAACTAGTCTTTACCTTGTGGTAATGAAAGGTTGGTTAGTTAACACTTATCAAAGCAAAAAGCAATGATTGCCTACTCTAAGGGATTTTTGGGAGGGAAAGGCTACTGGTTAATTAGCAGTATGTAATATCAAAGTCTGCTGTGGCTTTCTCTTTTCTAGTGAATAAAGAGGAGGGAAGTATGATACTGAGAGAAGAAAAACTAAACAAGACAAATCCTCCTCAAACTCCAACCAAAACCCTAAAAAAATGGTGTAAGCACGTGTTCTCTGCATGCCAATCCAGTAAGAACACAGCTGCCACTCAATAACCGAGCATTTACAAATATTTAATGACAGGGCTGTTCTCTATTTCAGCTGCCAGGGGTAAGAGGAGAGGGATAGGGGTAGAGAAAGCAGCAGAGAAAGAAAACTGAAATGGGTTTTACAGCTGGCCTAATACTCTGTTTCTTTCTTGAAACAAGCTGGCTACAGGGATGGATCCAAATCTGGTCAGGAACTGAAAAAAAGTGGCATATGTTAACAGAGAATACAGCTGGGTTGCCCAGCAAATGCAAGATGGTGATCAGGACTACAGGAACTGCATAAAACTGTTTTCACTGTTGAAGTTGTCAGCAGTGCCTGAGGATTTTTTCAGAATGTATCTCCACGTTTATTCAGTGGAGATTAAAATAATATTTTTATTAGGAAAAAAAAAAAAGGAGAGAGAAACTAGTAGGCCTTCTTTCCATTCTTGAATTTAAAAAATGCAAACCCCAAATTCTTCTTTAGCCCAACTTATCCTGGAGGGGAAGAAGGAAAAGCAAGATCCGCTTAGGTGACGGGGTTACCAAAGGTTGTACAGGCACTCTGTTAGCTGCTGTCGTGTGGAGCTAAGCTGCAGGAGCAAGGTAAGGACAGAGAAGCATGCTTATTGATTAAGATGAAGGCAATTGTGACATGTCCAGTGCCAGCATTTGGCTGGATATGCCCACACTGTTCTCCAAAACCAGGAAAATGCAGGCTGATACAGGAGGCCAGCTGAAATGGGTGCAATGTCTGACTGGAATGGAAAGCACAGGATGAATCCTCCTATCCCCTGAGCCTCCTGGCAGGAAACAGAAAGAGAACTGAATAAAAATGTGTCTGGACTCATTTGTTGCACAGCTCAAGCCCTTCACAGAAAGCCGGACATGTTAACATGTGGCTAACAATCCTAAAATTAATGTGCTGTGTTCAAATAGACTTCGAACAATTTGCTTTCATTCTGTCAGCATTTGCTTCTCTGAACATAGAAGGGAAAAGCAAAGGGGGAAAGGGGAAGAAAATAGGGTGAAAGTAAAGCATTAATAAAAACCAAACACAACAGAGTGTGTTGAGAGGTATCAGGCATCTTGAGAGGTCTCCAAACATCTGTCAGACTGTACACATCAGACACAGCGTGTGGTGTTACTGGTATTGAAAACCATGGCAGAGTCAGAAGTGGCATGGATGAGGTAAAAATTCTTCCTAAGGAATGTGAGTAAGCTATGACTATCAGAGAGGGGAAAAAAAAAAAAAAAAAGCCACATTTCTACCCTTGTATCTTTCTTGTATCTTTGGAAAAGCCATAGTTTTTGGAAAGCTAGGCCATCTTAACCTCCTTGCTGACTGCCTCCTGTTGTTTAGATGCAGAACAGAAGATGCAGCTCTTATCTCTCTTTTGGCATCAGCTGTGCTGCCATGAACTAAATGCTGTGATGCATATAGTCCTGGAAAAAAGAGGTCTGGAAATCATGAACCAATAACTTGGAGTACTCCTCAAATAAGAAAGGGCCCCGCGGTGTGAGATGGCAGTTTTCACAGAGACATCATAAGGGGAAATCTGAGTAAAAAGGAGATAATATGTGTAAAGAAGAAGAATAGAAAGGGAACAAGATTTAACCAAAGTCATACAGTAGGACAGTAGTGGCATCAGAAACAAATCCCAGGTCTAAATACTTGGTTCAATGTGCATCCAGTAAAGTAATATTTCCTGGAAAAGCTTCTACACTGTGAATTGAAGCAGATCCTTATGTGGAGTCTGTCAGTTCTGGTCAGTGTCTGCACCTATGGAAAAAGCTATGGTTTCATATACTGAAGTTATGCTGGAGGTATAGCAATTAAAAATGAAGTTTTGACTATAAATCCAGACATTTCTTGCTAACGTGTTTTATTTTCCACATTCAGTGTTTGTAACTGCATATCTGCTCAAATATGGGACACTTGGGTTACAGCAGGTTATTCAAAACAACTTCCAAAATACAGGAAAATAACTTTGCTTTTTTTGTGTCCCTCAGCTGTTCCTATTATTTCCTTAAAAAAAAAAAAATTCCTCATGTTAGACATGGTGCTCCTTGGGTAAGTAAAGGCTGGCGATCTTTAATTAAATTAATCAAAGTCAGGTACAAAATCTGTGGGGAATATCGGGAAAGTCTCTAGGTTAATTAATCAGACACAGAGAAGTAGTTTAGGCTCAAAATAGCTGTTGTGCTTTCTTAAAACCTGAACTGATATGAGTAGAAATATTTTCAGTTGCTGTTTTTAAAGGGCAGTGAAAAATGCCCTCTGTTCTTCATCTCCTACAAGGTCATAGATGATTTAACCGAGCAAAGGCAAAATACTTCTAATTTTAGTCTTAGCCTCTGTCCATATTATTCGTCAAGTCCAATTCTTATTTCTTAGGTTTTTTTTTTTGTTTTTGGTGGTTTTTTTTGTTTTTTTTTTTTGTCTTGTATGTACAAATTTACTACTCATGAAAGAAAGTAACTAATTACTCTTGGAGAAAACCAGGCAAAGTGATAAAAATTGCATCTTCTTTTGTCCCTGTGCAATTACAGAAATTTCACATTTCTGTCACTGTAAATAAGCTACCGTGTGCCCTAGGACCCAGAATCAGTCATGGGAAAGTAATTAAGGGCAGAACTTCAACAGAGGCATTGGTGGTCTCTCTTGACCTTATAAAGAAAATATGTTGATTTAAATCCTCCTGCCTGTATACAAAAAACATCAGATGGAAGGCCTGCTAGACTTTTACAGGATCAGTGAAGAGAATTCACAGATTTGATAGTAGCTCCTGTTCGGGTGGGTTTTGTCTCTCGACAGCCTTTTTTATTGCTCTCAATCACTCTTTCACCCCATAATTACTAACAAGGTCTAACAAGCCCTGTTTTGCAACTTAATATCTTAGAGAAATGTCCACAAATATCTTGAGTGGAACTTCATTTTTGGTTTTTTTTTTTTTTTTTAATGTGACCATGTCAAGGTCTTGGGGTTTGCAGAAGAATGAAGTAGGTCTGGCAGATCAGTGTAGCACCATGACACAGAAGGCTGGTCGCCTGATTTTTACAGAATTCTTATTTTCTTTACATTAATTTTCTACTGTAATATTTTCATTTCTATCTCCTCTATATGATGTTTTACAGTTTGTGTATGCCTCTTTCTTGCCCTTGATTGCTTTTTGCCCAGTCCTATTCATTCAAATTCGCCTTTTTTTTTTTTACTTCCAGCATATTTATTGCTAGTTGGCACAAATAACCCTTGGGTATAAATTAATTTATATTTGAATGCTTTCAATTTCCACTTTAATTCATATGTTTTAGTTAAGTCCCTGATGTCAAAAAGGCTCTCTAAGGAAGAGTGGATGGCTCAAGGGATAGGTAATAAACTCCCTTGTCTTTTCCCTGTGGACCACTGGTTCAACTGGGCCTATGGAGAGTTAGTAGTAGCTGACAGTCCTTATTCTTTATTGGTTTTATAGACTTAAGTTGCACAGGCTTCAGTGCTTCCATATCATCATGAAAACTGGGCAAGAGAGAAATTTTTTTCCCCCTTCAATAATATTTAATCAAATAGAAGTTTAAACAAAAGTTGGTTTGGATTATAGTTGCATACTTCCTTCTAGTTGTTCCCAGTATATGTTTGGTTTGGGTTCTTTTTTAAATTTATGTGTTAATATTTATATTTATTATACACATATATACAATTTCAGTTCGCTTAGGTTTAATTGAGAACTAGGAGGTGCTTTTGTTTATGAATCAGAGCATGTCGATGAGAGGCAAGCCAGCACCATTGCAGAGGAGTTAGACTATCTGCTGTTTTTATTTTCAGTTTGTCACTAAAAGATGAAGGAGTCTCAGCAGAGGTAAGTGTCCCCTTGTGCAAGGTGAAGTACATGTGTGAGGTCACAGGGAAGGTAGGTTCCAAAAGAGCTTGCTGTCTGCATAAGGACAGGGAGAAAAATGTCTCCCAACAGCATTTCCTATAGTTGTGATGGATTTGGAGGGATGAGACAGGAAATAATTGGATGCAAAATTTGCTAAAATGTCTGTCTCTTTCTGTCAGGTAGAGAAGGAACAGGACTCTTTTTACAGCTCAAAGCTATGTATCTAGGAAAACAGTGTTCTAAAATCCCTACACCTATTTATTTCCTGATATTTCAGCCCCCTGTTTTCCCACAGACACAAAGCCTTTGTGATTTGTTTAGTTTTCCCTGCTATTTATAACACTGGGGTCAACCAATTAGGCAACAAGCGAGGGAAGGAGAAAAAAAAAAGAAAAAAAAGGTGGCAGAGGGGACCAATGAAAGGGCTAAACAGTGAATCAGGATTAGTGGACATTCATAGCCAGCAGCTTGCAAGAAATCCATAGGCTCAGAATTGTTCACACAAACTGTTCAATGAGCAAGTGCAAAGACACTAATCCATAAAGGTCACATTCCACCCTTGCAGATTCCTCAGATGGAAATAGGGAAGGAGGGGGACTAAATTAGTTGCATAAATTATTTGCGATGAATATTCCAAGAAGCTGTGGTTGTGTTTGTTTGTCACTTCCTACCCTAATGTCAATTAGTCAGGGCCAGATGTTAGCACACATTGACAACAAAACTCCCTCCAGGTCCTGAGGCAGAAAGTAATGAGTGAAGGTGGCAGATCTACGCTAAAAGGATCTTTAATAGACTGAGGTCTAGGTTTGCACGTGGATTTAGGTATCTAAATCCCTTTGGAGACCTCAGCTATGGGATTCTGTACACAATTCAGTGAATGCATCAAGGAATTTTGGCAGTTTGTTTTTCTCTCATTTTGCTTCTGGCAGTCTGGCTACTGGGAAGACAAAGAATGGGTTGAAAAGACTCTGAAAATCTGAAATAAAATTTAAAAAATTGCTGGTCAGCACTGATGCCAGGAACAGAATTGTTTTAGTACAACCAACAATACCTAAAAGTGCCTGTAGTTTTAAAAATAGCATATTTTTTTATGATTTGCTGTAAGAAATTATTTTTAAAATTAGACCTGCATTTCTGTAGTTTGTGTGAAAAGAAAAATGGAAGTAACTTTTTATATTGAATCTGTGTTTTCTTTTTTTGCTTTGTTGTTGTTGCTTCTATTTATTGTGGTTGTTGTTGTTTTAGTATGGTTTTTATTTTAGAATTTTAGAGAGTCTCATTAATAAATTGAATTGCTGGCCTGAACCATATCAAAAATAGAGGCTCTAAGATCTTGGTTTCAATTTATAGGATATGATATGGGGAAGATATTACAATCAGGCAGCCGGGAAGATATAGTTCAGTACAGAATCATTCCTTATATGGAGGATTGAGGGCATTTGGCACTGCAATTCCCATTCCCATAAGGCATCACAGTACTGTAACCAGATGCACTTTACTACTGAACTGACTCCAAATGAAACATTCTCATTTAATCTAACACACAAAATTTAAATATTTTGATCTGGTAATCTGGAAGCATTTTGTTTTGACTGAAAGTGTCAAAACAAAACATTCCAACATATCTGAGCAGTTTTTAATTGTCAACAAAAACTTTTCACATAGAGGAAAATGATATATTTACTTTCTTTGGTGTTTTGGTTTTCTGTGGTTTTGGAGTTTGGTTAGTTGGTTTGAGTTCAAGATAGCAATATGGAAACATGGGCATGGAAGTATCTGAAGAAGTTGCCTAATACCTTGTCTTGCCTAAGAAAGATCAGTATTCTAATATTGTTCCCAACCAAAGTGTATTGAGTATATTCTCTAAATCTTACACAGACAAAGATTTCCAAGGCATCCACCGTAATCCTGGTATTTAATCAGTCTCACAATTAACTTTTCCCTCTGATTAAATCTTCCTGTTGCATTTTTCGTTTCTATTACCTGTCATGATGCTCCTGAATTTTACAAGAGCTTTCAGTTTATCTAAAGACTGTCAGTGTATATTTCTTATTGTGAGTTAAGACACACAAACTCAAATCCTCTGTGCTCTGTCCCATGATAACTGTAGGGGTTTGGTCCAGTTTGGTAGAATAGAGATCCTGTTGTTTTTCAAGGTAGTGTATGGTAGAACAGAACCCACAGAACCTTTGGGAGCTCTCCTGTTTGTGGAACAGCAGATAGAAGCAAAATCTACACTAAGAGTTTATGGATATTGTGGGTGCCTGTAAGATTAATATAAAGCCATTGGAGAGTGTCCAATGGAGAGATGGGGATGGAGATGGGTCTGGAGGTGAAGATGCTTAAGGAGTAACAGAGATCACTTTGTTCAGACTGGAGAAGAGGAGGCTGAGGGGAGACCCCAGTGCAGCTCCATCTCCCTGTGAGGGAATAGGAGGGGCAGGCTCTGATCGCTGCTCTGTGATGACAGGAACAGGACCCCAGGAAATGGCCTGAAGCTGTGTCAGGGGAGTTTGTGTTGGATATCAGGAAAGGTTCTTCACCCAGGGGGTGTTTTGTTACTGGAACAGGATCCCCAGGGAATGGGCACAGAACCAAGCCTGACAGAGTTCAAGAGGCATTTGGACAAAGCTCTCAGGTACATGATGGGATTGTTGGGGTGTCTTCTGGACAAATGGTTGGACTCAATGATCCTTGCAGCTCTCTTCCAACTCAGAATATGCTATGATTTTATGGTTGTGTGAAAGGCAATAGGTATTTTTCTTTAGGCAACTGAGCTGGCCTTTGGTAACCAGTGAAAAAATATCTACTATGGTCTAAACACCCAACAGGCAGATGAGTATATTTGGTATTTATATACTTAGCTTATATGAAAACACCTATGCATAGATACCTAGATAAAAGTGTTTTCATCTGCAAATGTAATCTGACCTTCAATGTCTACTCCGTCACCACTATTCTGCTTTCCTCTCTTTAGGCTAAGAAATCACTAATTCCTTCAATGGCTGTGAGCTTTTTTCTAGACTTTGGTTATATTCTAAGAATTCTTTTGTCTCTATATTTAGCCCTATTAGCCCTTTAATTTTTATTATTTTCTTTTTATTTTAAGAAGAATTCTTCTGAGTCCCAGTCTTTCTTCTAATAACCTTCTCCACTAAATTTCAGAACTGTTGGAATCTGTCTTAAATTTTTTGGTTCCTTATCAACTTTTGTTTTCCTTTCTTCTCTCCTGAGGATTACACATTCATCCATTTCATGGCTACTTTTTCCTAAATTCATTATGTATTTCACATTCCTGGGTAGGTAGTTATTCATTAGAGGATTCCAAGAAGAGCTCCCTTTTTGATTTTTCTGCAATTTCTTTGAAAAAATAAAAATATAATTAAATTAAAAAAAAAATATTAAGTCATGTTAGACTACAAGGTATTTCTAGCATGTGTTTCCAACATAATATGATGTCAACATAATGAAATCTTTTCATAAAATAAAATTATTACTTTTTTCAATTTATTGCTAAGCATATTTCAAGATGTAAATGAAAGATAGTTAAGTCTTGTTGAGTTAAATCCCTGATGAACATTTCCACATGAGTAGGTTCCATGGCTTCCTACAGCATCAGATGTAATTCACACAACTTTGTATGGTAAATTCTGTCCTTTCATCAGAACATTTTCTCTCTGCAAAGCAGATTACCTTGCTTCAGTTGTTAGACTTTGATATGTTTTTACTGTGAGGTTCCACTTGTAGTGAAACCTTGCAAAAGAACAGTCAGCTCTCTCTGTTGCTAATATTCTGATCTAGAACTTTTGGGGATTTGAATTACTTTTCCTATTTTTACACTATACAATTCACATTCATTCTTTTAAATGTATAGATCCATCCACCTATTATTCATCTTTTCCTTTCTAAGATTAAAAAAACCCCAAGAGATTAATAACTGCATCACCAACTCCTGACTAAAACAATCTATATATCATTGGCTTTTTTGAGGGCCAGAAATCTCTCACCACATGCAGCCAGAGGATCTTCCTTCCTCTGAGAAGAATCCTCATCTTAATCCTCAAAAGAAGGACACTGACAAGTATTTTTAACACATTTCCACTGATAGTGCATAAATCCAGAGGTATTTATATGCTAATAAAATCAAAATAGATGTGATTAGTGAGAGGAGAGTGTCAAGATGGCTGTCCTTCTGGCATCAACCCATGATAACAGCACTGACGCTACATTAAGGGGCTGCATATTGCATAAACCAGGAAAGGTTATAGGACATGACAGACTTAGATAATAGTAAACCCTGAGAAATCATACTCTGCCTATTACATATTTATTATGCATTACAAATTGTAAATATTTTAAAAATAAAAATACCCAAAGATACCGTGTGGGTAAATTCGTAATGCCTAATGAAATTATTCATGATATACAAAAAGCAACCTAACTCAACAAATAAGATGAAGGTTAATGCATGCAGATGAATATAAAAGAGAACCCAGCCCTGACGACTAATATGCTGTGTCCTTCCCCTGGTTGATCCCAGAGTGAAATTAATGCAACCTCATTTTCATCATTAAGAGCTAGAGCTGAGGTGCAGAAGACCAGATAGGAAGCACTGAGCAAAATTCCTTCAATTACTCAGAATCTTTTACAGCTGAGTGTTTATAAATATACCTTGTATTTATCTTTCCTATCTCCATCTAAAGATGGAGATTCATACTTTTCCAGTAGTTTGCTTTATCTACTGTCTAACTCAAAACGTCAGTCACAGGTTAGAAAGGCCTGTGATACGTAATGTTTGCTGAAAATAATAGGAAGTTCAAAATGAGGTAAACAGAAGGAACAGGCATAATAGGCCCATAGAGGATTCTTTTTTCTTTCAAGGATTTCTGATGTTCTTACTTATAATGATCACAGATCACAGTACATCATGTCTACAATTTCACTTCCCTTTCATTTGTAGCTGCAAGTCTGCTGGCTGTAGAGTGAAAATGAGTCTGGAGACATTTGTGGGTATTATGGGTTCTCCAGCACTTTTGTCAGTCCGTAGATGTCAGCCTGTGCCCAGACCAGATAGCAAAAGTCTTATTTACCTTCTGTCCATTCCTGAATTATTTCAGCTGTTTGCCTGGGTGTTTTACACGTCCCACTGAGCTAAGGAATGGGATAGTACAGCCAAATCTTAAACAAAATGCCCCCTGATACTCTGGAAAAAATGCCAACTGTGTAGTGCAGAAAATAGGAAGGGAATATTGCAATGCCCTCCTTAGTCTCACAAACTTGAAGGAATAGCACTTCCCTGGGAACTACAGCTCTCAACTGTTATCTCTCCCACTTAATGACTATTTGCAGCAACATTCTTCCTCAGTAATGCCTCACAAAGTCTATTTAGTTCTGTCTCATCAGACCTCTGTTTCCTAAATCCTATTATTTGCAACTAGAATCCTGGCCTACAAAGACAGAAGTTTGATCCATGTACTCTCCTGTCTCTTGAGACAGGCTATTTAGAGTCAGGGGCTCTGCTCTCCCGCAGCACTGTCTGCTGGGAAGCCTTTCCCATGGCTGGGGTTCAGTAACAGCTGCCATGGGCTACCCAGGGCTGCACATCTGCAGTTCTGCACTGCAAGGCATTTAGTGGTCACATCCCACTTCTGGTGCTTTAACTGAGGTGCCTTCAGAAGATTTTCTACCTTGAGGCCCCTTCTCAAGACTCTCAGCAGGGAAGGTGTATCCAGAACATGGTTATTCTCCAGACCTGCCACTTCTCTTCCTTCATCAACTTAAAGGATGCAAAAGCCACTGGTCTTTAACTAAGAGACCTCAATCTAAGCCATTAAGCTACATAGAGGTTAAAAAGGTGAGGAAGATCACTTTGAGCTCCGGAAGGAACAGTGCTGGCCACCTCTGCATTATAAAGATGAAGCCATGGAGACTGGTTTGTGACCTGAAATATTTTCACACATGGAAAAGGGATGTAGGATGGTGTGTGTGAATATTCACAATGGAATGTGATCCATTGTGATGTGAAAATCCATGATTTTTACACCACAAAAAGCCATCTATTCCTCAAGTATAGCCTTATAACATAAATTAAAGGATTCTTCTAGCTTTTTTGAACTCTTCTTCAATAACTTTTTAATAAAGAAAAAATAATAAAGAAAATAAGTTAAAAAAAATTCTAGTGTAT
The DNA here is from genome assembly GCF_048771995.1 of Taeniopygia guttata. Classification (NCBI taxonomy): domain Eukaryota; kingdom Metazoa; phylum Chordata; class Aves; order Passeriformes; family Estrildidae; genus Taeniopygia; species Taeniopygia guttata. The sequence goes on along the minus strand of NC_133063.1, from coordinate 42,916,940 downwards.
GTGGAAAATTAAGAAATCTGAGTTTGTGCATATCCATGAGGGATCAAATGCTATAAGTGAGAATAAGTCACAAGGGATATTTTTCTTTGTGTAATGATTGTGAATACTTTAATTTATGGCCTGTGCTTATCCCACCTAATGAAATCAAAAGGAACCCAATTCATCTACTTGTACCCTGAACACAGGAAACCACCGGGTAAATCGAGACAGGATCAGCAAGGACATAACAAAATGAAGATGATCCTTTTATTGTTATTTCTGTTTTTTCTTGTAGCACCAACTGTCTACAAATTTCTGGTGTAAAAAAAAAAGAGAATCTTCCCACTCCTCCTTGAAGGACTTGTTCTGCTCTCCAGGAATAGTCACTGAGACAGAAGAGTACTAAAGTACCTCTATGCCCTGGGATATCTCTCAGCTCAAACCTATCATAAATGCTCCCACAGAACCTTCTTTGTGTCTTCCTGCCCTTTAGACCTGTGAATACCATCTAAGTAGCTTGCATATACATAAAAAGTTGTACAGCAATTCAGAAGTTTAGAATACCTCAGTATTGATCAGGGGGAAAAGAGGGCCTTATTTATTACATCTGTTCTCTCCTCTCAGATCAGAAACTTAGTCTTATTTAATTAAGTTGTAAAGGTTTTCCCTGTAAATAATCACTTTATCATAATTTCCTGAAACTATCTAATGGGAGTTGGATGTAAATCAGAGCATTTATCATACTTCCTACTGTCAGTGTTCACCACCTTGGGTTGGGAAAAGGAGTGCTGACATTCTGAAGAGCAGTCTCTGCAGTGGAATGTCATTAAAATTAAAAAATACTGTTGGAAATAATGCACAGAAAAAAAAAAGGCAAAAACAAACCAAAAATCAAGGGGTAATTTAGGAACCAAAAACAGTGACATAAGGTGTGGAATAATGGAATATGGAAAAGAAATTATGATGATGCCTAGTTGACAGATTGTTGTCATTCAACTCTCAGGGGCTTTGTCACTACATTCCAGGAGGGATGAAGTCTTGAACATCTGGTCAGCAACTGGTGCAGAACCTCCAGGCCATGCGACTATGGGGAAGGAGCAGAAGGCCCAGGAAGGCGGGCAGAGACCCCTATTCTGCCTCCAGCCTTTACTATCACTTACTTACTTCTGTGATTCCTTTGGAGGATCATGGGTGTTGAGACAGTTGTATTCCTCCCAAGGGGAAAAAAAATGAATTAGGTTAAATCAGCCTTAAAAAAAATTGGTTGCCAGAGTTTTATCATTCAGAGAGGGTTTTGGCTTCTTTTCACCACAGCACTTCAAGATTCTCTGTAAATCTCAAAGACAGAAATGGGTGCTTGAGTGGACATGTTTGCAGGAGAGTTGCATTTCATTCTTTTGTTATTTCAGCCCTCAAGTCATCATACAATTTGAAATACAGTTCCTTCCAGGCCATATGTAGCCCTTCACAGGGATGTCAAAGCTCATCTGGAGCCTTGAGTTGAACACAATAGGAAAAAAAACTAAAAACCAACAACCTTATCAGTTAAAGTATATTTTCATTTGCAAAAAAGAAATTGCAGTGAATCAGCACAGCTAGTCCAGATGAAGGAGGTGAGATGATCTCCTGTGATGATATTTCAAAAGTGAATAATTACTGATCTAGCCAAACCCTCTGAATCTGTGGTGCAAAGAGAGCACCACTTTTCCTTTGCTTGATTTTTTACCCATGTGACTTCAAAGCAAATTTTCTCTGATGCAAAATGAAGGTTTCTATAACTCCTATGACAAAGCAAAAAATCAAAAGAAAACAAAAAAAAAGAATCTCAATTGTACAAAAGAAAATAGTTTGGGTACCTCAGTTTGGGAGTTTAGAAATAATACCAAGTAAAAAAAAAAAAAGAGGTGTTGCAGAGAGATAAATATGATTCTTCCTTTGAATGTCTAAGTCATTAGGTTATATAAAAGTTTAGAAGGTTTCTGGTTTATCACAAATGCCTTAGTTTGTTAAGAAACATTTTCAGAATTTTCTCTTTGCCTTGCGATTTTCTCCTGGCTTCAAGATACTTTCCGTATAACAATTTAATTGAAATTTATTTGTGTTTCTGTGGAAATATTCTGTGTGTATATTTTGTATAAGTGTGTGCTCACACAAGTATTTTTCCAATTAAAGCATTTAGATTTTTGGCAATAGAAAGTGCAAATATGTCTGATGTACCACAGTGCTTCTTTAAACTCTTACTTTATAATAATGCTTATAGTCACCAAATTTACACCTCTATGTTGTTATAGTAAAGGAGCAAAAAAGTACATGTCTAAACATTGGATTTTTCTGAAGATATTCAAGGGCAGTTTTCAGAACTCCTATATGACTTTCTACCTGGTCAATGCTTCAGCTCTCATTCCCTGGGTGAGGATCTTTCTCTGTCTTCATAAACTGGGACCTGTAAAATTGTAAAATGGTTGTTTTAAATCAAAAAATATTAGGATGGGTGATGGAATTGCTAGGTGAATTTTATAGGTGTTGTTCAAGAGAAAGAGTTGATATTAGGCTATAATTGTTCCTTCCAGCCTTACAAATCCATAAATATTTATATTGAATTAATAATGATGATGGGCTGATTTCAGCTGATCTTACCTCTGCTGCTAGTTGTGCTTTATGTTCTTAACTGAATAATGTGAGCAGAGCCAGGCTCGATAGCTTAACATTATGACAGTAATCACTAAACTATATAAATGTCTGTCATGGGTTTTAAAATTGTTACATCAGGTAATTATTAGTTGCCTTGATCTTAACAGCTATGGGAAAATGTTTAATTGCATTACATTACATTTTATTTATTTAAAGAGTGCCTTTGTTTGATCCAAAGCACCAGGGAAGGATGAGAGAACATTATAAATTAAAACTATCTGGCAGGCCAGAAGTGTGGTCTTATCTATTCTGTAGCACATCCATCTAAAAGGAACCAAAAACAGGAGCTAGAAATATGACACAATCCAATATTACAGGCAGAAAATGTTGTGGGACTTATTATTAAATCTATTAGATGATACATTTCTTTGGAAAGAACCATATGAAACAATGGATGCGTGGATTAATTTATCTACTGATCCACCAGCCTCTGACAGTTGACAGTATCTCTGTGCTAGATTTATAGTGGGAATGAGGTGATACTTAGCTGAGAGTACATTTGTTCTTAGTTTGGTCTTTCGCTTGAAAGCAGAATTTCTAGCTACAAGTGAAGTACCTAAATCCAAGGTCCAGACAATCAAATCTATCCAGAAACCTGTGTCAAAGTCTCTGGCCTGATAATTTGATGAACAAAGTTTTGGGTTTTTTTTTTCCTTTTTCTCTGGTACTCCTTCGAAGATTAGGATTTTGATTAAGGAAAACAAGAAGTAATAATGCCAGCAGGGACTCAACCAACAGTCAGAAGACTTGACCTTCCTATATATCCACCATCCTTTTTTATTAAACCAATCAAGGAACTTTATTAGTGCATTTTTTCTCTTACCTTTTTTGTCCCTCACTGAGCTTAGGATAATTGAATTTCAGCATAGCTCTTTAACAGTGTGGGATTTGGACTGTGATCTGAAGACTTGTTTATGATTAATTAACCCACAAACTAAACAAAAAAAGTAAGTTCAAAGTATTGTGGAAATAACAAGCTAATCATAATACACATTTGTGTACATTCTGTGCTTTCAAAACCTGAAATCTGCAATCACATGGTTTTTATGGGTCTTTCTGATGAACATTATAATCAGTGTGAGCTGATGTTGCCCCTGATATTCTCAGTTTTCATCTTTAAAAATTATGTCTAAGTAGAGCTGGTAGAAAATGAATAAAAATATTTTCAGCTGCTTAGAATTTCTATAACTATTAGGTATTTTTCTTATTGAAGGAATCTTTGCTTGACTAGGCTGATCGTACAATGAAAAGACATTTCTTGTAAAATCCTTTTGGTCTTTTAATTTCATATTTGTAAATCTCATTTGGTTCCTCACTTGGCTACCTCAGTTGTCCTCTTTTCAATTAGAAGGAATAAGTACAGGTGTTAAAGTCTACTTTAAAAATGAAGAAAAAGGGTAAGAAATAACAGGTACTACACACCAGTTCTCAGGCAATACCCAATTCTCAGTTGGCCTAATGATCCATTTCAGAACAAGAAATCTTATTTTCACTTTCCCCTAATACAACTCACTCAATTCTGCATTGATTTATTATGCTTCTGTTCTATAAATCTTATTAGCTGTGTGTGCATGTTTCTTTTACAAATACAACAGTGCCAGAAGTTTGTCCTCATCATAGTCAGACACTGTGTGAGCTTAATGGAAAAAGATATCATGAAAATGAAGCAGGCTGAAAAAAAGACATGGAACTCAAAAATATTAAGTTTTGTAAGAATAAAGGTCTAAACTGAAATGTAGTTGCACCTATTTCAAAGGTCCTTCCATCTTTTTTTTTTTTTTTTTGTTTATTGTTTGTTTGATTGGGGTTTTTGGTTTCAGGTTTTTTTATGCTTTTGGGGACTAAGGTAAAAGGGTGTTATGGATTCATTTTTTATATTCCAGATTAATTTAGAATTGATGTAATCAGGTAAACCTTTACTTTTACATGATCTACAATGCATCTGAGAATTTATTACTACAATAGGACTTTGTGAAGTCAGAAAGAAATAGTACAGAGATGAGGTGGGACTGACTAAACCACACAAAAACTAGAAATGTAAACATCTTGCATGCATTTGTGAGCTGTTTCTGACTTTATTTCAGGGCAGGTACAGCTGTAAGTATTAAGCACAGAAGTTGGATCTTTGCCAAGACTTCTCAGAGAAGTCTTTGTGAATAAAATCTGTATTATTTCCCTTGACTATTCCTGGGTTATTTGCACACTATATACTCAAAATAAGCGACTAAAAACTAAGACCTGACTTTCCTTATTGCTTGCCCTAAGGAAATTGGAACATCCTGGGCACTAAGAAGACAAGAGCCTGCCTTAGACCAATTCTAGCTGAGGACCAGAAATCAGGACTGTTTCTCTCAGCCTGATGTCATTTTCCTTCACATTTCCAAAACAGACCTGAAGACTCCAAGAATCAGAGAACCTCACAGTTCTCTCTTACATTTATGGTGACAGAGACATAGTCTATTCCTTGATTATCTTGACATGGTTTTCGAGTCGGGTGATTCAAAGAACAGTTCAAGCACAACTACCTGAGGTGTTCTGACAAGCTGTAGGGCTTTCTTACTTGAAAAGTTACTATATTTTTGTATTTACCAAAACCCTGGCTGTGGAAAGAAGTTTTCTGGCTGACTTGTTATGGTTGATTTCCCCAGGGAACATCTTCCAGGCCTTATCTACAAGGTTTTCTAGCACCTCAGTACAAATGCCACCTTCTCCTTCAGATGCCTCTCCTTGTATGGATGCTTCCTGAAACAACTCTTGTCCTCCGCTGTCCAAGGTCCAAGAGATCTGCTTTATTGTCTTTGGCTACGTGATGGATCTGACTGAGATATTGTAGGAAATATTGATTTAATTTCTCCTAAATGAGTCTTCAAACTATGCTGGTTTTCTTTGTAAAGAAACTATGCTGTATCAGAAACCTTCTCTCACCTTGAAATAGCCATGCATTTTCCTGCTTCCCACTTCTGAGAAATGTTTTATAACACCTCCTGAACTCAAAATTATTTTTAAACTTCAGAAATCATACAAAGTTAGGTCAAGGGAACCACAGAGACATCAAAATCAAATTTAACTTAGAGGTACTTGAATTCTGAAATCACAAGGCCTTAACTATTATAAGTCCTTTTTCTTCCTCTAATGAGTTCAGTATTGGCCTCTGTCACAAGCAATTGGCGTAACACAAGAGTGAATGGGTCGCTGGTCAGTCTTGTTACACCAGTTCTTAATTGTTTAATGTTCTGGTACAGATTTTTTGCAACAACATTGATGCTTAATCTAATTTTTGGAAGGAGAAGTCAGGTTGCCTTTTCCATCAGCTCACACAGTCTATTTAGTTTTCCTAGGTTGTTTGGAAGCTTGATGGGATTTAATTGAAAATGTCAGAAGGGAGCATTTTAATTTGACTGCATTTGATATTGTGGCTAATGCATCCGGCAATCCATTGTAATTCAAAGCACTCTTCACACTCCACAACTGGCATTGCTATTATTTCAAAAGGTGAGAACTTTCATTGTTAATCTACATAGGGTACTTGGAGTAGTTTATACTCTATGCTATTTTCTTTTTTATATTTATGTTCTACACTTGTACAAGGGCAACATCCAAAGTGTATTTTCTGCCTTAAAAAAGTCCCCACCTCAATCTTCAGGTTCCAAAAGATCACAAAATAACTTAGAACTCTGGATAGCCTTTATTTTTTTTTTTTTTTTTTAATTGTTGAGCCAAAAAGAGGGAGAAAAACAACCAAACAAAAAATTTAAAAACCCACAATTATAAACATACACACACACACACTCTCCCCCCAACCAAACAAAACCCCACAAAACATTATAAGCTAGGATCAGCAAATATAACTCTTTATTAATGATTTCACACAGACTATGAGAAAGTAAAGGTTAAGAGGTTAAGTCCTAGTTTCCAGTTCTCAATAAACAGTTGTATAAAGGTGTGCCAGAAAAGATAGAAAGAATTGCAACAGACAGTAGAATTCCTTTATGCTTAGAGAGTTGTCCTGAAATAGAATTTCATGCTCCATGTATGGTTTTCATAACATTTCCCATCTTCACATGAACACTGGGTTCCCAATTGTCATTATAACAATGAACCTGCCTAAAAGCTTATACTTTTCTGTCTTATAGGATTTGATACAGGAGACATACCTTAAATATATATATTTGGTCAAGTCTAAAGAAATATTTTGCTCCAGTTCAAGTCCTTCTATGCTTTTAATTTTGATTTACTGCTCCCAGACTAAGGGTCTGGAACTGTCACAGCTCTAGCTCTTACAGTGACACCGAGCTATTTTTCATCCCCTCCTGTGTGAATACAATCAGATTATTTTTACACAGATCTAGCAAACTTACAACACAGAACCAAGAGAGGGCCATGTTTTTCCCTGGGAAGGATCCTGCCCTTGACAATTTTGACTATCCCTATGGTGTTTCAGGAAAATGCCTTTTTTTTTTTTTTTTTTTTTTTTGAGAATCCTAAAGAGGCTTATTTCTGAATTGCTACAATCGGTAGCTTGGGATTTCCAGATAAACATGATTTTGTGCCTACCTATTTTTTTGGGTAGCCTGAAACATGCACGGTTTTTTACTAGAGAAAATATGTAATAGTAAGTAGATTAGGCAAATATGAAGTTCACTGAAAGTGGAGGTAAATCGTAGCATCGGTTCTCTGTTTATTCAGCTTAGTGTTTTAATAGCTGAAGCATACATTGATAGGAAGTCACTTTCATTTACAGATATTTGCAACACATTGGCATTAGCTAGCAAGTCCTAATTAGAAAACAAAAAGGAAAGAGAAAGAAGGATCACCCAGAGTGATTGATCTTTTGAAATGTTTGACCTATTTTTCCAATCTCATGGCTGTGTTCGGCTTAGTGGTGAAATATGAAGTATGCACCATTGAGTTGTGACTACTCTGTAATTTAGTTTCCCTGAACAACTCAGTATCTATTTGAAATGTAAAAACAATTTTATGAAAAGGGGGAGATTCCAAAGAGGTGTTCAGTGGCTGAAATCATCGTCCAGTTTCCTCTGTCCTCAATGGAGAATAAGACCTATCTCCCTCAGTGTTCCAGACACTTAATCATGGAATCCTGGAATGGTTTATGTTGGACAAGAGCTTAAAGATCACCTGGTTCCAACCCACCTGTCATGGACACCTTCCATTAGACACTGTTTTTCATGTATTTCCTCATTCCCTACATTAACACACTGTTGAGTGCTGCTCACTGCATCATTCCTTAAGTGTTCTGATAAGTGTTAAATTTTTAGCAAATCTTGAGCTCAAAGTTCACAAGACATGACCAGTAATCACAGTTGACAAAGAATAGGAATTCTCTCTCAGTCCCTAACAAAATAGACACATCTTTGATGCATATTGTCAAAAAAACCTTTTATTCTCCTCATGATCAAAGTCCAAATATTCCATAAATCCCAACATACCTATACCAGCAAAGGGCAAGGGTCCCAAAACACTAGTGATATAACAGTAATCTTGATGCCTTTATCACTAAGGATAAGCATACAAAATTTTTGTCTCTATAACCAGTAATAGTCCCTTAAACTTTGAATGGGGAGAGCTGAGATATAGGAAGTTAAGGGCATTTTAGATAACATTAAAAAAAAGGGGGGGATTATTATAGTTTATTAAATGAAATTTAGTATTTCAAAATAAGTGCTTATTGTTCCACATTTTCAGGAAATTTAAAGGAAATTCAGACTTAAATAAAATATTCTGTTCAATCCAGTACAGAACATGAGTCTATTTCATTTTTACTCGTATTAATAGAAGTGATAGCAAGTGAGTTTTAGTGAAATAACAAGAGATTATTAAAAGCATTTCTATAACTATCATGCTCAAAGGCTTTTTTTTCTTATCTTTTAAAAAACAAGGAGCTTTCAAAATCTACACAAACACAAAAAATATTTCTGTTGGCCTAACTTTATTAAACAGCAAAACCAAAGAAAAGAATAAACCTTGTAACTAGATAAAATCCATACAATTCTTCCTGTAAATTAAATACTTTTCTTTATTAAATTTTTCAACACAAACTAATTTTCATTGATGTATATGTGCTATTATGTGAAAATATAAAGTTAATATGTATTAAGTCTTTCCTCTGTGACACAAAATTTCTAGCAGCATGCACTCTAGCATTTCTAGAAATAACATATAGAGAATGCAATGACCACAAACGTATTAGGAAAGCAAAAAAATAAATGTGATCATGAAAACAACATTGCTGTTCTTTTTTTCTTGTTTCTTATTTTTTTTTTTTTTAAGCAGACAGGTCAATTAATATATTTGTTAATATTTCTTAAAGAGAAATAGGTAGGTCCTCTTTTGTATAACTATGATACAGAAAATCTGAATCTTGGGGACTTTTCTGTTTTTCATTAGTATCTGTGAGGGAGGAGTTAAAGTATTCCCCTACTCCTCTATGCTCCTCCCCACACATAGCTCTGAATTGGTGAGGCCAAGATTACTTCTAAAAAAGTCTGAAATAATTCAGATTGTTTGAGATTTTTCAGAAGTTTGAGGCTACCCTGTGTTTTTCAGGTTGTTCTCTCTGTTGGTCACCATCCCTTCATTCTTCTAAATTAGCACAGTCCATCCAAGAAATTTGCAGCAACTAGATCACAGCTTGCACTAGTCAGTACTGCTGATACTAGATTACTGCTGATCTAACCCAAACCCCATGTTTCATTTGGAACAGGGCTCTCTACTTTCTTGGGCATCAGTTGAGATTATGCCGCATCAGTTTGCTCAGGAGATGTGTAGCAGGTCAATCAGCATTATAATGGAATATTGAGGTGTAAAAATAGTGTAGGAGAAAGAAGGGAACATTCTTGTTTTTGGAGACTGGCACCTAAACAATTGTTCTCTATGCTTTAACAAATAGGAGGAAAAAAATAATTTAATGAGGAAAAAAGTCCTTTGTTGTCAGTTTTAAAGTTTCTGTACTCCTGCGGGATTGGCACTTTCATTCACATAGTAAAGGATCTGAAGACTAAATTGTCTCATTGATATAATGACAATGATCATCACACCAGCTTTCATGTGCATTTTCAGGATGTTTAGTGTCAGAGGGGAAATGTGAGTACTCCTCCAAAGGAGTCAGTGTTGCCAGTTGAAATAGTCAAGCTCAAAAACAGATTCAAGAGCAAAAAGCCTGGTGGCTATGTGCACAGGAGAATAATTTCACTAATGGGATATTACAAAGTATTTCTTATGAAATGGACATTCCATGGTCAGAGTTCATTTACTGCTGTGAAACAGCTGAAGGTCCTTGGAATAATTGTGTCTGCCACCCTCCTCTGACCCTGGAAAGGTGGGAATTTGTGCATGTGTGCTGGGAGTGAGGGAGATGCCTGCAGAGAATATAATCATAGGAACCCAGGGACCAACCAAAGTTGGAAGTGATTAGACAAACCCAGGGTTTAACATTTTCATCCTTTTCTGTATATCTCTCAGATTTGTTCCAGTATCAGACAGAGCAGCAATGCATTTATCTCAATCCCCAGTGTTATATGCCATTGCCAACATTATCTCTACATCCTTTGATAATTCGTCATCTACTGTCCCTGGGAAATCTGATCCCTGATTTTAGACAAACCTCTGCTCTCTTCACTGAGGTAAATACAAACCTCAGCCTAAAAAGAAATCTCATGCTTTTCAGTCCATGTGTCTAATTCTAGCATTATGGAGTTATATATATATGGCTAGCATTATGAAGTTTATAATGGTTTTTCTTTTATCTCTGCTCAGCTAATACACTAGTGACTGGGGAGAAAACAGAATATTTTAGTTGAGATCCTCTATGTTGTTTGACACTCTGTGGTTGCTTCTATTTTTCATTCAGCTTCAGATTCTTGGGGAGAACTAAACCCAGTGCAGCCTTTGATCTTTTTGACTGGTTTCCTCAGTGGATGAAGCAGCCTTATAAAAAGGGCACAAGCCCTTTTTAGATGATAACATGCTGTACATTTTCTATCTCATTCAGAACCAGGGTGTTTGCAAAAAGCTCACCATCAGTATTCCAGCCTGTTTTTATATGGGTCTCTATTATCTACAAAAACCACTTCCTGATCTGCTTTCTCAGAAGGTCCATATTAATTTGCTATGATCATTTCATTTTCTACGCTTTCCTTCACCTCGCATTAGTTTCTGCTGAGGCAAGCAAACTGTATGTGCTATTCTTTTTCTGCAAGCAAAAGAGGTCTTTTTTGTCCTTTACTGTGACACATGTTCTCTTCTTTTTTTTCCTTTCCTTTTCTTTTTCATTGTGTTTTTAAATTTCATGCCTTAGTATTTTAGTATTCTTATCAGATTCTTTAATTTAACAAGGTCCTGGTTGTTCCATGAAGATCTAGTGTAAAGTCTTACCACTTGTTCTGAGTAGTGTAATTCTGCTTTCTTCATTATGTACTTTTAGTTTCATCCTATTCCCTGGAATTTTTGAGGAAAATATTTATTAGAAGAGGTATTTCTGCTCCTCCAGGGCCACTCTTCATTTCAAGACACCATGTGTTTTCCATCCTGGTACCACCCTCTCAAGAAGTGTATTTGAAAAGTTCAGTAACTCCACAAAGCAAAAATTAACCAGACAATTGTTCTATTTTCATTACATGGCAAATCTGTAGATTGACATTATGATGATGTAACATTTTTTTCTTGATATTTCATTGGCTGAGCAAAATATTCAGATATTACTTTTTCCGTATTTTAAATTTCACGTTGCTTTTGAAGATTATATTTCAGTAAATTATTTTAATTCAGAATAATCAGAAAAAATAACTGAAAAATATGTTTATACCCCAAAAGCTGGCTCGAGCCACAGTATTCATGAGTACTGTCTATTAGCTGATTTCACCAATCATTTGAAAAGAAAATTGAAATCTCCTTAAGTTCTTGGTTATCTTCTCTATGTGAGAACCTGTTTCTCCATCGTATCAAAAACATCCTGGTTTAGCCTCAGATAGCATAAAGACCTTAAAAGAGAAATATAAACTGAAAATAAGGGAGGAAGAGTACTTTTTTTTTTTCAATATAAATAAAAATACTCAGTTTTGTGATTAAAATAAGTTTCATAGGATAATCTTGCACTGAAATTTGTTCAAACACTTTTTGAAATGGAAAATGTTATTTGCTTCAACCTCCTCAAAGAAAAATAGTAAGTCCACAACTTTTTCTTTTGCCACTACAAAACAACTGCAATGAAAAAATCGATGAATCCAGTCCTCTTCTGTGAAAGGTTTCGGTTTCGATGAATCACCTTTTTCTGATGAAAAAGTGTTTTGTTGAAAAATTTGCACCCTGCTCTGTTTACTGTAGTGGCTTAGTTCTGGATGAATGCTTCCTGCAATCAGGATGGCAGAGGAGAATATAATCTGCAGGGCTATTGACTACTTGTTGAAGGCCAAAGAGAAGTTAACAATAAAACCTGCTGCAATGTACATTTAAGCCAGCTTGAGCAGAGAGAGGCTTATCACAGACCTCAAGTGGATGGAGGCTTCTATTTAGCTCACCTGGCAGGTCTGCTGCAGACCGTTTTTTGAAAGGGCTGCTTGCACCTAAAGCCTGAAAGATCCATCCTATTTCATGCAGGATGCTTAGTTTCATCATCCATGTAAACCCATGAGAACAGGGGTTGCTGAAACCAGTGCTGCAGATGTGCTTGAACCCCTGAAGAGACTAGACCATATCACATCAAAGTCAGCTGAAGAAATACGTAGTTTTAAGACCTGATATTTGGTTCAGAAGCAAAGTCTATCTGTGAAGCACAGGACTGTGAAAACTCAGTGTGCTTCATTTATTCTTCCATGAAAGCTATCTGGCAATGCAAGATTTAATAAATAAACAAGCAGATGAACAAATAAATAAATTTTGAATGCTAATGTGTTAAAAATCCCATAGCTAAGCAAGGTAAGACCAGTACAACATTCGGGCATTTAAGATGAACGTTTAGTGTAAGAGAATAATATTTTTTCCTTTTTAAGGAAATTTTAGAAAACCATTAAATAATCCAGAATAATAAAAGAAATCCCAAAGTGCTACAAGTAGAATGACCATCCAATAACCAATCACTGTGGCAACAGACACAGACGCAAAAACTTCCTTTTGTTGCTCGCTTAGCACTGTCATTTAGTCCCACTCACAAAAGCCCATTTTAGACGTATGGGCATAGTTCATCATGAAAAGAAAGAAGAAAGGCTAGAGAAAGGAGAAAGTCAGTTGCAGTTATTATTTATCATTACAGTCCCCTAATCCACTAAGCATCTTTTCTACTAAGCTGATTTTAAGACTTTCTCCCGCTCTATCTTCCCTGCTGGAAACACCTCAAAGAAACAAGTACATGAGAAAAAAAGGTTGGAAAGAAAAATACAAATTACTAGAATAGCCAAAAATAGACATGAGGATTTCAGAATGTCCCATTTTTACTAGTGATGCAGTCAGTTGTATACTAATCTGAGTCACTGTGGATGTCCTTTGTAAAGAAAGTACATTAGATACATAAAAGCCTTTTCTTGTTTTGTTTCATGTTCCTGTCTGAGGAAAGTTCTGCAGGGGGTATCTGCCCCCTGCAGAAAGTATTCGTCATATTTTTAGCTGCCCGTCTCTTACATCTGAGAGAAGCTACAATTAAAGTCTTTTGTCCTTTAGAGAACATTAGCAGACAAGGTGGCAACGGGATTTCCTGGTTTAGGAGGTGAACACAAAGTCACTTTCAGACATGTAAATTAAATAATTTAGAACAATAATGAAGAGAAATTGTATTGTTTACATAGGTCACAATGGACCTCAGACGCCAGCACAGCCTACTCAAATTTAGTTTGAGTATTAACTCTTTAAATCCTTGCACAGAGCTTATGGATATGAGCATTCTCCTCTTTTTTTCCATTTTCCCTGTGGCATGAGCTGCCTTTCCTTTAGCTTCTGACAGACCAATCATCACTGGCAATGGAGTATCAGAATCTCCCTGAGTTTATGTTGTGAAGAACTTCATCAGCTGTAAGTAAACATTGTCTCCAAGTCAGAAACAGCTCACCCTGTGCATACATAAAACTTTATTTGCAAACTCCTTGTCTAAGAAACGAGCCTTCTAGCAGCCACTTAGAACACATAACATCTCTAGCTCCTTGTGGTAGGTAAGGGACAGGCGAAGCGGAAGATCACGGGATGTCACGGAAAGATAGACCCCTCCCCTTCTCCCTTCCCCACAGTTAGCTATTAACCCCTGAAGCCCCAGAAGCATGTAGCCACACCTGCCCCGGTAAATTTCCACTCCCGACTAACCCCTGAGACCCCCCAACCCCCCTCTGACGTAGCAAAGACCCCCAAGACTATTTAAACCCACGAGACGAGATAATAAAGGCTTTTCGACCGTCTGCCACATTGGTATCTGCGTGTGTTGATTAGCCCGAGTGGCCTGGGCGAGACCAGGCCGCCGTGCTGCCTCACCTGAACCAGGTCGCACGTTGCCCCTTATAAAGGCAACATACTGGTGCCGAAACCCGGGAGAAAAGAAGAAAAAAAAAAGGAAAATTTCCCCCGGCAGTCGGGATACACCTGGACGGGAGCAGCGGCCGGAGCAGTCAAACCGTATCTAGGCGCAGGGGAGACGTCCCCGGGATCCGTGAGCGTCATGGACGCAATCGCCAGGATCGTAAGTGCCATTCATACGCAGTGGGGTATTGGTTGTAAGCTCAAGGATTTTTATCTTGCCATAGCGAGGTTGCTTGAGCTTGAGGCAATTGAGCGCCTGTGGATGTGTTACATCCGGAAATATGGGAAAAATGCACTGCCGCGCTAGCCGAGGACACAAAATCCTCAGGCAGTGGCAAAAACCTTAAGGCATGGGGCAAAGTAGAGAAAGCCCTACGCAAAGCAATAGAAGAGCAGGAGACATGGAGCGCGGCGCGTACGTGTTTATTAGTTACTCCCAAACTCGGTGTGGGAGCGGGAACACAGACTGCCCCTGAGAGCGATCCGCCTGGCGGCGGGGACCCGGGGGGGCTCAGCGCGACACCCCCTCCCCCAGATCAGAGCCCGCCCCCCGCCGCAGAAACCCCCCGAGACACCCCCGCCGCGGAAAACCCCCAAAAAACCCCCACCGCTCAAACCCCCCGAGAGACTGCAGATTCCTCCGTCCCGCCGCCGCCACCGGCCCGCGATCCGTTGTCAGAGACGCAGCGGCGCGCGGAGCGCTTCTGGCAAGGGCTGGCGAAAGAAGCCCGAGACGCAGAAACCGCGGCTCGAGAGAACACGGCCGCCATGCCGTCTCCTTGTCCCCTTAAAAATGGCGCCGGCAGCCGTAGAGAGGGGCGGGGCCCGGGTAATCTCAACGCGAAAACTCGAGAGTCGCGCGATTTCAGGGGCGCGCGTGCGCGGGAGGAAGAGGCGGAGAGCGGCACGGGGCACGGAGCCAACCAGCGGCCGCGCCTGAAGCTGCCACCATATAAGGGAGAAGCCACCCCCCGCGGGAGGCGCGGCGAGCCGGGGGGGCGGGACCAGCCCCACCCCCGCGGGGAGGAGCGAGCTCGGGGCCGGACAAAACGGCGCGGAGCCCCGGAAGTGCACTGGCACTCGACTTCCGGTTCGGAGACCAGCGACAGCTCCGCCAGCTCAGAGGAGCTGACGGAGGCTGGCTATGACTCCAAAACGGACGAAACGGAACCAGCACAGTTTGAAACAAAACCGAGTAAAGTTCTAAGCCGCGCCGAAAAACAACTACAATACAAACCAGCCCAGTTTACTGACTGGGGGAAAATAAAGATAGCCTGTGCTGAATGGTCCCCAGTGGCTGCCATACAAGCTTTCCCGGTGAGGCTCGCCGGTCCGGAAGGGAACCAACAAAGGGTATATACCCCGATAAACCCAAAGGACATACAGTCAATTGTCAAAGCCATCGCAGAAAAAGGGATCAACTCGGCTATAGTCACCACATTAATCGATGGTCTTTTTAGCAACGATGACTTGCTTCCCTTTGATATCGAACGGATAGGGCGCATGATACTTGATGGTGCGGGAATGATTGTCTTCAGACAGGAATGGGAGGATAATTGTAGGAAGCAGTTAGCCCAAGCATCTGGCGCGAGGCAACCCCTACACAGATCGAGCTTATCCAGACTGATAGGAAAGCATGATGATATGATCACGCCGCAGCAACAAGCTGCGCAGATGCAGGCTGAGGAGGTCAGGGCGACCACTCGGGCTGCCAGAGAGGCTATCCGCGCGGCCTCTCGAGTCGTGGCTAAGCCGGCACCGTGGTCCACCGTGAGGCAGGCAGAGAGCGAAAGCTTCACACAGTTCGTAGATCGCCTGCAGGCAGCGATAGACTCCTCCACCCTGCCGGCAGAGGCAAAGGGCCCCGTGGTAGCCGACTGCCTGCGCCAGCAATGCAACTCCATTACCAAGGATATTTTACGCTCCCTGCCAGCCCGAGCTAGCCTGGCTGACATGATCAGACACGTAGTGAGGGAGGAACACCTGACGCCCATTCAGGCAGCTGTCCACACCCTGACCAATGCCATGGCGTGTTTCAAGTGCGGTGAGGCGGGTCACATCGCGGTGAGCTGCCCCCAGCCGGCACGGCGGCCTGCCGCAGCGCCTCCACCCCAAACACGCCCGCGGGGATCCTGCTGGGGTTGCGGGAGGAAGGGGCATCTTGCTAGGGAATGCAGGTCCCGGCTCCAGGGAAACGGAAAAGGGAGGGGGCCTGCGGGCCGCACCCAGCCTCCTCCCGCTGCGAATATGAGGCGGCCCATCCATGCCAACCCCCAATGGGGCGGGGAGCCCTCGTACCCCATTCTCCCACAGGAAGCAGCCAACTTCATATCCTTGCCAACGAGTCTCATGGCACAGCCTGCGGCGCCTTCGTACCCACCGCCACCGCAAGCAGCGCCTGTGCCACAGGGTCAACAGGGGGCAGCCCAGGTCGGGACCCCTGGGTGGCCCTGGCCCTGAAAATAGGGAAGGAACCCCCGAAATTTTGGGGGATGTGCCACCTCTATGGCAGTCGGGACCCCCACGTGATAGGGCTTCAGTTTTGGGCAGACACAGGAGCAGACTGCACAATCCTACCCCAAGCCCTATGGCCCCGGCACTGGCAGTACAAGGAGGTCCCTCCAGTGAACGGGGTGGGAGGGTTGTCCCGAGCTTGGAAAAGCACCCAATTGGTAGCTATAACGCTCCATACAAAGAAAGGACCAGAACAAACAGTAGCAATCCACCCCTACATCTTGCAAAACTCCCCACCCCTGATAGGAAGAGACATCCTTGCTATGTTAGGAGTCAGGATTACAAATTTATAATGAGGGCCACTGCTGTACACCCACTGCTGCCAATCAAACTGACTTGGAAATCACCAGACCCCATATGGGTTGAGCAGTGGCCCCTCTCAAAGCCTCGAATGACAGCCTTGCTGGAACTGGTCGACCGCGAGCTACAAAAGGGCCACATTGAACCCTCCACCAGCCCGTGGAACACCCCTGTGTTTGTAATCCCCAAGAGATCAGGAGAAGGCTACCGCCTCATCCACGACCTGAGGGAAGTGAACAAGACAGTTCAGCCCATGGGTCCAGTTCAGACACTACTGCCCGCGAACTCAGCCATCCCCAAAGGGCAGCCATGCGCAGTGCTGGACATCAAAGACTGTTTCTTTTCAATACCCCTGCATGCCGAGGACAAAGAACGGTTCGCCTTCTCCGTCGTGTTCCCGAACGGCGAGCGACCTAACCTCCGCTTCCAATGGAAGGTGCTACCTCAAGGCCTTGTGGACAGCCCGACCATATGCCAGATTACCGTGGACAGGGCACTGATGCCAGTCCGACACTCCCACCCTGCTGCGACCATCATTCAGTACATGGACGACATCCTCGTCGCTGCACCATAAGCAGGCCAAGTGGATCACCTAGTGTCCACGATCACGGAAACCCTCCAGGCCAACGGCTTCGAGATCGCGAACACGAAGATCAAGAGAGGACCGTGCGTGACCTTCCTGGGAGTGGGGATCACAAACTCCTACATGACCCCACCCAGGATAAAGGTCCGCCGAGACATCAAGACCCTCCATGACATGCAGCGACTTGTGGGATCTCTGCAGTGGCTCCGCAACATCATCCTAGTTCCCCCAGAGGTCATGGACCCCCTGTATGACCTCCTGAAAGGAAAACACCCCTGGGACCCCAAGGAGCTGACGCCGCAAGCAACAAAATCCCTCGACTTCATCGAACGTCAGATGTCCACTAGCCTGCTTGCCAGGTGGAACCCAAGCGTACCGCTGGACTTATACGTCCACTTCACGCAGAAGGGAGGAGTGGGAGCACTTGTCCAAGGACCTTCCGAAAAATCCCAGCCGATCCAATGGGTGGTCCTCGGAAGACCAACTCACGCATTCTCCCCAGGAGTTGAATGCGTTGCTAACCTCATCATGAAAGGCAGGAGACTCGCCCTGAGACACCTGGGAATCGAGCCGGCAAGGATCCACCTCCCCTTCCGCAAGCGACCAACCACGGAGTCAACTGCGATATCGGAGCACCTGGCCCTCGCTCTCACCGGCTTCGGGGGAGAAATTTCCTACGCCACCAAACCACCTTGGACCCAGCTACTGACCATTGTCGACATAGATGTGCCACCGAAGGTCATGGACCGACCGCAACCAGGACCAACGGTCTTTACAGACGCCTCCTCCATGACTTCTACCGCAGCAGCAGTGTGGCAAACAGGAGAAACATGGCATTGCGTCAAAACATGCAACCCCACGCTGTCAGTGCAACAGCTGGAAGCAGCAGCAGTGGTCTTGGCGTGCGGACTTTTCCAAGACGAACACCTCAACATCGTGACAGACTCTATATTCGTGGCAAAGCTCTGCCTAGCCATGTCAAGACCAGGTGTGTCAACATCCACAACGGCCTCCATGCTTGAAGAGGCACTCTCCTCACGCCAGGGCACCGTGTCCGTCATTCACGTCAACAGCCATAACCCAGTCAAGGGCTTCTTCCAGACTGGAAATGACAGAGCAGATGCCGCAGCGAAGGGAGTGTGGACGCTGCAGGAAGCTCGTCAGCTGCACGAGTCACTCCACATAGGGGCCAAAGCACTGGCGAAGAGATGCGGGATCTCGACAGCAGACGCGAGACACGTAGTGGCCACCTGCCCTCACTGCCAGAAGTCACCCCTATGGACCGGTGGAGTCAACCCAAGAGGCCTCAAGGCGTCAGACATCTGGCAGTCAGACTTCACCCTCTGCGAACTGCTGAAGTCCCGAGCATGGCTTGCAGTGACAGTGGACACCTACAGCGGAGTGATCATAGCGACACAGCACCTCAAACCCAACTCCAAGGCCACGATCCAGCACTGGCTGACAGTTATGGCATGGCTTGGCATCCCCAAGCAAATTAAAACTGACAATGCTTCCAATTTTATCTCCAAATCAGTGCGGGAATTCGCCTCGGTGTGGGGTATCACCTTAGCGCAGGGAATCCCATATAACAGCACCGGACAGGCCATTGTTGAGCGAGCAAATCAGACCCTAAAAGCCAAGTTAGAAGTATTGGCAAAGGCAGAGGGCTTTGCCAATTCCATCCCCTCAGGAGACCAGACACGCATGCTAGCAACCGCGCTGCTAGCACTGAACCAATTCCCTAGGGGAGATGAAGCAAACAGTCCCATTCGAAAGCACTGGGCCACCCAGACACTAGAGGAGGGCCCACAGGTCATGGTCAAAAACGAGCTAGGCGAGTGGGAACGGGGCTGGAGACTGGTGCTTACGGGACGAGGGTACACGGCACTTAAAAAGGAGGACAAGATCAGGTGGTGTCCACTCAGGTCGATCAAACCTGACCTTCAGAATGAAACTAATGGAAAACTGTGAGTTTTCGTTCGCAGGACACGCTCGTGGACCGTCCCCGCGACACACACACCCCTGCTCCAGAGAGAGATAACGGACCACCAAGCCACCAGACAGAGCCTGAGCGTCCCACGGCGGTGAGACCCGGACATGTGCAGTGTCTCTGTGCAATCCTGCTGATGGGGTTTGTGGCCGGGGGGCAAGCCGACCCAGGCCACTACCCTCACCAGCCGTTCAGATGGGTCATGCAACATCTTTCAAGTGACAAGGTGTTCAAAGAGGTCACCACCGCAAACGCCCCATCCTTCGTATTCCACATAGCCGATCTGTTTCCAGGGCAACCGAAACTACGGCCCTCAAGCCCACACATCATACTCATATACATATCTTACTGGTGCCCAGCGTCCAACCCAGGGAAAAGGTACTGTGACTACCCGGGGTGGGGACATTGTGGATATTGGGGCTGCGAAACCATTGTTACAGATGCCAGACCATGGGGAGACGGGTGGCAACCGCAGGAGCCCGACAAATTCTTACAGTTCACCTGGGCACCCTTAGGCTGCGGAGACCACAATGCACAGCCTAGACTATGGGGATGCGTAAGTTATAACATGACTGTCCTACAGCCAGATTACCCTAGCTGGGCCACGGGTAGAACATGGACAGTGGTCCTCAGAGGACCGAGGAGGTGGGTGAATGTGAGAATTATCAGGCTCCAGCCGCCAGCACCTCGACCAGTGGGACCAAACAAAATTATCAAGAATGTGCTGAGAGGGAAAAACACAACCCACCCCAAAACCCTGACCCCAAAAGCCACTGACACCCCGACCAGCCTTGCAGATACCCCCCAGATAGGCCACACGGCTGAGTCAGACCCAAACCCAATCTTTCGTATGCTAGAAGCTACCTTACTAACCCTAAACGAAACCAAACCAAACCTAACTAACTCCTGTTGGCTTTGCTATGATGTCAAACCCCCTTTTTATGAAGGCATTGCTTTGGACACCCCCTTCAGTTACTCCACAGCCAGTGCCCCCCACCAGTGCAGATGGGACACTCCCCGCAGAGGAATCACCCTGAGTCAAATCACAGGACAGGGCAGATGTTTTGGGAATGCAACCTTAGCAAAGCAGAAAGGCAACTTCTGCACTAAAGTTGTCAAACCCAACAGAAAAACTAACAAGTGGGTGATCCCATCTGCGTCTGGGATGTGGGTTTGCCAGCGATCCGGAGTGAGTCCTTGTGTGTTCCTTGCCAAATTCAATGACTCTACCGATTTCTGTGTTCAAGTTCTGATTGTCCCCAGGGTCTTGTATCACTCAGACGAAGAGATATACCATCTTCTCGAAGAACCTAACAGACTCCACAAAAGGGAAATCATCACAGGTATAACTATCGCGATGCTGCTCGGCTTGGGAGCAGCTGGCACGGCCACGGGTGTCTCAGCCATCGCAACCCAGCAGCACGGACTCTCTCAGCTGCAAATAACCATCGACGAGGACCTGCAGGGGATCGAGAAGTCCATCTCCTGTTTAGAGAAATCAGTCTCTTCGCTTTCAGAAGTGGTCTTACAAAATAGGCGGGGTCTGGACCTTTTGTTCATGCAGCAGGGAGGACTGTGAGCAGCCTTGAAGGAGGAATGCTGCTTTTATGCAGATCATACGGGAGTCGTTAAAGACTCCATGGCAGAACTCCGAGACAGACTGGCTCAGAGAAAGAGAGACAGGGAGACCCAGCAGAGCTGGTTTGAATCCTGGTTCAATCAATCACCTTGGCTCACCACTTTAATTTCCGCCCTGGTAGGTCCACTGGCAATACTGCTTTTAGCTATTACCATAGGACCATGCCTGCTGAACAAACTAGTCTCGTTTGTTCAGGCCCATCTGGAAAGGGCAAACATTCTGTTCATAGGCCACCAACAAATGCTGTAAACCAAAAAACTGCAAACACAGTCAGTAGCTAAAGCCTTCAACACCTGCCTTGAAAAATTTACCCAGATTTACCAAACCACCCTTTCCTTAACGAGTTGCAAGTTTGTACCTCACTCCAGTGCCTATACCTACGACTACCTCATTTTGTATGTGATAAGGAGGGGGGAGATGTGGTAGGTAAGGGACAGGCGAAGCGGAAGATCACGGGATGTCACGGAAAGATAGACCCCTCCCCTTCTCCCTTCCCCACAGTTAGCTATTAACCCCTGAAGCCCCAGAAGCATGTAGCCACACCTGCCCCGGTAAATTTCCACTCCCGACTAACCCCTGAGACCCCCCAACCCCCCTCTGACGTAGCAAAGACCCCCAAGACTATTTAAACCCACGAGATGAGATAATAAAGGCTTTTCGACCGTCTGCCACATTGGTATCTGCGTGTGTTGATTAGCCCGAGTGGCCTGGGCGAGACCAGGCCGCCGTGCTGCCTCACCTGAACCAGGTCGCACGTTGCCCCTTATAAAGGCAACACTCCTACAGTGACATTTTTGAAAGAACGCAGTGGTGACAGAGGTGTCATAAGCAGCAGATAGAAGAATCAAACAACTGATGACACCTCACCAATCCTCTGCTTACATTTTTTCATGTAGCCTTTGGTATTAAACATATAAGAATGGGTGGATTGCCTGAATTCCTTCAGTGATTCACAGACTATCTGTTGTGAAGGATTTGGTGAAATAACTGCACTTTATTTTCTTTGGAACGTGAATTTGAATGCATGATAACAAACCTACAGTCTGAGTTACCAAGAGTAATTTAGCCTAGCATTTAAATTATACAATTATGTCACTGCTATTCCCAACCTGAAAGGTTAAGAAGGTTCTGACAGAAAATCTTGAAAACTGGATACCTGAAAGGAATTGCAACTCCATCCACAAAAACCTTCTAGTTTGTGATACTATCAATTAATTTTCCTTTTAAATTAATATTATACTTTTTAATATACCACAAGAATACGTGATACATACTTTTTGGCTTGAAACCATAAAAGTTGTTCATTGATTGATGAACTACTGAGGAATTGTTGCCTATTTCTGTTCTAAAAAATATATAAGACACAAAAATATTAATGTGCTGACCTAACACTGGAAGCTGGGACATTTAACATTTTGTGCAATATTATTTATATTGTAATACTATTTTCTTTGTCTCAGAAGTCTCAGAGTGAGTTTCTCAATCCCTTTTGTATCCAGTAAGTACTTCTATTATGTAAATAATAGTAAATAGATTTAGGTTTTTTTCTCCTCCTGTCAAGACAATCTAATTTAGACTCTTCCATGGCACTTACCACTGGGATACCTGACAAGTTGTCCAGTTGCTTTTGAAATTCTTGACAAAGAATCCTAATTTAACGCAGAATAAAACTAGCCTGACATTCTATTAATGTCATTGAAAGGTGGGGATGCTCACACCAAAATAGAATTAGGTATGATATACGTAGAAGTCATATCCTTTATTTCAAATAGTAGGCTTTTTTTACATGTGATAAAATGTAGAAAATACTAAAAAAGCATCCCCCCTCTCTATTTATCAGCTCAAGGATCTTTTGTAAATTTAGAAAAAGAAAAAATAGATTTTTTCTTGAGTAGAAGGAATTCAGGTTCATATTTAGTGTCTGTAAAGTTCCATTTTAATTACAGGAAAATAATGTGAGGGAGATTGGTAATAGGCAAAACTTTGAGACCTTTTCTTCTTTAGTGCAGTGAAGGAAACCTCATTAGACAGGATTTTCTTAGCAGGGCTTCAGGGTTAATGAGCTGTGCGTGATAATATATAGTAGTAATCCCTCATGACTGTAACAAGTAGTATTTTATAAACTTCTTAATCTCAGTAGTGAAAGAGATGTGGGGTATAGGAAAGAGAAGAAACTAATTTTCAGGGCTCAGGGAAATTCTAGTAATTTTACTCCCTGTGTGGAAGTTATTTGGGAAAAAATCCTACAGATGCCACATGGGCAAGGGACAGTATTATTACCCTTACAGTTACATTAATGTCCCCAAAATGATATGTTTAAGGATTTCCTGAACAACCTTTCTAGGTAGAGAAAGCTAGCTATATGTGGCAAAGAGAAATCCAAGAGAATCTCTTTGGTGAAGAGTAAATAGAAATTAGCCATTTTACAGGTCATCTGGGGATAAGGGTCAGAAACACTAAAAAAAAAAAAAAACCCCAAAAATCCATAATTAAAAAAAAAAAAAGTAAAAAATAATAGATATGCAATTGTTACAACAAACTCACCTGGAAGGAGCCTGAAAGTGGGGATGATGCCCCGCTAGCACATAGTGACAGCAAGGGACATCAAAATGACGCTCATAAAAGTTGTCATTCTGCTAAACCACCTCAAAACAGCACATAAGTGCTACCTTCAGCCAGCAAGACACAGAAGTGTGCTTTCCATACGTACCTGGAAGGTTCTTTGTTCTTTTGATGGTGTCAGTGAATTTCCCTGGTCTGGGTTAGCTTTCTTTTCTTGAAACAATCATCTGGAAATATTACTGACTTTTTTCAGGAGAAGTAATGTAAAAACCCAGTACTTTCACAAGAAGTTAAAGACCCTGTATCTTCTTACCAGAGACAAATCTATCAGTTTTACTTCAGTCAAGGGATGAGGGCATCAGTTAAATTAAGCAAATCAGGATCCCACTTAAGTGCTGGTCACTGGCAAAAATCTTGGGACACATTAGATTGCTGTTTTCTGGGGCTGGAGGCAGGAGACTGTACTTCAGTCTGCCTGTTTTATAAGCTTTATATTGCCCAAGAGAAAAATGTAGATCAATTTGAAGTAAAAATATTTTGATGAAAAATATTTATGTGTTTTTACCCCAGAGGTTATAAAGCTTTTAATCTAAAGTAATACTATGCAGAAATGTTTATATTTTTCAATAGTTGCTATAGGCCCCTCTGGAAGACTTCGTAAGTATCAACAGTGGTATTCGAGACCCTTCAGGAATTGTTTTAGTTGAGGGTAATATTTAAGATATCATCTATCTCAGGTGCCATGGATTAAGATTTTGAGAGTTAATTGTGTAATAATTTTAGCTTTTCAGTGAAATGTTGTAAACACTAATCCTTGCAGTGACCATATGAGTACAATCATGAGTACTAATCTTGAACTGGTGTAAATCACTGTGATGCCATTGACAAGGACTGGTTGAACTTTTGCCTTTCAAAACTACTTTTCAAAAGGAAATTAGGGTTTTTGCCATTTACAGGTTAAGGGGAAAATAGTTTTGAAGAAAACAATTCATGGAACATATCAAGTGGACTTAAAATGGATATTTTACTTCTGAAAATTTGCTAAGATTTTAGGAGAATTGTTCATCAAGGACTGCACCTTCCCTTAAGAGACAAGATATTAGCTGTATTTCAGCCTTCAGGATGTGCTTTTGAAAAATCAACAGATATTTCAACAAAAGCATTTGGATTTTTTGTTTAGGAAAAAAAAACAAAAAAGAGAAGAAACAAACATCACAGGATGTTTCTAATGAAATACCTGCCAAAGTTGTCTAAAGGCAGGTTCTGAAGGTCTATTTGGCCATAGATTTGGCCATCTCTTACTTTGGAGAACTTCACCAAGGCTATAAATACAAGACTTTTCATGGAAGTGATTTAATTCTTTTGCTTGTGTGGGGACAATGAAGTGGCATTTAATTTGAAAATATTGCATACCATCTGAAAAAGGATGGAAAGGAAACAACCACTTTGCTTGGTATAGTTTGGAGGAAATCATAACATTAATCCTACATTAAAGTGCAAATAATAATGCAGTAATGATAAGTAGAATATTTGTTATATATAAATATGAATCATCACAAGTTTTGGGTATGTATATATATATATATATTGCAAAGTAATTTGCTTGTACTTTTAAATAAGAGCCTGGAAGGTGAAATAGCTTTTTATGATTTGAACCAGTTTAAGATTTTAAGATTTTAATTTGTATAAGACAAATCATTTTACAAGAGGAAGAATATTAACAGTAAATTAAGCACTTCCCTAAATTCTCTAAGTGTAATAGATGAGGCTTTTTTTGGCATTGGTAGACTCTGAATTAAGGCTGTGGCAAGAACAATTACTTCCATGGTGTCTTATTCAAGTAAACAATGTAAGCAAGAGGTTCTGTATGGATTGGAGCATATATTTTAAGTTAAAGACATGCTGAAACATTGTCCTGAACAGGGATGTTTCCCTAAAGTAAGGCTATGGGCTAGCTGCCCAGTTTGTAATATAACACGAAGAGAGAGAGTAAAGCCATACAAAGGAACAGTGTAAGGAAAAACAGTCTGGGAAATGCAAAACACACAGGGCCAGGGAGGTACCATTGTTTGCAATAAAAGATTAAAACAACTTGGAGCAAAACTCTTGAAATAAATTTAGAAATAAAGTGTAATATTACCACAGAGTCATATTGTCAGTAGCAAGAGTGTTGGAGAGGGGTGAAAAAAAAAAAAGGAGAAAGGGAGAAAAGATCCGAGTGGTAATATTTTAAAGGGTAACCAATGCTCACTAGCAGCTGTAGTAAGACATTAAGTAATAGAGCACACTAATGTTAACAGCTCTCTTGGTAAGAGTGGTAAATGAAATAAACCTCAGCATTCGGTGTATCATTAATCTATAGTGAATAATGGCACTGGTAGTGTAAGGAGATTAAAAAGGGCATTGTAAACATTTGTGGCTGTATAATATACAAATCAAAAATGTGTGAACACTTGCAGCTGCATAATCTACAAATTAAAAAGTGTAATAGCGTAGCATTAATTACTGGCTGATCAATTTGCCCATAATTGCTGGCATGTAGATGAACAATTACAGGTCCGAAGTGTTATTTGAGAAAAAGACATTGACCTTGGAACCATAAAAAATTATAATATGTTATAAGGTAATACAGGTTTGTGTCAAAATCCTCTACCAGTGTATGTTCTTGCAGGCTAGTTTGCTAGCAGCCCTAATCATACTTTCACCTGTATGTAATTGTGACAGAGGTAAACCATTTTCTGCCCGGTAACAGAAATTTCTGACTGCTCTGTATTTCCTGTAGTCGCTGTAGTTGATGTTTACATGCATGGGAGAGATTTGATGGTCTTCTGTGGTGGGGCTGTGACGTGGGTGGACAAGAACAGAGCAACTGACATCACCTACCTGGACTTGTGCAGAGAATTTGAGGGTGTCTTTCAGGACATCCGTGTCTGTAAACAGGAGAGAAGAGATTTGACAGCTGGACCACTGGGTGAAGGAGTTGCTGCCTTGAAGGTCTCACTCAAAGGGCTGTAGCCAGTGGTTCAAATAGCCAAGTGCAGAACTGTGGTGAGTGGTGTCCCTCAGAGACTGGTATTGGGACCACCTTTGACAGTGATATGCACAGGGGGAGAAGGCAGATTTTTGACAAGCCTCTGCTCTGTATAAAGATAGAGGGGATGAACCATGACCACCAGAGGCTATAGGCTTGTCTTGAGTCCAATAAGAGGCAAATCCTGTAAGGTGGGATGGTGTTTTTTATCATGGCAGTGTCCTACCTTGCACAACTCAATTATAAAACTCCTCTTGAAGGTTTTTATCCCTTCTGATAGGGCATAACTGGTTCAACTGCACTGATATACCATGAAGCTGTCATGTCTTCAAAGGTGTCAAGACCCATCAAAGACTCTCAAATCACCCCCAGACTAATTTCTGGGGCCTTGTACCAGAGGTACCTGGATATTCCCACCAAACCTGAGAGCATTTCAGTGAATCAGACTTCATATTCTGGGGGTTTTCACCTGACTCCCAGATAATCAAGATGACAATCACCACTTCAAAACTCGTCGCTTCAACCAATGAATATCTAAATTGCAACAATCAAGGCTCATTGTAAGGCCCATGGGTGGTTATGTGTAATTTCTTTCTTTCTTTCTTTCTTTCTTTCTTTCTTTCTTTCTTTCTTTCTTTCTTTCTTTCTTTCTTTCTTTCTTTCTTTCTTTCTTTCTTTCTTTCTTTCTTTCTTTCTTTCTTTCTTTCTTTCTTTCTTTCTTTCTTTCTTTCTTTCTTTCTTTCTTTCTTTCTTTCTTTCTTTCTTTCTTTCTTTCTTTCTTTCTTTCTTTCTTTCTTTCTTTCTTTCTTTCTTTCTTTCTTTCTTTCTTTCTTTCTTTCTTTCTTTCTTTCTTTCTTTCTTTCTTTCTTTCTTTCTTTCTTTCTTTCTTTCTTTCTTTTTCTTTCTTTTCTTTTCTTTTCCATTCTTTTCCCTTACACAATTTCTTAAGTAATATCTTTACACATTCACACCACTGTATTACTGTCAATAATAATAATCAAAATATGCTTACATACCTGATTTCCATTGCAAACAAATTGTCCTAAAATAAACCCCACATATATATATACATTTACAAACACCAACCATTCAGTGGTTTTTCACTCTCATCTGCCCAAGAGATCTATCAATAAGAACCTGGGTTACCCTTGCCTTTGGGGGCATGTTCTTACAAGAGCAGCCCTAAGGAGAGAATAAATCTAAAGCAACAGGTAGGAAATATTAAAACTAAAGGTAAAAGGAGAGAGCTTTGCATAAAAGAGTATTGGGTGGGAGATTGGAGGTATGGCTAAGCTAAGACCAAAGATATGAAGCAATAAAAGAAGACTAGTCTTGAAAAGGGAGAGGAGATAATTAAATCTTTTCATGTGTTGGCACTAGTTATATCATCCTTAATTACATACTGCTTTTCTACTAGAGGCAAAACCCACAGTGGTTTGTAGATGGATGCTATTGCATAATTAAGAGCAGACAAATCTGACATATCCTTGCTTAGTCACAACACTAATAACTTTTCTAAAGTAATGCATAAAATTTATATACAATATTTAGGCCATGATTCTGCACATGATGTCCTCTTGCTAATTACTTAAATAATTCCACTCATTTTAATGTTACTTTCTTATACTTAAAACCAATCCTATGTACATGCAGAATGTTGCATAAGTCCTCATCCCAGTTCAGAGACATTCTTCATTCTGTTCACTTGTCCACGATTAAATCTTCCCTTACCTCCCTATATGCAATTTTGTTTGATTATACAGTTCACCCTCCATCTACATAATTTCATTATTATTTTTTTCATTCCTTACATCAGGTAAAATCTCAGAGTCTCTTCAAGAGAAGAGGACCAACTGATTATTGACAATAGCAGAGTACATTTGGAACTCTATTTCTCTCAAAAGAAAATTTAATAATAGGTTCAGTAGAACACCTCGACTAAAAAAAAGCCTTCTTACAACTGAAAACACATGACCTCAATGCTCTGCTCCATGGACTAGCTATCCAAAGAACACAAAATCAAATTCAAAATCTTAGACCTTATAGCCACTGCTCTCCATGGCTCCTGCACAGCTTATCTGAGAAATTATATCTTCCTGTGCAGCACTGCCTGTCCATAACAAAAAACAGTAACTCTGACCCTGGGAGTGAGACCTGAAAGTGCTGAGGGTATGTGTGCAGAGAGTCCCAAAACACATCACTGAGCCCAAGAAATGCAACTTTTCCAGTAAAAGTATAAAGGGAGAAAAGCAAAAACTCCATCAGACTCTCTGGCTGTATTCAGTTCAGTTCTCTTCTCTTTGGCAGGGATAATCTATTAAGTGTCTGAGACACTGGAATGTGTAGAATTTCGCATATTGTGTAGATTTTCCACCAAGGATTTTTCACCTCTTTTAATTAAGTTGCTTATTCAGACTACCCATTTGAAAGAGGAGACTTTCATTCACTGGAAATTCCAATTCACATCATTAAGTGGTGGGAACCTTTGTGTCTTTGCTGGAAACCATGGATCATCTTACTTTCTTGGACATGTTCTCTGTGTGCTGTTGATGGACACTGATGCTATGGACCCCAGGGCTGTGCATGTGAAAATCCTTAGATAACATTAGGACCATTTGAATATATTGCGCATATATTTTTACATCTTGAATTGGCCTGTGATTCCACACTGCTTTCACAGTCATGAAATATCATGCATCTTATGCATGTGATATATTATTTCTTGTCTTTCACTTTTTTAAATTATGATTTGGCCTATAATGGCATGTCTTTATGGGGAAAAATATTTTCTACAGAATGAAGAAAAAAAGTAAAAGAACATTTCACACTTTTTATTTATAAATTGTTTTAGAGTTTCATATTTTTTATGAGAAAACTTGAAGAATTTTTCTTTTTTCATAAAAAAAAAAGAAAAATTGGTTATTGAACAATAATAATAAAATAATAGAGAAAACAGCCTAAAATATGTGGGTAAAAATTGATATTAAAAAGAAAATACTTTTAATTTATATTTTCAATTGTTGTTGATTCTGTCAGAAGGTAGAATTTTTGGTTGTTTTTTCTTTCCTGCTAGCTCTAGGTTCATTGCCTTGTTATTTAGAGCTCTTATAGGTTTTATAGGAATAATTTTGTGAAGGAAGTTCAGAAACCCAGACTGGATCAAATCTGTATTTTCAAGCTGAAACAAAGTAATAAGTAACCTTGGGTTATACATGAATGTCATAAAACCTAAAGTTAAAGGAGACAAAATATGAAACATAACCAGACCTTTTGACCACTGATGGTGACTTTTACGTGATTCAGGTTTTGGACAGTCCATTTGATATACAGTGTACAACCATATGTTCATGAAATACAAAAGGCCCACTCACTGAAAAACTGCCCTTCTTGCCCCTAAATGTACATCAAATTATATTATGTTGTGTGGATGGTTATCTTTAAATATGCAAAGGACTGAAATATATATATATACACATATATATATGTGTGTGTGTGCGTGTGTTTATATATCCATATATATACATATATGTATATACATATATCTATGTATATATATGCATATATCTATATATACATACTCGACTGGAGTAGTGCAAGAAACTGCTTTTTCAGAGATTGTGGCCTCTTATCTTGCCAGATAAGCAATTATAATTGCTATATTAACAATCAGGATTTAAGGATGGTTATCTTTTTTGAACATTACAATTTATAAAGCAAAGGGTATTTTGGTGTTAGAATGCTTGATGGAAAGACAATGCTGAGATCTGCCATCAGAGATGGTGCTTTCATTGCTCCTAAAACCTTCCCTATGATGTCCCTGAACTATGAAAAAAACAGGAAAAGCAATGAGTCCCTTTTAAATTTTCCTCCTTGGGATTTGATCATTGTCAAGAAACCAGGCTGCATTTAAACAGCAGCAGTAATGGCAATAGGTAATTTTGGTTTCATTCCCCACTTTTACAAAAGAAAGATATTACCTTCTGAAATATTATAAAACATTAGATTTTGTCTATAAATCTTCCTACAGATAAAGGAAAAACAATTATGAAATTCCAATTTAAAAAAAATTGATTCTTAGTTTAACTTTTTTCTTTTAATATATTCAGTGTTATTCATATAATGTAGCACACATTGGTTTCAGGTTCAATGTCTTATGGTTTAAGTAAAAAAAAAACCCATTGTGTTTTATATTTGAAATTAGAATTATAATTAGGTAAAGAATAAATCTTTTTAAGGTCTTCATTGCTAGTTTTGACTCATTCACTCTAAAATTACTGCAATATTTTCCCAATCATCATATCATCTAGAAATCATCAGTCACACTGAAATGGCCCATATCTCAGCCCATCAACATTTTTCAGATGTTATCTGCTGTGTCCTTACTGTAGATCTGTAACAGTGATAGGCACCCCTTACCCTTGAGGGCTGCACTTTAACCACAAGACATTTGCCCACAAGTGTTGATTTGTGTTTCAAGGAACTGATGGCTCACGTTGTGATGAGGGAGAAGAAATTCAAAGAGAAGAGAGTATTTTGGTCAAAATCATTAAGAAAGTTCTTGTGGAGCAAGCCACACAGAAGATGTTAGTTGTTCTGTGGTAACCAGCTGATTTTACAGCTCCCTTTACCCATAAGTAGATTGAGCCAAGGCTGAAAAAAGGGAAAGAAGGGTGGAAAAAAGGCCATTTGGCTTCTCAACATGAAGCAAGACTTATATCTCACAGCATTTGGATGTCCTGCTATGAGAATGAAGAGAAAATAAACCAACTAAGACCAGATGCAATTATTGTGACAGGCAGTTTGAACAGTGATGAGGAGTGTTTATTTCCAATATTTAACAAATATTTCCATGACACTGATACCTATTGTACTGTGTTTATATTTTTTACATTCTGAAATGATTATTGTGTTTTATACATTGATGGTTTTAAGATGGATGGAAATTTTATATAAATTCTCTTCTTTGACAACTGCAGATGAAAGGGAGAAGGGAACGAGAAGTGTTATTGAGGTGTTTTACAACCTTCAGGGATATGTATAAAAATTTTTTAGACTCTGATATTGGCTCCAGAATATATGTGCAGATTTGAAATTAAAACCACAAAGAAATGGAGATTTCAAGTAGAAATCATTAGTTGTTTCATTACTGGCCTTTCTTTTCAGTCACATTCTTTGAAATGGGTGATAACCAAGGTAGTCTTAAAGCTGTGTAAAGTCAGGAGGATTTCAGACCTGCAGAGAAGGAGTAACACCCCACTCTTGCACCAGCTGTTCAGCCAGAGGTGTAGTACAGTGGGGTGTATTCAAGGAACAATTTGACCAGGAGGGATATTGTATTTACACCTCTTGGATTAGTGTTGGTCATTGTATCAAAAGCGATTATTTCTACAGAGAGTTTCTTTGAGGGTCAAATGAAAGTCTGGCCATGATATCTACCTCTATGATCTTGGCAGGAGAGGATGTGTGGCATGAAAATGGCACTGGGATGTAGCAGGTCAGCCTTTGCTTGTTAAATGGCCCAAAATATTTAAATGTAGAACAAGACTACAAGATTCTAAACAGAAGGCTGGTGAAAGGCACTGCTTTACAAAGGATATCAACCTTAAACTTTATTCCTAGCATAATACATACCACAAAGTACAGTTGTTCCTTTTTTTTTTTTTTTTTTTGAATTGAACCTTAACAGTATTTAAGTTATTGTCAATCTTTAATTTATTGTCATCCAGAGGCAAGGCTGAATTTTCAAAATATTTGTAACACCTGACTTCTACAGCTAAATCAAAGTTGTTTTAAAAATATGGCACTCAGACTGCATAATCTTATATCAATTTTTTCCCCTCTCCCCTGTGAAGTGTGGCTTAGAAGTCACAGCTGGTGCATTAGAAAAAAGAAATACAGTAAAATGAATAAAATATACTCTCATTCATATTTTCCTAGAGGCTCTTTAGTTGTTAATTGAAACTTTTGTCTACTTTATTGAACAATAAAAGTGACAGAAACTACTCTCAGGTGTCCTTCAGTATTAAAAAGAGGATAAAGGGTTCCTAGAAAAGGTGACAGAAATTAATGTGGTGAGCCCAGCTATCAAACATTTTGATATGTGAATTGCCTGATATTTCTATAATGCCTTCTTATGATTGGAAATGTTATCGCTTCTATTGAATCAATAAATGTTAAAGCTCCGTGGTACCCCAATTACAAAATAAAGCTAGAAGGTTAACATCTGGGACCAGCAGAGATAGAAACAATTTCTATTGTCATACCTTTCTGACAAGTAAATGTCAGAAACATAACACCTTCCGCCAGTCTCAGTACCGAGCACATGTAAAAGAGTGATTGCAAGGCAGTCTCAAGTCAAATCACCTGTCATCTCAGTTTTGACATGGAATTACTTTTGTTTTATGCATCTATTAACCTTGAACTATCAGCATTTGTTTTAATGTTCTGGTCTGAAGTGACCTCAATGTACTTCTTTAATGCACTTTCTGCAGTAGCTAAAGGGAGGAAAGAACACGGGGGAAAAAACTATTAAGAGGGGGTGGATGAAGTTGTCTGTGGCTTCTGTGGCATCACTGGGAGAGCAGCACCCTCTTTTCCAGTTCCTCCCTAGGGGTAAAAATTTAAGGAATTCACCTGGAAAAAAAATATGGGGAGCCCAAAAGCATCAGTAGCATCTTGAACAGTGTTTCTGGCCTACAGTTGGATGCAGTATATCCCACTCTTCCTCACACCAGGGCTTGAGGGAAGGAAGAACAAATGTTGGCGGATACAGAATTCTCCATATGTCGCAAGACAAACAAAGCTCTCCACATTCCCAGGTGTGATGATGACTGAGACATCACATCACAATCAAAAAATTATGTCTGAAAAATTACATGTCCAATCTAAATTTTGGAGTCACATAATAATATAGAGATGTTGTTGTTCTTCTACAACCAGGACAGATGAGAGGAGTACAGTGTTATCTCAATATTAGAATATGAGGCTTTAAAAATCACACTTGATAAACTTTTTGAGATTATTCCCCAATTTCCACTACCACAGAGATAATCCAATAAAACACAAAAAGGTTTGAAATTACCCATGCCAGTCATCCCTAAGCCAAGAGGAGAAAGCTATTTCACTTGTAAATTTTACAAGTGAAAGTTGTTTTTAAGTAAGTTTTTAAGCTGTACCTCCTAGCTTAATTTTCTTGTACTGCAAAGAAAGCAGGGTGTCCTTGAACCAACAACTGAACAAATTATGAACAAATTGTGACCAAATTATGTCCCAAATAACAAATTATTTGCTGGTTCAAACAGTTCATTCTTAAGGAAACATGTAGTTTTGAACTCAGCCTTGGAAACTGACTGCCTACAAAATTCCTTTTAGTTGGAAGGAGTCTTTTGATCCTAAATTTTATCTGGACATATTGCATATTTTCAGGCATGTTTAAGTTATTCTTAGAGCTCCTATTGCCACAGTGCTTGGGTATTCTACACACTTTAATATGGTAATACTCAAATCTTTCTGAAGGATAGTTTAATTTAGAGGAATCTAAATTATAGGGGTCTGGTCTGTCAATTGTGAACAGCAGAAAGATCCAACTGCTTGACAATGACTTTTGGGTA
This sequence comes from Taeniopygia guttata, assembly GCF_048771995.1. Lineage (NCBI taxonomy): Eukaryota > Metazoa > Chordata > Aves > Passeriformes > Estrildidae > Taeniopygia > Taeniopygia guttata. The sequence continues at coordinate 42,882,530 of NC_133063.1, read as the reverse complement.
TATAAATTTGGAAATCTAACTTACATAGAAAGAGCCAAATATTTGTATGGGCCAAATATTTGTACAGGTCAAATATAAGGGGGAGAGTATAAGAGAGCTTTTGGAAGCATCAAAGTAGATCAGTATTCACTTCAAACTGTTGCTCCTCTGGTGTACGATCAGACTTGCACATTCAAATATCTTTTTGTTATTATTTGTATGTAAACTACCACCTTCATCCCCTTCTAGAAAGATTTTTACTGTTATCTTACACCTCAGAGTAAGAAAATTTTCTCTACCAAACCATTATATGCCATATGCCATTATTCAGGAAGTTGAATTGACTATTGAATGTGTTACTTTCTAGGGTTAAAAGAGTTCTTGTCATAACCTCTTATTTTTCTGGGTTTTGTCTCTTCTAAACGGGAAAAAAAAAAAGAAAAAAAAAAACAAGAGAAAAGAAAAAAATTTGTTTTGAGGCCTTTCTTCTAATCAGCAGGGGATAAGAATCAACAAAAATGTGGTCTCGAGACATAATTTAGGTTCCCAATTATCTAATAACATAATAGGATATTAGGCAAAGAATAACACTGGCTTATTTTCATTATTGCAGGCTTATCTTAATTAATTCAATAAATTTTTGCAAGCATTTAAGGATTCACAGACAATATATGGACAACAAAAAACATGGAAATACATAAATTTGCTACAGCTTGATACCATCATATATTTGTAACTAGTTGCTTTTAAGGCTTCAGAACTCTGTTCTCCGGTGGAAAATTTCTATGTAGATTGATTTGTCTTCTGAAGAGATAATCAGGGAGCAGATATATTCCTGTATTTAAGTACATGTCTTTTGGGGAACCCTGTCACTGTGGTATACATGGAGTGGAAAACTCACTTTTTCTGTGGTAAAACAAAATACTCTCTAATATTCACCATACTTTTAAATCCAGCATATTGAAACATTGGTTTTTGTTTACTCCTATTGAGATATTCTGGTATATACACAGTGTATAAGGATGAAGAATAAGGTCATTAATATAGTTGCAGTTGTAATTGCATTTTTTATTCATACAAAGCTCCAAAACGTGAGGTTTGCAGCTTGTTATGTGGGTGTGCGTTAATAAGCACAATGGGGGTTCATAATAGAGCTTTGAGGTGCTAATGCATCATGAATTAATGAATTAATAATTGCTATTAATTAAAAATAGAGGTGGATACTAGTCAACCATGCCTGAAAAAAGCCTTAGCAGTCTCTGTGTCACACATCACTTGTGGCTGTTTCTAGGGCTTTTGTACAGACTATTGGAGTAAAGTTTGGTTTGGGGTGAAGGAGGAGGAGAGGTGTGGAAAAGCAGTACCCTCAAAAAAGAGTTGTTGAAATGGGACAGAAGTAGAAGAAAATAAAAGATAGAGTCACAGTGAAAACTGCAACAGGGAAAAGGCCCAGATGGCCTATGGAAATTATAAAATTAAGCCTCAAATTGATGGTGATACTAAACTTGGGACTTGATTATCCTGACAGATGTGCATGCGACTCCCATTGACTTCAATAGGAGGTGTACGTGTGTCGCTGATGGGGAAACCAGACCTTAGAGACATTGAGCTGTGTTCACATAAAGGAGAGTGAACAAGAGGAATGAAAATCTCATAGTAAAAACAATGGCTTTAGCTCTGTGCAACAACCCATGGCTGAAAAATGTGGGCGAGCAAGATGTTTTGGCTAAGAAAAAGAAATCTCTTTCAAATTTAAAGCAGAGAAAGTCTGCTACCTGGTGAAAAACTACAGAAGTCCTGTGGAATCCATTTCTTCTTCCACCTCCTCAGTCTCCTTCTCCCACAAAGTGTTACCAGCGCCTGGGTGTTTTTCAATCATTCATGCTGGTAAAAGTGTAGAGTAACTCTATAAAAAACAGTGATTTCACACCAGTTTGCACCAGCTCCATTGACATGCAGATCCAGATTGAGGGGTGTAAAGAAATAGAAGATAATAACCTAAAACGGCTAAAAAAGGTCTTGTCTGAAAACATGAACTATAATTCTATGATTGAAAGGATGTGAACATTATAGCAACTTAAAGGGCTATTAAGCCAGCTCCTATGTGAATCTGTACTGTGAATTGTATAAGCATTTGGAATGTGTTGATGATAAAGGGATTCATAAAAGTTGTTATGCTGATTTTATGTTGATGGATGTTAGAATATAAGGTGAGTTATTAACCAAAGGAAAGTGAGACTAATGTTTAAGCGCTGTGATATATGTGTAATTGAAAGCAATTTCTCCTATAGAACAAGGAGATTGTGGGCATAAGTGAAACAAACTTTGAATTAAATGCAGGTGAAGTAGAATCTGTTGGGTGTTCAGAGCCAGAAAAAAAAAGCAAAATAAACTTGCCTGAAAAACAAATATTACTACTAGAAATAAACAATTTGCATTTATATAGAAACTTCTATTCAGAAAAAGCCCAAAGCAAGTTACCCACTTGCTAAAGCATTTATAAATAATGTTGTATACACAGACTGGCATATACAATACCTTTTTCTAGGGATCATATGCATTTCTTGCAGAAATGTTTTCAGTCACATAGCACTTCAATAAGAACAATAAAAAGACTATTTGCATCTTAAGAGGGCAAAGCTAAAGAAGTCAGGGGTTAACCAGCTTTAACTTGATTCTGCTGAAGTGAAGAGTGTAACTTTGCAAAGAGGAGTCCCGTAAGTAGAGTCTGGTGTGAGCAGTGTCTCTGAAACCAGTGGGAATACTGGTGTTCCCTCTTCTGACACTAGCTGATGAGCCTAAGGTATTCACCAGAAGAAAATATGAGTTCTGTCCTTCAGCTGTCAATGTGCCCACAGAAAATCCTGTGCCTGAGTTTCTATCCCCTCACAACAGTGATCCTGGCTGGTAGGAGGGAGGACTCATACCTTAAGGAAAACCAGGTGAGTGGGATGCAATCCTTTGAGGCTGCATTGATGGGAATGCTACAGGTGTTGGGGCCAAGCCTTGCATACCTCACTGTCTGACTGACAACCAGCTGAGGCTGTTTTAGCTGTGGACAGAAGGGGTATTTCAGTCAGATGATCAGCAGCTATGGATTTTTAGTCCCCCTGAAAAAAATGATGGTGTTGCAGCAATATTTTCATCAGTAAGAATTCAAAGTGACTGGCATAATCATGTCTCATGAGCGCTGTAACCCTCATGTATAAATATGGGTAAATACTTTGCATACCATCATGTGTTCTGTACCAAAATTAATGGGACCAATTAAAACTGTAAATATCTGTGCAAGCTAAACAGAGCTTAAAAAAGAATTGAATGAATCTGCAGAGATTTACCTACGACTCTGACCCGAAGTCTTCATATATAGTGATATAGCAGTACTTTATTTTTTCACTGAAAAAGAAATATCCTTGAATTATTGCCATCATTTTTCACCACTATTTAGTAAAGGTGATTTTCCTAAAATTTTATGTCCAATTGATGTACTTATAGTTAGTCTTATCACAGAAAACTGGGTTCTAGTAGAACACATATCAAGAAAATGTGGGGGGAAATAACCTAAATAAAACAGAATTCCATGTATACAGAATACAGGAAAAAAATTAGGTAAGTAATTTTTAAAAAAGTATTTAAGTGCTTCTGTAACAAAATAAGTAGTTGCTTCCTTCCACTTTTAATAGATTCTTAAAGATATATGTAGTTTTAACTGTTGCTTGAAATAACATAACCCAAGAGGCAGGAAAACATGTATAAAAAAGTGGTGACTTAGTGGAAGGACCAGTTAGACAGTAAACATTTAACTTCTGCCCTAAGGTCCATTAACAATTAATCATTCTATGCTGCAAATCTAACTACTGAAAAATTTCTGTATATTAAGCTTTTATTTTTAATTCTTATTACAAACACAATTTTTGTGAATAAACGGTAATTTTTTAAAAAATATTTTTCTGCTTTCTTTAATTTTTCCTTCTTATTAAAAAAAGCCAACAACAAAAAAACCCAAACAAAAACAAACAAACAAACAAACAAAAAAAAAAAAAACAAAAAAAACCCCCGAAACATTCCCCAAAGCCATTGATGTCTGGATTAGAGCCTCTGGGACTTTTCATACTTCACTGAATTATGCTAACATTTTCTGCCTTTTTTTACACACACCTAATTTTTTTCCCATTAATTATTTTGTCAGTGAAATAAAGGATACTGTGCAGTGAACTGCTGCCTACTGTTTAGGTACTGGTGAGTGGGATAAATGTTTTATAGAGTGACACTAATCAGTGTTCAAACTCCAGCCTCTTCCATAGCTTTCACTTGTCCTTGGAATATCTTCCAGTTAAACTGCACAGATTTGTCCTCCTGTCAGAGCTACCCCTGGCTTTGGACACAGGTGGATCACCCTGTTGGTGGTTCCACAGAAAACCACACTGCCAAGAGAGTCCTTCCATCACCTGCAAAATTTGTGCATTCTGGTTCCTTTAAAGGTTCTTCTTCTGGTCTGATGTCTTTGGTGTAGGATAATATTGATGAAAATGTCTTTCTTTGATGCCCACTTCCTTTGTGGATTATCTGGCATTTAGTTACACTCACACACAACACCTTTATATTTGTTAAGGCAGTTTTCACGGGTCTATGTTTTTATATACGTGTATACTTTCATAAAGTTTGCTGGGAATTAGTTACCTTCCAAACAGTACTTTTCAGCATTTGGTTTAATTTTCCTAAAGGTCTCAGAATCAACAGAAAGAGAAATAAATACATGCGTTAAAAAAAAAAAAAATGAACAAAAACCATAAACAAATAGAATTGTTGATTAGACAAAATTTTTTTAACTTTTGAAATGGTTCCACATCCTTTGTAGCTCTGTGTTTTGTTAGGTTTGGTTTGGCTGGTTCTCAATAATGGTCACATTTCAGTAATGGGTAGCTAAAATATAAAATGTTCAGAGGTTCCACAGGGTCACCCAGGAAGGACATAAGAAACATCCCATTCCTGACCCTACAGCCCACGAATTCCATTGACTGAATGTGACAGAGAAAATTATCATAAGCAATGGATGATCTTTCTTGCACCCTGTTTTTATTTCTTCCAATAGACCATGTCTTCTGCCTGATCATTAGGACTGTTTAATGGAGATTCCTAGTGTGGTGAGCTAATCTAATTTTCCAAAATAATTAATTCTGCATCACCTCGACAGCTGCATTCTGATGTCTAAAAGAAAATTTATAATTATGTGAAAGCTGACCACTGAATTCCTGAAATCAGTGTGTTTTGCTGCTGTACCATTATCCGGGTATGGTTTTAGGTATTTCCTTTCTTTTTTTATTTTTTTTTTTTTAATTTATTCTACAGAGATAAATATTAACCGTGGTTGAAGTTTGATGTTTTTCTCTTGCTGTCTCAAATGGAAATGGCCTTTTTTTCTTTACTGTCCCTCCTTGTATAAGCACTTATCTTGCTGGGCTGAAATGGCTAGAGCAGCTGTGTTAGAAGATTTTTAGACATAATAGGGAAAGCCAGGGTCTCTCACAGATTACAGTGCTGATAGTCTGGGATCCCAAGCTGAAAGTCATCTGCACAAGAAAAAACATAGGTTAAAATCTGTGAAGAGTCAACATAGTGACAACACAAACAGATGCTTTAATCCGATTTCCTATTCATTCTACAAAAATGCAACCCTTCCAAAAAAACCCAAACAACAAAATAAAACAGCCTACAAGCCAACAGACAAAAACAAAAGCCTATTTGCAGACCTTGAATGAAATGAGAAATGCCTCAAGAAATGTGGAAAATAAAAAACCTTCTCTATTTGTAGTAAGCTCAAGGCAAGTTTGTTTTGGGAGACTTCAACATGAGTCTTTTTTCTTCCAATACATAAAATTACACACTGTAGTTTCCTCTTTTTCTTCTCCCATATTTCTCATTCTCCTTTTTTTCTGGGGGGGGGGGGGAGGGTGGCGGTAGGGGTGAGGGGGAAGCAGAGGGGAGGGCATGTGCTGGTTTGTTTGGTTTTGGGGGTTTTTTCTCATTTGAGGATTTTTTGTTTGTAATGAATGCTTTTTTACATACAAATAAATGCAGGATTTCTGTGGGCGTTTTGAAAATAGAACCAGTGCATCCAGGTTGAGTAAAAGCCTTTAGGACATGGGACAAGAAAGACTCATGACAATTAGGTACCCAGTTTCTAATTTCCTAACTGATGTCTTAATGGAAGCTGTGATGACACTTAGAGAATTCCTGCATTCCTTTTGAAGGAAACCTCACACCTGCTGCTGGTTACACACAGAGACATAGTACTAGAAAAAAAAGTAATTTAGTGTGCTGAAATATTCTGGGATTTGGTAGATTTATTTTCTCACAAGAATGAGCTGGTTGTACTCATTCTCTTCTTTATTGCTTCTCTGATATTCTGTCTTAGACTCACCTTCTACTCTGAAAATATTTGGTTGATACAATGTGAAAGTGGTTTTGTGAACATTTCTTTAGCTTAAAATTAGCTATGTCTTGTAACTATTACTTTTTTCCATGCTGAAAATGGAAAGTTTTTTGTGGTTTTTTTTTTTGTGGGTTTTTTTTGTGGTGGGTTTTTTTTTTGGTTTTTTTGTTTGTTTTGTTTTAGTTTTTTTTGGGGCTTTTTTTTTGTTTGTTTAGTTGTTTTGGTTTTTTTTTTTTGGTTGTTTTTTTTTGTTTGTTTGTTTGTTTTAAATAAACTGGCCAGGTCTGACCTCTGACCTACCTGCAAAAATTGCTCTTTTCATCAGAGCATTTATTTCATTGATAACACCTACGCAAACTATTTTGGTTGTACAGGATGGGTAGTTTAGTTTAGTTTAGTTTAGTTTAGTTTAGTTTAGTTTAGTTTAGTTTAGTTTAATTTACAAGTTGGAACTATGCTTAGTGTCACTCTTAACTATGTTATTGAAACACGGGCAGGACTGCTGGAGATGAAAAATCCTCCTAGACACTAGTGTTTCAAATTATGGATGTAACTATCCAGGAAAGAGGCAGTCCAGCTGGCCCAGGAGTCACAGCCAGGAGCAAGGAAGGTGGAGGCAAACACTGGAGATGAGTGTTTGCCTATTTCTCTGGATATGTGCCAACCACAATTTCAACATTGTGTCTTACAGGTATGTTCTGAGAAATGCTCAAGTAAATTATTTTTTAAATATGATTGACATTTGGCCTTGAATCATCCCTCTTAGGCTTAAGGCACCTCAGAAACATAGAAGCCCTAAAATCAGTGAAAAAATGTAGAGTTTTGAAGTGAACCTAGTGACCATGGTCTCGAGATTTTGTTCATCTGAAATCAGAAGTAGTCAAAATCTCACCATAGAAACCATAACAATAACAACAGTAATTGCACAAATTAAAACCCAAGGAAAAGGCCAGGTCAGAAGTCCAATCTTGATTAACTCATTATTAGAGTTTTACTCTTCAATGTGTTTACATTTTTTAAATCAGTTTCAAAATAAAAAATAGCACTCTCTTTGTGAATATCAACAGAAATTCCCCTAACTGGAAAATTCCTTGGAATTTCACTTTCCTAGTAAAAATATTAGCTTAGAGGGAATTTCCATTTCCCAAAGAAATTTTTTTTTCTGGGAATTCCCAACCTACTCTAGGTCTAGACTCCAATAATAGACTCCTGTGTCTCAAAGCTATCAGTTCTGGAATGTCCTTCTCCCTGTCTGGATTCTATGCTCTGAGAGAGATGCTCCAGGGAGCAAAGGAGATGTTCTGTTTGGGAGGCCTCAGTGAATAGGATTTGATCCAACATGCTCTGCAGCACCGCAAGTACACCAACAGATGGAAAATATAGCAAGAATTTAAGAAATATCCTGTTGTCTGCTAATATAGATACCACCTCTGCATGAGTGGAGACATGTAATGGAGAGCATTTCTCATGCAATTCATTAGCATGAGACCCAGTGTTTGAAAAAAACCCAAAGTCCTCTGGACTGGACTAGACACTTTATGCATTTTCCAACTATTGAAAAGAAATCAGCATGAGCAATGAATTATTACTCTGGTCCGCCTTTGGAGACCTATCTTATAAGAGAATGAATAATCTTCCTCTATAAAAATAGAGGGGATGTATGACAATTTATTCAAACATATCCCAAAATGGATTAATTTCTATATTTGACAAAGTGAATAAACCTTTAAGTTTCATTAAATATGATGTCTTCTTTCTTACTGAGTATAGTGGGAGCTTAGACTCCCTTCACTTCAGCTGTAGATACCTCCTTATGAAAATCTATGTTTAAGCGCCTTAATCTGTGAGCTGAATGCTAGAAAGCATTTCTGGATGCTGTAATTGAAGTAGGTAAACATCTCCACTCCTCTCAAGTCTTTATCACCCCAATAAGTAAAACTTTTTCTATCACGTTGCCATTCTGATCTCTTCAAATGAAAAAAAAAAAAACCAAGAAAAAAATAAAGGGAAAAGGAGGCTATTGTTCATCTTACCATAGTTTTAATCAAACAAGAGTTCCCAAAACTCTCTTTAAACAGAAGTTTAGTGTCAGTTTAGTCTCAGGAGAAAACTGTCAGGAGAAAAGCCAAAAAATGGATAAGCCATGACTATGCCTTATGGGCTGACTTGGAGGCCATGGCTGGGGTGCTGTGAAGACAAGACTTTGCCATTAATATGCTTCTGTTTGCTGAATAAAGGCCCCACAATTGTTTCCAAAGCTAACCAGATTGTGGCTTTCATAAGCTCTAAACTTACTCATAACTGTACAAAAGGAACCTAACAGAATATTGCAGTCCCATGAGTATTACCATAATAGATCAAAAGTGATTTTTCTGGTCTTAAGGATGTGCATTTGCTTACATTGAGTGACCAGTTTTCACCTTCAACAGCACCACAACTCAAGCTTCATTTAAAACTTACTCTCATGTATGCAATAATACTCATGCATTTTTCAGGCTCCTGTACATGGTGTGTCCTGCTTGAGGCATAGTAAGCACTGTCCATCCCATCTCACAAAAAATCATATTTCTTTAGATTTTCATCACTGAAATCCCATGCAGACAGCACACTCACCTGGCCTTGTAAGAAAACTGCAAGGCACTGAATATATGTGTGTGGAGGTGAAACTGTGAATGTTACCTTTTTTCTGACCATAGGTCAGGTAAAGCTTACTAAAGACATGTATAAAACTCCTGCAGAATCTGACTGAAATGGGAAAAGTCCTAAGAGAAAGAATTAAAGACAGGTAATTTCAACTATGACTGTTCCTGTATCCATCTTTAAGGAAGAGGAAGGAGCCAAGTTGTTGAGCGATCAGTACAAGACAAGGAGTCTCACAAACTGACATGGCACATAATGGACTTCTTTGCAGCCTCTTGCCCTCTGCTCTTGCAAAATCTCACAAGGGATCAGTTCACCACTTTGGACTTTTGTGTGAAAGTGAAGAATGGCTTTGAATGAAGATAAAACTGGAGAATTTTTCAAATTTCTTCTAATGATGGAGGAGACCTGCATTGTCTGTCCTATATTGAAAAGATTACCAGTGATAGAGATTATTCCCCATGCTCCCAGCAGCTTCAGGCATGCAGCCCTGCTTGGAAATCCCCAGTGGAGCTGTGAGTGAAAACAAATGCTAGCATAAAATCCCAGAGGCATGTGGCATACTGCTTAACAAAGCTACTGCCACTTTCAGCTTGAGGAAATTATGCAAAAAAAAAATAAAACCCTTAAAATACCTTGAAAATGAGTGATGCCCATTTACCATTGGGGCTAATGTCACAACATTTACTGCAGTGCAGCCAAAATGTCTCCTCACATCAGGACATATTACTGTGATTTGCATAATTTCCTCACTGCTGTGAAATGCAGGAGGTTGTTTCAGATCTCTGATGCCTATGGACATCTCCTGTGGACAGCAGTGGGACCTGTACAGCCGCATCCAATGGCAAATGGGTCTGAAGTTTGGGAAACAGACCATTGATGAATAGTGGTTATTACTGTTTCAGATTAGCAAATCTGGCATCAGAAAATGTTTTCCTACATCCAGATTATGATAAAGAGGTCTAGTTCTAGAGCATTATCCACTATAAATAGATATCTTCCTGTACCACAGATTGGATGATATGTGGGGTGGCACACCAGAGCTGAAATTCCTTGCATACCATAAGCAGCATTCATCATTCACCCATAACATTCATGCTGTTACAGCCACGCATATTTATTTTGTTGCAACAGACAGACAAATGGATGGAATAAATGCATTTGCATGATCATCTAGAAATAAATTAGCAGTATCTGGTTATTGGGGCACAAATTTGAACTACTAGAAATATTCTTATGTATGAAAGGAGGTAGACAAAACAAAGCAAGCTGGAAAAGAAATTGTGCTTGAGAAATATGTGACTCAGTTTTCCGTTGGAGAGCAAAAAAAATTAGCAGAGTTTATTTTTCCAGTGCAGCAAACCCAGCCATAATGGGAGACTTTAGCATAGTCAGCATCACCCCATTTCCCACTGCTGCCCCTGAATGAGGCTTCTTCCTCTGCTGACAGAACCCTCTAGCCCCTTTTGCTGAGCAGCAGCACCAGCCACTTCTGTGGCTGGAACACAATGACGACATTGTGATCAATATATTTTCTGGGGTGAGGTTAGCCCTAGGTTCACCCTTAGAATAACTCTGAAGGATTTGGGCTCTGATCTGTTCTGCACACCAAGACACACTCCCCTAGGTAGCTCCTGTCTGCAGACCGTTTTTACTTATTTATTTTGTCATCAGAGTGTATTCAGGCATCAGGCCACCTAGAGCTCCAGCCTGAGCTGTGGCCAGCTGGCGCTGACTGGCCTTGTCTGAGGTGCTCTGGTGACTGTTTTGTTGGTGGGAAAGGAAAAGATGTCTAGCCAGATAATAAGTCTCACTTTTTACTGCATCCGATATTTTGTATCAGTGTCATTTGAAAGGATATAGCTTTGTGAGATTGATCCAAGGCTGGCATGAAGAATATGCACTCAAATCTCTTTTAGAAAGATTTATAATATTAACCTCAGGCTATTTTTAAATCAACGTCGATCTTTATAGAACCAGTGCTGAGATTAATTTGTTTTCCAACTGGCAGAAAGTCTCTCTTACCTTTTGTAAGCCAGCATTGAACAATTTGGCTTTGGGTCAAACTGGTTTAATGAACTGTCTAAGGTTAAAACTTCATGCTCCCATTTGCAGATGTTCAATAGTCAGTCTGTTTTAGCAAAGGGAGTTCATTAATATTTGCAGCCAAAAAGCCTTCATAACATTGACGCGTGTGTCTGCTGTAAATCTCTTAAGTAGCTTAAATCTTTTTTATGTGGAGGTATAAGGTCTGAGTCGCTTCTTGTTTGCACTACTAGTTTTATCTGAAGTTCCTCCTGTGTTTTTTGGGTTTTTATTGTTTGGTTGGCTTGGGGTTTTTTGGGTGTTGGCTTTTTTTTTTTTTTTGGTCTTTTTTTTTTGTTTGTTTGTTTTGTTTTGTTTTGTTTTGTTTATCACCTGGAAAAAAGTGTAGGTCTGAGGACAGATTAAAATACGTTTTTCTAAACTTTGTGCAAATGCTTTACGGACTGTAATACGCATAAACCTGTTTTATTTTCCATAAACATAAATGATTCAACTGCAAGTCTTGTAAGCCCTTGTAGTTTAATTGAGAAATATGACCAGCAGGTAAAGAGAGGTGATTCGGCCCTCTGATCCACTGTGGTGAGACTCACCTGAAGCACTGCATCCAGCTCTGGGGTCCCAGCACAAGAAGGACATGAGCATGCTGGAGCCAGTCCAGAGGAGGAACAACAAAATTATTAAAGTGATGGGGCCCTTTTCCTATAAGGAAAAAAATGAGAAAATTTGGATTGTTCAACCTGGAAAGAGAAGGCTTTATTGTGACCTAATCACATCCTTCTGGCATTTGAACAGAGTCTACAAGGATGAAGAGGGACTTTTTACAAGCACCTGGAGTGTCAGAAATATGGGAAATGGCTTCAAAGTGAAATAAAGTAGAATTAGATTGGATGTTAGGAAGAAATTCTTCCCTGTGAGGGTGCTGAGACACTAGTTACATAATACCCAGAGAAACTGTAGATACTCCATCCCTGAAATGTAGGCTAGATGGGACAATCTGGTCTGGTGGAAGGTGTCCCTTGCACACATCATGGGGTTGGAAGCAGCTGATTTTTAAGGTCCTTTAACAAACCAGGCCATTCTGTGAACTTCAGAAAACACTGCAGAGGTTGCTTTTAGCACTTCTATAAGAAAGTTATCCCACTGAGAAGTGGTTAATTTTCCATTACTAATTACCATTCCATTTCTTTAAAGCATCCTTTTCGTTTCCTTCAGTCTGAACCACCGGAAAAGACTTATGAGTAACTGTTCTGTCATAGCTACCTTAGGTCATCCAAATATGCTGAAAGTTGTTTTAACAAGCAAAAGAAAAATTTTGTCTTGTTCATAGTGGGTAAGAAAAAATGTAGGAGGTCTTCAACTGTAGCAAGAGAAAGGATAAGCTAAAAATAGGGTGATTGGAGATCATGTTTAAACAGTGAGGGCAAGTAAGTATTTGGATGGATTGACTAGGAAAGTCATGAACACAAGAGGTTTTTCTGAACAATTGCATCAAAGAACTGTCAGTAATAGCTCATATATAGCTGAACTAGCCTTGGGATAAGAAAATGGTTTAGTGACTTTTGATAATCTTTTAGGCTTTTTTTGTCCTAGGCATCTATGAGTATATAACTTGGGTGAACTTTTTTGTGGAAAAGTAAATAGACTTAAATAAATAAGAAACAAATCAAGCTCTATTGATAATTTGACCCTGATCCTCCTTTCACCATGGGGAAAAAAACCCAATAAAACTAAACCAAACAAAAAAGCTCACCCACACATTTCTACTTGAAGAATATTTTTCAGTGCAAGAATCTATCATATCAGCATTTATAATTCAAGAAAAAAGACTTTTCTCTAAATCTACCATATCTATATATAGAGGATATATTTTTAATTTACTTTTATTTTGAACAGTGAGGAAAACCATTAAAGAAAATATTCCAGAGCTTTTTTCCCTTTTTGTTAATGATCGTTCTTCAGTTGTACTGCTAATTAGTGAATAAATACAATGCAACACAATGAGTGATGGCAGAATGGTGATGGCATATTAAGATATGTTACATGAAAAGAAAACTTTTCTAAAGAATGTAAATTTCAAAACTCTTAGCTTGAATCTAAAAAGAACCCCAACCTCTTTATTTGAGAAAATTATGTTTTTTCTCTATAGTGTATATATACTCTATACACTTGGAAATGCCAAGTGTTTAGGCAGTTATTTCTATAACTTTAAAATAGCCTTTACTCTCTTGGAAATGCACACTCCTGAGCACATCTTGACTACTGGCTTGTTCTTTAGTCGCTTCAAAAATACCACATGTGCCCATCAGCTACTTCTTGCTGAGTTTCCCTCCTTTCTTCTTTCCTCATGGCTTCCTTTTTTTTTTTTCTGGCTGACTGCAAACACTACATAATTTAGTTTCTCTACCAAGACTTCAAAATGACTAATTCCTGCAACATATTTCAACACATCCTTAACTGCTAATTGAAGTCTGTGCACAAGTTGGTGAATGGTACGCACCGATGGGAACCTCTCTTGCAATAATGTTCCGAATCCGCTCTTTATCTCATTCATTGCCGACGTCTCATCTGTTGCAAGTCCAATCAATTTCTGTAGCTTTAAAAGATATGTCCTCTGTTAACTTTCTATATGCCAAAAAAATGACGATGGAAAATTAAGCATTACCTTTGCTGCAGTGAAAGTTGATTGCTTCCAGAAGAATCAGGGAAAAAATGTTGTTGACATTTTTTTACTTCCAGTCTCTGCATGGCAATAAGGTATGATGGCTGATTTATCAAAGAGAGTATTCTCATCAAGCAGGAGAGCGAGAGAGAAAGTTCACGTTGCACAAAATGAGCTGCTAATTTCTTTTCCATTTCACTGACAATATGGTATTGGAGCAGCTGTGATTAGAACAATGGATGTTCCCAAACTGTGCTCCATTTAACTCCTACAACTCTGCAAGGTCACACAGTGGGAAAAGGAATTAAAGGCCTTTTTTTTTTTTTTTTTTTGTCTATTCAATTTTACATTTTTTTTTTCTTTTTTTCTTGAAGGGAAAGAAGGGGAAGGCAGAGTTAATGGTGACTTGGAACTGCTGGAATAGTCTCTGAGGAAACTTTGAAATTCACTCTTGTCAAGTCAATCAGGAAACCTTGGAACTACCCATGAGCAAATCTTTATTAAGAAAGAATTTAGAAACCCCACTGCATCCTGGTCAAGGCAATGAATGTTGTGTTATGTCTCTATGTTTTGCATAGTCCTGGCCTTGGGTCACAATGCCGTTCAACACCAGAGGCTGGAAAGATACAGATGGGAAAGGACCTGGGGGTTAGAGCAGCTGAACATGAGCCAAACTTTGCCCAGATGGACAAAAAGGCCAATAACATCCTGGCTTGTGTCAGCAATAATGTAGCCAGCAGGACCAGGGCAGTGACTGTCCCTCATGTGCTGAGCACTTCTTAAGCCACACCTCAAATCCTGTCTCATTTTTAGGACCCTAACAACAAGAAAGCCTCACAGGTGCTGGATCTTGGGCAATGAAAGACAACACAGCTGGAAAATTTTCCAGAGCACAATACAAGGTGAGCTGAGGGAGTTGGGGGCGCTCAGTCTAGAGCAAAGGAGGGACCTTTTATGTCTGCACAACTCCCTGTTGGAGGAGGGGACAGCCAGAAGGGTCAGGCTCTGGTCCCAGGGAGCAGGGACCGGATGAGAGGAAATGGCCTCAAGTTTCATGTGGAGAACTTTTGATTGGATAATAGGGGAAATTTCTTCACTAAGAGATTTACCAGTTATTGGAATAGACTGCCCACGAAATGGTGGAATCACCATTTCTGGAAGCATTCAAAACACATGTATGGCACTTAGGGAGATGGTCTGGTATTAGGTTTGACAGTGCTGTATTAACAATTGGACTTTATTCTCAATGCATTTTCCAAACAAAAGGATTCTATGATTTTACAAAAATTTACATCCAGGCCCCAAGTCTAATAGTCAGTAACTAAAGAATTATTACTTACTTAGGACACGTTTCTAGGACTTTGGAGACTTCAGTTTAGTTTCATCTTTTCTGGTATATTCTGAAGTGCCTTTGCCTTTACCTCAGTTTCTCAGGTCTCAGTGGAGTGATAAGGTTTTCCTCCTCCAGATTTTGTGGGCTTTAAAATATTAAAGATTGTGTGATATTTAGATAATTAATGGGGCTATGTAAGTATTTGTGATAAAGCCCTTTATAGAGCCATTCTTCTGCTACAGCTAACTTAACAGACAGGTGATAAATATTCTGCCTCCTTGATTTTGCTCCCTTCACTGCAGCTTGCTGTAACTTCATTTTTAGGACTTGATTCTTTCCCTTCAATGCTGATTTTATATCAGTGTTGTCTTGGGTGCAATTGCACTCCTGATCTATTGGAGTAAAAGAAGGGACAGCTTTCCTACTCTTAGTACTCTGAACTTTGTTTTGTTTTTGCCATTGCATTAATCTGGGCAATATGAGAAACATGTTCCAAACTATTCATCATTCACTGTATATGTATGGACATAGACTGCATTCCAAAAGCAACCATCTTAGCAATTAGCTGTGGATATTGGCCCTTCTACGGTCATTATGCAATACTACAACACAGCAGCAATGTCAGACCCTCCTGGGATATGTGTTTCATTTTCATCAGTTTTGATTAATCCCTCAATGTCTTTCTGATCTGAACCAAATAAGCTTGGATCATAATTAGCAGCAGTTTGGTTCTAGAGCTGCAGAGATATTGATAGATCATTCTCTGCAATCCTCACAATATGAGCAGCATTTGCAATTTGGAAAAGAAACTGCTGAGACACAATCCCCATGCAACTGTTTTAAAGTGAGACACTAGACTTAATGTCATTAAAAATAGGCAGGGAAAGTATTGTTTCATTGAAAGTGGTTGAAAAGTGCTGCTAAGTGTGTTTATTTGGACATAAATTCTCTAAACTGACGGCCACTTTGTGCATATACATGTGTGTCGTATATATGTGTGTATATATATATATATATATATATATAAAATAGGCAATATTTGAGTATTGGCCTAATTTTTCTAAATTCCATAAGACTCCCCAGCTACTCCACAGAGTAGTTCTCTGTTATTTCCTAAACAGTCCATAGGCCTCTATCAAAGCAGCAAAAATTACACATTTGGAAAGGCAGAAGTTAAGGTAGATTTTTTTGCCCACATTAGTTTGTTAATGTGTCCTATGGACTTCTTAACCAAGCCCCTTGCTGGAGACTAGATGAATATATTAATTTTATGGAACACATGTAATACATAAGTGACATTCCCCATTTTCATGTATATTATCTTATTATCTTCTCCTTTACTCATTTTTAATAACATTTTTATTCTTGTTCCTCTCTAGGTACAAAGATTTAGCAGATAGAGTGTAAGTAGCATAGTTTCTCCTAAAGAGCAGGTCACTGTTAGGTGAAACAACACAATTCCAAGAGTGTGATGACAATGATTGCATGTCCCCCTGATGGAGAAGGAAGGGTTCCTTCCCCTTTCCACTTCTCTCCATATTTGCCTACAGTCAAATCCAATTTACTTCCTCACAATCAGATTTAATGCAGACCTGTTCTTTTCCTGAACCAAGCAAGTTCAGTAGCCTTCAGTAACATGACTTTTCAAGTGGACCTTATTCAGTTCGTTCAGTACTGAAGACAGCATTGTTCTTTACTCTCTTCATGCAGATATTCATATTTCCCACAAAGACTAGTAAAAGTTACTGCATACCACTTATCTGTGAAATTATTAGCTCAGCAAAAGCTGAAAAAGTATTAATCTTCATTCTGTACTTGGTTTTCTCTCTGATTTCTCTGCATCTCCTTTAGGGGAAAAAAATAGCACTGATTACTAGTGATTCTAGTGATTACTAGAATGGGTGGCTATGGCACAGGACTTGACTGTTTTCTTTCCATCTCCTGATCATTGGCATGTGTTGAGATGCCCTTTGCATTCTCCACTGGATGTGTTTTTGCTGTCAAGTATTATAACAGCACTCTTTAGATCAAGCCATAGAGGGGCTCTTGCACTTTTATATCAGCTCCTAGGTTTAGTCAGTGTAGCATAATTTCCTACAGAAATTGAACCCATGGTTCTGTACTGATATTTAAAATTCCCAATTTGAGGTAAATGCTAAAGCTTTCAGTGTCAGAGTGCCTGTTTAAAACCAAATAAACAAAGAGCTGTGTAAAGTGAAAGGGCTTCAAGAGTCTCAAATTTTCACAGGATCATTTGGTCCCACCATACCCACTTTGATCTTCTAAGACATGTGCTGAGGTTTATACAAAAAAATAAGAAAAAAAAAAACACAAACCAAAAACTGAAAAGAACAACAACAACAACAAAGACAAAAAACCACAAAAACAAAACAAAACAGAACAAAACCAAACCCAACAACAACAAAAGAAACATAACAAAAAAAATCAAAACAAATCAACAAAAAAAACCTACAAAACCCCAGCTTTTCTCTTCTGTAGCTGGTTTTGTTGTTATCTATGGAAAATGGCCCTGAGTAGCCCACATAATTCAAACAGAGGAAAAAATTTATGGAAGTCTAAAACTGTGAAAAGAACAAATCAAGGGCAAGAGAGAGTTCTGATTTTAATGAATCAAGCAGACTTTTGCAAAGGCAAACTTATCCCAAATCCTTCACAAAGCTGGTTCAAACATGCGTTTAATGCCTTCTTTAATTTAATTACTTTCATACTGAAGTTAAACACTCAAGGCTCTCTTCTGCTGTCACACACTATGTTACTCAGGTTTCACAGTCTTTTCAAGCCGTGGGTAAATCACACGGCTGTCATACATGTCCTTAAGCAAACATATAATTTAGGAGCTGTCTGGTTGTGTGAGTGTATCTTGGTTGTTTATGTCCACATATGCACATATTCTGTATTTATTCTTCTCTGGGTTTAGGAAATGGAGCAGTTTTGAAAAAAGAGCTCCTCCTCATAAACCCTATTTCAATAAAAAGAAATGTTATAATGTAGAACAGTCTTTGGTCTGCTGGAACCTTCCCTATCTTAAGATGACTTGGAGGACCTTTGGCAGCACAGGCGCTTGGGGGTTTGTACAGAAAAATGGTTCTTTTTGTGTGAAGTATCGCAGTGTAGATTAATGATTGAGTCAAAAGTCAATTGTTCAGCACGCATCAAAAATGGTTTTGATGGAGAAATGGTAGCACAGAAGTCTACTTTCTCACTCTGCCACCACAAACTCTCAATTTTTTTAGAGGTATTTACATGAGGGAGTATATGAAACAGAGAAGATGAGATAAACAGAAGGAGGAAGACTCTGTACAGAAGAATTTAGGGATAAATTAATATTCAGACATTAAAAATTTTCAGAGAGAAAGAAATCTGCTTTCTCAGTCTGGTGGCATTTGTGGCTTCAGTAAAGTGTAGGGCAAAAAAGGAGAACTTTTCCCATGATTTTGGGTCTAGAGGATGGAGTGTACATACAGTTTATTCTTTAGGGTAAGGAACGCTGAGAAGTATTTGAGTGAGTGGAGATTCAAGTACCCTTATCTAAGGTACACAGGGATGAAAAACAAACTAACCCCCCAGATACAACTGTTCTGTGTTTTCAGCAAGACCAAAAAATTCTGAATCATTAGATTTGTCTCTCCCTCTGGAACAAAAATCATTCCCTTCCAGTCATGAAGGAGACCAATTTAATGTTATATATGAGCCACAAGGTATGCCACAGAAAAGTCAAAGATCTTCTTCAAATCTACAAAAGAAATAGCTAGCAAAAAGACCAGACAACCAGAATTATGATTCATAGCCCCTTACATCATCTCAAATGTAACTTAAAACTAGTGCTTTAAGCATACAGGACTTTCAGTTCTCTTATCAATTCATTTTTACTGACTTCACCAGTTCCAAGCCTTAGGAAAGCGACAGTTCAGACAAAAAGTGTTTCTTCTAAACAACTCGCATCAACTTTATCCCTCAGAAAAACCTTCTATCGGCCAAGCTTAATGCTGAGTCTTAAGGTTGCTGAAGATGCTGATGATTTTAATTTAAGATCTTCAGTCTGAGCAGAATATTCAAGGTTATGAAACTTCACTGCATAAGCAGAACACAGAAATTACAGAGTGTTGCCCCTTTATGCCACTTACTTAGGGATTCTCAAGAACACAACCCTTTTTTTCTATACCACTTCACAGAGTAAAAGTGAGTTTTTTGGATTCCCTGAGAAACAAAATCACTGTGCCTCAGTTTTACTGTAAAATGTTGAACATTTTACAGGACTTAGCATTGTCTCATAAATGTGGTACACGATACCTGGATTCCTTAATTTTGTTACCCAATCTGTATATTTTTACACATTACAAAGAGGTCTCTGGCCAGTTGAAGTAATTGAGAATTACAAAAATTACAGCTAATGCAATTTCTGCAAAACTGAAATCCACCTGGAAATGCCATGATCTTTGGTCACAATATTGTGAGTTTCTTTCCACATCTCACTGAACAGACTACCTGAAGGTTGGATAATAATAGTTGTTTTTATGTCATGTGCATATTGATGTGATATGCAAAAGTATGCAATTTATAGAGGTCAGGTGTTTTGGTGAAAATAAAATACTTGGGATATGTTTCAGCATTGTATGAAGAAAATTTCCTTATTATCAGGATCTTCAGTCTTTCCCATTTCTCTTCTAGATAACTCTTCACTGTCAGATTTGTGTCACTAAACCTGGGATAAAATTTAGCCAAATTTAAGTACTAAGATTGGGTTTAACCCTAACTTTAACAGTGTTGAATGAGGAGAGTTAGAGAATGATTCATCCTATACAAACACCCATCAATATTGGTTGGGTTGGCTTTGTCTCTGAAGAAGTTCATATTTGCTTTCTCTATAAGGACAATGTAGATTACTAGTTTTGACTAGAAACCAATTTTCAGATGGCTAAACTTTGCTAACATAGAGAGCAATCTTAGTAGAAACCCACGTGACAACTTGATGACCTCTTTCTTCCCATGCTCATATTTCTCCAAAACCCTGAATAAGAAATAAAATTTAATAACTTTCACAGGGCTGGAGATGGAGAACTTTCTTTTCTGCTCCTTTACAGTAGAATCTGAAAATCTGAGCTCCCTTTCCTCCCTATAGCAGCTATATAGGTGACAGGTACAGAAACACTGTAAGGGCAGTAGAAGTCAGGGAAAGCCACCCCAGAACAACATTTGTGGGTAACACAGCAAGTTACCAGGTGCACCACAGTATAAAAAAGCATAGTTTGGGGCTTCTGAGAAGATCACCTGAGAACCTGGAAGATGAAGTTTCTGCAGTGAAATGCTTTCATTACCTTACTAACTGGTTTCTGCTGTACACAATATAGACCCAGAAGCATTTCCTTCACCATGGGGATTTACATGTAGTATTAATGGCTCTACTAGAATTTGTTGCCCTGTGATTTTGCTGTATGCATCACCATTGAAGGCAGAATGGGAGTGTGAACAAACTCTTGTTTTCCTTTGCTCTATAAAAGTAACAAAATATCCTCTAATAAATAATAAATACATGGACAGGTAACTTCTGAAGCACGTCTGTGGCAATATGCATAGATATAAAAATATCTCATCTATATGTCTCTATATTTACAGTTTTACAAAAAAGGAGATATATATTTGCTTTTTTTTAAATTACTTTTTCATTTTGTTTGGAAAACTTAGCAACTACTGACTAAAAATTATTTTGAGTTTAAAAGCAAGAGAAAAGTTTAAATGACCTTAGAGAGCTAAGTTGTGTACTTGTAAGACCTCTTGTATGATCTCTAGAATTGCTGTTGACAGATAGAGCCTGATTGACTGAAAATCAATGTGATCAGATGTTTTTATGGATTATAGTGGCCTCAGCTAATTACACAAGATTGTCTTTCTAGATCCAAAATGTTTCAAAGTAAACGCCAGGCAGATGTATGCAGGATTAATCTGCAGTCTTGACAGTTTTTCCTAATTATCTTTTATAATAGCAGAAACTGGATCATCTCTGAACTACCAGAACAAATAAATTCTGTTAGTATCCCAAAGCACAGCCATCTTTACTCTCTCTATGTTTGCCTTCAAGCAGTTGTTTTAATGGTTATAAACACATCTTTGCATTTTGTCTCAACTTTCTCATTTTATCAAAGTCAGTACCTGCCTCCCCTGGTGTTTTCTCACTATGGGAATCAACACCTGATCTGGGGGATTGGTTTTTATAATTTACTTTCATATCTCTCTTAGTCAAAAAGAGAAAGAAAGGAAAGGGCCCAAAGCCACATTTCTTGTGGGTTCTGTAAAAATAGGGGGATCAATCAGTCTGTTTAATTTCATTTATATTATTAATCTAAATATTTCTATTAATCTAAATATATGTTTTCACTTAAACAAATATTGTATTCAAAATATGAAATAATTTTATGTTCCGGTTGAATTGCCTTCCCTGACCCTCTCTGGTTTGTTTTTCTATATTCTCAGGCACATCGTGAGATCCTTGGAGCAGTCCTTGAAGTGTCAGGAGCTGGACTTCAATGTTCCTTGTGGGTCCCTTACAACTCAGGATGTTCTATGATTCTATATTATTATTTGTGTTTCATTTTGACTGTTAACTAACTTTCTCTGTGGCTTGTGACTATATCTGGGTGTGCAAATTGTTTTCTCTATCACAACTAAGGTTTAACATGGTCCTACTTTAGACAAAGAAGAATCCATTCTTTCCAAAGTTATTTGTGACAAATCAGAATACTGCTTTGGCTGTATTTTCAGTATTTGCACATTTAGGGCATTATCCAATCGTATATAAGCTCAAGGCATAAATCCCTGCTTTGAAACTCTTTTTCCCTTGCCTGAAAACACCTTCTTGGAAGACATTACCTTAAAAACCATCTTTCCAAAAAAGGGGTTCAATTTCCATAATCCCACCTCCCTTTGTAAGGAGGCCTTGATGGAAGGAGACAAGTCAGTGCTTGCTAAAATTCCCTATCAGCTTTGCCAGTTTTGGCTTTACCTTCATTTCTCCTGTTCAAGAACAGGGATGAGGATAAAAATCTTCATTTGATAGACCCTGGATCTCCATGTAAAGAAAGACTTTGAATCAATGGAGTTTGTGAGCCTGAATTAATTTATACAGCTAAAGTTCTTTGAAATCCTGAGCCACAGAAGTTATTCAGATGTAAATTTCTGGAGACATGACAGTCCTCTCCTTTTAGTCAGTGTGGAAGAATACTCTGAAACAGCTGCTTCTTTGGCTGCCCCAGTGTGGTAACTTACAATGTGCACAACTTCATTGGGAAATTATCCCAGGGTCAAGAAAAATATGTGCCTTGATACTTGTCATGAGGTCTTATGAAATGGAGACAAGTCATATATTTAAAGGAGATTTATTTTTTTAAACCATATAAACCAAATAAGCCAATTATATCTCTGCCAACATTTGGAGTCGTGATGTCAAATGGAATTGGTACTACCTGAATAAGTTAAAAATTCTTGAGATTTCAAAGTAGAACTCAGAATGTGCAAACGTTCACTTATTAAGAGGAAGTCTCTCAGTCTTGAGGAGTTACCCTAGCCTGCATCCTGACCTTTTTTTTTTTTTTTTTTTTTTTAACTAATTTTGTCACATTCATTATATTTTGGCCCTTTTGGAAATACTACAAGCTCGCTTTCCTGGTCGATGTTTACACCCACTCAGTGCTTCAAGCACAGTTCAGCCACTGTTATGTGAGGGTCTAGAGACCACACAGAGTTATTTTAGTATCTTTGCAAAGTCTTTCCACTTTCTCTGTACCAAAAAAAGGATAGTGATAAAAAATCAGATTTGATGATAACATCAGATCAGATTATGATGCATAACAGATGCATCATAACTGAATGAAAACAATAATTCAATTTCAGAATAGTCAGTATGGCCAGATTGAAATTTAAGTCCAGGCCCACAGATAAATACACAATTGACTGGACATTTAACCACTGTTAATGACTACTTTTATAGTGTGGAAAAGTCAAGGGTTCAATTCCTTCTTTCCATGGATCCAAATACAGCATTATTTTTTGCTAAGAATATGGTGAGAATGAATGTACTGACTCTACCCATCACACCTTGTGACAGTGTCTCAGTGTTGGTATTGTGTGGAGAGTTGTATTTTAGAATCAGACACTGCAAAGCACCAGGATGCCCAAATTCACCTTGGCTGAGAAGTTACCTGGGCAGAGCGCACCTCAGCAGGCCTGAGGACACATTAAGAATGAGCTGTGATGTTGGCTATAAATCCGTCCCTGGCTCTTGTTATGTCTAAAAATGGAGACAAATTTTAAAGGTGCAGAAGACAGAGCCCTTAGGCTGGATGTGGAACAGTTTTGAAAGAATGATGCTCCTTTGGGAGTTGGTGCAAATATTCAAAGAGCCACCAGAAAAAGCTGATTTGGTGTAGTGCATCCTTCTGATCAGCAGCACACCCACCACACACGGTGGTGTCAGTGAAAAGTACAAAACCTCTCTGCTGGATGTCTGACACTCCAGCCAGTGCAAGATGAACTGGCTCCGTCAGAGAGGAATAGGGTCATACTAGCAATTCTATGTGTGTCAGACACTAAGAAGGGACCCAGTCCTGCCCTAGGTTGCCTCATCACCAGACCACACTTTCTTGTCATGTCTTTTCCATTTTAGACCTTCAGCAACTTACTCATATTTGCCTTTGATTCCATGTAATGCTACCTAATATTCATATCTTCTCTCCCTGGTCCCTCCCTGACCACATACAGCGTGTGGGGTAGGATAGGGTGTGAGTAGGTATAAACTGGAGAACCTGCAATATCATTAATGGAATTTACGGAAGCTATGAACCTGGTGCTCCATACTTTATTCCTGATTTATCATTTTTGCAACATTTCACTGTGAGAGTTTATGGCAATTTATGTCATTACACAAATTATACAAATTGCCATTAACGGATGTAATGTACTATAAAGAATTGGAAGCATGAAGAAAAAAATTATTTGAATTTTTCTTCTGCATGTTTGCATTACTTTATAGCTTAATTTATCAATTCAGTTAATTGAAATTTATATCATTAGAAGAAAATGCACTGAGGTGATTTTTTTACTCTTCTTTTTGTCTGGTTTTTAAATTATAGTTTCTTCTTTTTTTTTCTCCATTGGACCATAATTGCTGAACCTTTTCTCTGTCAAAGGAGATAAGGTGAAAATGACAACCATCATTTCTATCTCTCTCCCCAGAGACTGAACATATCACCTCTGTGTTAAATTTACCTCCACACATCTTTGCTTTAGGCTTGTGAGTTAATCCCAAACAGTCACTTTAATTCTGAAAATATAACACATTTTTGGAAGAGAAAAAAGCAGCCTATTTTAGTTGCTTAATCACTCCTTATTTTTTAGATAACTTCTAGTCTCCAAATACAAATTATGTTCTGTCACTGAGTGGTTTATCCCAAAGCTATCCCTCAAGTTATCAATAGTAAAATTAAAAGGTGATATTAATTCTTCATTGCAGATGAACCTGGATCATTATTCAGGTTCTTGTGTGATGTGCGCTACTAAAACACAAACTAAAAGGACGTCCTTCCCACAAGAGTTACAAAATCTGATGAGAGAAGAGGCAATTTGCAACAATCTACAGGCAATGGCTGTATGAAGAAAAACAACTGCCATGCAAAAGACAGTGTCACAGCATTTTCCATGCTGCCTTGCAATTACACAGGTTTTCATCTGGAGGATTGCAGGAAAGGTAAATTGAAAGGATATAAAAGGAATTTATTATTTCCTCTTTCATATATGCCCTGTTCTCATATTGAATGAATCTGTGAGCCTGACGGAGAGAAAAAAGGAAGAAATAAAAATACCAGCTTCGTAGCTGAACTTAGGAGTTTTTACAAAGCCTCAAAAGTAGTCTGAAATCACCTCAGTGCTAATAGAGTTATTTTTTTATATTATTATTGATTTTTTTTTTTTAAAGAAGCTATAGCTGGGGCAAAAGCTTGAAATCCAGAAGTAACCAGGATTTTAAAAACTTTGCAAAATCTCTTTACATTCTGAGTTGTGCAGTATGTAGAAGTGGCAGCCTGATTCATGTACAGGACAGGAGCATTTTTGCTGTGCCTGATTGCAATGGATTTAGCCATATAGACACTTCATGCATTTGTTCTAGGAGTATTGCCTCTTTAAATCACATTGGACTGTTTACTTCAAAGACTGCCTTTTATGCTTATTAAGCACAGACTATCAATGCACAAAGGCCAAAAGGTTTTTTCCACCTTTGCATGAGGAAAATACCTCAGCATTAGCTGAGCAATGCAAACTTGTCCTCTCGTGATGCGATTAACCAAGGCTGTTCCCTGGCATCTGGCGGTTTTCTCTCCTGCTCTCAGCTCTTGCAGGGTCTTGTGCTCATACTACACTTTCTCTAGTGCAAATCTTTCTTCCCCTTGAGGGTCATCCACACCCCTAGGCTACTGAGCAGGATTCATTCTTGGCTACCTTTCACTGGTCCCATCCTGCATATGGCTTACCCTTTCCAGGAGGAAGAGATGTGAGCACCTTATCTCTATTTCAGACGAGTACTCTAAGTGATATAATGCAAAAAGGAACTGCCTCTTCTTATTTCTAGATAAAAATAAATAATTTTGCAGTGCCTGGAAGGTGAACCCAGCTTTGTACTAATCCAGCCATTATCCTCAAGGACTGAAAAACTTTTTGGTGGAGGGCACATTAGTTCTTGAATCTCAAATATCCAAATACACAGAAGGACCCCAAGATATTCAAACCAGCCATTACCATGGTGCACCTGTAGAGTAAGTGCAAAACAAATATGTAAATATTCAAATTTTTATTTGGTTAAAAGTTGTGAGCTTAGAGATAACTTCACTGCAATTCCTTTCAGCTAATTTTAGTCATCCAGAGGTTACTATCGACTTTATGAAGTTATATCTATAGACTCAAAATTCAGTGGGGAGCTACTAGGAGAATTTTATATATTAGGTTATTATCCTTCTCTGGCTTAGCAGCTAAATAAAATCAGGGGAATGCATTACATTTTAAATGTATATAAGGAAATGTAATAATGGTTTAAGTATTACCTGACACACCTGTTTCAAACCTTTGCTTATAGTGGAACAGAAATTGATTTGGTTTAGAAATTTGCACCTTATCTTCTAATCTCTGAAGTCCAGATCTTTATAAAACCAGTTGGGGACAGGAATCTAAATGCAGTTTCCTAGATTTTCAGGCCTTTTTTTTTTTTTTTTTTTTATTATAAAGCCCACAAAAAAAACCCACATAGCTCGATCATTATTATTTTAAGATCCATAAAAAATCAATAAGGTTCCATAGGTGTAGTTAGCTCCAAACACCTGAGGAACTGAAAAATGTTTTTTGGAGAAAAATAGGAGGAAAAATAAAGCATTAATTGACTTTGAAATTAAGTGTCAGTAAGGTATATTTTCTCATCTATCTTTCTTGTTTTATTTGATTTTGATTTCTGCTCAGCTGACTACAAAGAACACTCTAAGCACAGTGCAAATTGTGTCCAAAGTATAAAAGTTATGGATCAATGAGCAAAAATGCAAAAGTTAGGGCAAATGTTCAACTGTAAATGCAAAATCTTTTCCTCAAAAGATAAGTAAATTTGATGCAATTGCTTTTATTACTAATTTACTTCACTGCACTTCAATGTGCATCTAAAATTCATCAATTGAAAATTTAGCCCATATGCACCACAGTCAAAAAAATCTCTAGTGAAATGTGATCATATGCTGTGATGACTTTCTAGGGAGCAGCAAAAACAAAGGAAAAATATCTACTACTATTTCCAGATAGAGAGGGCAAACTTGAGGAGAAAAGAAAAATATGAAAAGGAAAATTAGTAACTTACAGCAAATATCTTTAAAAAGATAAAAATTATCCTGTAAACGGATCTCGATATTGTTACATAATTATAGCAGACTCAGCAAAATATTTTAATAAATTGTGCACTTTTATCCATAATAGCATTTTCCACTGAAATATTTTATTTTCCCATTGTTTTTCAGGAAATTTACTAGTTATAATTTCAACTGCCAAAGAGTCAGCTTTCATGGCAGAGGGAAATAATGTCATCCATACAGCCAGTGACAGTGACAAATTTTCATGAACTCCCAAAGTGGGCAGGAAGTTATTTGTCCTGAGGATGTAGGCCAAGGAATTTGGAAAAAAAAAAATTTAATTGGGATTTTTAATTAACAAATAATTTTTTTTAATGGTAGATTTGTATATAACATCTGTGGTTTATTTTTTGGCCACTAAAATGACCTATCTTTGAGAATATGCTTGTAAAACAAACAAAGGGAGTGTGTGGGAATGAATGTAAAAAAATGTCTTGTATATAGAGAAGGTA
Organism: Taeniopygia guttata; assembly: GCF_048771995.1. Classification (NCBI taxonomy): domain Eukaryota; kingdom Metazoa; phylum Chordata; class Aves; order Passeriformes; family Estrildidae; genus Taeniopygia; species Taeniopygia guttata. Next base: position 42,855,040 of record NC_133063.1, on the reverse strand, counting down.
CTGAAAGATAAAAGTGAGAGAAAAACAGAGAATGCAATGGAGAAAACACAAGCCATTTTTTTATTTCTACATTTGCTGGTTTTAGTTTTGGAGAGTTCCTTGAGGGACTAATAAGCCCTGGGAGCAGTTAGCTGAGTTTATCCAGCAACTAGAAGCATTGGAATTGAACATATGTTTCAAGGCCAGCAGCTGCTCCTCTCTTTCTAAATTATTATGGCTTTTTGTGAGGTTGCAATAAGTCCAAAAAAAGGGGGCAAAATAGAAGGTACACGCAAACAAGGAGAATGGAAATATATACAGTCAATCCTGCTTTTAAAACTTTGTTGAAAGTTGTAAAGTTTTAGCCTGGAAAAGAGAGGCAGGGAGGCATATCCACTCTCCCAGCATCAACAGCTTTTTTTTCCTTCACATGACAAGACCTAATATACACAGTCCTTGGATCCTTCACTGATTTTGTCAAAGAATGTTTTTGTTAGCAGCAATCTTGGGAGGAGTGAAGACAAGAGAACTAAGGCATTTCAGGACATCTCGTGGAGTCCCATGATAATAGGGCTTCAGCATTACAGTTCTTATTGACTAACTATGGGTTTGTAGCTGGTGCCCTGGAGGTGAAGAGCACATTTGCTCATTCTAAATTTCTTGAATGTGACTGGTAAAACATATGTTATAACAATGTGATGCTCAGTTCTGGGTCTGAGCACAAGGATTTATTTTAAAATTGAGGAAGTTTTTGCATTCACATAGACTGGCCCACCACAGACCAAACTGGAGTATATTAATAAATAAATACTTCCCACAGGTTTATCACCCTCAATCTCTTCACTCCAACACTAAATGTGGATAGGTATCCTGTTGTTGAACTAAAATATTTAGAGAGCAAAGAAACCAAACAATAAGATTTCATAACATTAGTGCATCAATTCATCTAGTCTGGATACCACAGTTTCATCCTGTCATCTCTGTCTAGAAGACCAGAAATAAAGTAAAGGTACAAGTCATGAGAGTATCTCCATAATCTATGCATATCAGACAATTATTCAATATTTAAAAGAACTTGCAAAATATTGTTTTTTTCAATATTTTTTTCTAGTCATTTATTAAAGTCTTCCTTGACCCTTTTTTTTTTTTTTTAATATATTTTATTTGCATGCTTATTTTAAAAGTGTTTAGGGAATGAAACACTGAGTAACTGAAAGCCAGGCCTAAGAGGCCTTGGGTTTGGCACAAGGCAGCTTGTCTCACTCTGTCATTTCTTTGATGTACGAATGCACATATATATATATTAATTTATAGAACACTTGTTACATCCCAAAAAGGAGCAACACTTCTTTTTACTCTTTGTAAGTTTTTTGGAACTTTTAAAACAGGGGTGCTTTAAACACCTGTCTTCTTTCTTCCTTTGTTTGTATATAAACTAATATCAATCTTTCCATTTGTGGCAGAAATATTGGAGATTTTTAACACGTCTGGATTTTATCTCTGTCAGCAATACTCTAGTGGTAGTCTTTTCAGCTTCACTTCACTGGAGGTGAACCCATCCTTCAAATTAAATACTGTGAGCCTAATTTGGCCCTATGGGGCATTCAGAATTATTCACTTGACACCATCATCTTCTTTCTACCCTCAAAGTAGAAAATAAAGCCTGAAAGAAAGTCAAGTCTTAATAATATTCCTCACTGTCACCTAACCTGAATGAATCCTTTCTTCTTAAAGATTCTGGATGATGGTAATTTGCGGCTCTGTCAGAAAGTTAGTGATTCTGAGCTTTTTTGGAACAAGGGATCTTTTCTGACTCAGGGACCTACCCAACATATCAGGTCCTGTCCTGAGCTGCCTCCTGCATCCTGTGAAATCCTGCAAAAGTAAGGCTTATCATGCCCCCAGGCAGAGGAAAGCCAGATTCCCACTGCCACCCCAGCAATTTACAAGTTCTGACTGAAGAAGTCTCAGTTAATCTCTCAATTCATTAAAAATGTAATTATTTGATGACATTACGTGGTAAACAATGATAATTTTCTCCCTATTTCCATTCATCTCTTTTCAAACTGACTCTGCTGGAGAAGCAAAGATTATTGTCAAATAGAGGTCCTGTGTATAATATTTTAGGGCCCTGAGATTGATGTACAGTTTCAAACTGGATCAAAAAAAAAAAAAAAGAGATTTCTGAATGGAGAGGTTCAGATTATGTCCATGAGACAGCTCAAGTTAGCGAGTGTTACTCTCAGAAGGATGCTGTTGACAGAGCAGGTACTCAGCAAGCAATTAACAAAACAGAACTTGGGTATGTAGAACTAGTTTTCCCTACAGTTCCACATCTGGAATATCAAACACCTTAATCCCTGGATGCTTGCAGGAAACAAAACTGTGAACTAAGAGACTTTAAATCTAAGGGTCATCTCTAGGCTTACAACATTGTATGAATCAAGTACACTGCCAAAAAAAAAAACCCACTAGAAATGAAACAGGGGGATATAAATATGATATTATTTGCAATGGAATAATAAAAAGGAATATAAACATGAGTTTGGGACATAGTGAGACCTCAGCCCAAGTTTTTGCAGCTTGCCACCCAACCTTACCATTATCTTAACACATTTAATTATTAATACCTCCATGGTGATGAATCAAAAGTGCTGCATTTGACTGGCACAGGATGGTAAGTGCTTTGAAAGTCATTATCCTAAATACAAAAAGATTTTGAATAATCCTTCAAAATGTCAAGGCACACATCAAATCAGCAATTGTTAAATAGTTCTGAGGAAGAAGTTAATTTAATGCACTTTTGATGTTTAATGCCACTCACGACAGCAGCTTAAAATTAACCCTCTGCATTTCCCTCCTCCAGACCTCAGCAGCCCCTGTATAATGTTCCAGGGTGGTAGGATATTTTCAATGCATCTTATTATAAAGAAATCAAGGGCAGCTTTAGGAAGCTTGAAGGATGAAAACTCAACACAACTTCTAAATCAATCCACAGGAAGCAAGGAACTGGGAATATTTTCCTGTCAAATCTATCTATAAAATGGGCCTATTAAAATTCTCCTTTTACTGGGGATGATTCTCCTCCCTGCTGAGTGAATTTCACTGACAAAATATCAAGCTCCTGGACAGGATGATCCCCATTCTTGTGGGAGGGATAAAGCTGTGTTTGGCAATTTTTGTAACAATTCCGCCCCTTGTTAGGTGGGTGGCAAGGATGAGAATGTGTGAGGACTGCAATAAACCTGTAGATACGGGCATGTATTGTTACTAAGAGAAGAAAGTGCTTGAATTTTATCATAAACTCCAAGATGGCCATGAAGTTATGAGTTGACCATGAGACAATTTATTTTTTTAAAGACACAGTAAAGCTGTGAATCACAAAATTTCTTTCTTTACTTCAACATTATGGTTCCTACTAATTTCTCATTGAAAAGGATGGAAGTGTTTCAGTCTTGGGAATGAAATTAGTTATCAGAATGAAATCTAAGAGGGCATTGCCTGGGTGTTGCTCAGGGCTTGCCTTATCTAGCAAAACCATCACGTTTTAAAACTGTCACTAAATGTAAAATCAGAAAAATGTACATCTTTGAGATTTCCAGGGATATGGAATGAATCATTGGCATGAACACTTCTTGTCTCTGGTTTTATACTCCATGCTTTTAAAATGTTTTCCTATTTTCCCTTCTATTTATCTAATTTCTTCGTGCCAAGACTTATCAATGCTCAAAATATTTAGAAACATCGTCAAGAACAGAATATTTCCCATGATGCCTGAAACTTCTCCTCACCCTAATCTTAATATATCCTCTAAGGATGTATTTGGGAGACACTGTAAATAACAGCAAAACAAGCAGGCAAGCAAATAAACAAACTTTTTTAATTGTATGGTTAGAGATGTACGAGAAAAGAAAATAAAAAATAATATAGATAAAAAAATTTGTCTATTTTCAAGAAAATATGTTGTCCTCGAATTCTGAGAGTAAGTCATTTGACAGTCAGACATAATTAATGAAGTGTGAAGTTCCAGAAACATAGTGAGATTCATTGTGACTCAAATGCCAGAACAATATTCAGAAACTCTAAATCCTTTTGCATGAGTAAAATCTGATTGGAAGTCATTGCTTGTTAGCAAAACTACTAGTCTGGTTGAGTTCTTGTAGTGGCCAGAAGCTGTTGACTAGAGCAAATAATCTTTGATAGCAACCAAAAAAAAAAAAAAAAAAAAAAAAACCACCAAAAATGCAAGGATAAATTTAGTTAGGCTCTCTGTTCCAATGCAGAGGTGTTGCTAGACTGATCATTTATCAGGAATAGAAGGCAAGGTTCTGTGCCTTGCGGAAGAATATGGTGAACAGGTGAGAAACATGATGAGATAGCTGAAGTTCTATAAGGACCTTCTCATCTATGATATGATGTCTTCTACTGCAGTGCAAAACCTGTGTTCTTTATATAATCAGCATTTGATGTCACTGTCAGTCTTTCAAGACTGATCTGGTAACTGCGTGAAACCAGTCAGTAAAACTGGGCAGGTCTCAGGTAGGCCCTCTTGTTTACAACCCTGAAGTCCCTGTTATGAAGTGTTAGGACATAGAAATTAGATGTGGTTCTTCTTGCTGCTGTTCTCTGGCCTTAACATACCCAACTTAATGAGCTGACTTTCACTCCCTCTAGCCCAATTCGGCTGCAGAATTTGCATCTGCTGTCTTTTCCAGATGATGCTGATATGGCCCTCTAATCCTGGCTCCTGACTTGATGGCTGTGGCTTCTCTGTGAAAAGGGAATTATCAACCACTGGAGCAGCCTCTGTGGATCTCCAAGACTGTCCTATCACAAGCACAGGTAGAATTTAGTCTCATTGTCCAGACTGAGCTTCTATACATAAAAGACCAAAAATATTTTTTCTCTCCAGATTACTTTGTTTATATGAAGAATACAAGTGAAGTCATCTCAATGTAGAGAGCAGAGTCCTCCTTCAGAGGCAAACTACACTGAACTTCTCTCACAAAGTTAGACATGTTGCATGTAGAAGCTTGGAAATATGGAGAAAAAAGATAAAACTTTGTGTTATATCATTACCAGAAGTAATATTTTATGTCAGGCATTAGTAAGCCTTTACCTCACCTGAAAGTAAAGAAGAAGGGAAACACATGTAAAGCAAGGAAATTCTTTCATAAAGAAATCTTTGAGGATTTTATAAAATAGAATAATATTTATTTATTATAGGTAAATAAATAAACTTTTAGAAGTTCTCAGTGGCCATTTAATTGGCTTAATGAAGTCATACAAGGAGTGGGTAACTAACAAAAAAAATAATATGAGGGATACTAATTCTAGGCTTAATATTTCTACATTAATCAGTAACATTGCTCGATGGAAAACAAAAGAGTGAGGCAGCATTTATATTTTATGAATTTTGAAGAGTTTTTTGCAACACAAAGGCACTCAGTTCTGAAAGTGGCAGTTTAGGGAGACACTTAATAATCAACAAAGGAAAAGGAATACTAAACGAATCCTGCACTGATAATCTTGAATAATGAAAACCTGCTAAGTAAGGAAATAGAAAAACTCCAAGTACACAAATTGAATGTTTTCTAATTAAATTGCCAGTGATTAAACAAAGCCATACAGGTGAATATACTGAATTTAGTTTTCAAACACTGCAGACTAGATTTCATTTTTTTCAACTCCCAGACATTGCAAACTGAAAAAGATTCTAAGACAATAGAGTAGGAGCATTTAAAAAACCTAGTCTATCTGCAAATGTGTGACTAGTACATTTCCCAATAGCTTATATTGCATTATGTACTAAATGTATTTAATTATGATGGAAGACTTCAGAAGTCTCTTCTAATGTTCCATGGCACATACAACAGTAGTATTAAGTAGCTGAGTAACATTCTTCATGATTATGTGTCCTCTTTCTGCTTAGGAAAAAAAAACATACATCAGTGTTTTGAAGTTAGCTTGGTATTTGTTCAGTCTTCGGCCTTTCTGACAAAGACATAATTTAGTATCAGGGATTATGGATTTAAGGACTTGAATTTGGTTACTCTGAGCGAAGCCACTGGTGTCTTCCATGGGTTTGTCCCTTCAAAGGTCAGGAGAGCTCAGTGCAGATATGTAAATGAAAACTGTATGTGATACAAGCCATAGATTCCAACATTTCTCTTCCCTCCTACCTTCAGTGTCTTCATAGCTGTTATGGTTTGACACTGGCATGATGCCAGTGTTCCCTATGAAAATGTAATCTTTCAACTGAATGCTGTGAAATGTGATTGAGAATAGAGCAAAGCAGGCTTAAGCCTAATAACAAGAAAAAAACTTTATTAAACTACTACTACTATGTTACTGTAAAAGAGGGCAAAAAAAAAACCAAACACACACACAATTCAAAATGAAAACTTTCTAAAGCATTCTTTTTTTTACCACCTAACTCTAACAAACTACAGTGAGACACAATCTGGACCCTAATCAGGTTTCCACTCTCTAGATAATTAATATTTAGTCTATTTGCAGGGAGACAGGAGTCTCTCTTGTGCTACAGACCCCCCAAGAAATATAGTTGCTACATCCTGTGTTTCCATGTCATCACATGGCACTGCCCGGAGAAAAAAAGTTTGCCAGTGGTGACTCTCTCCTTTCTATGCACAGTGCTCTCACCACCAATGCATGGATGGACAGACTGCTTTTAGGATTTTTCCTTTCAAGGATGCCCTGCCAAGAGGGGAAAAAATAACAGTTCCGTTTTTCATTTTTGGGACCACAGTCCCCCCATTTTCCCCTGGGGCTGAGGATCTAAGAACAGAGATCTTCTTCTCTTCTTCCTCTGCGAAGACAGGGGGCACCACCACAAACCTCTTTAACTCTTCTCTGTTCGCTCTACTTCTGTCTTTTCCCAGCTGAAGCATGGTCTCTTTAGCTCACCAGCATCCTCCTAAAATACAGTCTCTCTTAGAGGAGAAGATCAGTTCAGTCTGTGGCTACTAAGAAAAAGTCCAGCCGAAAGCCACTCCATCATCTCCTCCTACTTAGAATTTCTCCTTCCAACATCCCAGGTCCCAGGCTGTCTCTCTTCCTCTCTTTTCAAACTAAGGAGAAAAATTTCACAAAGCTTTCATTTCTCAGGAAGGGTTAAAAGTCCCGACTCCCAGAGATGGCTTGCTGCCCAGGCTCCAGCTCCCACAGCCCGGCTGGGCACCTTGCAGCCCCCCCGCTCTTCTCCTTCCCCGCGGTGAACTGCTGATAAAACCACCGCTGTCTCTTTTTCTCTCTTGGGAGAGAGAGACTCTGGGGGGAATGGAGACATCCCAGATTTCTCTACCCTTCTATCTGCAAGGAGCCAGCCCGGTTCCAGCCCCTCCACTCTTAGGCCTACCTCCAAAAGTCACATAGCTCTCCCCTCCCCCACCCAGCTCATCGCCGGGCAGGGGGGAGTCCTGCACTGACCGCTGACCAGAACCCAAAAAAGCAAGTTTTCCTGAGAATTCTGCTTTTAACCCTTCTGTGCTCTCAGAAGCGTGTTTACCTTCAATTAGTCAATGTCCAAATTGACCTCTTCCTTCCGGAAAAATTCTTTTTCCGTATCAAACCATGATAATAGCCCATTCACCATGTCACCAAGGAGACAAAGTAGAAGACAGCCCTATCTAACTGGGCCACATCTGAATCAGCACAGCACCTGTTTGGTAAGTAAATACACAGCACCCTAAAGGATACACCACTCCCAGAAAAGCATAAGTGGTTTGCCCTGATCAGATTATCCCTCATGCCTCAGGATCCCCTATAAGAACTTGGGTGCAGTCACACAGGCGGCACAAGGCAGGCAAATGTGGGAAAAGTGCATATGCACGACCCACCAAGAAAATTCTAATCTCACCTGTCATTCACAAGGAGGCTGTAATATCCATGGAAATGCATTGTAGACTTTGCTGGCTTTATTCTGGAACTATTTAGTGCATTTAGATTTTCTGTGAAACTCAATCATCTTTCCAGCTTTTCTTTTTGAACCTTTTATTTTTCCCATTAATCTGTTAATAATTGTTGCTTTCCTGGCATTCTTGTTCTGTTAAGTTATTATGCATTCCTCAGCATTTTGAAAAAATGAAAAATGGAAAAAAATCACATGCTTTTCAGCTGACTTAACACTGCGTAAAATGCTGAAATTATTAATTGAACATCTTGATTATAAATTAGGTGGAAATAATGTTGAAGAAGCAGCCCCTAGTCATATAGGTTTATTATTAGGACTACATACTGAATGATTTGAATTCTGTTCTAGTAGTGGTAAATACAGTTATTACGGAAAAATGTGAGCTAGTGGATTTTGGATGAATGTCAGCTGAATCAAGCAGGGCATTTTATCTATAATTTAAAATTGCATGTCCTAAAACAATGTCTGTGTTATCTCCTGCTTCCACGCTTCCAAGAGTAACGTGGTTATGATCTTACATAAGATTAGGAAATTATTTCAGCCACTACGGAATAACTAATTGCCAATAATACTGTTGTCAGCTGTCCCTGTGTGCAGCAGCACCCTACTGTGCTAAGCTCAGTAGACTCACAACACAAAGTTTGCAGTGCATTAATATAATGGCTGAGGAATTGCAACTGTTAAGGCAGATTTCATCATTGATGCTGGTGATGTTAGATGACCTTATATAGCATGTTTGGATGCCAGACTCATTAAGTGGAAAAATATTATCCAGACTTCATGGGTGCAGCTTTTATTCCCCCAGTGTATTTAGCAGGGCCAAGGTTTCATGATAAAAGTCACTCAATCAGATACCACACAGTTTAATGCTGCCTCATAAATCATAATTTCTTATCCTCCTAATTTAATTTAGTGTTACAGATTGTATATATATGTTGGACTATTTTTTGTGCTTTAGTCTGTGCAAAACTGACCTTGGTAGAGTCCCAGGCTATTCAAGCCATTTAGGCACTACCATAATAGATATGTTAAGCAACAGCTACAATTGTTCTTGTCCATCCAGGTAGGTTTGGAGCTCAAGATCTGCTGCTTGACAAATGTGCTGCCTCACCACTGTTGCAGCACCACAAGGGAACCCTATTCATCTTAACAAAGAATGCAAAAGCCAAGATGCATCTGATTTGAGGCAACTGAAAGGTCCATCTATGTTTGTTTGGGGGCTCTAGAGGGCTAGGGAAAAGGTTTGCCTGAGAGGATTATCTTGATTGAAGAAAACTCTTAAATCTGAACAGCTTTTTCCTTGAGGGTACAGAAATGTGATGAGACCTTCATTATTTCAAATTTCAGATAACTCAATTTCTCACTATTTTCTTTATCTCCTTTCAACTATAACCTGTTTCTCCTCTCAAATAAGAAAAATACCCAGTGGTTGGTGGCAATCCTGGTCTGTTACCTGGTAATTTGTTTTAATTTCCTGGCCCTTGAAAGTTCCAGATTCAGTTCTCTATTTTCTGGAAGCAATTCACAAGGAGTAGAAGATTTCTTATACAAGTGAAGGATATTCTATACACTCCAGGATTGCTCCTTGTAGCCTAGAATCTCCTTTTGGACACAGTGAGATGTGAGAATCTTCAGGAAAGCAGGACTATGGCATATTACTCTGTGCAGAAATAGCATACAGGAGAATAGGAAAGAACATCTACACAAAAAGAAGCAATTTCTACATGTTCTGCTCTTTCAAGCCCTTCTCCATACCTGTATGAAGTAAGTTATACTTTAGCTGCCTATATATCAATACCCAGATGAAGGAATAAGGGAATATTGCTCTGAACTAACTAAAAAAACCAAAGGCACAAAAAATTTGCAAGACAAATATGTATCTGCAAAAAGATCCTTCCTTAATTCCCATATGAAAAAGTTTAGGGAGATGTAGATTAGAGAAGATACAGACATTTAACAAGAACCACAAATTGGAAGAGCAACTTGACAAGTCATAAAACCTTAACAGATTTCTGTGGTAATTCCTGTGCAATGCTATCAAACAAAGCTTTTACCTAGAAGAATTCAATGCTGCTGACATAGAACAGATCAGAAAAATCTCAGGACAGATTTTTTAATGGGAATCTCACCCACATTGCTTCAGTGAGGATGGATGTGTTGCTTTAAGTGATTCTGTTAAGGAGGATTAATTATTGTTTTCCATGTATTTAAATGCTGGCTGTGGGTGACTACTGAACAAACCATGAAGAACAGCAGATTGCTTTTTGAGGCACCATTTCACAGATTTTAGGTGAAGTAGAAAAAAAATTTACTTGACTAAAAAGGGAAAATTTCCTTGTGTCTGCTTTGCATCATGGGTTGTCAAAATAGTGCAAAAAGGTTATGTGTGGCTTGAAAGTTGCTGAATAGTGGATTATTTTCCTGGGCTACGTTCAAACATTACAGATGGTTGTAGGGTTTATCCATACACCCTAAAGTTCTAACTTTCAGGAAGAATGTGCAAGGAGGTCTGCTGAAGTCAGAAAGAGCAATAGATCAGCCTCATCCTTTCTGGATGAGAATGACAGAATTGTTATGGTAAGGAAAGACCTCTAAGGCCACTGAATTCAACCATCAATCCATCACCACTGTGTTCACTACTAACCCATTTCCTCAAGTGCTACAGCCACACCTTGCCCACTTTCAGAGATGGTTATTCAACTACTTCTTTGGGCAGCTTTTTCCAATGTCTGAACACACTTTCAGTGAAAAAAATTTTCTCAGCATCCAATCTGAACCTCCACTGTGCAACTTTTAGCAATTTCCTCTTGTCCTGACAAATATAGGACCCATGACAAGCTGATTTCTTGCTTTTTATATTCCTTGATCTTCTCACCTTGGCTATCTGACAGTTCAGGCATTTGACAGCCCTTTTGTGGTATGGTCCAAAATAATGTAAAATTCTCCACTAGATTAAGGAAGGCCTGCAGAATGTGCTCACTATTGGCTTCTCTTTATGTGTGTGTGCTTTTCCAAATGTAGTGTTAAATATATAAGCTTTCTCTTACAGGTCAAACTTTATTCTGGACTTAAAAGCTTCCCAGGCATTTGGTTTATGGCTATTTTTTGGTTCTCAGTGTTGAATCAATTGACAGTCTTGGTGTAGGAAGAAATTGTGCTAACGAATAGGTCACTGCTGGGTTATTTTTGTTGTGTTGGTATTGTTTTCCTAGTTTGTGTCAGGAGATGCCAATTTTAAGGAACAAAAAACAATAGTAAGCTTGTAGATAAATACATGTCTTGGAAAACCTCAAAGAGCTGCAGATGAAAAAAAAAGAAATATTTCAAATATTTATTAAGAAATGGAAGCTTTTAACATAGAGTTGCACAGAATAATTTGGCTTGGCTCTTTGTTCTTAAGCAATATTTTTTTGGCCATATCCAAACCCCAGTGTTGAGGTACCGAAGAATTAGGTTTCTGCCACAAAGTGACAGGAGTGTTACAGAGTTATTAATCAGACAACAACTAATTTGTTTGTAGCTCTGCCTTTTCCTGACACCACCAATTCTACAAATTTATACCATGATTTTTTGACTGTAATGATGGAGTAGGAAATCAACAAGGTAACAACCCTCTGTATTGGCATCTATCTCTGGTCACACAATATATTTATATGGGCAAACAATTAGCCTGAGGATTTCTAAATACTAAATATCTTCTTGGGAAAGGTAAGAAGCTTTTTTTTTAAGTTAGTTATTTTGGGTTTTTTAAGTTGTTATTCATCTTTTCGAATGTAGATTCTCCGTTGGAATATGAGAAGTGTTCTGAAAATGTTCTAAATATATGAAGTATTACTGAAGGATATCATGGCTCATCCATCTGGTTCCTTCATCAGCCCATGTTAGCTCCAAATGCTCCCGAGGAAAATGAAAAAAGACCAAAATTATAAGAAGCAGTATGTTCCAAGATACACATCATAAAACACAAGTGGATAAAATGATGCTTCAATATGTAGTTGTTGTTTTTTAGCAGGAATTGCAACACTTTATTTCCTCAGCTGTTTGGGTTCTTTTTTGCACTTAATATTTAGGTCATAAAAAACTTGGCATAATGATTGCCACTTATTGTCTATTCTTTTGTACTTAAAATCTGGGATTTTTTAAAATATTCTGGACCACATACCTCATATTTAGCATCTAGCAATGGCCAGCATAACATATTTGTGAAAAAGGTTTATGAAATCAGGGCATGTAAAAGGTGTTCCTGATTCTTGCAAGGTGTTTGAATATCTAGAATCATTGACTCATAGAATTTTTTAGGTTGGAAAAAAGTTTTAAGACTATTTAGTCCATTGAGATCACTACTTCCCTGTGGAGTCTGCCCCATTGCTTAATAACCCTCCTCATGGATAGATTTTCCCTAATATCCAGTCTAAAATTTGGTGAAGGTTGGGGTAATTTCCTAATTTTTAAAATTATTTTCTTACTTTGGAGAAGAAATTAACTCTGATATTGCTGCAACCTCCTTTCAGATTGTTGTAGAGAGGAGTGGAGTCACCCCTGAGCCTACTTTGCTCCAGAATAAGTACCTCCAGCTCCCTCAGTTACATCATTACATAATGATTCATTTTGTGCACCCTTCTCTAGCTCCATTGCCATCCTCTGGACATGCTCCAGCCCCTCCATGTCCCTCCTGTCACAAAGGGCTCAAAACTCACCCCAGGATTCAAAATGAGGCCTCAGCAATGTGCAGGACAGGGGTATGGTCACTGCCCTAGTTCTGCTCCCAGACCGTTGCTGTCAGGTGGTCTTCTTGGCCACCTGGACACACACTGGCTCCTGTTCAGATGCTGTTAACCAGCATCTCCAGGTCCTTTCCCCACTGGGCAGCATTCCAGACACTAACCCCAACTGAATTGCAGAAGGATGTTGTGACCCAGGAGCAGGATCCAGCACTTGGCCTGGTTGAGCATTACAAAATTGGTCTCAGCCCATCTATCCCATTTGCCCAATAAATTAGACTGCATTCCTACTATCTTATTCAATATCAAGGGACTCTTGTCTTTATTTCACTTTCAGTATCTTTTATTTGTAGCAGGCATTTGATGTAACAACAAATCAGAAGTGGAAGTGGAAAATATTCTTAAATTCTGAGATTCCTTTTGATACTAGGTAGAGCTGTGTATATTCATTGTCAAATTGCTGGCAAGGAGGGAATCTGGAGTATCCTAGGAAGTCAAACTTTGCATTATGAAATAGAACCAAGCCTTCTTTGACATTTGAATAATATAGGCTTAATGGACTGATTTTATTAAACAAAACACATACTGGAGTGTTGGGGAAACTCAAAAAATCATATCTGGGATTTCAGCTAATTTGGTGCTTGAAATGTCAAGTTAGATATGCCTTTAAACAAAGGAAAAAGCATCTAGGTTAAACACTATGTCAAATAAAAAACAAAAAGTATGGTATTCCCTGTCTTAAATTATGTCTACCTAAATGTGAGGCACGCATTTTACGCTGAGCATCAAGGCACCTTCTGTAAGCAGGACAGAAAGGATATCACTTCCAGATGAACAACAAAATTCATGAACAACTAATGCATCAACAAAAAATATCTAAGGTGGGGAGATAATCACCCTCTTTCAGCAACTGTTTTTCTCCATTGACTACAAAGAAAGTCTGGAATGGCAGTGTAAATTTGATGCCTAATGCTGAGACAGATAAAATTAAGTGAGATGAGTCCCATCCTAAAAATCTGCCACCCCATCACTTTTTTTCATGGTTGGATTAATTGTTGTTAATGGTTGATTTGACTTTCTGCTCATATATACCGGCAAATTGCTCTTGCTCTCTGCTTTTCTATACATCAGGGGAATATTTATGCAGAGTAAATAAACACTTCCCAAGTTACAGGAAAATAATTTTTCTGTACATTTAAAAAAATTAACATAAAGCTCATGTAGGAAATTTAATCTCTGAATTGTTGGAAAGTGAAAGGAAATATGGAAAAGTTGGATTTTTCCTTATAACCCGTTTAAAGCTGTAAACTTGCTAAGCTTCTTTTTTCCTTATTTACAGATATAAACCAGAGTTTTCAAGGATTTGCTTTTCAGAGATTATTTCTGTTCTGAAAAAAAAAAAAATATTCCTCTAAATAACAAGCCAGAGTAAATTAACATACTCTTTGTATTTTTGATTTATAGCAGTGAACTGTTTTGTGTAAATCAACCAATGATCCTCAAAGAAAGGTGCCCTGAGGCTTTAAGGCAACTGAGACTCTGCTCAGAAACTGACTTCAACTGAAGCAACCTGGTTGAAATATCATCTTCCTAGTTTGAGCAATCTTTTCATTTTTAATTGAAAGTAGGAGCACTGGGCTAGAATATAAAAGGTCTCTCAGTTCTCTGCCAAAGCCCCATGACACCATACATCAACACTTTTTTTTTTATTTATCAATGAGTTAATTTACAGTTTTGGAGGGGAAATGTATAGCTGGATGTATGCCACAGTGTTCTGATGTAAAATAACCCCTGGTAGCTCCCTTTGCCAGTGGTTGAACTCATGCTGCTTAGTTCATGATTAAGGTTCAACTTCAGCATGTTATTATGATGCAGGTGGACATAAGTGAACGGTGCAGAGGATTACAGAGTAATTTCAAATGTGTATTTACATATTTATGTATACCTGTGTAAAAGTATCTTTATTTGTTTTTTAAAAATATTTTCTTTCTGTTGAAAGTATGTGAATTCTTACTTTCACTGGAACCTAAATAAAGTTTTTGCTGTTGTGCATATTTTCTGTAAGATTTCATGCTGGGCAAATTATATCCACAGCAGTAGAGCATCAATGAGAGGCAGGGAAGCAAACAATTTAATCACAGAAGGAATTCAGAGCAGGTATATAACCTTGCGCATTTTTCATCCTAGCAGCCTGAAGGTCTTTATATCTCAACTGGGAAGAACAAAAGAAGAAATTCTGCTTGTGAGGACAGACACAGAGTTATAGAATCATTAAGGCTGGAAAATACCTCCAAGATCACTGAGTCCAACCATTAAGCCAACATCACCAAAGTCACCACTAAACCATGTCCCTAATTGCTGCTTCCATATGTCTTGGAAGACTTTCAGTCATGGTGACTCCGAGAATGATCCAGGCTAATTACCCCCAGCTCCCTCTGCTGCTCCCATTGCATGGTAACAAATGTCAAAAGCTTTTCTTGATCAAGTACTTGAGCAAGAAAAAAACAAACATAAAACCCTCCAAAAAAAAAAAAAAATAAATCAACCAGACAAAAAACCAAAATATCAAAAACTTACTAATTACCCCAGATTTTGGAAGAGCACTTTCCTTTGTCCTGCTTTTGAAAAAACCTTTAAATATCTTAAATACAGTTTTGCAGTAGCATATCCTTGATGAAGTTTATCTCAAAGCACCAGTCCTTCAACGACTTTTTAGGATGACTGTCTGGGAAGTATGGAACTGTTTCTTTTCTGGTTGATAGTAAATGATTCAAGTTGTAACAGCTAATGGCATTACTCTCAAATATGTTGTCCAAGTGGCCAAGACTTGCACTGCAGCACTGAAATCCTCAGGTACATTTTCCTTTGAGAAAGAAAAGTTAAAATGTATTACCAAAAATTGTGTTTAAAAAAAAAAAGAGAAATTTTCTTCTTCAAAAGCATATATCAGTCACCTTATCAAAGAATTTGAAGAACCACAGTTTCAGTGGTTTCTTCCCAAATGCCAAAAATATTCTGAAGTCTGTAATAATAAAATGAATATAAAAAATCAGGCTTCCTCCTGAAGCTTTTCCAAACAGCAAATACACTTATTTATCAACCTACAGTTTTGGATATACCTGCTCCCAGTGGACGCATTTAGTACCTGGAATTATTGCTGAACAGAAATCTTATTTAATCTATTATAGGTCAGAATTTTTATCAATCTGCTTAATTAGAGTTCTCTTCCTCCCTCTCCCTTTTTTTTTTCACGTCTTAATGAGGAGTTTTGACACTCCTGCCAAGATGAGTCGGGTGTTTTCAAGCAGATGAGTGTGATGTCAGTAAATATGCAATATTATGTATCTTGTATTTTTCAGTCAGAAGTAGGGTCAAAGGCTTCATTAAATCAATAATATTTCAGGGAACTCTTTAAAACTTTTAATAAGGGCATGATAACACACACATGATCTTTTTCCAGTTAGAGTGTCCTAAAAACTAAATTAGATCTTTAATGAAAATTAGTCATCTAAGTTCCTTATAAAAGTTTCAGATGGTTTTATATGAAAACCTCTCCTCATTTTTGAAGTGTCTTTTGTGAGGGAACTACTTCCGCATAATATTTTAATTGAAATTATTTCATATCAAATGAGAGAGGGAATTGGGAATAGTGTCTCAGTTGTTCCAAACAATGACCTCCTTTGTTATTTGGAAAACATTCCCAGATAAAATACATGAAGAAATAATAGGACTATGTTAGGGTAAACAAGTAAGTCAGCAAGTTTTTAAAAAATTGCCCCCTTAATTAAAAAAAATTACTGCAATCCTGGGACAGTTATCTGGCATTAATAGACCCCACCAAAAGTATGAAAGTCTGAAAAATAATAGTAACTGAAGAAGATCTAACTTAATGGAAAGTGTAATCTGTGATCTGTGAAATAAATGTGATTATTACTTGCATCATGGTTTCTACCTCTGTAGCCTGGTTTTGCTGAAGTTTTTGTGGGCCTGTATAGTGTGTGATACTGCCCAACATTATACCAAACAGTAAAAATACAACTTTGCAGGGAAAGTTAAATTTCAAGACTCTGGGAAGATAGGCAACTGCAACTTCACTGTTGTACTGCAAGAACCTACCTCAACTGAAAATGTTGGAAGATTTTCTTCCCCCAGACTTCAGCATTTCTATGCATTTCCTGCAGAGCGTTTTCCTTAAACCCCCAGAGGGGTAAATCCACAGAAGTCCATTTATTTTTTATTTTGGTTGTGTAACTCCATTGTATGCTCATCAAGAATCTGTTCCCAAATAATTTCTGTCAACGGCAAACACAATGGGACAAGATCATGCTTTTCAGTACAGATATTGTTATTGACTTCAATACCACCAGTATTTTAATCACAGAAGGTTTTTAACTCAGGGTTTCTCACTAGCTTAAGACAAATACTCAAGTGAAAAACAACGTAAAGTGAAAAAACTGCAAAGTTATTCACTACTTAAAACATCAAGCATCTTAAGAGAACAAGTATGATGGACCAGTTAGAAATATAACATCTGTAAAAAAATTAAAACATTCTTTTTATTTATTGTAAATAAATATTATTTTATTTAATATTTATTTACTAATTTATTGTAAGTAAATATTCTCAAGATAATAGTAGCAGGACTTTCGGGTGAAATAGCCAAGGTCTATAGGTTAAAAAAAAACAACAAGGCTTCATTTTCTACATTTGATTTCATAGATTATCTATAAAAAAGGCAGGTCTTTATGAGAAAGCAAAATATGTCTTACATTTACATCATTGTTTTGTTGCTTTTTTCTGGAAAACACTGAGATGAAAGGCTTTTTAGAAAGGATAAGGAAATTATGTAGGTGAAAAACACCTACTCTCTTACAGGCAATCAGATACTGTTTATAAAAGTTTCTTTTTACAGCTGGAAAAATATTGAGCTAAACCCCCAACCTTATTGAAACAGAGTCGAGAGATTATGAATAACCACTCTCTAAGGAATCAGCAAGCATACATGGGATTTCTGTTTGAACAATGATCTAATCTATGCTTTTATTACTTACTATTGGTAAAATCCTGGCTCTGCAAAAGTCACACTGACAAAACAATGTGATTTTGCTCCACTTTAATTATATTTCCCTTTCAAAATATACAAGATCATTCTGGAGTTCAGGAGATTATAGAGTTTTGCTCATGTTCCCTAAATTATACTAGCCTGAATTCATTGCAATAAGATGTAACCCTCATTTATTTTTACTGATTCTGTAATAAAGGGCCAGAAGAAAATAAAATGCATCTTATTTGGGAGATAATTGTGATACTCTCTTAAGGTAGAGCTACACTTTTATTTAATGAAAAATACCCTGAATTCTCTGCAAATCAGCATAATATAAAAAGACAAGGGTTTTTCGGTCTTTATGCCATCTCTTTTCTATATTCTTATTACCAATAAGATCCAGAAGAAGAATAAAATTCTCAGATCTATGCAAAGACCTTTTATAATTGGGGTGAGCAGAGAGAAACTCCAAAGTGTCCCATTCTGAGGGACATAAATAATTAAAAGTTTCCTATAGACCACAAAAAGAATTTTAAAATCTCTAAAATAAGTAAATCCTCCTGTCTGTCTCTCCATCAATCCTTTCCTCTCCCACAAAGACAAAATTTCTCACTGTCTACACCAAATTTATTTGGTTTGAAAATTTATTACTCTGGTATGATTTGAAATATCAAAAAGGTATTTACTCCCCAAATATGTATGTCTGACTGTAAGTGCTTTAGAATGTATGCTTTAAATGTTTGGGATGCAGGTATCCATTGATCAAATAAATTCTTACCAGCAGCTGTGTTCTTTCACAGAGGTGACAATTTCCTGATAAATTCAAATTATACAGAATTTTGAAGCCTTTTTGAGATTAAGAGGTCTATAAAAAAATAAGACAACCTCAGGCCACTGGTCAGCCATAATGTGTAACATAAGATCACCATGCTTATGGCAAATGCCTGTAAAAAATATCACAGGTCGCATCAAAATCTTCAGCAGCTAGTGACTTTGTTCACTCCATCTCAGATGCTAGGGTGGATCTAGTCCAGCCCAGGAAGAATTAACTGGCATAGATGGAATGACAGACATTAGGCATAAGTACTTTTTATATCAAACCTTTGGCAAGTTACTCGTTGGAAAAATCTGTTCTCATGAACACAATCCAAAATCTGCAAGTTGTGCTACTAAGGCATATGATAACTTCTAATATCCAGGGATATGCTAATACCTACCATCCTGGGATATGCCAAACCTTTGCCAGGATAATGGCTCATTCCTGATGCCAGACAAGGTCCTTTTGACAGCCTTAGGGCATTTCAGTATAAAAGCAGCTTTGACTGGGTTGTTTGGAGCAGAAGATCTTTTATCTTCCCCCAACCCCCACAATAGAAACTGTAAATAAACTTTGAATGAAAAGAGGATGGATGCACTTACTGCTCTGGTTTTGTTTGTTTGTCTTTTTAATCTCTCCACTTGTTTTATCTAACACAAAAAAATTCTTCTTTACTATTATGTATAGATCATGGACACCAGGAAATAATAACAAACACAAACAACAAATACAAACATAATAAAAAAAAACCCCAAAAAAATAAAAGGTAGAAATAAGGCTTTATAGTTTGGGTTGGTTCAGAACATTACAGGAAGAAGGTTACTAGAGATGAAAACAACAGATTCCATACGATTAGCTGCTACACATGAACAATTTTTCAATTAAATATTAAGGTTGGTGGCGTTCTCTATTCACAAAGTATTAGTGAGTCCTCAATTATTAGATTATGTATCAGATAAATTGTTTAATGCATACCTAAAACCTAGGAAGTTTAACTTCTAATAGTGAAACTTAATTAATTTATTTATTTAAAAATAAATTTATAGAAACATTTAAAAAAATACAAAATACCTAAGAACATGGATGGCCAATGATCTGCATGTTTTTCATAGAAAAATGATCATAAAATATTCAGGGATGAGAAGGGATAGATGATCCCCAAGAACTACGGAGAACTGATAGAATTTCAATCAGTTTCAAAATAAATTTTGGAAAAAAAGAAAAGAAAGTTACCATGAAACAAAGCTACTGCAGTACATTAACTAGTAATTACCCTAAATTAAATTTAATTAATATTTTTAATATTAATCATATTAAGTATTAGATTAATATTTGTTCATATTAATTAAGATTAATTATGAAAAATGAAATAGCTTAAAAGAATGCTAAGCTGATTTATTAATTATTTAAAGATTTAGCATCAAAACTGTTTCTTTTCCTAAAGTACATAATAGTTCTGGGCTGCTGTGAGTGACCTATATGATCCTCCTCTTATGACATACCAGATGCATTAATATTTAATCAGAAGTTCAGTTGTGTACTCATACAAGTTAACCAGCTACAGACAAGCTGATTTAGCCCCTGAACATACTCACTTGCATTCTGAAAGTGTGCAGTTTACCCAAACTGAGAAGTCACCTTTTTCTCAAGTCTAATTAAACTGATTGCAGGGACGGGCTAATGAGACTGGGATTAGGTTACCTCTTCTGAGTAATGTACTCCATAAAAAATCAATTTACCTCACAATCAGCAGCACCTTTTGTATATAACTTTAGTGTACATTTCTCAAAGAAAGAAGCTTGGAATGTCTGCATAATGCAAGCAAGGACCTTAGGCGGTGAGTGGTTGAATGACCTTCACCAGGAGGTCTAGGGAGAAGCAAAAACCAGAACAACTTTCCCAAGATTGACACTAGCACCTTACTCCTTGGAAATTTTTCTTCTACTTAATTTGTCTGGATCGGCACAAAGGTCTGTAGAAGAAACGTTATTGTCCACATGGTATGAGGTTTCAGACTAGATGGCCTCTTTGTCCTTGACAGCAAGAAATGTCAAGGGAGCTATGAAAATATAGTACAGGCTTAATACTAGAGGTTCTGTGTGTAGTTTTTAATACCCATACACCCATCAGGAGGTGAAAAACAAAATAGTAGTAAAAAAAAATCAAGTGGTCACACAAAGAAAAGTCCCTCAGATCAGTTCTATTGACCTTGATCCTGCTTCTTGTCAGTTCCCCACATTATTCAGTGAATTCTTCCATATATCTCTGGGAAACAGAAATCTTCACAAAGATACAGCATGAAGGAGAAACACTTAATGGGCTATATTACAGCAAAATCTGTTGATCTGCTTTCTTTTACTTGTAGACATGATTGAGGGCTAAAGTAATTGAATTTTCTTCTTGTAGTCTGACATTTTATTTTCTAATTTTTTTTTCTTTGTTCTTGAGACATGCCAAGCAAACAGAGATGAGACTGAAGCAAAGGCAGTCTAGGCAAGGAGAATAGTCTAGGCAAGATGATCTGAACTTCTATTTTCCTTCCTGCTAATTTGGACTGCCATGGGACCAAAATTGGACATTGGCACCTTCTGAGTCTTCCTGTGGAGGTGGCAAATGGAGAAAGCAGTGATTTCTTTAAATTGGAATTTAATCCTGATGATCACATCACTCTTAGCCAAATTTCATAATGCTTATAGAACCAAATTTGCATTTATATCTTAGAACAGTAAATATAGACATCCAGCAGAAATTACATAAGGATAATTTTCTATGACCAGGAGTCACTTATCATCCTGTTACAAAGACCTTAGGCCAGAAATCCCAGACAGTTTAATGAAGTCATTTTGGAAAATCAAAATATTTCAGAATATCTTACTCTCCTTGTAATCCATTGCCAGAGTATATGATTGAAGGTCCAGAGATAGGTCAGTTATTAGCTTATCAAAAATCCCTTTCATTGCTGCTGAGGATTTATAATCAACCAAGAGAAATGCAGCTGTCAGGATGGGGCCAGGAACACAAGCAATGCCAGGGTGGGCAGAATACAACTGATCATATAAGATCGATCAGGTGATTTTTATAAGATCAATCAGGTGATTTGTCCTTGCACTTGGCTGTTTAGGGAGTGTGTCCACAGCCTTTGATGATGCTACCCAAGTCCTTCTTGGTTTGTTTCTTTTTCTTGTTTTATCCCTTCTCTAAATTTTTAGGTCTTGAGACACAAAATTCGTGGTCAAAGTGAATCTTGCAAATCATTGTTCACATATAAAAGAGTCTAAAAAATCAATAATGAGCAATTGAAATAACTGGAAGTTGTAGAATTGTAAAATATGCTGAATTGGAAGGGATCCACAAGAATTGTCAAAGTCCAGCTCCTGGCCCTGCACAGGACCACAGGAATAATGAATGTATCTATTTGTTTCATCTCTCTTTTACTTTAATTTCTATCCTTTTCATTTTCTTCTTTTTTCTTCTTGTTTTTCTTCCTATTATGTATTAGTTATGAGGCAATATTTATCAGTGAATTACACAGCAAGGCTAGAGAGAAAATAAGAATGACCTTTAAAGTCATCATGAAAATAGTTTAGATAATTCAAGGATAAAGTATGTTGGTTTGATTGCTGAGTGGTTTACTTTGGTTTGGTTTGGTTTGGTTTGGTTTTGTAGGGGGTTTCTAGCTGTTTTTTTTTTCAGGAGTTTTGTATGCTTCAGGACAAGCCTCTGATCTTATGATGCCCTCAGGTATCTTAGTGAATTGTATTTGAAATTATCTAGGAGAAAGTCTTTGTGAAATTCTTGCTACAATGATCACAGGTGGTGGTGGTAAAGAGGTTTGTGCTATTGTCTGGACTACATTCTTCCAATTTCTTCAAAAGTCATTCTCACCAGAAAAAGAATTTCCATTAAACTCATCGCTTTGCTGTTATTACTTTGGATTAATGATTCACTGATACAGGAACCAAAGGACTGGGGCAGACATTTCCCATGTCTGTAAATGTAAATCTTTGCAACAGATTGAGGTGCAATTATCTTCTTGCAAGCCTCTCTTTCACTTTTCATTTCAGTCCATAAATACAAATAAAATGCTTGGTAGAACAAATAAATGGATTTTTTTAAAACAAAAAACCAATTAATTTAAAAATTCTGTCTTTGTAAGGAGTTTATTCAGGATCAAACATTGTTTTGATTGTTTTAATTCAATGGACATTAAAAAAATTAAGTATATACAGTCACTTTTCTGTCCAGTTTATCAAACTTTTTCATTAGAAAAAGAATAAAGAAAAGTGAAACTTGATTTCTGTACTATATCCCAACAGCCCAACAGACAAGCAGTCAAAGAGGAACCTTGACACAGAAACTCATTTGCTTATCCAACAATTCTACACCACTCTACCTCTCCCAAAATACAATAAAAAGCAAACCTATGTCATGGAGTGTTGCAAATTTATTGTTTTACACACAGGATTTACTGTATTGGGAAATATATTAATATGACCCTATTTCTTCTGGGACTTTCAGCCTCCTTAGCTCTTTTGAGCTTAACAGGAAAAATTCTGTAACCTGGCTAAATTTCCTACAGAAATAATTGTGTAAAGTGACTGCAGATAAGAAAATGAAGAGGTTTTTTTTTTGTTTGTTTTTGGTTTTTTTCAGAAAATGTGCATGATATAGCAGGTCTTCTGAGTCTCTCTTTCTTTCTTTCTTTCTTTCTTTCTTTCTTTCTTTCTTTCTTTCTTTCTTTCTTTCTTTCTTTCTTTCTTTCATTTTAAAGCTGTGATAAATTGTGTGTAAGGAAAAAGTAACAATACAAAATTTAAATTTTACAACAGTCCAAATCAAGGAGACTACAAAAACAATAAAATTTAAAGTTAAACTCAAAAATGATTGCTTTCAGGAGCTAGCAGCAGTTTGAATTTCATTTTTAAACATTTTCACAGGTAAATGGCACAGAAGAAGATGTTACGGGATATTAGATATATTTAAATCAGAAATGCTTCCTTTTCATTTTGGGGGAAAGATTTACGACAATATTGAAAATGAAATTGTATCCTCTTTATTTATTTAATCCAAAAGCTAATAAAGGAACTAATTTCCTAAACTAATAAGACTGAGAGAAGATAAATTCTTTTAACCAGCCAGCACATCTCTCTCCAGTGGAGGATGGGCATGTTTTAGGGAAGGTCCTGATAAGAAGCTTTGTTAGTATGGTGAGCCTTCTCTATGAGTCTCAAGATTTATAATCCTTACTTTGTTGGTTAAGAGCATGTGTATGCACAAGGGCAATAGCTTGACATTGATTTCTTTAGGAGCTCCTCTTCAAAATCAATGTAAAACAGTGTTTAAAAATTGAAGGTATGTTATGGTGTTAGAATGCAATATCTTATGACCTGATCCAAAAGACCCTTAGGTTAAGTTTCATCATCTGCAGTTTAGACATCTAGCCAAAATAGCTATTTTAACTCCTCTCTGTGATCAATGTAGAGAAATAGGTGCCTTTTTTTTTTTACATGAAGTGTGATTTATCCTTTGTATTCAGTCTGAGAGTAGTGAGGGTAACAGTTAACCTTTTTCTCTCATTTTCTGTAAACATTTCAGTCTGTAAGTTGTTCTCTTTTCTCAGCTTCACAGATAGTACTCAAATCCTCACAAAATCCAGATCTCTTCCTGTTGCAAGTTTCCTTTTAAAGTATTTCTCCACACCAAAATCAATGCCAAAATAAGCCAGAAGTACAAATAAAACATACAGTGAATCAAAATCAGTCCTAAAAATTATTTCTCAAGAAAACCAAGGTAAATTCCCATTTTCCAGTATTATCTATTATATAAAAATAGTGCCTAAAGTTCCAGTCAGGATTTCAGCCCTGGCACATTAACTTCAGTAGATAGAGATAGCAGAAGGTAGTCTCTGACCTTAAAAGCTCATAATCTAAGAAGACAAGATAACAGAGTCTGGAAAGAAGGGACAGGTGCACAAAAACATTAAGGCTGAAATTTCAGTCTTAGTAAAAGAAACCGAAGTTTCACAAACATTGCTCGGATTTCAAGCTATATAGTTTTCCAAAGACACAGACTAACAGGTTGCTCAGAGAAGCTGTGGCTGCCCTGTTTCTGGAAGTGTTTGAGGACATGTTCAAGGCCTTACACAAGTGATTGAGGAGCCAGCAATGAAAGGTGTCACACTGGACCTTGTGCTTACCAACAGCGAGGGGTTGGTGGGGGATGTGATGTTCCAGGGGCAGCCTTGGCTGTAGTGACCATGAGAAAGTGGACCTGGAGATCCACAGGACCGTGAGGAGGACATGCAGCAAACTTGCTGCCCTCGATTTCAGAGACCAGACTCTGGCATCTTCAAGGACCGTCTTGGCAGAGTCCTGTGGGATAGAGCCCTGGAGGGCAGAGGGGACCAAGAATGAGGCTGAATTTAAAGTGTCATCAACTCAAAGCTCAAGAGTG
Organism: Taeniopygia guttata; assembly: GCF_048771995.1. NCBI lineage: Eukaryota > Metazoa > Chordata > Aves > Passeriformes > Estrildidae > Taeniopygia > Taeniopygia guttata. The sequence continues at coordinate 42,830,093 of NC_133063.1, read as the reverse complement.
ATGCGACCCTAGGCACAGTTACAGGTGTGTTGGAGAAGTGATTGAGAGCAGCCCTGAGGAGATCAGCTTGGTAGGTGATGGCTGATGAAAAATAACTTAAACTGGCAGTGAACACTTGCAGCCCACAAAGCCAAAAGTATTCTGGGCTGCATCCAAAGGAGCATGGGCAGCAGTTCAAAGGGAGGAGATTTTCCCCCCACTGCTCTTGAAAGAATTGGAGAGGGGCTATTCACCAGGAGCTGTAGTGACAGGACAAGGAGTAGGGGATAAAAACCAAAAGAGGATACATTTAGGTTAGTTGTTAGGAATAAGTTCTTTACTGTGAAGGTGGTGAGGTCCTGGCACAGGTTTCCCAGGGAGTTTCTGGATGCCCCATCCCTGGAAATGTTCAAGACCAGGTTGGATGGGACTTGGAGCAACCTGATCTATGGAGAGGTGTTCCTGCCCCTGGAAGGGGTGTTGGAACTAGGTAATCTTTAATGTTCCTTCCAGCTCAAACCATTCTGTGATTCTATAAAACCTGTGTCTGACTTTGGAATTGGACTACAAGACCCTCTTGGATTTCAAATCCATATAATTTTGTATATAAGTTAGTACTACATTTTGACTTCTGAACTAAGTACAGAGGGTAATTCTCTTGATACAACATAAAAATCTAAAAAAAAAAAAATACTGAAAAAGCAAAACCATACATAGAAATTAGGTTATCAGCTTCAGGAATATATTTACTGATTTTCATCCCATGCATATTTGTGGATTATAAAACTCTTAATTTGCTATGTCATTTAAATGAGAGGGGATGTGGCTATTTTTTAAGCAGTTTACCAGCACAATGAAACAAACCCACAGATTTGTCAATCTGATCACTAGTCTCTTTCTGTTTTTTCATTGTCCTTTTTTTATTATAAGGACAAAATACTGTCTTATCACTTCAGCAAATGGACCAAAAAAACCCATTTTTTTCAGTTTTTCAGCCTCCCACACATGTTGGGAAGAGGGCAGAATTTGGCAGTGTCCCTTTAAATTGTCTTTGATTCCTGCATATAACACTTCTCCCAGGTTTTAGTGCCATATTGTAATGTTAAAGTGTAAAACTCTGCATCTGCTGAGGCATTTGGCTGGAAAAGCAAGTATGTCAACGGCTGTCCCTAGCTGCCATCACACATATGGATTTTCTGTGTTCAGCTCTGCCATCTGGTAGTTAGACCTAAATTCACTCCTCATTGAGTAAGGACTATCTACCATATCATACTGCATTCTATATGCTATCCCTTTTCATAGCCTTGTTTTATGAAACTTTGTGTAGTGTTTGTGTATCCCATATGTGTGAAAATGTTGAAAGTGTTCAGAAATATTGAGGAAACACTTTCTGGGTATGGCCCAGCCAAACACATACACACACATGTGTGCATGTGTGTACAGGCACACTCACAAGCCAACAGAGAACCTTCTCCAGGGGAAGAGCAATAAGGGATTCTACTTGAAGACACAACTCGGTAAATGTAATTTCTAGTGCTGTTGATTAGAACTTGGAAATGAATTTAACAATCCATAAATAGAAACTAGTGTCATTTGAGAAGGACCACTTAACAGTGTAATGAGGGTGTGGGTTAATATCCTTTACAGTCTCTTTTCCCTACTTGTGGCATCCTTGGTAGCAGCTTAATCTGGTGACATTTCCTTCCCTCATTACTATTTTGTCACTGGAATAAAGCACTGGGGTTTTATGGCTTCTTACCAGGCAGGTGCTGCTGTATTGAATTGACTTTTTCAATCCTTAAATGCCGTAACCATCTTTCCTTCTTCTTGCCAGGCTCTGATTATGTCTTCCACTTGAGTACATTTTTAGGATGAACTGCTGGGACAGTGAAAAATGCATTCTACTGAAAAGTTGAAAATGGGGAGTCTGCAAGATCTTAGTAGATTTCAGGAGGGCTACATCAAAATTATTTTGTTTCAAGAAATGGGTTGAGATGAACTTAAATCTCCACTGGAGTCAAGACTCATGAATTGCCAGTATTATTGAATAATTTTTTCTTTGTTATGTTTTAGGAATTGTGCTGTTACTAGTTACAATTTTTGAAGAATATATGGTAATTCAGAATAATCTCTGGAGTCTGAATTGCCCTTGTATTGGCAAGGAAGAGAGGTGACTGATGACAAGCTCTGACAAGGAGTGTAAAAGCCTCTGAATGTGAGCAACCTGTGTCTGATTAAAACAAATCTTCCCTTTGGTTTAACATTTTTGAGGAAAGGCATTACTCTGAGTTAGTTACTGCGTATAAGAAAGTAAATTAAAAGACATACCTAATTATTTATTGACACACATTTTCCAAGGATTTCAGTTCCAGTGAACTTGAACTAGGCTAGGTGTAAACCATTCTTAGGTGGTCAGGGATCTTAAAAAGCTTTTGTGTGTATATATATATCATGGTGCCTTAAAATTCTGTGACATAGCCAGGTTTACACTCTTCTCTCCATCATGTAAGCCCTGAGCTTTTGTTCAGAGCTTGGTTTGATTCCAGCCCACCTTCCTTCAGGCACCAACCAAGGCCCCCAAAAGAGGCTTTTGCTCAGTAGACAGAGAAAGAGAGTGAATAAAGTTGTTAGCAGTGGGTGCCTGGTCATTATTAGCATCTTCAATGTACTTGAGACATCCAGTCATTCTGGCACACATGTAATGAAGCTCCTTCTGAAGTGCCAGGCAAGGTAACCCAGGAGATCTGACAGGACAATAGGTGCTCCTTTTTTTTGGCACCTGAATGTCACCACTCCTGTTGCCTGCACAAAATGACTCAGCCTTTTTAAGATCTGAGCCTCAACCAGAGATAAATTTTCTTTCTGTGACCAGTGACCTTCAAAAACAGCACGAAAATAACAACACAAGGAGAAATTAATCATCATGTCTTCTGAGCAAAACGTAAATGAGACTTTTAACTATAACTTCTGATTGGTTGCAAAAACTTTACGATGCTGCTCTAGGTGTGCTTACTGACCCAAAAAACCAACTCAGAATGGCCAGTATGACTCAGATCTTGTGGGAGATACACGTTTCTCTGGAATGGCAGCTGGAAACCAGATAGGATCTTAGGGCATATCCAGTGGCACTGAACAGCTAAATCTCATCTTATTAAAACAATGGTGGTAGAAGGTATCTTCAGAGGGCAATCCATCTGACCTGTCTGGGTCTTATTTCAGGATGAAAGAAATCATGCTCTGAAAGTACCTTACCATTTCTACAGATATCAAGTGGATAGCCTGTCCTAAAGTGATACCTTTGGAATTCAGTGAGATGAATCTCGTACTATTCTCACGTTAACCTTGAACAACTGTGAGACACAGGAATAAACAATTAAAAAAAATTAACTGGCCAGATGTCAAGAAAATATGTCTCATCTGTGTGCTCTAATGAAGTAAGTGCAGATGTCCCTAAAGAAATGACGGAAGTAATTGAGATTTGAATTTAAAAAAAGGAAAAATTGGATGCATTAATGCCTTTGAAGTTATAATGCAAGGAAAAATCATCTGTAAGTGTGAATGAGACAGAAAAATTGCTTTATATACCTTTTGGCTCTATCCTATTTTCCTTTATATGATAGCTTTTCTTTCTTTTCTTTCTTTTTTGCTTACCCCCCTCAGGCACTTCGATCACTTACATCACATACGTGGCTCTTCATTGCTTCCCTTATTTGCATTTATTTATCTTCTAGAGACTGCATCACTACACAATCAAACAAAATTATTGAACCTTGAAACAGTTCTAGATTGCAAAGATGACACCATAGTAAATTCACATTTGAAATAAAACCTAATCAAATATTATGAGAGGATAATTCAAATCAACCTCCCAAGAGTATTTGCATTATAAACTTAATTTTTCAAGACTATGTTTGCATAAACGTCCAGCCAAGTTCACCTCCAGTGCAACTAATACCAAAGTCAAGTTACATCAAGAATCAACTGGAGTCTATTTATGCATTACAGGATAGTTTAATTTATCTATTAGCTTTATCTTCTGTAAGGTTAGAAGCAGCAAAAGACTAAGATATCTTTGTAATATTAGCTGAAACTAAGTAACTTCTTTATCTAATTTTTTATTTACAAATAAATACAAAAAGGAAACAAAACTGTGAATAATATTCACATTTGGGAGGCATATTTTATTGCTTTTGGTTATTTTTCTGCCAAAATAAATCAATCAATTAAACAATTGATCAATCCATTGCTCATCAGAAGAGAAGCTGAAAAATGTGCATTTAATCTTATGTATAATTAAGAGCTGACATGACAGGAAAATAAAAAAATCAGATTTTGTATTCATCATCCTCACTATCTGTTTCAATAAAAGAGTAAAGCTTTAACTTTGTCCTTCTATTTACTCTTCTAACCAGATTCCTCCTTATTCTGAACCTCCTGAAATCTGTTTATGTACTTCAGCTCATCACGACATCGTACTGCAAGATGTGGAGGTGCCATGGAAAAAGCAAACACTCTGGACAAGTTATCAAAAAAAGCATTAATATATCTAGTTTTTGGACACACCTTGTCTCTGAATCTCCAGGTCCCATTTACAATATGAAAGGAGCAAAACTAGTTCTGCCTTTCACATGGGTTCTGGTGTTGAAATTCCATCCAGATGTTAAAATTCTAAAGGCCCCAGGGGAAAAAAGTGTATACAGGCACCAAAAAACCTAAAAACAAACCAAAACAAAAACCAAAAAAACATAGCAAACAAACAGAAAACCCCACCCAAACAAATAAAACCAAACAAAAATCCTCACCAAAGTCTTAGAAAAACATTTTCACTTACAACTTTCTTATATTTTTTACCTGAAACTATTTGAGTTGATAGCTCATATATCACATCACACAGAGGGGCTATCATCAGTACTGTCTTGTCCCAGTGGAGGGTATGTGTATATGGATAAAGGAAAAAAGCATCCAAAAAGGGTTAGCAACTTCTGCCACCATGCCAGAAAAAGCTCAAGCAGATTCTGGGCAAAAGAATAACCTTGGGAGCTAGCATTCTAATATTTTAAAAGCTTGATATCTTTATTATTTACAGTTAAAATATTAGTCTCCCTGAGACTGCTCTGAATTTGACCACATTTCTGACCCTGGTTTGAACAGCAGGTTGGACTGCATGACCTCGTGATGTTCCAACTGAAATTACCCTGTTTTTTTTCGACCCTGTTTTGCAATATAGTGCACACCAAAACCCTAACAAGGTCAGCAGCTGTAAAATCATGTATGCACCAGAGAGACACAAGAGGAGAGGAAGTCCATGTATGGTTAAGAATCAAGAGGTGGAAGGTGTATCCTTGGGATCCCAGCACAGTGCTGTTGGATGGGACTAAAACTGGGTCATAGACGTCCCTGAGGGAACTTCATCATCTACATCTGAATATTTTTGATTTTGACTGACTATGATTGAAGTTATCTTCCAGCCCTTGTCACAAATTATTTATTGTCTAAGGAGATGTACATGTAGGTACTGCAGTAGAACTGTACAGGAGCTGTGGTGACCACCTGAAGAACTGGCTGTTGTTCTTCCTCCTCTGCCTCCCTGGAAACCTCATATGACATAGACAAGTTTTATCTGCTTATTTTATGACCTGAGAAGAAGAAAGGATAAAATCTATCACAAATACAGAAGCATCTTCAGAGACAGAATATCTTTCAAGTGCCTTCCACCAAAAAAAACAAAACAAAACAACCCTCTGACTATGACATCCATCCAGTTAAAAGCATTTCAACATAAAAGCCAAACTTCTCCTCAGAAGGATCAGGGGCTAGGTCTCAGACAATCAGAGGAGACAGGAGCAGGATGAACAGCTGGGGTAAAAATCAAATCCGAGGACCCTAGAAAAATCATAGAATCATGGAACAGCTTTGGTTGAGGGGGATCTTCAGGGACATCTTCCACTAGATCACGTTGATTCAAGTCCTACCCAGCCTGACCTTGAACACTTCAGAAATGGAGGAACCACAGCTTCCCTGAGAAAATATGCCAGTGCCTCACCACCCTCACACTAAGGAATTTCTTCTTAATATCTGATCTACATAGCTCCTCTTTTAGTTTGGAACCATGTCCCTTTAGCCTGAAGTGTGTCACAGAAGGTTTAGGTTAGATAGTGGAAAAAGGTTCTTGACTCAGAGGGTGGTTGGGCACTGGACCAGGTTCCCCAAGGTAGTGGTCACAGCCCCAAACCTGACAGAACTCAAGCACTTGGACAATGGTCTCAAGGATATGGTGAAACCCTTGGGGAAGGTTCTATGTAGGGTTAAGAGTTGGACTGGATGACCTTTCTTTCCAACACAGCGTATTCTGTGATAGTGTAACTATCTATCAGACACAAACTGTGATAGTGTAACTATCACACTAACTGTGCTAGCATTTTTATCACTATCTACCCTTGCAAATGGCTTGTTATATCCCTATTTTGTGAAACATATTGCTTCTTTTTCCATCTTCAGCCCCGTACATGCACAATCTTTTCCACAAATGCTGCTGAGCTTTATGAACTTTTAGGTACAGCCAGAGGAGACATTCCCCAACTGTAACATACGCCCAGCAGTGTGCTGTGCAGACAGTCATCTGCTTTGTCTACACTTACACATTGAGCCCTGACTCACTGATAAAATATTTGCAAGTGTTCAGCATGCCAGTATATAATAGCCTGTCTGTGATGGACTGTAATTTCTCTTGCTTAATTAGAGAAGGAGCAAGTCAACATCCAGAATATTTTGAGTTGCTTGGACAAATGTTGCATATAACCTAAAAGAGGAAGTTTGAACGCAGACACACAAACACTTCACATCTGTCTTGATGTATTACATGAAAATAAATTTGTAGAAGTAAATAATGAGGAGGTGTATGACATCATTCAGGCTTTTAAAATCCCTGCATAGCCATTTACTCATCTACTTCTTGTAGAAGCCAGTCCTAGAAAATCACAAGGTGAAAATTTAAGTAGACAGTGCCTCTCTAAGCAAATATGGGATGTTAAGGACTAACTTCAGAGGAGAAAAGAGCATTGTAAAGAGTGAATCACTTGTGAATCATCGCTGTGAACTTTTCCAGGAATGCCATTTAGGTCATTGCAATGTGATCTTCAGAGCACAGATTTTATATGCATAGGATTGTCATAAATAAATCATAGGAAAATGTAATGAGAAAAAATGTAGCACAATGTAAAGCAAACGTCTATATAGAACGTCAGCAGAACTTAATAATTCAATTCAGTGAAGGTCTGTGTAAGGAAAATCCAGTGATCTGTGTGCTCTGTACTATGAGACTTGAAGAATCATATGAGTTTATTGCAAGTTAATATACTATTCAAATTCAATAATGCATATGTCATTGATAACAACACTTCAGGATCCAAATAAATAAAGAAATAAATACAGTTCATTATCTGCTTGCTGCTAGGATGAGAGGTGCCCTGACATCAAGAGTGGGTGCAGATATTCAACCCATCTCAAAGTCTTCCATAAAGAAACACAATGCACATGGGTGTACATGTTCCTGGATTTGAAGACTGCAGGGTTTTTTGAGGCTCCAGCACTGAAGAAGAAGTTCTGGGGAAAGTGACTTATATTTCTATTACCGACACTGACTTCTTTAATCAAGTCTTAAAGACCAGATTTTTAGAAATCCTTATCTAGAGCTAGGTTTTCAGAAACAAAGGAGCTCCCAGTCTATGTAAAAATAAATTGCTGTGAAAATCTACTCTAGTCACATGAACCATTTTTTTTCTTTAAATATAACTTGGTTAAGAACACCCTGATGCAACTTCTAATGGAAAGAATAGTAAATTCCTACCTTCCTTATTTATTTCTAGGGAACTTAGACTAAGCCTTTGTTCAGGGTAGCATAAGTCAAAACAGGCAACAAGTAAATGAAGTTCTCTCCGAATCTTGTTGTTGACTCCCAAAGAAAAATTGCTGTCTGATAATAGTGTCAGCCCAATTGGAAGCACAAACTATTGAAAACCAAATATACTGAGGTCAGTATGGCAAAAATGGTATCACATCATTCTCCACTAATCTGTGTCCTTTGACATAAAAAGCTCTCTCTGTTCCTTTTTGGTGGGTGAAAAAATATCAATAACATTTCACAAATTATTCTGTTGCCACACACCAAGGAAAATGCCCTCATAGGATTATAGAAAAATCCTCTTTTCTAGCATTACTGATACAATTAAATCGTTGCTTCCACTTCTGCAATTACAAGATAACAAAGTGTTAAATTTGAAATATATTAAAGGCAAGATTATGCTGCTTGAACAGAGGCATCTACTGAGATGACCTATGAAGTCTGGGACATCAAAATGAGAATGACAAAATATGAAGTACAATTTATATGAAATCTAAAGTCTTCCAGAGTGTTGCCTGGAGACCTATCCACTAGTAATCTCTCCAGACATTGAAAATAAGGGTAATATATGAGAAAGACTATGTAAGGCAAACAATAAACATAAAAGAAAGCTCACGAGTTGCCAAGCACTGATTTGGCTATTCAGTCTTTATCTGAATTTAAGGAAAAAATATTGTAAGGAATATCTTGGGGATGTTCTTTTAGTTATTCATTATCTTCTAATTTATTATTTGTGTTTTCATGTACACATACTTTGACTTTTCTCGGCATCATACCAGAAAACCCTTGCAGCAATGACAGAGGGAAAGAGAAATCACCTCTATATGAGAACAGGGAAGTAAGGTCTGACTTTGAATAACCAGACCCTGCCTGTCTGTCTGTCAGTTACTAAGTTTATTTTTCTGTCTGTCTTTGCAAACTGCCACTGATATAAAAAAAATTCCAGTGTAGACATACTTCAGCATTAGTTTTGTCTTCAAAGGCAGGCAGAATCTTTTCAACTTCGGAGCTGAAAGTAACCCCTAATTGCAATTAAATGCTGTCACAGTAGCAGATAATTTTTAAAGTCTTGGAACAGTAATTTGAAGTCTTTTATATCTTGAAAGAAGAAAAAATCCTACTTTAGAGCTTACTAAGGATAAGACTATGCTGCATAAGTTCTGAGCTGTAGTACTGACCTTGGAAAGTCATCTCATCCCTCCATGCTTTGGTTACCTATCTAGAAAATAGGAAGGACAGTGCATCAAGTTGCAATGTTGACTTTCTGGGCAGGGAAAATTTCCTGCTGACAGGACAATCTATATGACCAACCACAGCAAGACCACAACTCCTGCAGTTTCCATGAGTCAGTGTGGATTGAAAAACATAAAATTAATCATAAAGATGCTGTGAATAATCCCATTATATTTTTCAATTTCTAAAGGGGATCTAGGTTTCCTTTCCCTTTCAGATGTTTTGGCTAAGTTCTGTCTTCAGCAGTGGCTCTTTTCTTCTGTGCAGTTTCCATTTGTTGCTGTCTGGAGAGGAAGTGTGATACAAGGTTAAACAATGCATGGAGGAACATTTTCTGTGTCCCATTACACGTCAATTATATTTTCAGATGAATCTGGGGAATATCTTTCTTCATGGTTTATAAGTTTCGTCAAGTCTTATGGAACCCTCAGAGCTCCCCAAATTTGTTCTTATTCAGATTTATATTTTCATGTTCTTTAAATGCTCAGAGCACTACTGAAAAGTGACAGAACAACACAATGAGGTCTATGAGTACCATTGATTTTCTTTGACATATGGAAGTTTTGTTGCAAACCCTACCGAAAAAGACAAATAATTACATCTATGCCTCGTGGTCACATAGAAAGGAACTGTTGCTTAAAAAAAGCTTATAAATACATTCCACTTCAAAACATCCAAACTCCTGTGTTGAGTTCAGTCATTTATGATTAAAGTTGAGAGCTTAAGGCTGATATTTAGTAAAAAAGCCCAATATTACAATATTACAATACTACCTTGGAGTCTAGATATGGAGAATATCTAGAATATATGGAGAATCACCTCCAATCATCAGTTACTCAGTTCCCAGTGTCTGAAAGGTGTCATCAATGCACTCCAGAAGCCTCACAGAATGTTTGTGTCCTCTTGTGCTATCCTTCCAACAGGTATTGGGTTGACATTCCTCATGGGTACATCTTGCAAACATGAAGATTCCTGTCTGAAGAAGACCTCACCTAATTCTTCCTGTCCAGGTGTTATAGGCATCCCCAACATCTTCTGTATTGGTCTGATGGCTGATCATAACTCACACACTCTCAGATACCATCTATCTGCTCCCAGGCTATGCTCCAAGCATTCCCACTGCTCCTGCCCATCAAGGGCAACTCCTCTTTCTTGTCATTTCAGATTGTCCTTCCTAAATTAGTTGCTCCGGGGTGGCGATATTAAATGAAATGTGGGCTATTCTAGGAATAGATACATGCTAAATAATTAGGTACCAAATGGGCTTTTCCAGTTCACAAGCTATGACATTTTGCTGTTTACACATTCCCTGGGGAGAGAAGGTCCATATGAGGCCTCTAGGGTTTGTGTTACCCTATTCAATACAGGAAAGCCTAACCTATGTACTTTCCTAATTCAGGCACTACCATTAAGAATCTCCTCTCCTCTCCTCTCCTCTCCTCTCCTCTCCTCTCCTCTCCTCTCCTCTCCTCTCCTCTCCTCTCCTCTCCTCTCCTCTCCTCTCCTCTCCTCTCCTCTCCTCTCCTCTCCTCTCCTCTCCTCTCCTCTCCTCTCCTCTCCTCTCCTCTCCTCTCCTCTCCTCTCCTCTCCTCTCCTCTCCTCTCCTCTCCTCTCCTCTCCTCTCCTCTCCTCTCCTCTCCTCTCCTCTCCTCTCCTCTCCTCTCCTCTCCTCTCCTCTCCTCTCCTCTCCTCTCCTCTCCTCTCCTCTCCTCTCCTCTCCTCTCCTCTCCTCTCCTCTCCTCTCCTCTCCTCTCCTCTCCTCTCCTCTCCTCTCCTCTCCTCTCCTCTCCTCTCCTCTCCTCTCCTCTCCTCTCCTCTCCTCTCCTCTCCTCTCCTCTCCTCTCCTCTCCTCTCCTCTCCTCTCCTCTCCTCTCCTCTCCTCTCCTCTCCTCTCCTCTCCTCTCCTCTCCTCTCCTCTCCTCTCCTCTCCTCTCCTCTCCTCTCCTCTCCTCTCCTCTCCTCTCCTCTCCTCTCCTCTCCTCTCCTCTCCTCTCCTCTCCTCTCCTCTCCTCTCCTCTCCTCTCCTCTCCTCTCCTCTCCTCTCCTCTCCTCTCCTCTCCTCTCCTCTCCTCTCCTCTCCTCTCCTCTCCTCTCCTCTCCTCTCCTCTCCTCTCCTCTCCTCCTCTCCTCAAAAGCATTAAGAAAAATAGGGAAAAATATACTGACTTTGTCACGTTCCACTGTTAAAATCCGTGTGTTACAAAGGGAGAGACTCTAGTTTTGGGAAGTGCTCTGATTTTCTCAGGCAGATACGCTATTCAGCTTTGCTTGTGACAACACTAAAAGTTTAAAAATGTTAGTGCACAAAAATCTATTTTTTACTACAGCTTATCTGTAGACTCTCTCAAGTTGAACCTTGTATGTGCCTACACTTTTTCCCTTGGAATAATTTGTCAGATGACAGCCTTCCAGCCCTGGTCTTCTTCCTTAGTACCCTGCCTTCGCAACCAGGCAGTGATTGGCAGCTGCTCGTGAAACTCCAGACCCCACAATCACTACGCTTCACTCAAACACAGTCGGGGTCCACATGCCAGAGCACAAGAACAGCCAAGTGGCAAGGTGACAAATAATGTTGCACATCTGCAGCAGTGCCAAGAGCCATCATGCCTGCTATTTTCTAGATGTTAAAACTGGTCCAGAAATACTAGGCCAGGACTTGAGCCATAGTCTGTTTGTATACAAGTTCAGGGAGAAATCTGAAACATAAGAACCCTGTATCGAAATGAACTTCATAAAACTCATGTATATTTTTTGTACAAGGCTGCTGAGCACCCTCAGGTAAAACAGAAGAAACTCAGTTCAGGATTTCATCCACCTAATTTTAGAAGTTATTATAGTAATTAAGAGACACCTGAAGATCACATTGCAGCTAGGACACATAAACATATTAGGAAGGTGTCTCAGACCCCCTGAACCACACTTGCTCCCCTGTTCTTTTGCCCATGTGATATAAGGGGTTTCAGTTTCTTTTCTGACAGAAAACCACATTTTATCATTGCTCTGTTGATTACACGGGCACTTGTAACAGGCAGTTTGTTGCAATTCACTTGGCATATTTATTAACTTCGATCTTTAACTCTCAATAGTATTTGGGTAGCTAATTCAACTCACTTGAAGAGGCTTGTCCAAGGTTACCCAGAGACCCCACGGCACATCCACTGAAGTGCTAAGGTTTTACTTGCTTGCCTGATCCCCAAATTGTGCTTCCAGTTTGCTCCTCTTTTAAATTGCCTTGCTAAAGTCAAAGTAAAGAATATCCAGCAGATCTGTAAGTCTAGTTCATATATTGGCGGAAATTGTCCTCTTCCACAGAGTGTAAGTCTTAGTTGTTCCAGACTTTTTCTCTGATTTCAAGAGTCTGTGACTCCTGGAGGAAAATTTTAACAGTAAGAAATAAAACGAAGAGGGAATTAAATGTTTCAATCTTTACCATGTCCTTTTCCACTTTCCCTGCCCCACTGAGCATATATGAGCCCATATCTTGACTCACCTTCCCCCTGAGACTGATGCACCCAATAGTATCCTTTGTGGCTGTTCATGTCCTTTACCAGATTTAACTTCAGAGGGTCTTTGACTTTTCTAACCCTATCCCTGCATACTCAGACACTGCATACTCACACAGTTTTATTTTGTGACTTTGTTTCCTAACTTCAAACTTCTACACTTTCCATTTTAGATTTGAGTTTTATATTTGTTCATACACGTAGATCTTTCATGCTGGCTGAGATGGAGTATTCTTTAAATTGGAGAGGGTTATCTTTTAAAAACAGATATCCCTTCTGGGCAATTTTTTTTTTTTTCTCTTTCTCTCTATTTGGCTGCATCCAAATGGATTTATCTATCCTTAAAAAGACTGAAGTATGCTATTTTGAATTTCAGCACTGTTATCTCAATATTTGCCCTGATACCTCTTCACCATGCTGGAAGCAATCATCTTATGGTCACTACTATTAAGTTTGTTCCTGATCTTCACATCCATGCTAAGGTTTCTTCTGTTTATATGCATGAGTTCAGCAGATCACCTCCCATCATCAGCTCCTCAGTTCCCTGTGGAGGAAAGTGTCTGAAAGGTGTCATCAATGCATTCCAGAAGCCTCACAGAATGTTTGTGTCCTCTTGTGCTATCCTTCCAACAGGTATTGGGTTGACATTCCTCATGGGTACATCTTGCAAACATGAAGATTCCTGTCTGAAGAAGACCTCACCTAATTCTTCCTGTCCAGGTGTTATAGGCATCCCCAACATCTTCTGTATTGGTCTGATGGCTGATCATAACTCACACACTCTCAGATACCATCTATCTGCTCCCAGGCTATGCTCCAAGCATTCCCACTGCTCCTGCCCATCAAGGGCAACTCCTCTTTCTTGTCATTTCAGATTGTCCTTCCTAAATAACCTCTGTCCACTCACAGCAGCACTCCAGGTATGGAAGCTGTCCCTCCTAGTAAGACTGTAGCTCTGAACTGCATGAGCCCTCTAATTTCTCCTACTTTAACCCCTTGCTATGTGCTTTAATGGACAGGCATTTCAGAGAGACACCCAGACATACTAACTCCCCTGAAAGGATGTGAGGAGTTTTCCCCGTAATGTTGTCCTGCTGTCACTTCCCTATTTGTGTGCATCCAGCAGAGGTACACCATATGCAGTCTTGTCTTGTCAGTTATGTGGTACCTTGTCCAAATCACCCCGCACATTATCCTTGCCAAGCCAGCCCACCACTGTCTGTCTTTGATTGAGGGCCATCATTCTCTCTGGTCAGTTTCTCTTACCATCTTCCTCAGGTGCATCTCCCTCCAAGCTTCATGGATATCAGAGAATAAGCATGAAAGGCTCTAAGAGGTCATAGGAAATAAAAGCCATGTTGTACAGCAGTCATAATTATTCAGAAGTTGGGTTAATTGGGTTAATATTCTCAATGAAAGCAAGTGCTCTTTCTTGAAGATGTGACATCTTCCTATTTCTGTCAGCCACTAGTCTCTCACTGCACTCTCTATGGACTGACATAGAAATTCAGCTGCCCTTCCATTTACCTGTTAAATGTCTGGCATTTTCCTCTGCTGAACTCCCTACCTGCTGTGTGCCTGGTGCTGTTTCCTGCTGTCTACTCCACCTGTCCACTTTACTCTTTTATTTCCTCCTTAAATGTTAACATGGCACAGATGGGCTCTTACTGCCTGTGACTTTCTAATGGAGTTGTTGAATGTTAATAATACTTTGGAATTTAAAAAGGAAAAACAAAGACTGACAGCCACTAAAACACCAAAGAAAATAAAGATATGCATCCAGTGTATCCATCTGTCTGTGGGCAATACAGTGAAATAGCTCACTAGAATGTTTATTGCTGCAATATAGAAGCATTGAGAGTCCTCAGACAACACAAAGAGTTCCCTGTAGACAATGAAAAAAATTGCAAATTATTAATTTATCATATCAGAGAGTGAATATAAATTTGCCATGCACACAAATCCACAGCATAAAAATCAGGGTAAAAAGTAAAGGTTCTTCAGGGTTAAAAGAAGCCTGTTTTTTGCTTTGAAGTCCCTAGCCCATTTTAGAAGGAAAATAACTAAGGCATTAAGAATCAGATATTCCCAAAATTTTACTCCTTTGGAGGGCCCTGTCATTTTCATGTTATCATCCATTCAGAGAGCAGATGCAGCTGCTGGCATACTCGCAGCTGCCTCATCTCTCTTGATGTGTCCCTGTTCTTGCTTAATAAAAAACTTCTGTCTGGTTTGGCACCACCTCCTGTCTCCTTTTCTTTCCTCATCTAAAACTGTCGTGTGCCAAAGAGGACAAAGAGACATCCACTAGGATATTTTAGGCAGCTGGGTAGCTGTGCTTGCTCTAGTTCACAACTGTAAGATCCCTGTGAGACAATGCAGCTGCTACCCTGAATGAGCTGCCACTGGAAGGTCAGTCCTACCCTCCAACCTTAAACATTACAGAAAATTAAAATCTGAGAAAAAAATACTTGTCAATTATATTGAACTGGTTGAGGAGTCTCATCTCACATTTTTAAATGGAATATGTGAAAGTAGACTGTCACTTCAGATTTGCTCATAATACCACATATTTGTCTTTATTCTGTTGAGGAGATTTCTGAGCACCATGGCATGGACAAGATACCTGCACCTTCATCTCACCAGAGGTTTTGGTGCTGTAAAGTGCCTATACTTTAATGTTTGGGAGTCAAAAACAAGAGAAAGAGAAATGTAGTACTTTCCATACACAGCATTCTATCAGAGATAACTAAAAATCATGTTTTTGAATATAAATTAAATGAATTCTGTGCCCTTTTATTTGTCAGTTTATATTTGAGATGTAACATTTGGCCTTTCTCATTTTTAACCATTTCTGTAACAGCTAATTACAACCCTCTCTTCCTCCTTCTCTTCCACCTCATGGTCTTCCTCCGTACGTTTCTCTCAGAAAATTTAAGAATTAAAACAGTCCAGTAATATTGTACTAGTGTTCAGTTTTCAGAATTCATCAATGCCTTGTTTTGTATTATCTAGAAAAAAAAAAAAAAGAAAGGTAAATTGTTTCAGTTCTTATTTGGTCATCTACAAAATGAGAACAATGTACAGACAGCCTTTACAGAAGTATTGTAGAAATTCATAAATTCAATAAATAAAGGTAGCTCAGCTATGAAAGTAGAGGATTGAAAATAATATCTGAAACGAACTGTCTTTAATGCAGTTATGACATGCACCTTTGCCTATAAACAAACCAGTTCACATCTTAAAACTAGATTTTACTCACTCTGTACCCACCAAGAAGTTATTCTACAACTTGAAAACTCAAAAAACTTGCATCTATGTTTTAATCTTAAACTGAAATTGAATTTTAATAAATCCATTTTTATGCTATTAGTTAGTTTGATTTCTGTAAATTTCATTCTCCTATTTACCACCATTTATCATTGGATGTATAGACTGAAATCATATTCCATTCTCAGCCTTCATGCAGAGTAAAATTATTTTAAATTATCTTATTTATGTCAATCTATTGCTTTTGATTTTTCTGAACTTCTCTTAAAAAAGTGACCAGCATGGGAATGGGATGCCAACATCCAAATAAAACTGTTCAAGAACAAAGTACTTAAATTATTTTGTCCAAAATGTAGGACCCTAAGATTACATTAATCTCTTTCATAATGGGTCACATTCATAGATACTTTATTATCATTTAATATTTCTCCTCCCTTTTTGGTAATTTCTAATTGATAAACTTCCAGATGATAGAAGAATAATCAGTTCTGATTAGCAAGTACATATTGTAGACCTAAGTCTCATTGTACTTTTTGTTTTGTTTTCCATATTGCTGACTTGTTTTTATCACAGTCCTTTCCTCATGTTGCTGGTTCCTGCAACGCTACTTCATCAGGAAAGCTGAGAGACCTTCATCTCATTCAACTTGAGTAATTAAAAAACCAAGCCTGCTTTCTACACAACATGGGCATTTGGTGAAATTAAAGGAAATGTGTGCAACATACACAGCAAGTGGTATAAAGTCTGGGAGTGAGGATGACCGACATGAGTGCAAATAATTCTGCTCTTAAGCTGTTCATTGACTTGTTGCTTTCCTTTGCTTTGCTTGTGATTATCTTTTTGGGGAAGATTGTACTACTTGAATATCTGTTAAAATTTCTCAATGTCATTTAGCTAAAAATTCAACTGGATAACTTTATTCAAAAAAATCTGAAGTAAGTGTGCAACACAAACAATTATTTGTTCCTACAAACAAAAAGTGTTTTATTTGTTCACTACTTAGCACTAAGTACTTTTCTCTCTGCTACATCTAAACACTTGTGTAAATCTTAATCCTAATTTAATGTTTTTACTGATTTATATTACACTACTCACACAGAGGAGATGCAAGATCTAATCAACATCTATAATTATGGAAGTTCACTTTCTATAGAGAGCTGAAAATCATTCTGGTTAAGCTGAAGGATTTGTTATTGTCATGGCAACTGACAAAAAAGTACCATGCAGGTGTTTGCTGACCCCACACTCCATAGAATCAGAAAAAAGTATAAGCCATGGACTGGGATGATGATGATGATGATGATGATGATGACTGATAGCCATGATAGTGATGATGATAGTGATGATGATGATGATGATGATAATAACAAAAATAAGAATAAAACCAGTAATAAACTTATCATTTAAATGAAAAGAGACTAAAAATAGAGAGAGAGAAAATAAAAAAAAATTAAAGAAAAAAAACAAAACCAAACAAAAAAACAAGAGATGCACAATATGGCTGCTTACCATCGGCTGATTGATGTCCAGCCGGTCCCCAAGCCCTCTCAGCCTCTCAGCCAGCTCCCCCCTGTTCATGTACTGAGCATGATGTTCTGTGGCATGGCAATCCTTTTGGCCAGTTCATGTCAACTGTCCTGGCAATGCTTCCATGGAAATTCTTGTGCACCTGCTCACTGGCAGAAAATGGGAAACAGAAAGGAACTTGACTTAGAGTAGGGTACAACTTCAGCAATTCAGAACTTTATCAACACAATTCTCATACCTAATTCAAAAAAACAGCACTGTACCAGCTACTAGAAAGAAAATTGACTCTATCCCAGTCAAGACCAGGGCAGGTTCAAAGCATACTGTTTGTTGTAGACAATGATTCCAATAAAAAATTTATTCAAGTGCCTTGAAAAAGCATAAATTTCACCTGTGTTGAGGCACGTAATTGATGAATGCAACTAAAAAGTGAATATTACTCCGTACTCATAAAGTGAAAGATAAGCAACTCTTCCAATATTTCAGGCCATTTTAAACTTTAATTACTTACTCGAGTACCTAAAAGAGTCTTCTTGCATCATTAACTTTAGGGATAGCTTAGAGCAATTTGACTTCTAACTTAGGTGCCTCTTTTAAGTTTCTGAAGTTTTCTAGGGTGAATTAAAGCTTGTACAGAGAGGACAATAACATTCTTATACCATTAGTAGTGAAACAAGGGTAGTCTGGGGACAGATAGGGTCTACCTGTTTGGAGTATATCCTTCATGCTTCAAAATGCATATTTCATGCTTAAAATCATTAAGTGTAGAGGGCTGGGACAAAATTTTCACAGGGGAAATTCTGAGTATGTCTATGGAAGGGTTATTGTACCTTTCTCTGAAACATCTGGCGCTGGCCAATATTAGCAACAGAAGACTGGACTAGATGGACTGCAGGTCTGATCTGGTGTGGCAGTTCCTATGTTCCTGTGTTCTTCCTCCACCTGGTGCAAGGGCAAAACTGTCAGGTATAATGAGGAAATCTTTATTCAGGTCCCCGGGCATGACTGTAGATTTGGCAATTAAAAAATCTTCTTTTGAAAAACTCAGAGGATTTTGCCTCTTTTACTGATAAAACATACATTATCTATACTGAAACTGTGCCAGTTCTTTCCCTATTTGTAATTGAGCAATATTACTACAGATAGATGAAAAAGACATTTCCAGAGGACTTACAGCTACTATTATTCTATATTATTTTTATTGTTCTCATGCTGTCATGGAGTTGAATTCATTGTGTTTGTGCTATATTAGAGTAGAGACATTTTTGTCTCTTAAAGCTTATATCCAGATGAACTTCTTCTAGGCTTAGATTTTCTAATTGTAATCCCTAAATGACCTGCTTAGCTGGGAGCCCTGCCACTGATGCAGAAGAAAAGGGAGTTGCAGGTGACGTTTCTGGTGTCAGAACTGTCCCCTGTCCACCACCCCTAATGATACGACACCAGCCAACAGTCTAAGTAACACAAAGGATCAGAAAAAAATGTTGTGTATCATTTGCCAGGCAGTGACCTCAGCACACCATCAGCATAACTATTGAGCAATGTTTGATTTTCAAGAAATGCAGCATAGTCTCAAAAACACTGCAGGCTTTTATCCACTACTCCTTTGTATTGTAACAGTGATTGCTTGTAAACTAATTTGGCAAAGAATGACACAGGAAAATGTGGCATTCCATATTTAGGAAAACTTCTTTTGCCTAATTACAGATATTTACTGCTTATTGAAAAGTCTTAGTGTATCTGCTGGTGTTCTAATCAGTTCAATGCTCTTGCAGCTGCTTTATCACAGCCACCTTTCCATGGAGAAGTTGCAGAAACCCTGGATCATGACCTTGCCAACTCTGCCTGAGGTTCTTTCTAGTTTCAGTGCTCAGTTTTCAAAATCTCTTAGGGTAGCTATGACTTCTGCAATTTAAGTGAATTGGTTACCCATTAAAGGCTTGATAAAGGTATTCTGAATTTGTCACTTAACCAAGTTAACTAATTGAGGCATACAGTCATCCTAGATTCCCGTTATACTCAGTGGAGAGAAAAAAGGCACCTGCAGATGTTGTGTCAGATCTAAAATAAGCTGAATTGTCTTTTAGAGGAGTTTATTTCTTCCTTCCGTTGACAGAACAAAGAACACAGCTGAACAGGAGCCTAAATTTAGTGCTCCCAGGAAGCGATAGGGATATTAGGAAGGATAAATCTGACTATAACAGTTGGATCATAAGGTCAAGTGCTAAAACTCATCACCCTGCTGAAAACAGGGAAATGGAATTACACTTCTTCGGTACATTGTTCCCTCTTCTCTCACCTTCCTCTGCATGAGTCTGTGGTTAATCACTTTTCCTACCTTACTTGGTTTCCTGTCTTAGTTGTTTACATTTCTAGGAGATATGGTTGAAAATAAATAAATTTTAGTGATGGCAATTTAGGAGCTTTCATTTGATTTTAAATACCAAAGCTGAAGTGCAGTACTGGTGAAATGGATTATTCATATAAAAATTTAAACTTTGGTTTTGAAATCAACAAGGAAACAATAAAAATGCTCCAGATTAAACTCAACTAAGTCCAAACAATAACTATGTCATTGCATTTTTTTGGGTCCTGTCTAGACAGAAGGAAACCAAACTCAGAATGACACAGTGTTCCATCAATATCACTGTTTCAAATACAGGTATACTATAGGGTATATAAATGCAAGACCATTAACAAACAGAGGACTTTAATATCTGAATTGTGATTCTTGATCAAAACTGAAGTCTTTTTATTATCACTGCTGCTGTTTCTTTGATTCACAATGTAAATGAGACTTTATTTTCTGTGTACTAAATTAAAAAAAAAAAAGATAAAGAGCTAACATATGGAGTGTGGCACCGGCTGCATAAAGATTATGGCTTTTATTATTTGTTGAAATGGAAATGTCAATGTAATCTCATGGCTTGATGCCATAGAAAGTCCATTGGATTTTTCATGTTAATGATGCATTTATAGAAGCCTTTTGGGTTATAAATGTGCAATGCAATATTAACACATTAGATTGACAATATTAACCCATTAGATTGTCTGTCTGAAGTCTACTGGCTTTCATAGTCTGCCACCATTAAATCAGAGTGTATATATAAAGACATGGATTATTGACGTGAGAAAAACCTGTCAAGCAATCATTCCTTTTATCATTATTTTGTGTCTTCTTAAAATCCAGACACTTCTCTCAGGAGAAGTTCTCTAAGGAGGAGATAGCTCCGGAGCCAGTTAGACAAAAAATGCACTCTCAGTCTTAATATCAGGGAGACTCAGGTATTCAGCAACTTCTAATAAAACACTTCTACTACTGAGGTGTTTTTTTTGTTTGTTTTGGTTTGATTTGGCTTTTGTTTGTTTGTTGGTTTGTTTGTTTCAGTTTGCTGTGTTTTTTGCTGCTGTCTTTTTGGGGTTTTTGGTTTTTTGTATTGGTTCTTTTTGGTTTGTTTTTTTTTTTTTGTTTTGGTTTCTTTTTGTTTGTTTGTTTGCTTGATTGATTTTGGTTTTGTTATTTTTGTTGGGTTTGTGGGTTTTTTTTTGAAGGAAGGTGTGTTTCAGCTTTCAGCTTTGACATATTTGTGTATCCAATCATATTGCATACAAGCTTTATGAAATTTGCTTACAGATGTAAGTGAATAAGTACGGATGGGGGCATATGTTTCCAGGTTGCTTTTAGAGGGAAGAATCGTGGCAGATTTTAAAGAAAATGTGTTCTCACATAGCAATTCAATGCTGCAGAATAAATCCCTTCAGTTTCCCTTTCAGGAGTGGCACATATCTTTCATAACTTTTATAATATTATTTCAATTTGAAATGCATTCTCCTTTGATAGTCAATAGAAAAATTTTAAAACTACCTTAATTAGACTCAACCCACAATGCTGGTCACAGTTTTAAACTGACAAAAATCTTCCTGGAGACACTGGTTTCTCCCGTCATTGACTGTAAAGGGACTCTTGATCACTGTTTCTGTCTTGGCAACTAATACTTAGGTATTCCTAGAGATGAAGATAAACTCCAAAAAAAATTATGCCTTTGATGTAAAACACACTAAAAATACAGTCAAGAAAGCTAAAAGAAAATTAAAATAATTTAACCTCACTTAAATGTTCCTTGTCACTAATGGAATTGCTTGCTTTGGTGAGACGTACAGTTGATACAAGTCGTATTATTTATGCCAGACTAAAGTGTGTACAAACGTGTTATTGATTGTCATATTATAACAAGATAGAAATGGGAAGAGAAGAGGTGAGGTGAGGAAAGAAGAAGATAATTGTAACACTAGAGCGCTGAAAGAAAGCACACAGTAAAACAAGTTAAAATACCGGAGACAAATAAGTCAGTCAAACCTAAAGGACTGTAAGGAAGAAGGAGAAAAAAACAAAAGAAAAAAAGAACTGAATTGCTAAGGTGGACTTCTATACCGCCTTGAAGACAGAATGTGTGAATGTCAGAGTAAATAAAGATGATACACCAAGTTTTAAAAGAACATAGTATTGGTGAGATAGCAATGGCATTACTGGAATGTAATATAAGAGAAATTTTACCTTCATCTTTTCATGAGGCTCATGGAAGTAGTCGTGAAGACGGAAAGGATTTCTAGGGGCAAACATCTGAGATGGCAGCACATTTTGGTAAGAGATTTGCAAAGGAAAGGGTTTCATTCAAAGCGTTGCAATCTGCAGCAGAAACTGAAAAGGTGGGACCCAGATATGTATGAAGATTCAAGGCAACCAAAGACAAGTTATAGAATCATAACAGCATTAAGGTTTGAGGCTTCGCTGCTAAAGAAAATAATGGATCTCCCTCCTTTCTTCTCCCCATCTGCACAGTTTTAAGGCAAAAAGATGAAAGACTGAAGAAGCCTTTTACATAATGGATATGTCAGTTTTCTCTTGACCCTGTGAAAAGAGAGATAACTGTTACAAAACCATTGCTTTCCTGGTACAAAAGATGCCTAAACCAGCAGAACTCACTCTTCCCACACCTTCAGATGCATTAATAATACCTGCCTTTTCAAATAGGTATGTAAGCCTTTTGGCAAAGTAAAAATATCTTTCAGGAATTCCAAACTTTAGTGCTCAACTTAAAATAAAATTTTAGGCAGAAAAAAAAAGTAACTTCTAAAAAAATGCCTAAGCAAACTCTTCAAGTGAAAATGGAAGCACAGTTTTGAAGACATTCAGTCAGGAAGGTTTTTCACCTGTTTTAGGCACTTGAGTATTTTTTTAATGATAGATATTTTTTAATGATAGACATCCAAGGGTGGGTTACACGAGAGCTCCACACATGAGCCCCATTTTAGCTTTTTAACTGACTCATCTGAGGGACAAAGACTATATTTCAACACTTTTGTGCATTTTGCAATCAACTATAATGTATAAAAGACTTTAGCTTTATTTAGGTAATAGAATTGCTACTGTAACTATTGATATTATTGGTCATGTCTGAAAATGTCGTTTAGACAGATTCCTCTGGAAATACAGATTTAGCTACAGACAGACAAGGTAATTTTTCTAATTCCACAAAGTACTATAGTTTTAGCATCAGGATACACACAAGCCCAGGGCTCTAATCACTTAACAACATTCCCTGACCTAGATCATTTAGACCTTAAAATTGCTAGATTTTGTTTCATCCAATGCCACAGCAGAATGTTTAACTCTAATATATTTTAAAATTCCTTCTGTTTTTCTTTTCCAAGCTTGTTTCTGACTGTTTGGCAGACTAGAACATTGGATGGAAAATTCAGAATTTGGAATTCAAATTCCAAGAGAAGGCTTTAATGCTGAATATTTGTGGACAACATTTAAAAGTCCTGTAGAGTTAAACAATGTAGGTTTTTTTCCAATACATGGTGAACTGAGTTTACAGATATTATTCAGTTAAGATCTGGAGTACCATATTAATACGGTACTTATGCATGAAACTCACAACCGGCAAGTATTTTGTAAATTCAGCATTTAGTTAACTCTTCCATTAAAAAGAAGCAAAGCAAATAGCTCTCCCTTATATTCATGCCCCAAGCTAAGCAAAGGGAAGGGAAAAGGGTTTTAGAATTACAAATAGAACCTTTAAATTGTAGAAACTTGATAATTTCATTTATGAAAAGCATTGCAGAACTTCTTCTTTCTACACCAGTTGTTATTCAATCACAGTGCTGAGGATAGAAAAAGACAGAACAAAACAAAATGGCAGTCAGAAACAAAGACCCAAAAATTGGGGAAATAATAAAAAATGGAAAGAGAAAGAAAAAAATCCTGTCAGGAATCCAGTTTCTTTTCAAAGATCAGGCAGAAGTACTGCATGTTTAAATATGCACATTGAAGCAAAAATTGAGGGGAAAAAAAAAGGTGAGAGAGGAGAGAAATGCAGAAAATACAAAAAGAATTATGAGCCGTTATCAAAAAATAGTTACTTGAAACTATGTGAATTCATCCATATAATTTTGAAATTACTATATGCATTTTATTGTGCAAATTGTGAATTCACATTTTCAAATAATAAATGTTTTCTTATATGACTATGGAGGTTTGGAAACCCTAAATATAAATTTAAAATAAAATTACTTTACATGTAAGAATTCAGATCAAAGGTTTTGCACCTCCTAAATCCCACTCAAGTCTTCAAAGTAGGGTTTAAGAGGAACCTAAGTGTCTCATAGGCAATATGTAGCTGGGAAAGTTTCACCCAAAGGGATAAAATATATTAGCATTACTTCTGCAACTACTTTCTCTACAGTGTCTTGGACTAATTACCTAAGACAAGAGTCTTTTCTTCATATCGTCTTTTACTGTGGCAAGACAGATCTTTTAGAAATACTAAATATTACAGCAAGGCACAGGATTGGGTATTATGGATTTGCACAGTCAGATTTACAGGCAAAACTGGATAAAAGAATGCTTTTTCCAAAATCTGGGGCTAATGAGTTGAGCCCCATTTTCTGAACATCTCTGAGAGCTAAACTAATATTCTTCCTCACATTTAAAAATACAAATATTGAAACAGAGAATTTATTAATTATTCAGTACCAAGTACTGAGCATATCTAGACTATTGACTGAATCCGAGTAAGATACTTCTCCACAGATGAATATTTCTGAATTAAAGGAAGAAATGAGAACAATATTTCCAATTTGTTTCCACTTAACATGATAAATAAGTTGAAAATATTACTGTAAAGGAAAATATGATAAGAAGTGTGAATTTTGAACTAGATAACCAAGCACACCCAAATTCAGAAACACAGGAAACATGTTGAGTCTGGAAGCATATATGAAACTGTGGTGGTGCACTAACTGGTGCTGTGTCTCCACATTAAACAGGATTTATTTTATATTTCCCTGTTCCAGATTTGTTCAAAAACTAATATCTATGTAGGGAAAGTGAGATAATGATTCCTGTTCAGAAAAGGTGATACCTGAAACTCTTCTTGTACCACTGACTTATGGTGATGCTACTACTGGGTCAGAATTTAGAGGTTTTTGAATTTCTCTGGAAGTTACATCTGTTTAACCCTCACTTTATTTTTTTTTTTTTCATCTATGTTGATCTTCATCATAGAAGAAGATCTATCTTCATCAAATTCACATAATCACTAGATTAACTTCTGGCTGACTAACATATTCTTCCACAAATCACCTATTTTATGTTTCTTTTCTTTTAAGCTTAAGCTTTCCTGATCAGAGATTTTGGTAGACCATCAACATCCATGGAGCTTCAGTAGGAGGATCTAATGCAAAGGTTTGTAGGGATTTTTAGATGCAGTATTACCAGCTACAAACAAGTGCCCTAAACACGCCAGTTTTCTCTGTAGTTCACCTTTCATTTGAGTTCTTCTTTTGCAACTCTCATTTTCACTTCCTGAAACAATCTCCAGACACTAGGAGATGTGTTTTACCCTTGTTGCTTAGCTCTTTATGTATTATTTTCTGTATGATGTAGGCAGCATCTTGATATTTTACGGTTTGGTAGCAGTCAGCTAATGGAAAGTTAAGTTTTATCAAATGGCTGTCCTGAAGGAAATATCTTTCACAAGGGTATCACGGCTGGAGTGTTGAGACTGATTCAACAGCAAAATAGATGTGGGTTAATGCTTTTTGTAAGAAAACAAGTCTGTTACGTATTTAGCAGGGATGAGAAGTTGAACACCAGTTCTCTTTTAGACACAGAGAATTACATCAGCAGACTGTCAATATCCATACTCAGCATACTTAGCTCTTGTATGAAGCCTTCTGAATAATAGAAAATAACATGGCTCCTGGTGGAAATGGGAGATCTTGAACCTCTCTAGAGAAAAAAAATGTGAAGGCATTTATCAGAAAATGAAAATAGTTGATGAATTGGGTTCAATTAAACCTGCCTTTACTGATTGCTGTGAAGAGTGCAGTTAGTTTCCTCAAAATGCAGTGTATGTTCCTGCTCTGCAATGACAGGACCTATGAGGTACCAACTAAAAATCTGAAGATGTGAAAGCCACAACACAGTAACCTCCTAGAAAAAATGTCATCATGAATTTGTGGAAGTTTGCTGTTAAAATCCTAAATGTATTGCATTTGTATTTAACTACTAACATGTAAATAGAGTCAAAAGGGTTAATGAAGCTTGTCATGAATATATGGTTTGGGAACATATACAGGGACACTGGTAAATTGAGTCCCAATGGCCAGATCCAATGTCCAGTGAAGGCAAATAAAGAACTACATCAAGCATGAGATCAAGCCCTAATCTCAGATGCAAACACAATTAAGACCAGATTGTATTATGTCTGGAGCTATTGTGCCTGGCTACACTTAAAAAAACCCAAATTGCATGCAATGAAATGGAAACAGAATTAAAAAAAAAAAAAGCAAGCTAATTTTTCAAGTTCAGTATCAGATGAGGAACGGATATAAAGTCCACTTTTACACAAAGTAGCTTGTTTGACTCTTCCAAACATTAGTAGCCATTTTTCAGTTCCCATGACTTTTTTACAATATCACCTTCATAAGTAGATAAGCTTGCAGTGAATTCGTAGTGTATGGTACATTATGCACACAGTGGTAATTGTAAGTAATTCCAAAGGTATTTATAAAAAATCCAATGATGTGTCCTGCATTCTCAGAGCAATATGCCCTCGTTTCCATTCTAACCAACACTTTGGGTTTTTGGTCGTTTATGGTAGTGCTTGTTTTGGTTTATTTTCCAAACTGCTTTTGAAAAAGTCAGGGAATTTTCCATGCGCAAAAAAAAAGTGTTTTACCACCTCATTCCCATCTCTGTTACAGCATGAATGAGCATGAGGCTCATAGTGGTGAAATAACAACTGATCGAAGAGCTTCTTCTAATAAAGCAACATGTGTTTACCCAAAATTTGCTGTAAGTCAGCACAGAAAGATAAGTACCTATAGGACAATGATTTTTATACTCTAGATGTAATTGTCTGACACAAAGTTTTCTAATTTTATAATGTTGACCTGCAATTTTCTTTTTCTCCTTCACCTGCTGGAATTAGTTTTCTTGCCTAGTTTGAACTTCAAGTCACCTACAGAAAAAAAAAAAAAAAAGATTCAATCAGCTATTACATAAATTGATTTCATAAACTGAAATACTTACTAAATGTGAATATAGAAGGCTTTTTCATACAATGGTCCATTAATATTTAGCAGACACCCTTAACAGTTATGAATTTATGGATATTTCCATATTTTTTCTCCCGCTATGTTGCTGGGGTATTGAAGAGAGAAAAATCCTAATTAAAAGTAATCTAAATTGGTTAAGAAATGCAAGAGAAAATCTAAATAAACCCCAGGATTGCCTGAACTAGGTAATGAATAAAAATTATTAATTTTAATAGGCCCATAAGAGATTAATAGAAATGTCTCCAGTGATCTTTGGACTTGCGGGTCTTGGAAGCTACTGGTCATGCTGCCTAACAACTAATGCACATGTGAGCCTGGTATACATCAATAAATATGCATTTCTGTGTTAATGTGCAACACCCCACCCAGAATCCTCCATTTCAAGGAAAAGAAGTAGAAGAAAATCAAAAAAGCACTGCTTATTTTGATCCAGTCAAAAAACAGGTGTGGCACAAGTATTTTCAGAACAACGGCAGAAATATGGTAGCTGGAGGTCAAGTAATAACTAACACGACAGAATATATTTGGTCCATACTGGATAGATATATTTTACACAACCTTGCTCATAACAAAGCTGACACCTGATATGAACTGGTTATTGAAGTCTGAGGTAAGCCCTTCTTTAAAGATCTGTAATTGGACAAAGTGGAGTGTAGTATGTACTTCACATTCTGGTGTCTAAAACTCAGTGAGGTGAACCAATGAATTGTAGAATCACAGAATGGTTTGGGTTGGAAGGCACCTTAAAGATTGTCTTGTTCCAACCCCTCTGCCATGGGCTGGGACAACTTCCACTAAACCAGTTTGCTCAGAGCCCCTTCCAGCCTTAAACACACCCAGGGATAAGGCAGTGCCTTACATATTCCAGTACCTTACCACCTCCACAGTAAACAACACTTATCTAGTCAAAACTAAACCTATTGCTGGTCTTCTGAAGTGGATACCACCTAAAAAGACTTTAAAAAGGGTGCAGAATATACACTGTGAGTAGTAGTGTTTTAACCCCAGCCAGCAGTTTCGGCCTGCATGGCCTCTCCTTCTACACTTCACCTTGTGAGTGCCAGAGAAAATAGGGAAGGGTAAAACTGAGAAATTTGTGAGTTGAGATAAAGGCAGTTCATTGGGCAGGGCAAAAGCCACAAGCACAAACAAAGCAAAACCAGGAATTCATTCAGCTATCTCCAGGAAAGCAGGCCTCTATGACATGCAATGGTTAATCAGGAAAAAAGACACCATCACCCAAGTGTCCCCTCATTCCTTTTATCCCCAGCTGAATATGGTGAACACGACACTTTAGAGTGTGGAATATCCCTGTGGTCAGCTGGGGTCAACTATCACCTCTGTGTCCCATCCCAACTTCTGGAACACTCTCAGACATCTCACTGGTGGAGTGGGGTGAGAAGTAGAAAAAGCATTGACTTATAGACTTTACTTAGGGACAACTAAAAACATCACTATGTTATCAACATTTTTTCTCCTACTAAATCTAAAACACAGCATTGTAACAGCTGTTGGGAAGAAAATTGACTCTATCCCAGCTGAAACCAGCATAGGAAGCATTACAATTTATGTAGGTATTCCACAAGAGAAAAAAAAGCACACCAGAATGTATTAGTCATGTAATTTATTAGTTGTTAATTACTTGCTTCTCTTTATTAACATATTACACCTCAGAGAATAACTCTAAGGTAGGTAAATTAAACTAGACTTCCTTTGCTGATATGTAATTTGCAACACAAAGAATGTAAATAATGAGTGGAGATGGGAATGGAAGTTAGTGCCCTGACAATGATAATTTTATCCAAGTATTGCCTTTGGGGCTTAAATATGTGCAAAAGGAATCACAGCAGGAAAGAAGAAGCTGGAGGTAATATATCAGAAACAAGAGTGCAGAAATGAGCAGAAATTATCTGAACAGAACAAGATACGCTCATAAAGAAATAGGAAAACTTCTGTATATCTTTGATGAAGGAAGGGGAAAAGACCTGGAAAATCCTCTTTAGGAGTGTCCCACGGGTATCAGCAGCAACATGCGAGAAGGTTCCATGCTAATAGGCTGACACTATGGCAGAGACACGTTCACACTCATGTTACATGCCTAAATTAGAGGGCAATTTCTGCTGGTCAAGAGAAACGTTCTCTGAGAAAGAATGGCCTGAGTGCTGGTGACTAGAGTCTGCTTTCAACTTGCCTCTCCTCTGATGTTTCACTGCAGTTCCTGTGTTCAGGGTTACCATAGCCATGGTCCATAATAAAAATGGAATGGAAAATTTGTATATCTCTAGTACACATTTAATATTTATTCCCGTTACCGCTACTGCTTCCACAGATTTTGCATCATTCTGGGCCCACTGTCACCCTGACACTACCCTCAATATGAAGAAGAGGATTCATGGATTAAGATGACCACAGTAATAGTGAAGAGTCTACCAGAGATTTGAGATTTGGTTTTGATATATAATAAAATCGACACATGATTGTGATTCAATATGGAACCAATCCACCTCTGTTCAATCTGTGAGAAGCTTTCCATTGATGACAGTGAACACTGGTCTAAGTGCTATGACTTCAAATAGTTGCTTATTTTTTGCAAATCACAAATCCTAGGTGCTTTTTTTGCAGGTCTTGAGCTTTATCACTGCAGGTCAGTGAGAAAGTTTTGATCAGCTAAATGCAGTATTGAAATGGATAAACTCATGAGTTTATTAATATTATTTGGAAATCTTAAAAAAAGCATATTTTTTTCAAGAAAGATTTTTTTTAAGATTTTTGCCTGCAAATAAGAATAAATCCAGAAAAAAATTAAACTAAAATAAATGCATAACCAAATTGTCCAGATTCCTAGAGGGGAAAATAAATAAACATCCCTTACTGTCTTTATGTTTCCAAAATGCCTGTTACTAATGCACTGGAATCAAGTACTTTTGGAATTTTAACTTGAATAGGTGAGAGGTATAAGCTACCATCTATGCTTTAAAAATGGAATAATGGTGCAAAACATTCTCAAAAAACTAATTTACCTGGCATTGGGTAATGTGTGTCTGTGGAGAAAATCTGACACTTTGTGGGAATCCAGGGCTTCCCTCTGGCTGCCCTGGCAGGTCTGGGACCCTGGCAGGGGTCAGGAACTCCCTGTACAGAGCCCCGAGAGACACTGTCTGTGATCTTTGTCCATGGAGAGGAGTTTTCAATCTTACAGGATGAATTACAAGCTTTGAGTGTTTGATAAGAGTGCAAAAGTAAAATTTTAAGTTTCTAGATTAGGGGTTCAGAGTGGACAAGATGGAGGAATTGGGTGTGTCTTGTCCTTTTCCTCCTTCTTCATGCCCTCCATGTTTCACTGTAGTGTTGGCATTTTTCTATTGGTTTAGGCTGGGGACACGCTGTTCAACGTAGATGATAGATATTGGCACATTATTGTAAATATAGTACACGTAGTTTCTGGTATATAATGTTTGTACCATCCCACTGAGGGGCAGAGCCCCTCACGCTGCCCAGCAGGACAGACCTGCAGCAGGGCAGCAGAACATATTATAGATAAGCAAGAATAAACAACCTTGAAACCAGCACAGACGAATTATGGCTTCTTCTTTGGCAACGGGGCAGAAAGACAGAGACTTTCTACAATCTCAGAATCACCAATACCCACAGATTCCGACAACACTTGAATTACAAAAATGATAAATGTTTGTATGCTTCCTGAATAATACTGAGAATTATCAATTAGAAAGGAAGAGTTTTTGCAAGGTTTAAATAACATAAACCAGAGCTTTATGGGCACAAGCAATGATATGGCAGCCATATGTGAATGAACACAGTTCAGCATGAAGCACAATACATCACTTTCAAGCTTTTATAACACAGTCACTTAATAAATACATGCACAAGGTGCTCTTCTGAAAAAAAAAAAAATTCCTTCTTTGTGGGGAATATGCAGACTTATTTGGGATTAAGATAACTTTCCAAGTTATCAGCATTGTATATAGTGTTTGGCATTGGTGGAAAGACTCCACTGAGTCCACTGATTTACTCCAGAACAATATAATTTACTTTTTTTAGAAGCTCTTGTGTACAACACAGCTACAGAAATTAAATAATGAAAAACAGAAGAGATAGAAAGGAGAACTGAGAGCAATATATGAGGAAAAGGAAACTCAATTTTATTTGAAATCTGGGAAGTAAGATATTTGATAAGAAACAAAAAAATATAGAAACATTTATTAAAAAATCTAAGACCTCTCTACTTAAATGCTAACGAACCATTTACATATATATCTGGTAAATGTCTTGTTTTAACTAGGGGAATGGTCCATTGATGTCCAGAATACACTTCAGTGCATCTTAGTATTGGGATCAGAGTCTCGCAAAGTGGTTTTTTTAGAGAGTACCTGAGCTCAGGACAAAAACCGTCAGAAAAAAAATTTGGGAGACAATGTGAAGTGAAATTGTGAAAAGTGTGGGGAAAGAGGGGAAACAACAACAACAACAACAACAACAACAAAAAGATAACAGAAACACCCAGGTCTGATAGAACATTTAAAACCAAGAAATCTGAAAAGTTGGTGCATTATCAAATCTGCTGGAAATTCTTGGGAGTTTTGCTATGACCCCTGATGAGAACAAAGTCCAAATTTTTTATGCCAGTAACTTCTGAATAGCCCAGCTAGAGACTGGGAGAAGTAAGGAAGTTTATCAATGCTTTTCCTTTAAGTAGTCTGTATTTTCTCTCTTTTACTCATTCTATCTGCCTGTCTGTTTATCTATTTTTGTGTCTGAAAACCAGAAAATTAAAATTGGAGATGAACTAAAACCACTTTTTTACTTTGCCTTTTTTTTTTTTCCCCTCCAGAATATATTCCTCCTTTTTGTCCCCTAACTTTCTTCTGGAAGAAAAGAAGGACCAGTCCTATGATTTTATGTAATGTTCATCTCCATGATGAATTCTCACTATAGTGTTTTCTGTAATTCATCTTTCCTTGGTCTGAGAAGCATGCTATTTCCCTAAAGAAAAAGTAGCCCAGCCTCATAAATCTCACTGTTTGGCAGATTTGCAGAACTGAACTAATTCTGCTTTAGCCCATTTTAACAATAATCAAAATTTAGACTTAAAAGAGATAAAGTTTGACCAGGTTATTTTTTCTTTCATATTTCAATATGTTAATGAAATAGAAATCTGACATTTTTACAATTGAGATAATACTGGGAGAAAGTGTTTTATAAGTTGTCATGATTTATTTTGATTAATTAACCAACAAATATATATTTTAAAAAATAACAAAAGGAGGAAAATATGAAAAAAAAAAAGGTAATCACCTACTCTTTGTTTTTTTGGGTTTTTGTTTGTTTGTTTGGTGGTTTGTTTGTTTGTTTGTTTGTGGGGTTTTTTTGTACTGCAGAAAAAAGATGCAGAAATGCAGCTATTAATCATAGCAACATGATTGCAAGGACTGTTTTCTGCCACTATGTCCAGTCTTCTGCCGTCAGTGGCAAGATATTAATTTCTTGATTCCTGTGGAATTGTTTTCCTCAGTTATTTTATATCTTCTGTTGTTCTGTGAATAGATCCAGCCCTTGTTTCTCTTCTCTGTTACAACTTCCCCATGCACATTTTCAAAAGCACATGTAGGAAACTGCTGGAAACATTTCATTTATGCAGCAAGGTGAATAATACTTTTGGAAACATGAGGTTGGTAAAGTCATCTTAGCTTTTATTTCAGTTTTTTTTTTGTTTCTCCAAAAGATCTGAGAATATAATCTCGTGTAAAGCTGAGAACAGAGTCTTTTAACATGCAATTCATTTTGACTCATTTTTCCAGGAAACACTAAATTATCTAAGGTGAGTTGAAGTCCTCTGTAGTGATGCAAAGGCTCAGTAGGTGATAGAGACATCAGGGATTTCCACATCACTACACTAATATAGGCAGAAGTCTGTGGCTGGGCTTATTAATATTCTGGCCTTACATGTACAAACCAGAACAACCAAGAAATGGTCCATTCCTCCATATCTGTACTTCCAGATTATTGTATACAGCTGCCTCAGTGCACTGCCCCAAAGGTTATGTGCTCCTTTCTGCACAAAGCTGCTAAGTAGAAAGATCTTTTTCCCTGTGCAGTAGAGAGAGATTTAAGCTCAGTCTCCAGAATTAAAAGCAGCTGAATTCTGGTACAAAGCAGGTCTCTACTGAAATGTCACTATTTATACCAGTCTGTAAATCATTTGTTTGATATACTTAGCAAGGTTTCCTGAGAACATAGAGGCTATTGTATGCACATTTAGAATTTCTACTTGTTTCTCCCCTCTCCTCATTTTCTTCTATGCTGCCTCTGTGTTTTCATGTATCCACTTGCACCCGGTGTTCATGAATTCATACACAGTTATTTATATACTTACTTATTTTTGGTATTCTTAGAAAAAGTCTAGCTTTTATTAAAAATAAATCCTGGGCCATTATTTTGTTGCTCTCAGCCTGAAAAAGGTTAAAAAACAGCTTTTGCTCTGCCTTTGATGGTACCATCCATTCTCCTGCCTGTGGCTGTTTATTCACTTAAAGGTGCCTTTGAAATATTGTCTAATTCCTTGCTCTGTACTATAGTATTCTTTTATGCTTTACGGAATGAGTAACAGACTCAATTCAATAAAAAGAATTAGAATTAAAATCAATTTGCTTTATTTTTCTGTGCCTTTATGGAAAATAATGACATAGAACATGCAATACTGTATCATTATCTCTTCAACAATTCTCATAAATTATGAACATATATTGCATTTATTCCTACCTATCTGGTTCTCTTATTATACATCTGCTTCCTTAATTAATGCAATATTCTTCATTCTTTTCCTCCCGCAAAAGGAGTACTTATGCCACTAAACAAGAAAACTTGCTAGTCTATTAAACATAAATTGGTAAGTAGCTGGAATCCAGACTGGAAAAAAAAATCTTCATTTAAAAAAAGAAGAAAAATAAATGTAGAAAGTTCTATAGGTACAAAGAAGGAAGGGAAAGATATGTATATTCATATGTGTCTGTTTATAATTTAAATTAAATTTAAGGACATGAAAAACAGTCTGAGAGGATAACAGCAAGAGAAGTTAGTGTACGTTCAATTTTTTCAGTGAGAAAATCTGTGACATCAGTTGTCTTCAGAGCCTAAAATATGCATTATTATTACAGATTTCTGGATGGTGAACATCTAAATTATATATTAACCTATTGCACTTAAGATCTTTTAAGGGAATCTGAGGGTTCTTTCTCCCAGGAAGACAGTCTGAGACTTTGGCTTCTAGAGAAACTCCACTACAATACAGAGGCAAAAGCACAAATGTAAAAGTTTAGGAAGGGCTGTGTTTGTTGCTTGCTTCTTTTCTTAAAGAAAAGTGAGTATCTGTTAGCAAAATCTCATCAGTCATGTCCAGGCAGCCTTTTCTTTGTGTAAGATGCAGTCCTTCCTAATGACCAAATTCTTCAATATTTCAAGAATAACTGACCCAAAGCATACTGAGGCACTTGAAATATTCATATTACTGTAAAAAACTTTCCACAAACACTTAATACCACAAAGGGCTGTGTTTCACAAACAAGCAGTCTCTCTTGCTGATATTGTACTAAACCAGAATAACCTGAGACTTACAGATTAAAACATAATATGAAGTATGAAGTGTCATGCATTTTGAGTAATCCTGGAAAGAACTAAGTAGATATGTACCATAAATTATGCTAATAATATTTCATATGTTTCTTCAGCCCAGACCACAGAACTCTGGACCACCATAGGTCCAGTCCCAAGGACCTATTGGGCAAGCCTGAAAACAGTCCTGTAACCACAGAGTATTGAAATTTGAAGACTGAAAATTAAAGAGGTTCAAAACAGGATGTTTAACAGAAAATCTTATTTATGCAATGATTTACAATGGAATGTTTATTGGAATAACACTTTTGGTGCCTCAGGTTTTAAGTTCTAAATTTTTCAGATTCTGTGTTGCTTTAGTTTGTAGTTCTGAGCTTCATATTATGGGATGGTAAGCTCTCTTCACAGAGTAGGTAGACAAAACAATTCCTTCCCTAGCTGGGGACCAAGGACAAATGATCCAAATCTCAGGCTCAAGAGCATAAACTATGTCAGAATGAAGAGAGAAAAACAAGAAGGATGAGACTTCATAACCTAAACAATAACTGGACAATTAACTCCAATATGCAAATGGACCAAAACTGATACAAGTGAGAGATCTTGTGATCAGTCATCCATTTTGTGACCATTTTGGGTCCATCTTGGTGTAGCCCTGGCTGAGTTCTTGTAGAGTCCAAGGTGGAACAGTTGAGGCCTCCTAATAAAACCCTGCTTTATTCTTTAACTCCATCTAGCCTCTGTTCTAGGTCAGCCTTCACAAGTCATTAGTTTCCTTCTGGATCTTCAAGCAAATGGAGCTTTTGTCTTCTGTAGCTGGAACACATACTGCTCAGCTGAGTTTAAGGCAGAAAATATGTGGAATGTTGAAATAGGAATTTAAAGTGATGATTTGGTTAAGAACCCAAGAGTTGCTGATTATTCCAGAAGTTATGCACACAAACTGTCTGTCCAGGACAAAACATGGGACCATAATATCACCATGCACATTTAAGTTAGAATTGATATAGAAACACATTTTTGCTGCAATGTTGCAACTGATGAACATTTTGCATTAAATACTTTTATGGATTTCTTAATGAGTATTTTTTTACACTTTTAATTGTTTTTTACCTTTTATTCTAAAATCAAAATAACATTCTTTTTCTCCTATGTATCTTTATTTCTTGCTTTCTTTTCCCTTGCTTCCTATTTAAAGAAGGAAATGACAAGCATAGGAAGCAAGACCAAAATATGAGCCTTTTCCCAACAAAAATGTATTTTTCTAAAACACCTAACATAACTGCAAATACATTCTTTAATTTTTGACTGAAAAATTTTGCAGAGGCTTCCAACCAGCTTCAGTTGATTATAGTTCACTGTCTATTTAGCATAGGAACAGGAAGATTTGGATGTATTTTTCAGTTCAGAAATATTATCTCTCTTCCACAATAGATCTGCACATTAATAGTGAGCAAAGACAGTCCCAGAATTGAACACAGGAAGTACTGCCTGTGAAGGTTGGACTCCAAACACTCTGAAGACAAAAAAATATTCTGCTTTAGAGAGCTGTGGCACAGATCAATAAATTTCAATCTGAAGATTTCTAAGATTTCTGAAACTCATCAAAACTTGTTCATTTTACATTTAGATGACATTACTTGAGTTAGTGTTCTCTACCATCATCTCATCTGTAGTCCAATGAGATATTAATTTTTTTATAATTTGTGTTATAATACAAAGGAGGAAAATTAAAATAAAATGGAAATTTTACTAGTGTATTGAAAGAGAAAAATTATTTTCTGCACAAATAACTGATTTACTCCACTCATATCTTCAACTATTTATACAAACTCAATTTTTTTTTGTTCTAGGCAGGATGAGTTGTAAATATGAAAATATGCACCAGAGAAAGAATATTTATTTTAAATGAATTGATATCACAGATCTCAGAACCAGAGTTTCAATAAGAAAAGCCAGAATAATTAAAAATAATATATTGGCCTTTATTTATATTTTTTTTTTTGAGAGCTTGCCTGAACCAAAAGCTTGCAGATGTTTTTGTAAAACACTATTTACCATATGTTAACTAAATTGAAAAAGAAAAATGCTTAATATCAGTTTTTCCAAACAAGAAAAAAAAAAAAACCAAAAGAATCAGGTTTTGAAAGAATCTTCTTTTTTTTTTTTTTTCCCTTTCTAAGAGCTTGGGAAAAATAGCTTTTCTGCAGAGCTCAGTTACTGCATTTTCTTTACTAAGGAATTAATCACACTTGTTGCCAGAAATTAAAGCAGATTTAGCCTTCCCTATGCTAGTTAATCCTCTTAACTAAGATTTTCTGAAACTAGAGACTAACATGCAGTTTCTCAACACATGCTAACATGGCAGCATTATGTTTTTCTAGGCGATCAGTCCTTTTGACCATCAGGTCATTTATTTGGAATCCTTAAGTTTCAGTCTGTTTTGGACTCATTACATTTTCCAATTGAAGGTTTTGCTGCCTGGCAAAGTGTTCAGATGGGAGAGAAAACTTATAAGCTGATGTGGTTTTAAAGAGAGAGAAAAAGGTGTTTGTCCCAAATTGTCCATACCCATCCTTCAGAAAACTGAAATAATTTATTTACTTCATCACTAAGGAGAAAGGACAACTAAGTTAAGTGTAAGACTGAAATTTCTGATATAAATATTGTTATCCATTCACTAAGTCCATGTGAAAAAAACACGGCCAAGTCCAACTCCAAAAGCAGAACCTCCCAGTCCTTAGGAAATTGATGTATCCTGTAAGGAGATAATAAACCCTATGCTGAAGTGGGGTCTCCTGCCAGCAAAGCCAGTAGGAGTCTTGCTGAACTTGCCACAGCTGGAATTCACTCTTTCCGCATGGCGCACTTATATTATTCATTAAGTCACTTTCTGTCTATGTACAAAACTGTACCAGCACATCTCTACCAGCATTAATTTCTGGAGGCAGAGAAAAGATTCTTAGCCTTGGAAATGCCTTGATAACAGAAGCAGCAGTGCAAAGAGCACAGCCACACAGCAGACAACCCTTTGATTTCAGACACTAGTACATGAAGGAGATTTGTCTTCTGTTATTATAGCTTTATGTTTTTTTAGCAGAGCATCAAATAGAAGATTCTGAGTAACTATTAAGCCAATATTATGCTATTAATATTCAGATCTGGTTCAAACAGCAAGAAAAGAATGTTTCCCTTAATGCGAAATAAAAGCCATTGCTCTTGGAGGAGCTGTATGTCTAAGCAAAGGTAAATTGTGATGGAATTTATTAATTTCTTTTCCCAATTACACAATGATATTTTCCCATGATAACAAAACTGGAAAGAAGCTGTATTAATTGGTAAACAAGCTCGCATGCTGTGTGCCATTTTCTGTCACTATTTATGTGCACTCTGAACAGGGGATACTTGCTCTTTGGAGGAACAAGATAAAGACAAACATATGGGCCAGGTTTTTGTTCAGGTCCTTATTTCTCTGAACTCTTTATTATGCATCCAGACTGGCCAACGTCATTTAGAGGAATGCCAACAGCTCTTATCACTGTTTCTTTATTTTTCTGCATCTGAACACACCACAATTAGGAAATCATTCTCAGTTATTCCCATGCTTATCTCTCAAAACCCTTTTCTCCCTCTGCATGCTTGCATCAGCCACTGAGCCCAGGCCAGGAAAGTATTCTGCACACCACTATCTGTGTTCCTCATGAAAAAAATATTTTTGAGTCTTTAACTGAGCCAGTCCTCAGAAGTATAGATGGTGGTAAGCCCTTTCATAGTATCATAAAATATGCTGAGTTGGAATGGACTCATCAGGATCCTTGAGTCCAACTCCTAGCCCTGCACAGAACACCCCAAAAATCTCAGCACATTCCTGAGAGCCTTGTCCAAACACTCCTGGAACTATATCAGGCTTGGTGCACTTACCAGTGCCCTGGAGGCCTGTCCCAGTGCCCAACGACCCTCTAGGGCAACAACCTTTTACGAATCTAAAAAACAGTGTTGTGTCCCCTGATACAACTTCAGGCCATTTCCTGGGCTCCTGTCCTGTCACCACAGAGCAGAGATCAGAACCTGCCCCCCCCTGTTCCCTCACAGGGAGCTGGAACTGCACTGGGGTCTCCCCTCAGCCTCCTCCAGCTGAACAGATTCGGCACCCCCAACCACTCCTCACATGGCTTCCTCTCACAGACCTTCACCACCCTTGTGTCCTTCTTTTGGACATTTTTTATTGGTTTTGTATCTTTTTTTATATTGTAGCACAGAAAACTGCCCCCAGGACTCAAGGTGAGGTTTCACCAGGTCACAGCAGGGCAGTGACCTCTCCTTTTTTTGCCTGTTTCTTAATTGTGATATCTCTTAATAAAGAGATAGACAAAAAATTTCCTGATATATGTGGCTTTTGCATCTATTTTTAAAGAGGTTTTGACATGTTAACCAGAAAAAGCTGGGAGAAGATTAACATTCAACACAGCCACTTGTCAGATGTCAGGGGTTCCCCATGTTCAATTCCCAAGGTGGATATGTCTTCAAAATCTCTGTGTAAAGATTTTTCATTATAAAAAGGAACTTTGTCCAACATACCACATCTCTTTAGGAGATAAAATCTAGCAAGATCTCTTACGTAGTAGCTGCTGCCCTGTAAACATGTAAACTCATGTCCATAAATTATTCATTCACTTTGAATCACAGACTTATAGAATGGTTTAGGTTGGAAGAGACCTTAATGATCACCTAAAAACAGCTCTCCTTTTATGGGCCAGGTATATGCATAAGTAAATCAGGATGCAGCGAACAGAGAGACAGGTTGATTATTTAAAGTAGCCATCATAGCCAGATAGAGATCAAACTTCAGCCAAAAAAGACCTGGATGAGAATCTTGTCTGGGACATGTAGTCTATTCCCCATCCTGGAAGTGTTCAAAGCCAGGCTGGATGGGGAAGGTGAAAGGTGCAAGGAGAAGTGTCCCTGACTATGAAGAGGTGGCTGGAACTAGATAATTTTTGAAGTCCCTTCTAGCACAACCCAAACCATTCCACAATTCTATTTTACTCAGATCTTTCTGAAAATATATAAAATTAGATTAATAAACACACACACACACACACACAATCTCACAAAATTCACATTCCATATCACACCAGAAACCTTTCCCAAGCATCTTACCAGTTCCTAACCCCAGAGAGATTAGGAACCGGTAAGATGGTTTATAACACAGAGGGGGGAACTCCACTCCCCTGTATGAAACAGCTACTTTCACACAGTTTGTTCAATGTTGCTTTCCATATATGCTGCACAGCCTTGGAATTAAAAGGTCCTCTCCAGAGAAAAAGATCACAGGTGGCAAGTTGAGATACCCTATTGGTGTTCAAGCTCACGTTTATGAAGTCAATAGAGTGCAGAGCTTTTTTAGACCATTGCTTCCAGTGGTGAAGACAAATGAAGAACAACACCCAATGAGCTGTGACTGGAACCCTACAAAATATTTTGCTCATAAACTGAATTTTCATGCATGAAAAATAAAAACCTTTGCGGACCAGGACTGCTTGATGGTTATTTTAAGAAGCTGAAAATTTGGAAACCAAATTTGATCTGCATCTTTTTCTCAATCAAGTGTTTCTTAGCATATGAGTCAGAATTTCAAACAGTTTTATTTTTATTTTTTAGCCCAATGTCCCATGAGTAGTTACCATATGTAAAACAAAACAGCTTTTGCCAGCAGGATAAAAGCAGAGAAGCAACAAGGTGCTAAGGGTGAAACTTCCGTACAGCATCAAATATTACATAAAAACCAAAGAACAGTTTTCCAAAAAGCTGACAAAACTGAATTAAGACCTGCTTATTTATTCAGCATGGGTTTGTTTTGCTTTTTTGTCTTTTCCTTTTGTGAAATTATATAGACTTTCAGGAAATCCTTTTCTCATCAGTTTAGGGATTATTTTCATTCATTTTAAAAGTAATCCATAAAAATTGCATTCACATCTAAAAAGTGGTCCTGGATTTTTCATAACTTTAGTAGTGATTAGAATGAAATCAAATAGAGTCTTGTTCTGCTTCTGTTCATACAACTTTCCTTCAGTATAAAAAAGAAAATGTAGTGAAGATAAAAACAATTTTACTCATTATTTTTTGAAAATTAAACTCAGTTATTTTAAGTTCTCAATGTTATGTATGTATTATGCAGCACTTCCTTCTTTATGGCATTCAGAACTTATGTGTTGTTTCCTGATTTTGGAAGTATCCTCTCATTTCTAATGCATAGTGTCAGCAAATCTCAATCATCTGGGTTATTTCAGGACCACACACTTACAATTTTACCCACTTGGGTAGGTGGCGTACTTCATTCTCCTTGTCATTTTGATGCAGTTGTCTATGGTTGTATTGTATATTGCTCACATATTCCCTTCTAAAACTGAATTATCATTTCTGAAGGTATCACAGGCTTCAGGACATTGGCAGAAAGGTACCTCCTGAGACATAGAGTCCAGACTTGCTTTTTTGCAGGCAAAAGTGACATACAGGCAACACTGAAAGCAACCATTTTACCTTTGTTTTGCTTCTGTGCCCACATTACCAAGTCAGTTCCTAAGCCTCCTTCTTCTGTTCTTAGAAAATAATTTAAAACCTTGTCTTATTTGCTTTCCAGTCATTATATACATATTTTCTCTTCTACTGCTGTGTGTCTTTCTTTCTAAGTAGCCTGTCTAGTTTTCTAATGTTTACTCTCTCAAAATGTTTATTTGTTGCAGTCATATTCTGTCATCTTTCACTTTGCCAGGTTAAAAGCACCCAGCTGCTTTCATCTACAGCAGTTTGATGGATTATCCATTCTCTGCTCTCTGTAACAGCCCCTCTTTTTACTTTCTCCCATTTGATTTTGTTTCCATAATTATTCCTGGTATTTCTTATCAAGCCACAGGAGTATATTGTACAAACTACATTCCTTCTTCCGTGTATCCCCAGGATCCTACAACTATCCAAATTAAACTGATATTAATAATAATTGGTGAAAAATAGCTGCACCCAAGATGATTATCTTCTTCCCTATCAGTCTTTGTTCTAAAAGCAAGATTCTTACTATCCTTCTTGGAAAGATTAGTATAGCAATTCAGTCTGTTAAATTAATTTGGTTTCAATTTCTTCTGTCCTCAAGACCATGCAGTTATTCCTGTATGATATTTTCATCTTTCTCTATAATGATAGAGCTTCTCATAATAAGTTAAACTAGCACATTTCATTTCAAATGTAAAGTCTTGAGTTACAAAACTTTCTATTGTTTTCCTATTTGTGGTGAAATCAGGTTTTACTGCTCTATCTTTGGAAATAAATTAGTTGTTAAAGAAAAATTGTGATTTGTGTATATTGAAAATTGGAATTTTAAGCACATAGAATTGCTGTTTTGACACACATATGTTTAGTCCAGAATTGTTTAATCCTGTAAATATATGTTTCATGAAGAAATAAAGTCTTCAGCGTCACATCCCTATTGCAATTTTTTCACCAAAACTTAAGTGTCAGTCAGCACCAAAATTTTCTCATTGAAATCTCCATTTCCCTCCTTTGTCTTCTATTTCTCTCTCATACTTTCAAACACACAATACTTTCCACACACAAGAACAATTCAAGAACAGATTATTCGGGTTGAGGTAGTCTTTGCATGGCAAAAACAAACAAACAAACAAACAAAAACAATCTCACTTGTTGCACTGGTTATGCCATTTTGGACACTCATATTTGTATTTTCAGGCCTTCTTGAGTCCATAGGGATGGGATTTATGATGTGTGTTTCAGAATAATGCTTCTTTATAAGCTGGAAATCTGGTGAGTATAATATTTGACACTGTCCTACATGACACATTTGTTTCTCAAAAGGAGAGGCATGGATTTGAAAGATGGACTATTGAGTGGATAAGGAATTGACTGGATGGTCAAACTCAAAGACTTGTGGTTATGTCATAGTGGAGACACCTCACAGGTCAGAATTGGGACTGGCACTGCTTGAGATTTTTGTCATCAAAAATCAGGGTCGGAGGGCACTGTCTGCACTTTTGCCAACAGCACCAAGATGTGAGGTGAGGTCAAAAGATGGAGGGAAGGAATGCCATCCAGACAGGCTGGAGAGGTGGGACAGTCTGAACTTCATGGAGTTCAACAAGGCCAAGCATCAACCAACGTGGGTTGGAGCAACCTCAAGCAAAAGCACAGGCTGAGCAGAGAATGGTTTGAAAGCAGCTCTGGGGAGAAGGCCTTGGGGGTGTTGGTTGGTGAGAAGCTCAGTATGACCCAGCCATGGGTACTGGCAACCCAGAAAGCCCCAGCTGTGTCCTGGGCTGGATCCAAAACACCATGGGCAGCAGGTCAAAGGAGGGGATTCTCCCTCTCTGCTCCTCTCTAGTGAGACTCCACCTGCAGTGCTGCAGAGTGATTCCAGATGAGGCAGAATGATGAGGATCCATCCTTTCCACTGTCTCTGAGTAACTTTGATGGCTGAAACACAACCTCTTCACATCCACCTGAATTGCTACTTAACCTAAATGCCCATAGTAGGGTCTTTACGCCCTCATTTCTCCCCCAGTCTCCTGAGAAACATTAAAGATAACTTAGCTATAGGAGATGTAAGTCAATTTTTTCTGAAGTCAGAAGATCTGGAACATACTGGAAATCTTTTTATGCAAAATCAAAAGGGAATTTGGTCAGTTTTCCAGAATTTGAATGAAAAGGTAGAAATTATTTCAGTTGCATCACTTATTAATAGACTAGTCGCAATTATGATGGATGCTCCAAACGGCAAAGAGTGGTTGTAGAAACCAAACCTTTCCTATATCTTCAGTAAAACAGTCTTTGGTTGTATTTTTTGCCTCTAAAACAATTTTTTTCCACACAATTAAATTGCAAAATTCTACGAAGGCAGAAAACTCTGCAAGAAGTGGTTAGTATTAAACCCCAGAAATTAACAAAAAATATTGGAAAAGGAATAAGGCTTGGTTATGGTGACATGTTCTAGAAGGGAAGCATTATGTTTTCCTGAATTTGGACATAAAAATGTAGTTTAGGAGGAAAACATGTATGTCAGAATATTGATACTTTCTAGGAGCTGCAACATTTGATCTGAGGCTCCAAGTTCTTTTTCATTCTCTAAGCAATCAAGAGTTCAGATGCTGATGGAGCAGACTTCAGTCAGATATTTATTCTTCAACTATTTGCTAAACAAAACCTAACCAGAATGAATTGAATGTCAGAATAAGTTTCACAACTACCTTTTCATAATATCAACTGTGAGAATAAACACTATTTTTATTCAGGTAATTATAACTTGTCTAAAGTCACTTCCTTCACCATTTTGTGGCTTACTCATTCTTTCCGGAAACACCTTTCAGGAAAGATATTATTGACAGGGTACATTGTTACATATGTAAATGGATTAGAAGCAACAGCCTAGCAAATGGCTCCTCTTATTATGAGGAAATTGTACTGCAAGTTTTGTTTTTTTTTTAATCTTTAAAATTAACTTTAGGAGAGACTGCCACTCGTTGAAAATTTCTCACTCATGGCAAACAAGGCTGTAATATATCATAAGTGAAAAAACAACCCAATAATGCAGCACATTAGCAGGACAGTCAAACAAAAGGGGCTCATTTCATCTGCACTAGTTCTGTGTACCTAAGATAAGAATTTTGCATTCTTGTATAATCAGCAGCTAAAAACAAAGATTTTGGGGACATTATTTTAGAAATCTATTTTATGATGGTGTGATTCTCATACAAAAATGCTCCAAATATAAAGGGAGATTGGAAGCAGATGTCAGTGTTGCAAGAGTTACATTTATTTACATAACCCCCAGTGCAGATATTTCGTACGTGCTTCTCTGTGCTTTGAGGTGTGTCTGACGCTATTGCCCCTCAACTTCCTCTTACTGCCTTCATGCACTTATGGTTGCTTCAGAGTAAAGATATAACATGGAGCCATTTGGCTCATTTCAGAGGAAAATCAAAATATTCTTTTAATGATCTTCAGTACCTATTACTTTCACAGCTTTAGATTCCTGGACATGGAGTTGGGTGAAGACTTTGAGGATAATTCATGAGGAAAGGCACACGAGCTCTGCAAACAGGGGAAGAAGGAAGGAAGGAAGGAAGGAAGGAAGGAAGGAAGGAAGGAAGG
Source organism: Taeniopygia guttata (assembly GCF_048771995.1). Classification (NCBI taxonomy): domain Eukaryota; kingdom Metazoa; phylum Chordata; class Aves; order Passeriformes; family Estrildidae; genus Taeniopygia; species Taeniopygia guttata. Next base: position 42,785,276 of record NC_133063.1, on the reverse strand, counting down.
AAGGAAGGAAGGAAGGAAGGAAGGAAGGAAGGAAGGAAGGAAGGAAGGAAGGAAGGAAGGAAGGAAGGAAGGAAGGAAGGAAGGAAGGAAGGAAGGAAGGAAGGAAGGAAGGAAGGAAGGAAGGAAGGAAGGAAGGAAGGAAGGAAGGAAGGAAGGAAGGAAGGAAGGAAGGAAGGAAGGAAGGAAGGAAGGAAGGAAGGAAGGAAGGAAGGAAGGAAGGAAGGAAGGAAGGAAGGAAGGAAGGAAGGAAGGAAGGAAGGAAGGAAGGAAGGAAGGAAGGAAGGAAGGAAGGAAGGAAGGAAGGAAGGAAGGAAGGAAGGAAGGTTGGTTCATTCCAAGGCTTTCAGAATCTATTCTCATTCTAATCCATCTTTGAGTTACTTCAAAAGTTACTAGACTATGAGACAATGCCATCCATCACAAAATATGTTAGTCCATTTTTATCAGTTGAACTAGTGTAAGTGGCCACATGCATGTAATCCTATTGTGCTTGCTGCATGCTCAAATAAGAACAGCATTTAACAAATAAATTCTATAATTGATTAACATTTATCTAAATATAACGAACTTGAGATTGATCCATACTTGCTTTCTTTCCCCAGGGTCCATTTGCAGATGCAATTTAGCATGCATCTATGGGTGAATTTATTCTGGAATGCCCTAAGATCTCTCTTTGGATATTTATTCGAAATTCAAATGGCCTTAATGCAGTGTAACTTTGGAAGTGATTAAAGAAAGCAAAGTAAGACCACTTTAATTCTCAGTCAGAGATCCACATGACAGTTTAATGAGATTGAAATAATCCACTTTAATAATTAATTCAGGATAATTCTGCAAGTGTCTCACCTCTGTATAGACAAATCCCTCACAGCTCTACAATGCTACAATGCAGAAAAAGTAAGACCACAGGTTCAGTCTGTGTGAAAAGTGCAGAAATTTACTCAAATGCTGTCTGTGTCTGATCACATACCTTCACTTAAGAACATATATAAGGAAAAGAGAGAAAGAGAAAGAAAGGGTAAGAGTAGACAGTGGCGAGGAAAGGTATCACCACCTATGGATCCAGCAGTTAGGCTTGGTAGTCACAGTCTTGACCAGCAAGGGTGGGAGAAACCCCCATAGTATGAAGTTCAATGGATTAATTTATGTTCAGGTTAAGGTGGGAACACAGAGAGACCTCTTCTTGAGGGGCAGTTGTACACTGCCTGATGCATCTTTGTGGATCACACAGTCTTGTGGTAGAAGGCCCCAGAGATGAGTCTGGAGTCTAGGGGACCTTTGATATTTTTGACACCTTCTACCACATGACAGCTGCCTCTCAGACAGTGCAATTGAGCCAGTTATTCCCCATCAGAAGGGACAAAAAAAATTAGGCCTACATGGGAATGCCTTGATACTTTCCCCTGGAAACCACTTACTTAAAGTATATAAATCAATGTCCTGAAAGTGAAGATATATATATATATTTTCAATAACTAATATTCCACATCTTTGAGCAGTGTCTTCTTATAGGTCCATATTTTCAGGATAGGCTGTAGGGCTTATTAGCTCTGAATGATTCCTCACATTTATGCCTTTATATGCTATTTCTCAAACAGTATGAACGGTCTTGAAATTCTCATGTCCTTCTTTGCACTGGTTTACAGATAGGTATTCATATATCATTTAATTCTAACCATGATCTCCCTCATTCATCTTTGTTTGTATGAGCTGTAAAGGCTCCTCCAACATCACCCAACTACTGTAACTCAATCTAAAATTTTGGAATAGCATTTGTACTACTACCTGGAAAAAAAAAGTAAGGGGTGAATTTGTCCAGGCTAAGCTCAATTTGGCAATTTTATCCAACAACCTCCTAGGTCACCATAAGCCAGTGATGCTGCTACTTACAAGTTAACACTTCAACTTATGTGCTCAAAATTAACATCCCTTCTGCAGCCAAAAAAAAAAAAGAAGGAAAAAAAAAAAAAGGGGGAAACTAGACATTCTTCTTTTGTCCTTCTAGGGCTGTAATGAGAACAAATGGAAGTGACCTTACATTGCGGGACACTCCTTTTAGTGTTTTAATACAAATTTCATTACACTGAAAGTCTTGCAAGGTATTCATTAGAACATTCATAAAGTCTTTGTGGAGGGCTTAATAGCTAAAACAAGCTATTGAAATTAGCCAATCATTTTATAATTTAACTCCCTATGAATCTTTTACTGCAGTAAGGTGAAGTAAGTTGCCTCAGGTACTGGATGTATGTTTTAGTACTTGGTGGTGTGCAAAATAAATGAAACTGATAAAAGTGATGTGTAGGACTTCACAACTATTCTTTGGTGCCTTTCTTACAGCTTTAAGCTTTTGAGTTAAATCCATATTGAATTCTAGACTGTATTTTTTTTCATTCTTCATAGAGATTTTCATTGTCTTCTCCCACATGTTACACAACTACATTAACTGGTTTATACCATGGCAAATATGGTAGCTGTTTTTTTGTATTCTTGTCCCTAAGATGTAGGTTTCCTTCTGCTAGATCAGAAAAAGTTATTTACCTTGTAATATTCATATTAGTACTAATCTTTAAGCTGGTTCTGTAGTGAAGATGCTATTGCAGAGGGTGCTATGCAAACACATATATGCAAAAACCAGAATGTCTTTCTTATAGAATGTATAGCTAAATCTAATAAAAAATGTCAATTCTTGCAAAAAATTGTGCAATTGAATATGTACACTTCCCTCCCTTGATCGTCAAAAGTAAATTCATGCTAAGTTGTGTATTGTTATGTGCATTGAGATAATTAGTTATCTCAGAGAGGTGATCAGGGTGCTTAACAGAAATGTATCTTAAATTCACCAGTAAATAGTTCTCACACTCCACACCTTCTCTGAAGATTACTTCTTTACAGAAACTTTATTTCTTTGGGTAAATATGCCCAGTGAGTGAAATGCAGCAGCCTTGTAGGCATTGATCTCTGATTGCGTTCTAAAGAGGAACCATTAAATCAGTGATCTGCCGAGATATATCTCCCTTAGCAAGCAGGGAAGATCAACAGGAGCAGAGCTGTGGTGCTGCTGAGGAGTTGGTGCCCATAATGTCCATGGGTTTTCCACCTCAGATCAGCTCTGTTATGGTCCTGTGGGCTAAATGTCCACTTGTGATTGGATTACACTGGGTGTGCTCTAGAAGCAGATTTTACAGTGTGGCTCCATCTGTGCACAATCTAGTTTGTATATTCCACAATTTAAACCAAAGCATAGCCAGTGAGGAAGAACATGGAATTTATTTGAGAAAGGCCCTCCTGATCCAAATTCAAAGAAGCAAATAAACAAACTCTCTCATGCCCTAAGTAAATACATACTTTAATAAGAATAAGAATTAGATTAATCCTATCTTATTCACAAAAATAGGATTTTTTTTTATTCCAAAATATTCTATTTTGTGATATTAGTGATCTCTTCTAGGACTTTGCCTATAATGCTACTACTCTTAACTGTAGAAATGTTTTGATAACTCCTTAAAATGTCAGTACTGTCACATATGGATTTTCCTATACACTTAGGCTTGTTTTAATAACTTTGGATTTGTGTATATGCATATATGTGTGTTTCTGTGTGGGCATATAAATGTGCAAAATATACATATGTGCACATGCATAGAAATATACATACAAATCTCTATACAAAGAAAAAATAATATTAAATACAAAGAAAATAGAATTCTCTGTAAGTAAAATGAAGATGAAAGAAAAGAGAAGCTTCAGAGAGTGCAAATGGTTCTGGCAAACCATGTTTAGTGTATTGTACCATCAATAGAATCACAGGTGACCTTTGTCTAGTCGAGGGATTTGCACCCAAGACTGTTGATGGCCCTGTGAAAAGAGAAGAGGTTCCTCTCCTGGCATGTGTCATCCTACTGCAGCATTAACGGCACTCCCAGAATTTCTTAGAGAGCCTGGAGGCTGTTACAATGTCATCAGCTTGTCATTTACTCAGTGGCAGAAGGAAGTTGCGATGTGCCCATCTACAAAACAGAGAAAGATGCACTGAATTTTCAAGGGATACAAAATAATGATACCATGCTACTTCCTAGCAAAAATCACCTTCCACTTAATAGTCAGCAAATATTTAACATCTCATTAGAAGACGTTTGGAGAAGGACATCCGTATCCAAACATGTATTCACATGCTTGGCTGCTTTGACTGAAGTTTCTGTGAATTCAGCCAGTGGATGCCTTGGCCTAGTTAATTAGTCATGCTTCTCAAGTGTGTTGTCAGTCCTTGGCAATCATAAAAGTCTGGACATAGGCAAAAGCACTGCACATTGGAAAGAAAGGCTGGAAAAAAAAACAATCTTCCATCACAGGTGAAATGATAATTAGTCAGATGTGTATTTCAAGTGGCACCAGCATCAGAGCAGATTGTGCATGGTATCCTGTAATGTGCTTTATACTTTTAATTATCTTTTAATTATGAACAGCTCTTGTCCACTCCAAATGCATTTGGCTAGCACCAGCATCTTATCTTTTCTTTTCTTCTTTTCTTTTCTTTGTTGTGAATGGAATTATCAAATAGGTAATAATAACCCACAATAAAAATAATAAGTACTTATATATACACACAAACATAGTTTACATAAATTATAATTAAAACACAGTCTGCTCTGTCTTGTAGAACACAAAATTAACTTAAAACAAACAAACAAACAAACAAAAACCCTAGACTGATGTCCTAGTTTAGGGCAAATTTGGGGAAAACCCAGGAAATAAACCCCCACGGCCCCTCTCCACCCACCTGGTTCAGGGAAAAAATTTCCTCTGAGAGAGAAGTGGAAAAGAACCTGTTTATTCAACAAGCAAAGCACTCCCCAGCACCAAAACAATTAACAACACTAGATGACAACAAAACTCTTTCACCCCTCTGAAGAGATGAACAAAACCAGAAGGTCTTTCCTGGGAGTGGTCGCCTGGGTCTGGACGCTGGGGATGGCTGCTGCAGATCACCAAATGCAGGCTCCTGGTGTTCTTTGGTGTTTCCCAGATCCCAGTCCAGAGCAGGTTGGATGATATTCAGAAAGAGGAAAGGATAAAGCAACAGTCCATGGAAAGAATTGGACTGCTTAACCTAACTAGGAAGCAAAGCAAGAAAGCAGGCAAAGCAAGCAAGCCAAGCAAGCAAGCAAGCAAGCAAGCAAAGCAAAAGCCAGCCAGCCAGCCCTAGCCTTTTTTAGACAGCAGACCATGGGGGGAGGTGAACCAGATGATAACACGGCAAAACAAACCTTCACTTTCAGAGTCAGTTCTGAAAGCACAGAACATAATATCAAACGTAAACAGAACACACGATTGGAGATACAAACACCATAACAGTCACCCTAGGACAACTGAAAACTACTCTGATCTGACAGAAACTTGGCTAGGAGAAGTAAAAATTAAGGCAAAATATCTGCTCCTATGACATGAATACTAGGTATAATATTATGATTTTTAGTACCTTAAGCCTAGGTTGGGGTCTAGAGGCCTCAGCCATGATCAGGGCCCCAGTCTGGTAGATGATATTAAAAAAGATTGCAAGTCCTTTCCACCAGGATTTTACAATCCACAGCTGTGATCTTGCAATTAACTTACACTAGGTTATTTCCAGCATGCAGCCCATGACATGACTGAGGTTTCAAACAGACGAGCGAGAGGAGAGGTGTGAGGAAGGAAACATTATTACCACAGTTTACAGGTTTGGATGGAAAAATTAAGTGCCTTGCCCAGGGTCACACAATATATAACACTGATAATGAAAAAGCTGGGAATTTAGGCTTGACTTCAAGAGTCCAGGCTGCAGTTTGCATTGCAACACTCTCCCCATTGGGAAGATTTCTACGGAGAGCTAATGATATTACTGTGTGGGCAGCAGACAAGGAATTCTCATCCATGACTAACATTTTTGAGGAAGTCTTTAAGCTGGACCAGTTAAAACCAACAGACCAGAAAATAAAGTTATTGGCATATTATGGAGCATACAAAGAGCAGACTGTCATATTTCTGTTTATTTCTGCTTTGTGAGACTAAAATGAGGAGATGAGGAAATGAGACCTGCACCTAACTTGGATGCCCATTAGATATGCTTACTTTGACTCATTGGTTAAACTGAGGGCTTGGTATTTGGGAACAATAATTCAAGCTCCTTCCCAAAACCCTTGAGTTTCTGCTGATGCATCTAAGAAAATGATAAGTCTTTTTCCTGTAAGAAAATTTGATTGCAACAGAGAGATCCTAGCTTCAGCCCAGTGCAAAATTATTTAAATGTCAGACCTGGGTCTGGGACAATTTCTCCTGACCATGAACAGGTAAACTCTGGAAATTTTTAAGGAGAGCCTTAAGTTGTCAGCTTTAAAAGATTTTTAAAAAATTTTAATCTGTCTACTTCACATGGGAGTTCCCAGGGTAACGATATCAAAGCTTGTGAGTCCTAGATCTTACAAGCTTTGAAAAAAATGGAGAGAGCTTTCTACCGAACTTTGCTGAGATACAGGCTAACCAGTAATGTAAAAAAAAAAAAAAAAAAAAAAAAAGGGATAGATCAACATTTCAGTGGCCTGTTTCTTTCTGTCTTGAGATTTGAAAAAATCAATACCTGAAAGACAAAAAAGCAAAAAATTCTCTCATTCTGTCTGGCAGAGATAACAGACTGCCTAGAAGATAAAGTAGATATTCATTGAATCTGCAAGCCAGCTCATTATTAGCTAATTAACATGAAAACATTATTCATAAATGTATTATGGTACTTATTGGCATAGGGTACTACTGAGTCAAAAGCGACCATAAATACCAAGATGAACTAAAAAGTCTATGGGCATGAAGAGAAAATCAGTGAAATATCCTTAAACTAGGAGAGAATATTCTGCACTTGTTTTCATTGACCATATCTAGAGATATGCTACTAGGTGAGACAAACATCTGCTACAAGCTTGTGGTCACAATACTTCTCTGCAGCTTTATTTCTTCATTGTACATCAGGATAACTAGATGTACTGATGTCATCTACACATCAGGAGTCTAGAAGAGAGCTACGTTTGTTTTGCAAAATTGTTTTTTACAGTTTTTGGTCTTCAGTTTGAAAAGACCAATCACTGTTGATGAATGCCACTGTTACTGATTCTGATAGCAGATTTGGTCAGCAAATAGGAATGAAGCCAAATTGGTCACACAGTGCCTAATAAAGAAACTGAATTACTCCAGGGGATAAGTGAAAGCAGCCTCTGTTACATATTTTAGATCAACAATATGTCTTGATGCAACAGCCTTCTCAGAGTGATGGGTGCTCAGAGATACCTCTTGTATGCTCCAGAGGAGGCTTCCCTTTGGAGCCAAGTATTCTGCAAAGTAATGTGATCATAGAATCATAGAATGGTCTGGGTTGGGAGAGACCTAAAAGATGATCATGTTCCAGCCTCTGCCAAAGGCAAGGACACCTTCCCCTAGACCAGGCTGTTCACAATTCCATCAAACACTTTCAGAGACATGGTGTCCACAACTTCGAGTGCCTCATCATCCTCAGAGTAGAGGTAGGTGTAGACTTATAACTCCACATCCAGTTACTGATTAGAGTTCATCATGGCATCTTGTCTTGGAGTTGATTTTAATTGCTTGGATGTATTTGTACTTTTATTATCAAAATCACAAATGTAAATGAGGATGAATTGTTTCCCAGGTGTTGAAGAAATCCATTTTTATTCTTTTTCCAGAGCTTTTCACTTGTTGATAATGCCTTAAAAAACAACATGAAGGACCATAATAACTTTTTTGTATTAGGAGTAGAGGAGTCTATATGGTATTCCTGTCAGGATTATCACAAATAGAGCAGGTTGCCTATATCTTCTGGACTGTACACTTGAATATACAAGAAATGCTTCTACAAAAGAGATCAGCATTTAGATTTCAAAGTTTACTAGAGCCCTTTCTTCCTAAGATGCATCTTTCTGGCAAGAATAGGAGCTCTCAAGTAGGTGTAAATTACATTTATGGCCATGACTGTAAGGTTCATTGACATGGTTAGAGCAGTATAAAGTAGTCTCAGTGAAAATGATAATCAGGCCCTGAGGCTTAGACAGATGGATGGACAAAACAATATCTGTGTATTTTTATGCTACCTTTGCAAAAAGAAGTCACCATTTTAAAACAAAAATAAAAATAAAAAGAATGTATTGCAAAATAAATTGATCTATTATGGAATAAATCCCAGAAACTGTGACACAAATGAAAAGTAGAAACAAACAAGAAAATGACTTAGTTCTCCCCCTGCATGTGGGTGACTGAATATAAATCTGATAAAAATCAGATAGGATAGCTGAGTCCCAGCTTTGACTCAAACAAGGCTCTCCTGTATGGTCCTGGCTAAATCACTTTTCATACACGTCCTCAATCTCTGAGCCTTGGCGTGCCCAGCTATAATATTGAGATGATGGCCTATATTTTTACTTTAAAACACTTTAACTCCATGCATAAAAAGTGCTATATGAAGCCTTTTGGATATTATAAGAACACTCATCTATTCATTCCTCTTATAAAATATATGCCTGAGCTGTTGGACTGATCTCACTTCTATATAAGAAATGTTAGAGAGGATTCTGCATCTCCCTATTTCACCTTGTAATTTAATATATGTGCAATCTCTCCAGTGTCTTCTGTTCCTAAATTACAACAGATATAAGCCAGCTACTTGCTTCTATTATGTGAGCTCTGAAATGAAGGAGCATAGCATTAATTCTTCTAACCCGGCTTCTGTTTGAAAAAAGTATACTCAGCTCTATGCACCTGACTACAGTTGGAGGCACTATAAGCTACATACCCCATTTTGAAGGCATATTTTTCAATTAATACATCAACATATACTTCAATAAGGGTTCATCTATCTTTAGACTTCACATGCAGTTTTTACTATGAATCTAGCAACTTTTAGTGACATTTAATTATCTAGATAATACATCTCTACCTTCTAAAAAGTACTTCTAAGAGTGAAGAAATGTAGTTTTTCTTTGAAATGTTAGTGGAAATTATAACGAGTCACAGCAATCACTGTGATTGGAAAATGAAAGTCAGCACCCACTTGTTAAAAACAAACAAACAAACAAGTTGAAATTAATATTTTTTTCACTTTATTTGTGACAATGACTTTGCATTATTAAGTTAACATGTGTGGATTTTCATCTAGTGCCAACACGCTCACAGATATGCTGTTATAACATGGGGAAGGTACAAGAGCATTTTTCTGGTGATACATATAACGATGCATAAAATTAATTTCCACAAGCTACATACAGGCCCTGTATTTGAAAGAGCTCACAACATTTCTTAAATCCTAAGGTCCTTATACCAGTCATCACTCAGTGAGCTGAGATGCATCATTCTTACAGAAAACTCATCTCTTGATGGATCCTGGTGCATTAAGTTTGTAAAGACAGAATTCTGCTGCAGTGCATTGAGGGGATAAAAAAAAAAAAAACGAAAGAAAGAAGAGCTCATTGGCACTAAGTATTTGTCAGCAGGCACAAATCTTTCCACTTGCTCTTTCCATAGCTACACAAAACTTGGCTGATTGCTTCAGCCATTAATTTGATCCCAAGAACCGTCTTAGCTTTTTATTCAACATCCTTCCTGGCTGCTGTTTACTGATGTCACTCGTACCAGTTGATGAAATTAGAATGTGATGAAGTCAGGAGTTTCTGATGGTGTAGAAAAATGTTGAACACTAAGAATTATTATGGCAAACATATTATACTTGCAACGATTTCTAAATTAGGACACTGGTGCAGACCAAATTTTTTACTGTCCTTCAAGTTCTTGTCAGCCAAGTGCTTTCTGTGGTAGTGAAACGAAAATGCTGAAGCTAAACTGAACAACAGTCTGAAACAAATAGCACTTAGCTTAAACATGTGTCACATTCTCTTTCTTCAAATCTACAGACAAGTATTTTCTTGTCCTAGAAATTTCCTTAAGGGCCAGGAATGATAACAGTGTTTTACCTCAGTTCATTACTGAATACTCTGCCATGTCTTAACACTTACTGCTTGCAGACAAAGCAAACAAGCTTTGGAGTTAGATATTTCAATTGTTTCCTTCAGTGTGCTCCCATACAAACTAGTGTGGCAGCCCAGTCTGTATTGAAGGTTGACAAATGTACATCTACCACCTAAACTGGCACAAAACAACTTATCTACCCATGTTCTGTGGTTATGTGCTGTGTGCAGCAGAAATTTCAAATTTCACTATTTCCATTACCTGGACTCTAAAGCAGAGTGGCAAGTGGATCCCTGCAGATCTCTAGGGCTCTAGGGTGGGAGAGAGGAGGAAGAGAATGGAAGGCAGAGAACCAGACAAGGAGACCAGATACATGCAGACCTAAGATGCCATGCAATAGAAATATGGAAAATTATGGCATCATGTAGTTAGTGCCGTGGGAGAAAGGCCTATGTGAGTACTGCTGAGTGCTGTGGGAGTACTGCACCAGTGGGGCTTCCTAAGGATGTAATCTGATGTTAGATTTCTTCCTGTGACACAGAAAGTTAAGAAACTGATCTCCTGCTCTTTTTCATGATTGCTTATTTGCTCCTGCCTATGCACAAAAGGTAAAGATGTGACAATAGGAAGAGCTGTGAATCAAAAGAGAGAATTATAAAACAAGATGGCCTTCAACAATAATTTTCCTTTTCCCTGGTCTGATGTACAGTATATCTCTAAACCCACAGTATAAACCCAGAATCTTGCCTCACAGATCTGAATTTGGATATATATTAGCTCAGTTGATTAGAGCACAGTGCTAATAACTCACAGGTTGTGGGTTTGATCCATATACAGGCCATTTACTTAAGAGGTGAACTCAATGGCCCTTCTGTGTCCCTTCCGACTCAGAATATTTCTGGATTGCTGTGATCTGTGATATTTTCATATTATTAAATGCATGTACATATCTATATGTATATAGCAAAGCCTTGCATATGCACTGCAGAGAGAGGGGATGTATCAAAGATATTTTTCTGCCAGAAAAAATTGCTCAGAAACTCAAAATACCTCTATGGCTTCCTTAGACTTAGATCAGGGCTTGCTTCCAACTCATCTAAGAACAACTGCATCATGCAGAAATGCCTTAAGATTATTTTTTTGCATAAAATGGGTTGCACTCATAGTTCTGTAAATCTTATACTGTAGTCCTTATACTGTGCTGTGCTGTGTCCATTTTGTATCTTTCCCTTAGAAGTCCTTCCAGTCCTCAAGAATTATTTAAATTTGATGGGACCTAAACAACACATTGAGAAGTTTCTCTGTATTAAATGATTAAAAAAACCAAAAAAAACCAAAAAATCCCAAACAAACAAAAAACTCAAACCAAACCAACCCACATAAAAGCAAAGGAAAAAAAAAAAAACAAAACAATAACCATAATCCACCAAAGAATTCAGTATCAATGTATAAATGAGGATTTGTTAAGTTTCTGCTCGTGTCTCTGTTTCAGCCTATTTCTATATTTGCAAAAGTTGTCACTTCGCTACATTTCTTTAAAATACTTCAGTAAAATATGCTGGTTTTGAAAATAAGATCAGCAAAAGCTTAGTTTTCAGGGGAGATTGATACATTTTCTTAAACCAGACCTCATCATAGCACCAGATTAGAGAGTAGAAAAACACCCAAGCACAATCAATCAGCAGAATAAAGGAACATGTTTCTGGGGGCAGGCAGGAATAGGAATCTTCTCAGCTGCACTTACTTCTGCAATAGAGATGACACTGCACCTAAGACTCAGACCAGGTCCTCAACCCAACCTCAAACACAAGTGCATTACATCCTATATATCTCTAATTGTAAAAATATTCTTGCATATTCACTTTATCATTGCAGACCACTTTGTTATTATTTAAGATTGGGAAATTCTGTCTAAGCAGAGTGAGACTGGCTCTTTGGCAACAAGGACCAGTATACCAGAACAAACAAATGGCCCGTTCTACCCGGTATCTGGTCTCTGGAGTCTGAAGTGGGAGGCATAAAATCCCCATATTGTAACTAATTATGCAGTAATATACCACGGGAGATTGTCCCCAGCTGACTGTATTACTAACTCATCTGAAACCTGGATGAACAGGAAATCTCAAGAGGAAACTTTATTCTCTCTAGATTTCCTGTTTTAAGAAGTTCTACTAAAGTTCAAAGAAATAGAACAAAAAATTGACTGCTTTTACTTTTGCTCCAAAAACCATCCAAAAACCAGTGAGTTTCTCTCCTTGTAAGCTCAAACAGTTCAGATTCTCATAAGATTCACTAGTGGGGTTTGGTTTTTAGAATAGATTTGATTTTTCCTGCAGAATGTGCTGCAGTTATCAGCCACCCTCATAGTTTTCCTCTGTGTGCCACTCATTGCACTGAAACTTACTGAAAATTTTGTCAACAATCAGCTTTATAAAAGCCTTGCACACTGTCTGCCTAAAAGCTCTGTTTTGATGTGAAAATGACTATTAATGAGAACATGTTCTTTTCTGGCATCAGACTCAAATAGACACAGGTCATAAATCTCTTTGATCTTCTTGCAAAAAGCTAGAATCAAGGAAAGAAGCAAGTTCATTCTTTCCTCTCTTCCCCCCTCCCTTTTTTTTAAAGCTCCTCATTGAAACAATCCATTTAGTAATTAGTAATTTATCATGCTTGTTTCCTCCCACCCCTTTTCCCCTCTCCCTGTGCTTTTCTTTGATTTTTATTCTTTATTTCAACATAACAGAAAATCTTCCAGATTTTCCTCGCTGTATATTTTCCTTGGCTTATCAGGAATGGAAGGAAATAATTTTTCAAGGGGGGTGGTGAGGAGAGTATTGGGGTGATTTCAGTTTGTGACTTTTGGGTTGGTTTACTTTTGGGTTTTTTGGGTTTTTTTAGAAAGTATGTATTGAAAGTCAGAAAAAAGAGCACAAAAAAAGAAACTATAAAAATAAATGTGAAGAAGAATCCTAATATTCAAGTTTACTGAATGAACTGCTGTCTTTCATAGATGTGTTAATACTGCCATCTCTTGCCTTTCCAAAAACCTAGGCAGGAAACTGTAGTTCAATAGAAATTGAAGAATGAACATGCACTCACATACACACATAAAAGAGCTAAGTTTTCCAAGAGAGGTGAGTGAATTTTCCCTTGCACATTTTGTCTTGTTTTAAGCAGAATTCTTGCGTAATTTTTCTCTTGTCTGTTGCTATCTCTCTTCATATGACCCTTAAACAATACAGCCACAGCAACTGAGAACTCAGCTAGTGATTTAAGACTGTAATTTGGGTTAAATCAAGCCATTCTGAAGAGAGAAAGAATCCATATAATAATCAAATAGTGATAAAAATAAACTTGTATGTCTCCCATACCTGAATGTTGTGATGACAACGTTCAGGTATGTAAATACATGTGAAATGTACAGTTGTATATATATTTTTGATAAATATCAACTGTAATATGAGCATTTTACCAGAAAGCCTTAAGGTAGACAAATCGTCTATTGAAATAATTTCCAGAAATTGCAGACATGCATTTTTAACTGTGGCTGGTTATGACAGTGATCTGGTTTGATAGGTCATGAAACATCATGTCGCATAAATGTAGTGGCCAATATTTTGGACCTTATGACTATGATCTATAGCAGAATTATTGTTCCATGGAAATAAACTCACAAGAACTGCATAGTCATTTGTCAGTGAACAATGTTGTTTTCTAGGCCAGTGCAAACTACATTTCAAGCTTAAATGTCCAGCTCTTCCATTTTAATACCTTCACAAAAAGGTGCTCTTTTATCTTTTTAATTGCAATGCAGTGGTGATAGTTATACCAGAAATATGTACTCCTCTGAAGTGAAAATCAATGAAAGTTTCATACTTAAAGTAAAAATTGATTTCTTAAGTTAGATGGGACAATTTGTGACTTTAAAAGCATATAATCATCTGGGTGATAAGAAGACAGATTGACACTTGAAATTTTTGTATTATTACAACCTATTGTTTTTGTCCCACACCTGGTTTTTGGTTATGTTGTTATAGGTCATTTTGTGCTTACCGAAACAGGAGAAGTTGTCCTCCTGTACTGAGATGACAGGTTATTATTAAGGGTTTTTTCTGAAGATTAATATGTGCCCCAGTCCAAGGTGTGACTAAAGAAAGGCATATGATGATATTGTAAAGCTGTGGGTCCTCTGTTACAGTCCTCTGGTTTTCTCACAGATACACAGAGTTACACAGATACAGAATTTAAAGACCTCACACTATCCACAAAGGGTGCATTTTCCCCACCTTGTACATTTTTATTATTTTTTTTTTGTCATGGTTTGTTAATTTTTGTAATTTTACCTGAGCATATCGATGTGTTCACACATGCATACATGTATAAAGTGAAATCAGGTGGTATTAGGGGAAAAAGCATTGAACCTGGCACTTGTCTCCATTGCAAAGTAAATGAGTTAACAAACCACAGGTCTACAGCACTAAATCAGATAAAACCATATAGGACCTGATATGACAGTTCCCTATTCAAAATACATTAATCACCCAAGGTAAATTTGTGCATCTGTTATACACTCCTGGTGTTTCACTTGCTTTGTTCCAGAGATATTAAAATAGATGGAAATCTCTTCCCTTTTCAATGTGGTTGGTCCAAGAAGCACGCAAGGTGTTTTCCTACTTGACTTCTTGATCTGCCACGCCTGCTCTGCTTGCTCCTGTGTGGTCATACCACTCTCCTGCACAATGCAGAGGTGTGGAGCAGACAAGAGAGCTCTGCTGTGCTCCTCAGGGCCAAAGTCCACAGTGTCCAAACCAGGAAAAGTCTCAGTTTCATCAATAAGGTGTGTGGTTCAATTAGTGTCATGGAAACTTTCCCATAATTATGTCTTTTAGTCAATGGACTGCTGTTTCATTTACAGTCTATCAGTAATTGTGAACCCTCAGAGATTAATTAGAAGCAGATAATTTTCAGACAGATCTCCAAAGTCAAATAATTCCCTCAGAAAATAAAGGTCTTTTGATCCTTGTTGATCAATTTGGGTGAGTGCTGGAGGACAACTGTATTATCAGCCATAGAAAACTGAGCTCATATATAAGAATAATGATATCAGCTCCTGATTTCAACTATTGGGAGAGAAACAACTTTGATTCTGCTGTCTCTGCTCAGCAGATCTTGGTAGCAAAAGAACACAGGCCACTATTAAGCCAGATGGTGACATTTGTGCTTCCTGATCAATGGGGAGGTGGTGAATTACCCCCTAGACTCATGGACCAAGTTAAGCCTTGTCCATCGACTTAAAGCTCTTTATAGCTAGAAGTGTTTTTTGAAGGTTTTAGGTGCAAGATAAATAGTCAAGGAAAGAATTTTCTGTACAGCTTATCATCAGCAACAGGGAATGCTTTATTTCCTTTCCCCGGCACTTTGACCTCATCTGTTCTTTTTGGCTCCACTGGCTTAACCATTTCACCTCCTGAAAGACATGCATATAAAGAAGTCAAAAGCTCATCCTTACATATGATCTTGCCCATCAGCAAAATGCTGCAGCTTCTTAAATACAACAAGGGTGTTTCCCACCTCATGGTGCATCTTGCTTCAGTGTTTAGAGCTATAATGTGCTTTTTTTGACTACACTATGTTTAACCCTTCTCTTCTCTGACCAAGATTTATTAATTTTCTTGGTTTTTTCCCTTCCCTTTTCCACCCTTCAATATCATCTCTTGATTTTATGCTATAAACAATCATGGCAATACTAATATCCTGAACTTACTCTACATGCTTACATGCATTTTATCATAAATACATACAAGTATTCTTGCAAATGTTTATGAAGGAAGATTCAGGTAAGATACTCAGAACTCAGACTCAGTCAGGGGCCAGAAGCTTTGAAAAACTTCTTATTTGGTACAAAATAGATCATCAGAGTCAGTAAAAAATATTTTCTTTTCATTAAGAAAATGTTGCCTCAGCCTCATATGTGCTTCTTTCCAATGTGGAATATCTAAAGCAGCTAAAATAGTTACAAGGAGAGATTAAAGCAGATGGAATGAACTTTTAAAACTTTGCACTGACTTGTGGATTTTCTCAGAGGTACATCTGCATCTTCTTAGAGGATTTAGAGGGCACTTAACCTGCAGAAGCTTTAGGAACAGGGAGTATCTATTTGAGGTGATTCTTTCAACAGCTTTTAGTGTAGTGAATATTTCAACTACCAACATGGAATGCCATATCACGGGCAGAAGCTGTCCTTTGAATTTTCTGTGTGTAAGTATACATACATATATATACATATACATATACATATACATACACACACACATACATACATACATACATACATACATATATATATATATATATATATATATATGCATTCCTCATAACAGATAACAAATTTAACTTTCTTTCCTACATTATTGCCTGATCTGCAATATCAGTATTTGGCTTTCTTTTAAAGAAATATAGATTCAATTCAAGTAATCAAGTAACTAAAATTTCACAATTAAAGAACGCTTCTCTATAAAACTTGAAAGAGCATCCTTAGTCTTACCAAATGCCTCCATTTTTTTCTTCTACCTGTAAATTACATTAGCATCTGATGCAGCATCAGTAACATATGTTATGAATTCCTTTTACAGGTGATTCATTCCTTTCTTTTCAATGTCTTTTTATGATTATTTTTAGGAATCATTAGACTCCCAGCTACTCACTTCAGAAGTATCTTAACAATTCTTTTAAAGTCAGAAGTTTCAGAGACTATAATGACCAGATTACATTTTTTTTTTCTCCTTTTTTTCCTTTTCATCTTCTTCACAGGTATTGCTGTTTCACCCCTGAATCTTCCAAAATCCCTTTACTCTCTGAACACTCACTTAAAATCACACTGGACATGACAATGACTCCAGCACTTGCCACCATCGCTCAAGCCAAATATAACCTTATGGGATAGGGCTGAGCATCCCAACTAGTACCAATGTGCAAATGCACAGGAGATTTATTGCTCTGGAGGATTTGTAAATAAGACTTTGAAAATGTAAAGAGAATCACTTTCTTCTAGTAAATGAGTTTCATTTCCAGTCAGATTTTGAAAGACTGCTAGGTTATGGCAGATGAGGGCTTTAGTAATATGGGCTACATTTTACAGCATAGACTAGAAGCAAAAGTATTCTCGGAAGATTATATTTTATATCTACTTAGCACAGAGACTGGGTTTTTTGTTTGTTTTTTTTTTTTTTTTCTGAGTGTAATGACAAGAAACAGGAGTTTTAACTCAATTGATAATTGATTTATGTAAAGTCTAGTATTCCCTCCCTTCCCTAAAGTATCAAGATTTAAAATTAAGTTCTTCCCCATTAGGGAGGAGTCAGAGAGTTTTGTGTTACCAGCATAACAAAGAGTAAAGTGTCCTCAGAAGGTCACCTGGGCCAGATCCACAAAACCACAGGAGCTCATGGGGGTTTTTCACACTGGTGATTTCCAAGTTAACATCCTCAGGTGAGATTTGGTATCTGTACTACCCAGGTTCAGCCATGTCTGTGTTCCCACACTTTTTGCCCTCTTTAGTTTTGCTGAATTATTTTTCACTTCAGACCACATGTTCAGGTCTCTGTGGCACATGGGGTACAGGGGGCATTCCTGAAATCCCTTCTAACACACATAAATGAGTCATAACTGTCTGCAATATGTTTTGATTTCACAGGAGTTCAATGGCATGGTTTGCTCCCATTCCTGTAGCTTGTCCCCTGGCATATTAGTTTAGCACTGATTGTTTGTCATTCAACTCTGCTTTTCCTTCTTCTTTACCACAGCTCAAGAAATTCTTTCAGCTTGGTTTTCCTTGGGGTTTTATTTTTGGGTTTTTTTTTTGTTTTTTTTTTCTTTTTGGTGCGGGGGAAGTGTGATTGTTTGTTTGTGTTTTTGTTGCTGTTGTTTTTTGTTTGTTATGGATTTTATTTGTTGTTGTTTGTTTGGTTGTTTTTTTGTAGTTGTTGCTTTTTGTTTGCTTTATTTATTTTGATTATTTTTGTGGGGTTTTTGTTCTGTTTGGTAATTTGAAAATGCTTTATTTATTTGCTTACGTATTGCCACCACTTCTTTGGGATAGTGGCAGGATTTCTTTGTCTGTCTTTCACTGTTTTGTTTGACACAAGAAGTGGCTGAAGGAATTCAGGTAAAATAAGAGCTCATTCCACTCTAACGTGTATGCAAGACATGACATTGACCCAAACATTCATAGAGGTTCACAAAATTCTACTCTTTATTACCTCTGTTCTTGATTTCCTGTTGATTTAAGGGAACAGAAGGTAATAGTGGAATTCTCAAGAAACAGCTGTGTTCCTGAGACATTTTCAGACCAAAATTTCAGATTCAAGAGATTCTATTAGCTCAGGTAAATGCTGAATAAACATCCATTGTATGTTTATCAATATTTATCTGAACCAGAAGCATATGAAAGTTCCCTCATCACTTAGCTAACCTTTATGGCATATGAAATTAGCATCCTTTTCATAGGCTAGAGAAAGACATCACTAAAAACCTCTTGCTGCATTTAATTTTATTATTTAATAAAATATACAGAGTAATAGGGGACAAAAGAAAAGACATGCTTATATGAGAAGGAAATATATACAGCAAGATTTCCAGAAGAATATTCAAGTAGATATTATATGCATAAGTAAATATAGGAATCAATAATTGCATTTTTTTTCTTATCACTATCATAATAAAAAAAAAATCCTCTTCAGGTCCCACTAGAGCTGCTGTTTTGAAAACATGACAACTAACATGCTGCAATGAAGTGATCTTGGGCTAAAAAATAGCAACTCCTACACTCAAACATCAGCTTTTGAAGACACCAGGTCCCCATGAATATCAGCAAAATTACCTAACTGCTCTGCATTTATGCTTTGGGACAGTTTAGGAAAAAAAATAATTTGGAGGCTATTTATCTCCATTTTGATTTCTGCACAGCATTTCTGTAGCTGCTACAATGAGAGAGTCTGTGGCAATGAATTCCTGCATCTTTATGCTAACAGGGGACCTTCAACCAAAAAAAAAACCCCAAATCCTCTTTTCACATTTACAGCTTTGTAGAAGGTCATTCGGCAGGGAGCAAAGATGCCCTGTGAAAGAGAATCTGGAACCAAGGGTAAGTGATCCACACAGAAAGCCAGAAGGGTCTTCCTCTCTCCTACTAAGTCAACCCCAAACTTGGTTGGATGTCGGGGAAAGGAGGCCCTGTGGGTCTTATGAAATCTGTCGCAAGTTACAAACCACTCAAAGGATCCCCATGGACTCCTAAAGAAGCAGGACAGCACAGAGATATCTGCTCCTCCCTAAACACTCAGTGCATTTCATTTGTACTGCTAATGAGAGAACCGTGTGTTTTGTACAGGCTTGTTTTGCAAAGTGCTGCTTTGATTCAATTTCTATGTGCTCCTGAAAAGATTAATCATAAATTTAAATGCCTATGAGGCTGGAGTTATGGAAAGGAGTGTAATTGATGTTCTGGACAGAGTGAAATCTCAAGCCTGATGCATTTAACAGGAAATGTTTATTCTGTAAAAAGGGAACAATAATAAACTCTACATGTACCCTGAGTACCTTGAACCCTTGTCCTGTCTTTTTCCAGGCTAAAATACTTAAACCACCTGAATTCAGCAGATGAAAACTCAGCATAATATCTGTGTGAGTTTCTAGAAATGTTCATTCAATCAAAGGTGTTAATAGATCCTTGTTTTAACTATTTCTCCATGGTGGATTTGGTGAAATATTAGCAATTCATTGATGAACCAATAATTGCCAAAATTGTAAGAAAATAAAACAATGAAGAGGTTAATATCCATGGACAAATTTCCCCAGTATGTTGCTATTACCAATATTTATTATATAGTATTACCAGTATTACTTATCCTGAGCATCCTATCCACCATTTTGACTGGAATGGAGCTCTAATCTGAGTGCAGCCAATTGACAGAAGTCAATTCTTCTCTTCTGCTTCTGCCTGAAGAAGTTTTTGTAGAAAGAGGGTGACTTTGAGTTCATATTATCCTTTTTGTTGTACCGATAGCTGTCCCCCAAATCCACAGGACCAAGGCCTGTGGACAGAGGTTTTGCTGCTGTCATTGCAAAGGGCCAGTGCTGACAGAGGAATATTTTGTTGATCCAAGTACAGACTTCCTTTGGACCGGGGATTTTTTTTCTCTGGCCAAGGGGGTTAGCCATAGCCAAAGATTATGAAATTCTTTGAATATGAAGGACAAAACATGCTATTTAAATATCAGGAATAAGAAACACAAGAGCAAGTATTCTTCCTCTCACTTTCCACTTTCTGTGTGCTAAACTTGCAAGTCATTTGGTCTGGTACCACAGCCCATTAGAATAAAGGAAACTAACATAATCTTAAAAAAAAATAGAAAAGAAAAATACCCCAAATAATTGCTTTCTATTCTGTGTCATGTTTTAATTAAAGATAGCAGCACCACAATCTACGATATATCTGGAAATTATTAGAAACCTTTTGAGAGGCAAAAAAGATCAATACCTCTTTGTCTCAGTGGCATAAAACATCTCTGTGTTACTTCTTTCCTGCTGGCAAAAGAGAAAGTGAAAAAGTCTAAGATGGGAATAATAGCAGCACCGAAGGGGAGAGCCATGTGCCAGGTCAAATGAGCATGGTTTTTCTTTTGTATCTATTTTTAAAAATAAGTAGAGTGGTTTGCATTATGTGATTCCATCCCTGCCATATGTTTTCTCCCTTTGTGTCAGGGGCAGCAGAGAGCACATGGAGCTACTGAGTCAAGACCCTGAAGAAGGGGAATGTGACTGAGGGTGAGATGAGTTTTGGGAGTCAATTCTGGATTCCCTCCCTGCCTCCACCATGGATCTGTGATCACCATGTGTGATGCTGCTCCATTTCCTTGGAGCTGAGCAGGTGCATGTCTTATGCCTTGCGCAATGATGACTGTGTCCTCCAGAGAGGAGCTTTTTGTTGACTGCTCTTGTCTGCACAAACTGACTTTGGCTTTCACCTTCTCACTTTGTGAAGGACAGCCTGAAAGTGGTGCTACTCACAGCTGTTGGTGCCTCTCATGCCAGAGCTTGCAGCCATGGTCCTTCTGTCCCACAACCCAAATGTGCCACAAATGGGGTTCTCCTGGTTCATCGTGTTTTCCCCACTTTCAGTGGGGAGGAACAGGCACCTCTTGGCTAACACCACAAATAAACCATGAACTGATGTTTTAATCCTTATGTTACAAGAAGCCAGAGTTGAAGAGCTCAGATGTCCATCCACATTATAGAAATCTGTTGTTAGAGAGCATTAAACCAGGCCACAGTTTGCCCATGTATAAACTGAGATAATGGGACAGCAATTAATTACAACATACCTAATTGTCTTGTTGTCCCCTTCATTTTTATATGAGGGTGTTTTAGCCTGCCTGGGGAAGAGAACCCATATCAACACAGTCAAAGGGAAACATTAACCCCATGTTTTCTGCTGCCCTTTTCCTTTTTCTTTAAACTTTTTCTCTCTGTGCAGGCTGCAAGGCAAAAGGAGGACTGAATTTGCTGCACTCCCTGGCATTGCTCACAACAAAATGTGTGTGTTTATGAACAGAAAGGGAATTGAAAAGAATTTGTTTCAAAAGTCATTAACTTCCATACAGTCTGCATAAATTCATAAGTGAGTGGCTTTAGTATGACCAGATAATTCATTTCTTCACAGACTTTAAAAGCAAACAGTGCATTTTGTATGTCAAGGCTGGTGTCCTATATAAAATGATTTGCCTTCTTTTTTATTTGTCCAACTCTCCTTCAACTGGACCATATATTTTCAAAGAAATCAAACCAGACCCTCAAATTCTTGGCTTCAAGACTCCTGAGATCGTACTACTGAACTGCTTGTATTATTAATTAGTATTTCAATGAAAATTATAATGCCAAAATCTTTTGGAAATATATATCAGCAAAGAAATTCACCAAAGCAGCTGACCTTCTAGTCACAGAGTTACCCTTCCCTCTGAAGCACTCCTGGGCCTCAGGGTTTCAGGAAATTTCACCCCAGCCCCATCTTCATCCAGAGAATTTCCTATGCCCTCTCATCTGTGGGGTATGATAGGATAATAGCAGCAATCCAATCCTTATTGTCTGTATCTGCAGATGAAGAGTGCTGTATAAGTGTAAAGTGTTATTATTATTGTAAGGAAATAATAATACTAATAAAACAAAATGAATTGAAGTCTTGTCTTCAGATGGTTATTTTAGCAATCCAGAAATCTAAAGCCCATGAAATAGACAATTAAGAGGGGTTAGATACTTAATATCAGTCGTTGTGTTTGGGTAGAATTTTGCAATAACACAGCTGCTATAATAATATAGATTTTTATTTCTCCTTCCAGAAAGGAAGCAGTCATGTTTTCAGAGGAGCCTGGAAGTCCTGCTGCAGAATGCAGAACTTTGTGTGCCTGCCAGTGCACTTGAACAGCCTCTCCTCTCCTGTTCCAACAGCTCCATCTTTGGGAGAGAGGAGGAGAAGCCTTCCTTTCCTTTAGCTGGCTTTTCAAACAAAAGAAATCTTGGAAATCCTGTTTTGCCCTGGAATATCTTTTTTTCCTTCCCCTCTTTTCCCCATGTCTCTCCCCACATCGTTCTTCCTCAGCTGGGGAATTAAAACTCCCAAACAATCCCCATTTTCTCTCATTTCTGTCATAACTAAGGGCCAGAGACTCATTAAATTAGTCTCTCTTGTGTGGCTTACAGCCCTGTTCAAGGCAAACATTTGCCCCTGGGTTTCAGTGCTGCTGCTCAGCCACTGAATTTTCCTTTTTTTTTTTTTTTTTTTTTTGTCAGGAAAATGTGGTATCATGTTAATGGCTACTGGGGATCCTATGGCTAAATCATAATCATAATTGTCCACACTAATCATAATTGTCTTGCTGTTGCAGTGTGCATCCCTCCGCCTTGTCAGTTTGCAGTCTCATCCTGCTCCCTTGGACTGTGTGCTTACTTTGGGTATGTGCTCTCACAGGCAGGGTTGACATTTCAGTCATTTTTGCCTGTTGAGTATCTGGGCTCGGGAGAAAAGGCCTTGAAGACCTTGTAGGAGGGGTCACTCTCTTTGTCTTCTCAAAATCCTCATCCCAGAAAGCTCCCATGAGGAAAACCACTTTTATGTATATAAAAGGGCTCATTTTTCTCTTTTAAAGTTTTTTAAAGCTGAGGAACAGGAGCTGGAGATCCAAATTAAGAACCTCTCTTATCCACAGACTGCCTTTAATTGCCAAGTTACATTTGGGACTCCTTTTTTCTTACCTCCTGAATCTTCCATGCCCTTCCTTGCAGTGGTCCATCTCCAGCAGAAAGGATTACATCTCTCCTAAACGTCTCATAAACCCGGAGGGTTAGGACATACTCAGGACAACAGGGGCTAGAAGGTGGGAAGTTTATGCAATACACAGTCCCAGAAGATGTCTCTGTCCTAGAGGAAGTGTCTCATCATTAGACCAGTTCTTAAGAAGGAGTCATTCATGAACATATGTCTCTGTCTTGGCAGCACAATGATGAAACGGAGACTCCTGATTACACAGTTTTTATGGTGATATGGCTGGCATGTGGTTGCCAATCAGATGAGGTTCTTCAAGCGACACAAATATTTTGAGTGCCTTAAATTCTGATCAGGTAACTATATGCATTAAATACCAAAGTTATTTAGAATTAGAGGCCTGCAAGAAAGTGCTGCAAATACTGCAGTGCAAGAGAAAAACAGGATAGGGTGTGGTATGTTCATTAATTAATCGCTAGAAGGGAGTGGGGTAAAAGTACAGGTAAATATAGAACTGTCAAGCCCAGAGTGACTTTTTCCCCCTAAAATCAAAGAGGAGAAGAGAAATAAAAGGGAAAATTTAATTCTCAGCAACTACACAAAGGCATGGATAGAGGTCACAGAGACAGACAGTGTAAATTCTTTAGGAACAAGACAGAACCCAAGTTAAAAACAAACTGAGAAGCCAGAAAAGTAATGGAAGCAGACAGAGTCCATAAAAACCTTGGAACAAGACTAGAAAAACTTCAGGCAGATGCATCATAAGAGAAAGTAAAATCTGAGCTTTAAGAGGCAAGATCATAAATGACATGAAAAGTTAGCAAAGAAATAAAGAAAAATAGGCACTGAGTAATTGAATAATTAATCAGAAATCCCAGAAATCTGGCAATTACATTCCTTTGCTAGCTTTGGGCTGCACAGTGTACATAGGGTGACATTAAACTGTGTCTCAACCAGGCCAGAGAACTTTCTACTAATTTAATGATGTAATTAATTAAATTTCACTGTTAAAAAAATATTTCTGGTGTTCTTAAGCTAAGTAATTCGGATGTCCCCATTGTGATCTAGCCTAAAATGACAAGTAAGTTTTAAACCTAGATTCCATAAAGGCCAAACTAGTGACTTCAGTAGTTTATAGTGTAATGAAAATAATTTGTATACAGAGTTCAATTCACCACATGGGTTTTTGTTCAGAGATCCTGGCTTTAATGTCACTGGAACAGAAACACATGTTATCCTATCCCCACAGCTCTGCTGCATCTTAAGCAGTCTAGCTTCTCCAAATTCATGCTGATAAAACCTCATTACTGTTCTGTAATGTACTTCTGATACACACTCCCATTTTCACTCTCATCTGCAATCTCTGTATCGGTTGGGATTTGAAGAATAAGTGTAAAACAGCTGTGTGGAAAGATGACATTTTCTTACAGTATTTTAGACACAATTTAAAACAAAACTTACCAGAAATCTCCTGAGACAGCCTTATGATAATTAATTGATAATACTAATTCACAGGTTTATCTTCTTTTATAGTATTGTATAAAGCAATAGTTTTTACTTTGTTAATCCAAGGTTTCTTTCCCCCTTAACTGCTGGGATTGCAGTAAGATTTCAGCATCTGAAATCAGGAAATTTGGGCTCATTTCCAGCTTTGGAGTCAAGCTGACCAGTAAATCTTACCACCATAACACCACAACTACTCACATTATGTAATCCTGCCTTGCAGACAACTCCTGAACTCCTCAAGAGCTACATCTAAACTCTTAAATATTACATATTTGTATATCACAATATAGAGATATATGTACATATATTCATGGTTCATTGCACCTCTCATTGGAAAGCTCCAGCATAAATCCAAGGATCTGACAAAAAAACCCAAACTGAACAAAATGAAACAACATAAAATAACCTTCTTAAATCTTTGTCCTGGGTCAGCAGGAAGCCCTGCATGTGGGGTTCCAGGAAAGTCTGTCTTTTTTTCAGTCAGTGGTGAACTGAGCAGGGTATCCTGCTGCTTGCACAGCCTCCTCTTTGTCTTGAGTATTTTTGCTCACCAGTCCCCTCTTGGAACCAGACAAGCATGTGTAACCCTCAGCACTTAACCTAGAACATGACTGACACAGATTTGAAGTGACATTCTTATGACGTGGCAAGAGGGAGGGAGAGGTAGTTAAGCTTGCTCCTCAGTATCATAAAAAGATGGGGAAAGAGTGAAGCATACATGCTGTCTGCTCCTAGAAGAGGAAACTTGGATGTTTCTGGAACACTTAGAGATCTTCTTCAGCTATTGAGAGACTGAGCTAGGTTTGTCCTTTCTCATGGAAAAAGAATAAAACAGATGAAAGTCAAGTTTTTGTCCACTAACTTAATAATCTGATCACTCCTCTGATCCATTGGAAACCCAGGAATCCTTCTCCAGTATTGATTGCCACTCCTTTGAGACATGGAGCTAAAATTTAACTTGAAATTGTACTTGGCCCTAAAATAATGCCAGACTTCAGTTTCTTCTGCACACTAGTAAGCAAAACCAGTCACATACATATTTGTAAAGAGCTTTACAACATAGGTATGAGTTTTGCTCTACAAATTTATAGTTTCTTTTTTTTCAGCCAAACCCTTTTCTTCTGAGTAAATTGTATTGCATAAGATTGAATTCCTGTAAAGCACACATTCCCTTCCCTTTCAGAGGTTATTCTGGAACTGTAAATATAAATATGTTTACTTGAATATTGTTTGCATCCATCATTTCCTCATTCTCCACAACATCCCTGAGAGAAAAGGAGAAAGTATAAACTCTGATCTTGTCATGGGGCTGTCCCCATTTCAGCCACTGTTTTCCAGTGTCAATATGAGATATAGTTGAAGAAGTGCTATCCAAGTGCTGTTTTGCTGAAAGCTTTAAGATTACCAAGAATGACGGTGTTTTAACTTAGCACTTAACTTTGCACTGTGTCAGTCCAGAAGAGATCCTGTTAGTGGCTGTCATGCTACATCTGAAGGGAAGCAGCAGCTGGCTGAGGGGCAGAACATTTTTAAACCTCTGAAATGAGTTTATTTCTTTATTATTTACAACCATAGGATCATACAGTGAATATGAGGAACTCTTCAGTTTTCACCTTCAGTTTTCATAATGCTGCCATGTGAATGCCAGATGTGCTACCCCTGTTCAAATCACTCTGCTTTTTCCCTTTATCAATTTTCATCAGCACAGTTAGACCCTTGAATGATGGCCAACACCCATAAATATTCATTTAAAATCTATTTCTGCCTTCAAATATTATGATTAAATATAACAAATCTATTTGTAAATTAATAACTTTTTAAATCAAACAAACAAGCAAAATCCTCAGAGACAGAAAGAGTTTCCATTTGATTACACTTTCTGGCTTGTGTTTTTTCAACAAAATGAATTTTTATCATACTTAACACATTGTCATGGAAATGAATTCCAGATATCAGTGTTTCATAGTGGAAAAACATGTCCTCTTGTAGTATTTGAAATAAGTCTTGAAATGGCTTGTCTTCCCCAGTCCCGTGTCTAAACAAGTTCCACATTAAAGGTGCTCTGGCTTTGTGTATGTCCAGGTGTATTTTTGAAATACTTGTCAGTGGCACCCTTTTTACCTTCTAGAGATACAATTACCCCTGGAGTTCCAGCTTAATACCTCCAAAATGCTTCTTCCAAGAGGTGACTAAGAGTTTAAGAACATAAAAGGCTGGGAAAGTACCATCAGCAAAACAATTTGACCAGAGATGTGAGGGCCCCCAGATATTCATATTACTGATTCAGACTGAGGGGAAGAAGGGGAAGGAAAGTTTCTAATTTTTGGAAAAACTGTTTGGTTTATGACTGCTATTCCCCTGGTAGAAACCTGACTCTGGCACAGGTTTAGCGACCCAAGTCAAGCCAAGGACATGAATTGGTCTGCAGAGAAATCCTGTCCTGCCTTCTCTGCTTCCTGTTCTCTACTTAGCCCTACCTTTTATGCCTTCCTTTGCTGCACAGTGAAAGTTCAAATAGATTTATATGTATATAGCTTATTACTGGGGGCCTCAGCTGACAGTAGAGATAGCCTTCAAAGCTGCCTTAGGGTGGGGAATGAAATAAGGAGAAAAGAGAGAAAAAATTAACGCTCTCCCCCAAGTCCAGGTGAAAAGTAAAATTATGAGCTACACTAACTAGCCTTCTCTTCAGGGCATCCTCTGCAGGGCATCAAGTTGTGGCAATGAATAAGTTGAAAATTATTTTTAAAAAGTGTTTTCTTCCTGTTTTCTTCTCAGAAAGAAGAGTACAATTATATTTCTCATTAAGACTTGCTCAGATCTCCCCATTGGTAGTTACTGTTTATGTCATTGCTGGTGCTGGTTGGAGCATGCCTGATTAGGTGCAGGTGTTGCGCACTAATTGGCCATTAAGTTTTGGGGTGTATATTCTTGATAACATTTTCTGGATTTTAAAATTAGTATCATTCATTTTCTCCTAAGCTGTGTTTGTTTTAGTGTGAAACTGCAAACTAAAACCCACAGGGTGAAGAATGGACAGATCTACGCACACAGTCAAAGATTAGTAGCTACAAGATGAAATGTGACGAGACAGAGAAGAACAAAATTATTTAAACATAACAAAACAAAGACGTTTTGAGTAGAAACTGGTCATTGGATTCTGATCCCATGGTGCAAGGTGCATGAGAACACTTGGGGTGCCATGGTTATGGCAACAAGGCAGAAGCCTTGGGTAGTTGGGTAAAAGGCTGCTGCATGGCAGGTGAAAAGTGGGTACAGGAGGAAGGTCCTCAGCTTTTCAAGAATTATAGCTGACAAGGTTCTAACTTCCGGAGTGTTCTCTCATGCCAAGAGGTACTGTGGAAAGACACAAGGATGAGAAGGATGAGGGCACTGAGGCAAATAAGGCAGTGACCATTACATGATTTACATGCTGGGCAGTGTGGAAACATAAAGGAAAAGATGTAAGAGAGGAGGGGATATTTAATAGTGTAGGTATTAGGGCCACAGTTTATGAATTTAGTGACCTTAATGAAAATAGACATCATCCAAAAAATTTCAACAGGTTACTGAAAAGCATTCAATAAGTAGGGTCTTAAAAGGATTGAATTATTTCTGTGTCTCTACTCGCTATCAAAATAGTTGCTAAACTTCTGCATTTGGCATTGCAAATTTAATTTGTTGCAATTGGCAGATTTATTTGGGATAATCCAGGCATTTCAAAACAGAACGTGCATGGAAACAAAGGGCTCATGCACAAGAAAATCACAATCTAGTCTGTTAGACCAGGAGATGTGAGCTGAAACTTCTCATATTTTATGATACAAAAAGTATGCAGAACAGAACTTCCACCTCCTTTGCAGATCCTTGCTTTTGGTGTGGTAGATTCTGGAACAGGACCCTGAAGTAAAAGTTCTTTATTGTTACTCATGTACTTACAAGTCAAAAGGAAAACTTTTTTCATATGACTAAATTCAATATGAAGCACAGGATATGCTTATAAGAATAGACATCTTGTAAAGTACAGATTTTTAGCACTGATCTTTCTTCTACCTTCATCTCATGCTTCCTTTTTCTGAGAACCAAGTTTGAGTGTTTTTTGTTCCAGTATTTTTTAGTCTTATTCCTCAACTCTTTCTCCTTCTACATCCTTTTCACAGATATCTTTGACTGTTGCAAGGCAGATCATCAGAAATATAGTATAAATGTCCAGATCCAACCAGGAAGTTCAGCATTAGTTGCTTTTTATTCTCTCTTTTCGCTTGTGCTAACTTGAAGGAAAGTTTCTCCAATGTGTGCTCAGAACTGAATATTGTCTTAATAGACAAGAAAAACTTGCGTTGCACAGAACTGTGAGTTACATGGCCATGTTCTGTCACCAGTCTTCTTAGTGCTACAGCGTTCACTGTCACCTGCTGTTTGAGAATATGGCTGTATAACACAGCTACTTCTTCAAGGTGCTGATTAATATTATAAGGAAACATCTGCAACCTGAAAGTTTTGGAACACTATGAGATGTGCAGGACAGCCTGGAAATGCATCATCCCTCTTCTAGTGAGGTTTCTTTCAGTGTGAGGCTTATTAAGGCTGCTGGTCCCCCTGACATCTTGATTTCCCTGCTCAGGGAATTGGTGGTCGGCACTGCAAAGATCTGTCCGTGGGTTATGTCACCTCTGTTCTTCTCCAAAAACATAAGGAAGTCAGATTGGAAGAGGAGGCCTGGGACTGATCTCTGATGTAGGGTGACCAGGGACAGACAGGACCTGAGGGAGTGGCCTGAAGTCATGTTAGGGGAAGTTTGGGTTGGATATCAGGAAAGGTTCTTCCGCCAGAGGGTGGCTGGGCACTGGAACAGGCTCCCCAGGGAATGGGAACAGCATCAAGCCTGACAGAGTTTCAGGAGTGTTTGGACAATGCTCTTAGGCACATGGTGTGATTCTTGGGGTGTCCTGTGAAGCACCAGGAACTGGGCTCAATGATCCTAATGAGGTTCTTCCAACTCAGCAAGTTCTGCGATTCTGTGATTTGTGGACTTCTCAGGTCTGAATATACTGTGTCTAGGTGGTGGTCTTGCCTTCTTGCCTTTTTTTTTTTTTTTTTTTTCCTCCACATGAGTGGTATTCTGTGGCTTAAATTCATTTACTGAAACACTTTTAGATATTAATCTAACACATTTCTCTGCCAACCCACAGTGGATCCAAGCTTCTTTTCCCTTCTCTCTCACATTGCCTTTTCTGCTGTGGCATACTGTGAGCAAAGTGTTATCTTTCCAATTTGATAGTGCCATCCTCATTGTACCCTAGATGTCCATTGCAGGATCAAGGCCCGTATTAGTTTCTTTCTCAGTTTGTGCATGTACACTTTTGCACAGCTTTGGAGAGCACTGTGGGGCCATTTGTGAAATGACAGTGCTTTCTGCTGGCGAGATCATTATAGGCAGAAGGCATTCCAATGTGCAAATTACAGTACTGCTTATAGGGAATTTGTTCTGCTTAAAACAAAAGAGCTCTACAAAAGGAAGGTCTCGCTGTGCTTTCGTCTGATTTGGAGCTACACAGCTAACTTCCATGCTGTGCAGAAATGCACAAGGAGGGTTAAGTCAGTTTTACAAGTGCATCAGTTGGGTGAAAATGCATTTGACCTTCACAGGGTTCTTGAGTCATTCTTCAGCTTGAGTGGCTGAGTGAAGAGTGTGTCATTCTGTCATATATAAAAAAAAAAAAAAAAGGAGAGAGAGAGAAAAAAAAATTTAAAAATCGATCCTGTCTGCTCCTGAAAGCCTTGGATTTCATTGGTATCTAACTGACATAAATAATATTTGCTTGGGTTTTCATTGCTATTTTTATTTAAATGTTCTTGGGTATGCCAGCTAGCAGCAAGGTCCATTTTTATAGCACAGTGAATTCCCACAGTTCTGGTAAATATAATCAGATAAGGGGAAGTTGAACTTAAACCTTCTGTTGCAGTCAATAAAAGTAAACTTCATAACCCAAGACTATATCTCTATTTATAATTGCTAATTATAGAAATCTATTCAAGGACACTCTAAAAACAGGATTATAAATCCACCTAATAAAACCCCCAAAAACTAAGAACATTGAGACAGAAAAAGGAGACAGTCAGTGAGAACTAAGAAAGAAAAAGAAGCGGAATACAAAGTAACATATTTCCTTGAGCTTCTTGCAAAACCAAATGTATCTCAAATATGTTCCCTTTGTCCTTCAGTGTTTCATTATCTTTGTAGCAGGGATCTCATATTTATACAGAAGTTTGTTGACCAAATGGATCTAGGTGCATTTGTACAGATGAAGATTGGAAGAATAAATTCCTGCAAGGAATACCATATAGAAAGGAAATTACGTGTTCCCTGCATTTAAGGTTCAAATTCAAGAAATTGTCTCTTTTAGCAGATTTTCTCTAACTATGAGGGTTATGAAGTTATGAAGAGAGTGCAGATTTGGCCGAATGATAGACATTCAAAATAAATTCCTAATCTGGCATGAGATAAAATCCTTGAGAGAGCAGTTCAGGTGACAAACTGAAAATTTTTATAATGAGTCACTCTATGGATTAAATTGTGATACTTTAGATAGATACTTTACATCAGCCAAATTAATAACTCCCACTTCCTTCTTAAATCTCTGCTTGTTTTACTTATTATTTATGTAAACATGCAGAAGGAAAAAAAATCATGTGTTCAGGCTGTGTTCAGCACAGGGCATCAGCTTTTCACAATGAAAGAGGCAGTTCTTGTCTCTGTGTTTTCTGCATTGTGACCTTTGCCCAAACTTCTAAAATATCAAGATGTATGTTTTCTCGGGATGTGGCTTCACAGCAGAGCACAGAATAACAATAGTGCGCCAGCAGGACCAGGGCAATGACTACCTCTCTGTGTTGAACATTGGTGAGCCTGCACCTTGAAGCCTGGGTCATTGAGGGGCTGGAGCTTGTCCAGAGAAGGGAATGGAGTTGAGGAAGGGTCTGGAATATCAGGAGTAGCTGAGGGAACTGGAAAAAGGGCTCAGCCTGGAGAAAAGGAGGTTCAGGAGGAACCTTGTGGCTCTGCAGAGTTAGGATTCAAGTTACATCAGAGGATGTTTAGATTGGATAGCAGGAGAAATTTATCCACAGTAAGGGTTGACAAGGCATAACAGTCTGCCAAGGGCAGTTTTGGTGTCCCCATCACTGGAGGAACCTGAAAGCCATATAGATGTGGCACTTGGGGACATGGTTTAGGAGAGGGCTTGACAGTGCTGGATTAATGGTTGGACTCAATCTTAGAGGCCTTTTGTAATCTAAACAATTCAGTGATTCTAAATCTAAATAACTGCATGCTAAAGATGCAAAGAAATTCAACTGATCACCAACAGAGGCCTTCTAAAGAAGCAGGGGTGTGAACAGCCCTCCTTATATGAATTTAAAAATAGGTTCATTTTTTTGTCAAGAAGAAGGAATAATTTCAGTTGGAAATAAATCAAATGGTCTAAATGTGAGCAAGAAAAAAAAAGTATTTTGTCCCTGTGGCACAAGTCCATTTTCCCTTTTTATTCTTAGAATCACAGAGTTTGGGTTGGATGGGATGTTTACAGACTACCTATATCCAAAAGCTGTGCTGTGGACAGGGAATTCTGCACTCTGTGATTATGCTTCCCTTCAAAGCCCTGCTCAGCTCCAAGGAGGCCCTGAGAATGGTATGGGATAGCAGCTGGAGGTGCACTGGCCTCAATCTGAACCTCTTGCTGGTAAGACACAGTACGGGTGAGTGACATGACCCAGCTGGCTTTAGGGTATGCTCTGGGTCAGATTTAAAGGGTTTACAAGTTTTTTCTAAATGTGTACAGGGTGTCTTATCTTCTCTGACAGCTGTGATGCAAGGCTGTAAACTGAGAGAGCTTCCTGTTTACACCGCTGCTGTGCAGTGAACACTTTTATATAAAAGTGTACTTTTTTATCAGCCCTCAGTATAAGTAATGTCCCTAAAAGTACTGAAAGCCACAACATATTATGTACCCCCTGTAATTACTCAGTACTATTTTGACATCAAAGGAACCAATGCACAATATTTGTGGTCTTCCTTTCTAAATTTTAATGATTTTTAGGGCAGTAAAGACTAAAACACCATATTTTTTAAAAAATATATTCCCACTGTATTGACTAAAATAAGAAGAAAGAATTCAGATAATGGAAGAACAAAGAGAATAACTACATAAAATCAGAATCACTCATACTGTGCTTAAGATCACTGTTTAAATGTTGCTTTTTTTCTCTCTTTTTAATGAATATGAGGGTTTTGAGAACAATTTTTAGAAAGGAAAAAAAGGAGAAAGCAAGTAAAGTGTATTTAAGACATCCTTGAAGACATCCAGAGTTAATAATGATATACACTGCAGAAAAAACAACTGTGAGATGGGTGCAAAAAGCCACAAACCCAGCTAATTAAAAATGAGGTTATTAGTTTTTAGTTACACTGCAGTTAGAGATAATGCTACAAGGAGCCTGAGTGAAAGCACATTTTATATTGTAGCAGGAATTGCATTTTATGTGACATTTTATTTTATTTTAAGGGGTGCTTCTGTTTAGAGAGATGAAGATTTCAATTATGAGTTAAAATAGACTCATTGTGGGTTTTCTGTATCTTTATGGGGGGGAGGGGAAGGGGATAAGAAGGGTACAAACTTTCTTATAAACTTGGCACTCCACCAGAATCAGCAGTAAAAATTTGCGCCTCACCATAAAAGACAGCTGCCTAGATTTCCAAGATATATGGGAATGCCTGACATTTATGGATTTTTTTTTCCAGGATGATCAATAGAAATTATTCATTAGTTTTGAAAGTGTAGCTTTAAATATCATTCTCAGTGTGATTCTAACTCTTTTCCAGCAGATGTATTACTGGATTTCAAAGCAACTTAGGTCCTACACATTGAGAAATAAACAAAAAAACAAAGCAAATCAAAACAAAACAAAAGCTTGACTGTAAAAGCATTTCACAAGTTAGTGCTTTTAGAAATACAGCTTTTGGTTATATAGATATTTAATATTTAAATAGATGCTGAGACATTTGAACAGGTTCATATAAACTTATCTATGAGTGCCTACATCTAAAGACCATTGCAGAGTGAGATTTTTGGGGCTGTGTCTAAGAATCATAAGTGGAATTGTCCAGCCACTCAGGTCACTGATGGAATCATAGAATGATAGGACATTTTGGATTGGAAGAGGCCTCTAAAAGTCATCAAGTCCACCCTCCCTGCAATTAGAATGGATACCTTCAACTAGATACCTTCAACCTTCTTCATTTCTGCAGTTACTCTAAGCATTACCCATTATACGATAAGACAAAATAAGTAATTTTTAATGTATTTTGAAACATCTTCAGTTGAAACAGTATTCACTAGCTGAAGAAAGAAGGCCTGTTGAGCAACAAAAATATTTGAAAAATATAACCAAAAATAAAATAAAATTAGGATCTTACTTCCTAAAATAAAACTATTCAACAGAAAAACAACCATAATTTGCAATTTCTTTCTCCCCATTTATCTATCCATTTACTCATCTGCATATGGGTTCAGCTACCATATTATGGCATTTTCTCTCCTGCTAAAACATGTTCAAAATTAAAATATACTCCAATGTAAAGAATAATTTAGTCAATCCAAATTTTTTTCTTTGATATAGGAAAGCAAAGGTAAAGTAGCTTTGCCTGTGCATAAATCAGGTCAAGGCAATTTAATACATATTTTAGCTACATAAAAAGTCACAAATGCTCAGCTGCCTTTGACGTGTGTTTTTTAGCTATATAGTCTTTTCTGTCCAAACCTAAAGCTTTGTTTACAGAGAAGCATGTAAGAGACACATGAAGGATAATTTTCCTATCACCTGGAGCTGTCAGCCAAGAGAGGGAATACAGTCTTTAGGCTAATCTAAGGATAAAGCCAGAGACATTCCTTAGAGTGTAACACAGTAAGACCTGCTTCTTCTTTTGGTTTTTGACCAAATTAAGAACAGCACAATCCAAAGGCCTTAATTTTGTACTTGCACTTCTAAGCTAACCAGTGCCAGAAAACATTCCTGTGCTCTGGAATACAATTGCCTATAAAGTTAAATTGTTAAACTTATCCCTAGCACAGTTTTGGAATCTTGTAGTCACCATTCCCCCAGACATTTCCTGGGAAAAGTTCAGGAGACAACATGGATGACTATCAGCATTTTGGATGTGGCCACCCAGAATAACTTCCCAGTAAGGAGCTGGACTGATCCATGCCAGCTGGCTTCTGCATCCAAACCCAGTTCTGAGTATGTATAATTTGCTAGTAGAGATGTGGTTTTGTTTTCACATTTTGTATTACATAACAGTACAGAGCACAGCATTGAGTTATAGAAGCCTGGAATGACTGGGTGGGAAGAGACTTTAAAGTTCACCTTGTTCCACCACCCTACCATGGGCAGGGACACTCTCCCTAGACCAGGTTGCTCAGAGCCCCATCCAGCCTGTCCTGAACATGTATGGGCATAGGGAAGTCACAACTCTTTTAGACAACCTGCTCAAATGTTTCTTTATCCTACAAGTAAATTTCTCCCATATATCTTGATCTAAAGCTACCCTTTTTCACTTTGAAATCTTGTTCAATCCCCCCATTATCCATGCAAGATTTCTGGTGGTTTTGTCTGACTTTCTGTCTGTGGGGAAAAATCACTGTTGGGCTTTGAGGAGGTAATCCTTAATTTTTAACCAGCTTTCTTGGGCTTCTTTTGCCTGCAGGGCCATTTCCCACAGCAGTCTACCAAGCAGCTCTTTGAAGAGACCAAAGTCTCCTTTCCTGAAGCTCAGGGGAGGAATTGTGTCCTTGTTGCTTCAAATTCCCTACCACACTCTGTTAGGTGTTAAGTAAAACAACTATCCTAAATGTTGTTTCTGTATCACTTAGAGAAGGAAATTGTCATCAGCACATTCCAGGAACCTCCTGGGTTGGCCTTGCTCTGTTGTTTTGTCCCTCCAATCAACATCAAGATGGTTGAAGTGAATACTATATTAAAAAATATATTGAAATGTTAAGTGCTGAATTAAACCAAGAAAACTTCCTCCAGAATCTGCTTAGTAACAGATTTAAGGGCAGCATTGCCTAGTTGTGTTCATTTTGGCTTGGGAAGTACTTAAAAATTAAGAACTTAACTGTGAATTACAAAATGCAGTTCCATCCCAGTTATTAGTAGAGACTCGGCGAGTTTAGGAAAAAAAAATATGCATCTGTCAGTTGTTCAGCACACAACACACACATGCACATACACACTTAATTCAATGAAAATAAACAATGCCTAATGCTTTGAAAAGGTCACTCAGTCTTTCTGGTGCAGACACTTTGCTCCCTTTGTGGCCAGTTTCACAAAGAGCACTCTTTATAACTTCAGCCATTTAAAAAGCCAACCTTTATGCTTGAGATTCCCCTCATCTCTATTGATGTACTCTCGCGTTGAGGGCTTTGCTCCTGAGGAAAACATCTCACTCTCCCTCCCATCCACCATGCTAATCTTGACACAAACATCAGAATCTTCATCAACAGTTTAACATTTCAAATGGGAATTTCTAAGCATCCAGGAAAAAAAAAAACCAAAAAAAACCCAACAAACAGTGTGTGGAGGTGGTGTGGGAGGAGTGGAAAACATCTTTGTGCCTCTAAGCAGAGACAAGCAAACAGAAAACTTTATCAGCCCTGAGTCTCAGGGCAGAGAATCCAGACTGTTCCAGGCATCAGACCCCTGTGCAAGATAGGTTGGAGCAGAGACTACCATAGTGACCTTGCATGCTCCTGGGTAACCACACCCCAACCTAACAATCATGTCAAAGTAAAAGAAGCCCAGACACTGATAAATGACCCAGCAGTTTCTACTCTGTGTGACTGTCAGGAAGACAATGCGAAAATGAAACAAGAGCGGTCTGAGCATGCAGGCAGCTTGTGGCACAGCCAGGATGTAGTCCACATCTTTTCATTCTAACCTAGATGGTGACTGAGACCATCTGAATTGTAAAGGTGGTTCTCTTTAAGCTTGCAGAGAGTTGGGAGGAGAAGCAAAGTGGTCAGAACCTAACACTTTAAAACCATATCTCAGATATTTTGCTGCAAATAAGGTGTGTTTTCCCTCTGATGACTAATCCATGTCAACGGACCAAGCCAACTGCTTGTGTTGAGGAGAAATAACAGCTCATGCGTTTAGTCAAATGAAAAGTTAGTCCAATCTTGTGTGTACATTTTTGTGGGAAAACATGGGCTGCATTTATCTGATAGTAGAGATATCTGCATGGATATCCCTATCAGTCCCCAGTTCTCCCTTTCAAGCCAACAGAAAGAAAGCAAAAGTTTTATTGTGTATCTGAAGATGCCCTGAAAAGTAATTTCCAGATTTCCTCTTCCAGTCCTCTGACTGAGAGGAGTCCCAGCTGACTGCAGATTTTCACTTTGCTAGACCTTGCTGGCCTAGTATGGTGAGGTGAATCTCATCCCCATGATCCTGAAGGTTATTTTTTAAGTTACTCTGGCGTATATGATCATCACACACAATAGTTGTAAGTTTTAAATCAGGACAAGACTTCCTGAAAAGTGCTGAAAAAAACCCCATATTCTGTCCCACAATTCATTACAAGCAAAGGAACAAGGAGCTGACTGAATGCACACTTTGTACTTCTTTAGAGATATTTTCCTTTTACTATACTAAGACAACAGGATCTCTCAAGATTTATTCTGCAGAAAGGGGATTCCTGTCCTTTAGTGGACCTCTCATTATGGAGATGGATTATTTCAGCACAGGATATTCTTCCTAAAAACTGCTCAGAATATATACCACAGCAGCTGTTTTACTCATTAAAAATACCTTTTATTTTACTTCTCAAAAGAAATGTGTAGTGAAAATTTTTACATCATTATTGTTGTAATGTTTATTTTAATTAATGTTTTCTTTGAAATTGTGCACTTCTTTTTATCAAGTTCATTTTTATGATACGGCTTTTGCCTTATCTATGTTATGAAGTTAACCATATAACAAAAAAATGTGACTTCTTGCGATGAAAATTATTTAATAGAGAAATTATTTTGTTACAAACATCTATTGAAAAGGCCACAAACACACACACAAAAAAAATCCAATACCAACCCTGCAAAATGGATACAATTTCAAAACTTAATTTCCTTTTCTTTCAGAAATTATTTTTTAAAAAGTTTTTCACAACCTTCTTTGTCTTTTTGTTTAAGTTTTACAATGAAATGAGGGAGAATGAATTACAAAATAAATTAAGAAAGGTATTTTACACCTGAAACCTCATAAACCTTACCTATTTAGTTTTCTTCACTGCATTGGTTTAATAAAAACATGAACTTTAAAGAAGCTTCTGAAGGCTTCTGTAGGGAATAATATCACCAGCAGAATATGCAGTTTTCTTGATAGGGAGAAGGAAAAGTTTGTCCTTCAGAGGTCTTACTGCAGTGAAAACTACCTGAGAAATGTAATGAAAGTACTTGTTCCCTCTTTTTGTATCTGCAGAACTTTTGCAAAGTCTTGTCGGCATGGGTAATGATGCAGTTTCCAAAGTGAAAACAACATGCACATAGTTATCCAAAAAAACATTTGGACCACACTCACCCATTCCAGGCATATGTTTCACTTTGTGATTTCTTTCTGGGAAACACATATTATTGGCACAAAAAAAAAGCAAATATCTTTTCCAGTCTGATTGTTTATGGTGGGATTTTGTGAAGTGCTTCAATTTCATCCCCCACTTTTCCTAAGCACTGTCTTTCAGCAGATGTATTATATACCAACAGAGGTATACTTTGAGAAATATTGAGACTGCAGAGTTTCTGCCTGAGATCAATGAAGGAACAAGGAACATCTCCCACCTTTGTGGAGTTACCACCGCCACGATGTCCTTTGAAACCAAACTGTTCATTGCAAGTCTCCTGTTCAAGCATTGACTCATCCCAAACCTGCTTAGCTAATGAAATCTGACAGCATCACAGCTTGAGTTGGCCCAACATATTTAGCTTATGGGATCTGACAGGATCACAGCTGGAAGTGCCCCAGGAGATCTGATGGGATCACAGCTTGAGGCTTAGCTAGAGAAACAGCATATATACATTGATCCAAAGTTTGCATAAATCTTAAAACATATCCTAAAATGAAATCTTCTTCTCAGCTTTAAGAAAAAAATACCAAATATAAACTTTTATAACAATACATTATTCTTTCTTTTTTTTATTATTATTGTCTTTCTTACTGTCTGTATGCCCTTCTTAAGACATAAAAATCAACCTGCAAACAGATTAAAGAATTCTCCTGAGGATTACTATCCAAGCCACCTAAGGGCATGAAGATGGTTGAAGGATTTCTTTATCTTTTAGTAGATCCATTTGGAGGGTGTGAGATCAAACCAACCTTTGCCAGAACATCAGATAAATTTCACCGCAGCTCAATCCTGGTAAGAGTATCAAAACTGACTGCCACTTTTTTTGTCATAACAGTAATTCTCTCTTTTTTTTAAATTAGTATAATTGTATGTGTATAATGTTTTCTTGGATGTCTAGAAAGTGCAATTAAATATAACCAATATATTTACCTTTCATTCTCATGCCTTCCATAGGCCAGCTCTGTGGTTAAACTCTGCTTTGCTGCTCAGAACATGATCATGAGAGCCTGAAATGTGAGTTTTTGAATGTGAATATCACGTAACTCCACATTTATATTTTGGAGTCAATAAACACAACTTTTCTCTTTTATGTTTTCTGATATTAGAAAACAAGTTGACAAGAGATTTCAGTATTCAAATATTAGTGTGTAGCTAGGAATCTAGGAGGTTTCAAATGGAAAACAAAACTAAAAAAAGAACAAGCAAAACAAAAATTAAAAACTAACAAAAACTACGATAAATCTGTTAATATAGCCAAATATAAGTTAAAGTACTTTTAAAAGTGAGAGATAATTGTAATAAGGACACTTATTCAAATAATTATTAATGAGTAGACTGGATGTATTAAAATTTTAGACATTCACTCTGATTTTGGCTTCCTTTTCCTTACTGCATTACTTTATTTCATTGCAAGACTCCCCAAAATCCTTTATCAAAGACCAGATCTGTTGCACAATAAACCATTTAAAATGAACAAGCAGAATGTATCTAATTCAGAAGCAAATCATCTCCTTTGCTCTTTACTTCAGCTAAATGAATTCAGAAAGATTCTTTATAGTAAAGGCATCAGATGAATTTTCTTGATTTTATTAAACTTCAGACTAATGTTGCTTCATTAGTTGATAATAGGAATTCCTAATGCTTACTTGAAGGATTCAAATTACAAGTGAAATACTTTTGGACACCTGAATCACATGGAAAACATGACATGGAGAAATGCTGAATAGCTCATTGACAGCAACCTAAGAAACATCTTCATATTGGCTTGCTTTCTACTGTAGACTCAAATACCTCCTCAGTACTTGAAACTCAGCTAAAGTTCATGGAAATCAGGTCATAAAGACTTTCCTTGTCCATCTATCTAAAACAGTGTTCTTCAACATTTTCAGGTTACTGACCCGCCTTATCAAGTAAAAATTTTCTCTGACCCTCTTACATTAACTATGAAAATAAGTGTACATAATGTATTTATGATAACAATGATATGCCTGTATAATTTAGTTGTGTGCATGTTTCAAGAGGTCGACAGAGAACGCTTGACCTTGAAGAGGAAGGGTGAATGTGGGAGAGTTTCATTTTCTTTGTTGATGCAACAATTTTAACTGCTTCAAGCTGACATTGCTCGTCTTTGATTACCATTGTGTCACAGTCCAGAACATGTGAAGTTAATCTAAGGTGATCAGGAAATACACCTATGTAAGTTTTCTGGGTAATGGCTTTCCTGTCCTAAAATACATTTGAAAAGTATGAAGGGGAAAAAAAAGGCTTTTTCAAATTTGTTAGAGGGATTCTTCTTCCTGTCTTCTTTCTTTATCCATAAATTATATTTCATTCAAGAAAGAATTTTTAATATGCAGAAATTTTTACTGCAAAATATTCAACACGATTTTTCCCCTTACCTTATGAATAGTTTTTTAGAACAAGTAGTACAAACAATGAACTTGATAAAATGCAAATAGAAACTTTTTGACCGAGAAAGTTTCCAACTCATGCACGGTTGTGTCCTTTTCCTGACATGTGTGTGGTATTAGGAATATAATTGCATTTGAATGTTGCATGAAGTTCATCAAAATTGTATCATAACTCCTTCTTTCTACAGCTTTTCCATATTCCACAGTTCATTCTATATGGGGAGACACAAGCTGTCTGTAGATTTCCTTTTCATAAACAAGAAATATGAGGTGAGTAACTCAACAGGGGCTACTAAGATGGGCCAAGTGTATGCGGTACTTTGATCTTACATATATCCTTCCAAAGATGTAGGGTATTCAAATACACATCAAAACAAGCAAAAAAAAATTAGCAGAACATTTTTATTTTATTTTAGAGATCTGGAGATATTCAGGAGTTGATTTATGCCTTCTAGCTGAGACACTCATAATGCAGGTGTTGGTGTCTGTTGAATTCCCTAGGCTCTTTCGAGGTGTGATACATGTCAGCTAAAGTACACAGCTAAAGCAGATGAAATGAATTGCTCCCTAAAAGAGCTCAGCACCCCAGCTGACTGCCACGAGTGCCTGCAGAGCCTGAGGTGACTTGCTCAAATGCAGAGCTCTGCTGACCTGAAGCCATATGAGATGAAACCTGGACTGAGATAATCTATCAGAAAATATAGTTAAACTCCCTGCAGAGTTTCAGACACCAGAGAAAACATCACGTACAACAGACAAAGGCTGGGTTTCATCCCTTTTTGTGTCTTGCATAGGAATGAAAATCAGCTGAACTGGCCAAAGGATGGTCAGAGCATTGCTTTCACAGCAGCAGTACCACTTCTTGGAGAGAATTGTTTGAAAAATGATGGCGCATAGGTTTGTGAGGCTCAAGGGCAATAGCTTACCCAGTGTTAGCATAGCTGACATGCTGACAGTTTGTATGGAATTTATGTGCCCATTTACTCTACTTTTTATGGGAAAATATGCTGTTATGTTACAGCTGCCACATCACATGCTACTTATCCTGCCTCAGAGCTACAGAGCATCTTCCTCAAGGAAATACACATACATCAAGAGGTTATGTATTTTAAACAACATTGTAAGGAGGAAATAATAAAATATGCATTATACTGCATACTTGCAGCTTTTAATTTTTCTGTGTAATTTATTTAGCAGTTTTAACTTATACTACAACAACTTGCAGTTGTTTTCTTCCATTCACATATTTGGAATAAGATAAAAAAATTGTGAGCAAGGTAGTATTTTCAAAAGGACAAAAGATCACTGTGGAAATCTGTGGAGTTTCCACAATAGCACAAATACAATAAGAACAAACATATAAAACAGGTCTGATAAGAGGTGCTCAACAATGCTGACTATGAAAGTGCATCACATGGAAAATTGGATAGAAAGATAGGATTAATGACAGGCGTTAGTCCAATCTTTCAATTAAAAAGTTACAAAAAGGAAAAGAAATAATACTGCTACCATTATACTATCTACTAAATTATCTTGATGATATCCTTCCTCATTCACCTTATAATACATTTTTTTTGCCTGGGACTATTCCATTTTCTCATTTCAGTAGTGGAATAACTTGAAAAAGTTGCTTTATCCTCCTGAAGTGATGCCTTTAAAACTAGTTTCAGTAATGATGCGGGTAATAACTTCCTACAGAGGTTAACATGAAAAATAGCCAAAAAAGGCCATTTTGGGAGTGTTATTGCATTCCATAGAACTAATTCTGGTTTAGTTAGAACCATCAAGTTTACTGAATATAACCCCTGTATAATGTTTGTGTTCTGCCAGGGGATGAACCAGAACTTCCTATACCTGAGACATGGGGATGAAAATTCACCATCCTGTCTCTTCCATGGCTCCAAGGAGGAAATATCTATACACTTCTATGTGCAATCCAGTTTGTGAAAGTGACTAAAAAATCTACCAAATTGTTAAATTTAAAGTTGTTAAAAAAAAAAA
Source organism: Taeniopygia guttata (assembly GCF_048771995.1). NCBI lineage: Eukaryota > Metazoa > Chordata > Aves > Passeriformes > Estrildidae > Taeniopygia > Taeniopygia guttata. The sequence continues at coordinate 42,742,372 of NC_133063.1, read as the reverse complement.
AAAAAGCTGGGGAATGACATTTGTCACATTTTAAAAATATCTCCAGGGCTGTGCCCATGTGTCTGCCTAGGTGTACATCTTCCGCAAGCCATCAGGATTGTACCACTGTGGAAAACACCTATTTTACAAAGCAGAATACTAAAATTAGAAAAGCATATAAAATATGCAAGACTGGGGGCTGAAAATCTTTGTTTTCTCTGGGTAAAGAGGTTAGGTTCTGCTAGCCTGAAATGCTCATTTTTATTTTTTTTTTTTTTCCCCTCATGGGATTTTCTGGTGTCTAGCAAATAACCCTATTTGGAGAGAGCAGAACCTTTGCTGAAAATATGTGTATTCATCTGACACACACTTCAGAATTTTTTGTTTTAAAACAACACCCTACATATTTTTCAAATGGCAACTAAAGAGACAGAAAACAGAGACCATCCATGTGAGTTGTAAGTTTAAGCTGTATTAAACACAGCCTACTTCAAATAAATACTTTGATTAAACTAGTGCTTCTTGCAACTGCCCTGTTCTTGCATATGAAAGAGTAGTGGACAATTTTCTTCAGTTTGTAGTTTTTAAATTTTTTTCTAAGTAGAGATTAATTTTTTTACCATGTTATTTTAGCAATCATATGGTAGCTATCAAATTAATTTACCTCAGGTTGCCATTCTACTTTTCAAAGTTTATTGTTTACAGGATGACAGAGAGCATTACGTATGCTTAGAAATTCTTTTAGTTCTGAATCAGAGAGCTGAGAAAGTTGCCTTAACCTGTAAGTCCCAAGACCAAAAAAAGATTCAATTATACAAAGATTATAGAAACCTTTGCAAGGGAAAGTAAATAAATTCATTATTAGGGGTCCTCTAAACTAGAGACAATTACAAAAGGAGAATATGGATAAGACTGAACAGGAGAGACCCTTTGGACCCAGAGTTTAGGGACACCTAGGTGAGCTTTCTGAAAAGAGGTCATATGAAGCTTTTAGTGCAAATGACCAGAAAGGGAGGATAAAAGAAGCAATTGGGTAAAACAGATTTTACCATATGTAATAGCAAGAATCCTGAGAGAAAGGTAAAAAAAATAGATTAAACTGTGACTTGAATTTGCCTTAAGTATTTGAGTCCCCTTACCTGCAGAGTGTGGCCACTTCCCTTCAGTGCGCTGAAAAGATGATTCTCCACTTCCCGCTTTTCTCCCAGTTTACACTTCCTTCCCAGCTGCTTAATGATACAAGGTCTTTTCTTCATCCCAGTACTGAAGTAATGAAGTACCACTGATGTTTGTCCCCCAGGTTAGAAATTCATTATGAACCTCCCCAGCATCAAATGAATTTTGCCATCCAGCTTTTAGTCATCTATTAATTATGCACCCTTTCCCTCTCGCAACAGCTCCTGCCATAGCAGTGTCCTAACATCCATTTTACATATGGAGTTTAACTACAGGGAGATTAAATGTCTTATATCAAGCCACAAGTTGTCTGTATGGGTGACACAATTCTGCCTGGCCAACAGAGCCTAAGATTTGTCATCATTTTCCTTGCATCAGTGTCCATTAGTACTCCACTGACCAACGGACCAGGAAAGAAAAATCAAAAAGCTACTGCAATCTTGTCACATCTTTTGTGCACATGGCTGAAGCCCAGCACAATGACTTTGGAAAGCAAGAAAAAGCACTGACAGAAATACCTTACTGAATTGAAACCAGGTACAATGCTTTTTGGATACAATTGGATGCTTTATGGGGTGCTTCAAAAGAAGCAAGGAACAAAGGCCACTAACTACTGTCATTAAAGAAATCTCGACCCACTTTAGGAGATGATTTTTTTAGCTCTCCAAGATATGTGTGGCTGACTCTTTGGTTTCATGTTAGAAAATTGCTCATTCAGTAACATAAGTCTGTACAGTTTTGCTTTGCTTTGTTTTGTTTTATTTTGTTTTGTTTCTCTGAGGGAAAAAAAAAAAAAAAAGGATCAACACATAAAGGCAAAGACCTTCTTCATGCTTAGGGACATGGTTTGTTGATGGAGTGGTAATGCGAGGTTAACAAACAATTGTACTTGATGATCCCTTAATGATTCTGAGTTCTCGTGTCATAATACAACTCCTTAAATGTCCATCTTGCATCACTAGGAATTAAATTTTGGGGATTGGCTGCACTCAGTGGAGAGACCAAGGGAACAGCACAGCAGTTCTGTGCAGGACAGGAGAAGGTTAAAAGGAGACTGAGACTAGCACAGAGCAGGCTGGGGAGAAAAAAAAAGAGCTCCACATTTGGATGAAATCTGTCAAATTCTCAAAATGAAGAGTGAACTGTGGAGGGGGTCTGACTTAAATCCTAGATTTTGAGTGATTTGTTACTCTTGAGAAGTGGCAAACCCTTCACTTCCCATTTAAACCAGGAATGACAATTCTCCATTTAGGGGATCAAAGTTTAAACATAACTGTCTGCATGCTGCAAAAGGGGTTACTGATTTTGACTCTTTATTTCCAGGTAAGTTCTCATTAACATTTCTAGCATAAATGAGATCAAAAATAAAAAAATTATAATAAACTAGCTTGGATTAAAGTTTCATTGTAATTGTTGCTGTTGCTTTATTAAGCTGCAACATGCAACAACTCTAACATCTGATATACACCCAAAATGACCAATGTTAAGGTAAACTCATTTATGCGAAAGGCAGGTTACCCATAAAATATCCCAAAGGAATAATTTTCAGCTCATTCAAACTCTTTAGAGAACTCACTTAAAACCTTCCAGATAGTTAAATTTTCCTTTTAAAATTAAGTGATTTGATTTTCATTAACAAGTATGGCCTGAATTTTGAAAAATTATTAGCAATTCAAAATATCTAATTTTATACATAACCTGTATTCCCATGGGCTGAAAAGTAGGCTCATTTAAATGGGCTTTACTTGGAAATAAAAATAGTCAAAATTAGTAGCCCATTTGAAAATTTAGATTTAAGTTTGATTATGCTTTTAACAAAAGAAATTAATACATTTCATTACAGCTTTTACTGAAAACTGAATTAAATCTTTACTTGGAGGCTATAACAGCAATCTTGTTCCATAAATGTTATCTTGTAATTTTCTTGTATTTGCCTGTCAGGCTGCTACCCATTAAATTAATTATCTAAACTATTTGAGGCAGGACTGCCTGTTTTTCCCTATTTTACCTTTGCTGTAGTGGAACTGCAATGTGAAAATAGAGCCCATAGATGTAAACAATAAGCAAAACTCCTAATGATGGCAATGATAAGGGTGATAACATTTTATTTGCTTTTAGCTAGCAACTTATATGTGAAGTAAAGAAAAACATAAAACGTAAGCCCAGCCAACTTGGATTATAGTTAGACTCTGATGGTATGTTTGCTCAAAATAATTAGTCACTGCATGATGTGTCTTAGTAGCGCTTTTACTTCTTGTGGAAAACTATTGAATAAACCCAAAAAACTAAACTAAACAAACCTAAAAAAAAAATTACAACTCCAAATTAGCTAGAAATGCACTGTGTTTTCAGAGATTTACAGTCTTTAAAGAGACCTAAAATATAATCCATGCAGAGTCCCTGAACATTAATGGACATTCTGTTTGCCAGAGTCATAATATAATATATTCTTTGTCCAATAAGTTAGGAGAAAGCAATCAATACACGGACTCTACAGGCTCCTAGTCTCAGGATTCCCTATGGGGCTTTTGGCCTCTCCTGTGATGGGCTGTGCTGTTTTAAGTGCTGCAGTGGCATCATTTCGCTTAACATGACACTTCCTTCACTCATCTGCCACGAGGATGTTTGCAAGTCAAGAGGAGAAACATTAAATGGAATAAAACTAGAGGAGTTAAGATGAAAGGTATTTCCCAAAGGCACAAGGAGAGGCTTCCAACTAGCAAACTGAGATTTAGGAGAATGTACAGTCAGAAGCCAGATTAAGGTAGGAAAAGATATCCATAAAACAGGTTCATATTTAACTCCTTTAAAACTGCCTTTGTTCTTCTCATAGAGGACAAAAAAGCTAAAAGGCCTAAGGATTGGCCCATTTCTTTTGCAGGTCTTTCCAATCAGTGAAAACTTACATGAAGAGATTGAGCTCCCTCTCAATCTCAGTTTACAGTGAGGGGTTTGTATAAGGGGAGAAGACAGGAGGCAGAGAGAAGGGCTGGCCAGAACAAAATATGTTATGGCTGCTTTCTGCCCTCTAAACTGACACAGGGAACAAGAAATTTATTTGAGCTGTCCTGAACCTGCTTTCTTCCACAGTTAACCACAAGGAAAACCCATAACTGCCTCAGGCTGAATGTAAAAAGTTCAGTATTGGAAAAGTCATGAGCAGTGCAACCTGTTGGTTTTCTGTTGCTCCATGCCTTATATTATGAGTGAACATATGCAGTAAGACAAGGAAACTTATTCCCTTGAAACCAGTTAATTCCTCTTTACTGTCTGCAGTCAGCACAGAAAGTGTTACAGGAAGGGACTGGAGCAATTTATCAACACCAGAAATTAAAGAATTCTCAACTGGCAGATACTCAAACACTGAGATGATTTGGTCTGTGCAATTAACTTTTAAATTATAGTTATGAAGGCTGTGGGACTTAGGATCAGTTTTTTGCATTTCAATAAACACTAGTTCAGAAATTCTTCAGTATTGCTGAGAGCAACTGATGGCTTAACAAACTTTATTAATTTTCAGTTGAATGTTTATTGTGATTCCACTTTGAAATAAGATATGGATGAATGCTCTTCTTGGCAATGGTCAAAACTAAAAGGGTTGGGTTCAGATAGATATAGAAGTTTGCATATGTGTCCAAAGCTCATCAGACAGGCTTATCCTGATGTCTCTAGTTTTGTAAACTTAGCAATGGGCATCATCTCAGTACTGTTTATATACAGATATCTGCTCATTATGAACTGTGCTCATGTTGTTTATCTTCTGATATGTGTCCATTAAAGATTATTGATGCAAGAGGGTGTCATCTTGTGTAACAACCACGTATTCAGACTCTCGTCATTATTAGGCACCTGCTTTAGCTATTAAAAAAAAATCCATAAATGCTACATTTGACCATTTTCCAGATCACAATTTGATTATGTTATATCCTTAATAACTAAGTAAAATTATGCATACATGGATCTACTTATAGGTAGTGTCTCTAGGTATGAAAGGGAATGTCCTTCTCATGGATTGGAGATGTCCATTATCCTGTTGTACAGCTTCTTATTTTTTAAGACCCAATTTGCTTCAACTCCACAGAAGATTTAGGCAGACCTCATATTTCTCAATCCTTCAAATCATTTTGAAGTAACTGTGTGCACCACTAGTTTATGTTGCACAAAGTTATATTTGCCCTATGCACTAAGATGGTCAGCTGTTCCTTTGGGATCAAAAGCTTATCTCATAGCTAAAGTTCAAGAATCCCAGTTCCACTTCCTTAGGACCAGTCTCTTTACAGTTGCTATGATCTTACATTTTTCAGCTCATGTTTATATACTAGGAAAAATTAGGCAAGCATTTGTTTCATACATGGTACCCATAACATCTCTAGCATCACTGAACTGCATTGTTATTTCCTCCAGGAAACAATTAAAAAGCATTTTAAAAACCATATATATCTATATGTATATAAATGAAAACTACAATCTATATATTTACATTATTTATAAATTCTGAAGGATTATTTCCCTGTACTAAAAAGAATTGAGATATTCCTACATGGAAAAACTGGGAAACTAGGTTTTTTTTCTCTAAATCCAAATTCTGTAAAAGAAAAAGAAGCAACAATTTCCAGTCACACACAGCTATAAGTTGCCTAATGGTGGAGTAAAAAACCATAATGTTTTTTTCATTTTCTATATTTCTTTCCACCTCTAAAAATTTTTAAAATATTTAATTTTAATTATTTTGGCAAGTATAAAGGCTACATTCTTAGGAAAATTCAGCTTTTAGCCTTATAAATATTTTTGAAACACTAGTCTTCATTGCATTAATTAGCACTGAGAAAAAAGAAAGACGAGAGAGAAGAGGGAAAGATGAGAGGGAAGTATGAAAATAAATGATCACATATACATACATCTCATGAAAATATGGGTAAGTATATAAATGTATATATAAGTATATATACAAGTCATGCTGAAATTCTGATATACACATATACATGCATAGGCATGCCTACATTAAAAGGAAAGGGTTGATTTTTAATTTGAAATAAAGTTTTCAATACAATCAAAGTGAAAGTTAATGTAATGATGTTCTTTTTCATTAAGAAAAAATTGTAAACATTTCATCTTTGTTCCATACTGCAGAGCTTTGTGAGAACTGAAATATGATAGTTTGCTGTTACAAGATGCCTTAGAGGCAGAACATAAACAAACATCCTAATCAGTAAATTGAAAATTAGAGTTCATTATTTTCTCCCCCCGTAATGATAGCAATTCCACTGGCAGGTATTCAGCTTCATATTCATATTCAGCTTAGTGAAAGTAGTATCAGACCAGTGGACTAGACGGATGACTAGTTTCTCCCAAAATATTGTGCTGAGAGCTGTGTCTTTGAGACAACAACTTACTTGACAGGCACTGCCAATTTTTTTCTCAGCCTGTGCAGAGGTAATACTTTTTAGACAAAACGCACAGCATCATGAGGCATCACAGTCCATTCCAGCAATATAAAATACACAGGAGTTGTCCTGCAGAAATTCTCATTTGGCCCAAAATTACAAGCAGTGAGGAGAAAGTGGAGAGCAAGACCAGGAGCTCAGTTGAAATGGGAAGAACGAGAAGCCCTGAGGAAAACAGTGTAGATTTTGCTCTGTCATTTGTCATGGAACTTTGAATATGGACTTCAGAAATGGCTTCAGAAGTCTTTCTGCTCTGTGCTTGGGCTTCCAGCATGAACTTCTTCAGGCAATAGCAACTGTAATAGATAATTTCCAAGGACAGCTTCCCATGAGACTGGCAAGGAGCCCAATTTTATATGTGCCCATGTAAACAAATACCATGAGCCAAAAAATAACCCAGAAGAATAAGACAAAGTCAGGGAGTATGTGCAATCCATTGCCACAGCTGAGCTGGAGGCCACAGCAAACAATTCCAGACTTTTGGAGAGAGATCTGGAACATCTTCATGCTCTGAGAAAATATCTTAGATCAAAAGGAAAAAAATACTTTGCACACAGACATATAAGCTGCTGTGGTGGAACGCTATGGGGCACATGCAGTACACATAGCTTATGTTTTCCATATAGATTGGCATTTCAAAATTGGTTTATTATCTTACATTATTTACAAACTTATTCTGAGTGCTAAATACTGCTTTCCAGTTTCCACTTGAAAACGAAGTGGAAACTACTTGGAAATACTTATTTAAGATTTTTCAGTATGTTAGGGCTAGACTTTGAAATCCATCCTGGGAAGACAAAGTCCTTTCCTGTGCTTCAATATAGGATTAACACAGGGGCATGAGGAAGAGAAGCACAAGCAGAATATCTCAGTACTGCCTGGACCTGTTACAATCATACTCTTGTGTCCATGGGGGGAAAAGGTACTGGCAAATAATCTACTGTAAATAAAAGACACTGTATGTTTTCAAACCATGTGACTTAGATAATGCATCAGTTATCCTGGCACAGCATTTTTAACAGGATAGAAAAGCAATCCTATTTAAATGGAGTGTTAAATTTTCAGGATCCGCCTTCTGCATGAGAACTCTCTAGCTTAAAAAGTCCATCCTTTTTTCTAGGGGTGCTGGAATCCTGAACAAATGAGGCAGAAGGAAATAACTGGCTTGATCATGTCAGGCAGTGAGTAATGCTGATGTCAGACACTGGCTCTGAAAGATGCTGAAATTGTAACTCTCAGTGATTTTGTGGTTTGAAATGCTGAGCAGAGGGATAGTGGATTATGTAGCTGAAGAACTGCTGAAAATTAGTTGTCTTGGTTGTGTCAAAATCTCCCCTATGATGACCCTGGAAACCTCATCACGAGTCTCAAGAAAGCCATTTCTTTTGCTAATTATTTCCCTCAAATGTGCATTCAATTTAATGTGTCATTTGAGATTCAGATCCTCCACACATACACAAGAGTTGAATAACTGATTAAATATAAACACTGGGGCATACAGACCTGGTCCTCAGGGAAAAATCATTTTTTGACTGTTGTGTGGAATCATCGTGAAAGAAAATGGTGCACCACTGCCAACACGAGACATACCTGAAACTCCATATACCTGAAAGTCTTGGTCAGAACAACCCTTACATCTCAAACAACCTATACAATTTTCTTCTACTTCACTCTCAATAGATTGAGAAAGAGGTACTTTTAACCTAAAGCTGCGTGTCTCAACTAACCTTGAAGTAATTAAAGTTTGTGTTAACTTTTAACAACAAATCTCATTAACCTTCTCCACTTTCATGTTTTTCATTCTTCTAGTATCTTTCATCTAAAAGAGGTCAAGCTCCAAGGAAAAGGCTGAGGTGTCCTAACAATATTTTTCTGACTAAAAAACAAAAAAAATCCCAACTAACCAACCAAAGCCTCTAAAAAATTCAGGATAATTTTTTTTTAGTCAAATTGTTGCCTTTTTTTTTAAACACAATTATTGATGAATATTGATCTGAGTCATCTCGTCCACACATTGCTTTTCCCTTACTTGTCAAGAACATGATAATGATCTCTTCTCCACAGCTAAAACCTACAAGAATGTCTGCACTGCAGATTTCACTATACTGTAAGGGTTTCTGAATTAGCATATAACAGAAATTAAACCAGAAACCATGTCTGCACAGTAATATACACTTTCCCTGCAAACTGCCTTCATGCAGTATGGCATGCTGACCTTCCAAGACTATACAGGACGCATATCCTGTTAACTTTGCTCACTTTTCAGCAGGTTCTGTTCATTCTTTGCCTTTTTTTTTCCCTATCTAGTAAAGAGGAAGATAATGGGGTAATCTCCCTAAGGCAACTCTAAATAAACAGATTTTCCATGCAAGGTATTTGAATGCAAAATAGCATTTTAGCAGCAGGTGCTGACTGAGGTCTGGGTTTGTGTTGTCTAGATTAAAGAGGAGCTTCCAGAAACAGAAGAGCTTTCCAGAAACAGAAAGTTGCTTCATCCCTAGTCTACACAGTAAGTGTAGACACTAAGTGGCATGGCAGTGTGTGTCTGGATCAAAACTGTTGCTCAGATACATAAATTGAATCATGGTCTGGGTGTGTTCACCATGTAGGAACTGCTTAGATGACCCTTAGGGGGAGGTTCCAGTGGCTGCCCTTACCACGTTCATGTTTTTTTTTACCCACGTTAGGAGATGCTGAAAGGGTAAACCCACTGGTACCTGGGGAGGTTCACACTAGATAACAACAGGAGTTCCAGAGCAGCTTAAGTTTAATACAATTAAGTAAAAATGTAAAGACAACAAGCTGACAGCGCCTGCTGATTTTGAGACAGCAGTTACTTTTTTTACCCCAATATAAACCCTCCAACTTGAGGAAACATTTCATTTATGACAGAGCAGTGCAGTGCTAGCAGCAGCCAACTTTCAAAGCAATTATTGCTGTTGAAGTGAAGAGGGCTTTACACGTTTCATTCAAATCGATTTATTCAAAAGTGTTTAAGGCTCAGCCAAGTTTACTACTGGTGTGGTCATGGGACACTTTATGGTTTATCATAATGTTTGATCAGTTGCAGAGGGATATGAAACAAGGGGAAATGCAAAGGAGGTGGAGAAAATCTGTTGGGTGTTTTTTCTCTTGTCGATATTTCCATTTCTAGGGCCCTTTTTATAGTTGACAAGAGATAGAGGAGGTTGAGGGCAGTCTGGGATGCAAGGCAGAACTAACTGTTGAACATCTCTTATATTCTCCAGTGGAGGGTTAAACTTTATGAAAAATTTAAAATCTTTCTTTTTCTTCTGAATTTTGAGTCTTCCTTTTAATGTTTTTTTTCTTTATTTTTTCCTTTTTTTAAACTTTTTGTCCAGACTTCTCTCCAGAAAAAGCAATAAGACTGTCAAAGAAGGAATTAATTAAGCAAACCAATCAGTCAGTTTTATTAAGGAATTACAAAGCCCATGTGCAGCATTAATTATTTAGATAATGGGACATCTCTAAGCCTTTCTTCTCAATTATTGATAAGCTGCTATCTATCATTCTGACTGTTTTAGTACTGATTTAGTTGTGAATGAAGCCAGGTCATTGAGCCATAGCATATGCCAGTTATGAGAGCTGCTAGATAACTAGGGGCAGAAGAGAGAGAAAGATGAGAAGTATCATTTATTTCCATCCACAGTGATTGCACATATTAAATATTTCAGGGTGCATGTCTTCTTCTGAGTTGCAGATGAAAGGGAAACTGTCCTGTGCTGATATCATCTGGGTGATCACCTTTGTTCAATGAGGCAGTACATGCCCATTCTTTCCCACTGCAATATCCATGCAACTTTTTTTTGTTGACTTTATGTGAGATTCCTCATTAGTTTGTAGGGCCTGGAAAAATTAGAGTCCTTTCCACTGTCACAAGAAAAAAGTTATCTTTTTCCATCTTCTGATCAAGGCAACTGTTCTCATTTTTCTCTTTACTAGGAATTTCATGACAACTGCTTTAATAGAGAGCCCTTCTGCAGCCCTAGGCATATTTTTCTTGCTCACCTCATTAGATATAATATACAGGGAAGTGTTCTCCTACCTGCTTTCATAAGTGGAGAGCAAAGGCATTGACCTCATAATGTTGAAATTCAAGCAATCAAACAACAACTTCTTCATCATGGGGAAAAGGAAATACATATAAATAGTTACTGGTGGGAAAGAGAATTCATAATAAAGGACACAATGAATCTCAATAAAATTATCTCATAATGGAGAAAACTTACATTCCACTTGAAAACAACTGCAGAAGGCAGAATTTTTAGGAAATATGCTGACTATTGTTCAGCACATAAAGACAACAAGCTTCATTTATTACTGTCATTTCGGAACATTCTCCATTCTTTCTAAACAGTCTGAAAGGCTGCTCAGTATAGACTAGCCAGTAAAAAGGGAAGGGTATAGAGGCTGTAGATCTGGCTTACAGGAAGATTGTATCATCTTGGCCTGTAGTATATTTTCATGCAAATATTGGTCTCTGGCAGATGGGTCTAGTATTATGTCTCTGGACTACAGGTTTAGTACTTTGAGAATGTTCCAAGAGTCCAGAAAAATATTTACACGATCCAGGTACACAGCCACAGAGGAGGGAGGATGTTTTTTACCACACACCAGCAGCTCCACTCTCTCTCCTGGTGTTTTCAGGTGCTTAGGATTGAGTTGGGGTCTGGTGCTGTTCTCGCACACACTGAGGTGCAGCCTCTGGGCTCCTCTGTGTCCTTCTCCAGGATACCCAGCCCCTAGCTTTGAAACTGACTGCTCCTATCTTTCCCACATTGACAAGAAAAGATACATGTTTCAAAGCATAAGCATATCTCCAGTCATGGTCAGAAGGAAATTTATTGAACCAAATAACTGGCTTGGGTAAATTGACTTTGTGCCATCCTGTGAACACACAGCTTTGGAACTGGCATAATACTACACAGGATTAGAAATGCTAATGTCCCCCTCACAGAGAAAAGACTGCTCATTAAACCGTGTGTGTTCTCACAGTACTTCTATCTTTCCAGCTGCTAGATCAACATCAAAATTTGAAGCACTGTAGCATTTGCAAGGGGTGAAGCTCGGAGAGATAGATCCCTTCACATTTTCCATAAACTTGACAGCAAGATAAGCATTCATTGTTACCTAGATATGCAGATTATTTTTCCTTAGCTCTTAGCTAAAAGCTATGAATAAGACATATTAAAAAAATTAATAGTTAAAAGTGAGAACTTTTTCTCACTTCGAAAAGTTCCATTTTGGCACAGAATTTGACCTTGAATATGAAGATTCCATCCAAACTTGCATCTTATTTTCAGGTAGAAACCTGAAATGTAGTATAATAGCCTAAAGAAATGTTGCTAAAGACAGATATAAATTCAATTTTACTAATAAGAAGCAATTAGGGTTTGGAAAATAACTGGATGAAACCTGTGAGTTAAAAGCCAGGGGGTTAGGGAACAAATTTTCGCGGTTGCTGGCCATTTTTATTTGTTATTCTGCTCAAGGAATGTGCCACTTTTTTTAACTGTGTGGGCTTTCTGTCTTCCAGTGTATCTATTACATGTCCACTGACAGCTGCTTTCTGGCTGTAGCCCTAGGCTCAGCACATACTGTTACCACTTTGCCTCAGCAATGCTGTCGTGCATTGACTTTTGCCAAATTGTGTGTCATATATGCTAAAATACCTCCGCTGTTAAGGAAGAAGAAGGGGAAAAAAACAACCCAGAGAGCAACCATTCATTATGGTAATGCAAAAATAACAATAACTTTAACATACATAGGTGGACATATGTATGTATAAACCCTGTATAATACGTCTGACACTGACTGCAGCTCACTCAAGAGCCAGCACAGCCTAGCTCGGAGAGTAACACAATAGTATCCTTAGCAGTAACCTAGACACAACATAATTTCAAAAGGACACATATTGTCACAGGACTGTCACCCTTGAGGGTCCATCTCTGAGTGACCAAGTGGTTTTTTGTGTTTATACTTTTTTAAAAAGGAACAAAAATAAGGATATCATCTCTTTTGGATTATGTTTCTGACCATTGAGGGGGTCAGAAACATGTTCTTGGTGTGGGTCAGAAGACAAACATCACCCATTATGATCCCTTTTTCTTTTTGTCTCCCAACCTCCATGAAAATACAGAAATTCTGTGATTTGAGAACTGGAACTCAGGACAAACCTTGTACTCAAAATGAATAGCTGGATCCATAGTCCAGTCTTTCCTTGGCAGACAGATCTTTCTGCCTGGATAGATCTGCCACAGACAGATCTTCTGCTGTGACTCTACCCCACCTTCCAAAAGGATATGCTTGGAAATGGAATGAATCATCTCCATCATGGAGGGATCACCACCACCTGTCAGTCCTAAAAGTTGATGATGCTGAATTGCTCTTTTCCCCAGCAGTTCTAGTGCAGTGTGAGCAGCAGTATAAAGCCTGTGCTCAAAAAGCCTGTGCTCAACTGAAACAGAGTCCACAGAGATGTCACCTATCCCACGTCCCAAAAAGAATATTTCCTGAAGTGGTCAAATGAAAATGACTGATGTTTCGAATTCTTGAGAGAAAAGTGTTATTAACTCTCTAAAACCAAGAGCTCCAATCTTTGTCTAGTCCCAGAGATTTTAATTCCTGTGTCAGACTGCTATCTAGCACTGTGCTGGGGTTTGACTCAGCAGTCAGTCAGATAAGAATAACTTCATCACTTTTCTGGATTGCTTATGGTTTAAGTGTAGTTCTAGGTTAGTGAAATTCCTACATAGTGCAATGAATCCTGTTCTTCTTTAAACATAGGCTGAATTTAGCTTGATTTAGATGCAGAATTTAGTTAACAAGATAATTCTTCACATTCTTTATTATGATAAAAATTTCAAGTGCTGTAGTCAATGCAGAAAAAATATTTTTTCTGTTGAGATTTGCAATGCTCTGATTTTCAGCAAGAAAAAGAAAATGGTGAATGAATTGAATATTTATAGCTGTATCCTCCAGGGGAATCTGCCCTGATTATCTAGACTCAGGACTGAAACACCAAGGAAAATCACTGGTTCCCTCAGTTTACTCAGTAATGAAAGGGGTCCAAGCAATAACTTCAGTTGTTCAACACCTCAGTCAGTTTTACCTCCATTCCTGTAGGGGAGCCTTATGATTTCCATGATCATACACTGTGTTCTTGTCTGTGAGCTTCATCTCACAGACAAGCTATATCAAGTTTATCCAATATTGATAGAAAGCAAAAACCTGATTTGAACAAGTTCAGCAGTGCTCAGATGTTCATTATTACTTCTTTTACTGAAAGACTTGAGCACAATAATTACAGAACCATGTTACTGTGTCAGATACTTTCCAGGCATGGAACATAAAAATGGTCCCTGCCCCTGAAATACTGGGCAACACAAAGGCTAAATCTAAAGAGCCCCTCAGGAATACTGGGAACAACAGAACACTACTGGTTATTGTTGTTGTTAATGTATTGACAGGCTTTCTGCAAAGGTGTTACAGCAAGTAAGAGCTTTAAGAAGGAATTTAAAGACTGCAGAGATGTTATGGCTCTTCTTCACAGGAAAAGCCAATGAAACCCCATGGGGATAAGTACAGTGGAAAGAACAAAATGATTGAAAATTTCACATGCTGATCATGCAGGTTAAAACACCATGTGCCAGCTGGAGGTTGGAATTAACCTCTTGAGAGCAGTGAGAAATTATGTACAGAAACAATCCTGAGCTATGACTGTCTTTTGTTTCTTGAAAGAAGGGAAAGAGTGAAGGCATGAAGGGGAAAAAGAGACAATCTCAGGTTTTATGTCAAAAGAAAAGTCGTCTGCAGCATTCACACCCTGATAAAAGGGATATTATAGAAATTGAAATACAAAGTGTTGAGAGGAGAGGTGAGAGTTTTCCTGTGTGGACAAATGTGAAAAGCTATACTGTGCACATGATCTGAAAAAAGAGTCAGTCAGACATTAAGAGTGGGTACTGAGGGCCTGGGAAGATTTCTGCAGCACAGCTGTCCCACAAGCCCACTTGTGGGCCCATTTCCACTCAAGATGGAAATGAGAAGGATAATGGACACCCAGAATCTTGCCTTGTGGAGTAGGCACTGGGAGGAGGGCTCAGCATAAATCCTCACTTCAGATCCAGCCCAGGGCATGACATGGAGCTTTCATTTGTGTTTCAAATTAAAATAGACAAAAAGAGTTGTCATTATTGAATTTATCCTCTCTATAGGTGAAACAGTAGATTAAAGTCCTCTATATTTCTTGCTAACTTGCCAGTATTCCAGTCTTCAGAACATTGCTGGTTGAATTCTTCATAGAGATTTTGATTATTTTTTTTTTAAGTGATATAAGCATATCAGTAAATCAGAAATATTTTATTATCTTCAGCTTTCCTCTGAATGATGCCTTCTGTATCCTTTTTTTTTTTTTTTTTTTTTTGGTTCTGGTGTCTTTCCCCTGCCCTGAATTTTACTAATTCTCATTTTATCTATTTATGCAGTATCCTCTTCCAACTGTCTTGTCTAGATGATCCACTAACAACTGGTCTAATAGCCATCTCACTCCTTAGCAGCTGAGAGGGGGAGAGAATGAAGAGGTCAGGCCATCAGCTGCTGCAAATTGGTGCTGCACCATTGATTTAATTGAAATGGTGCCAGTTTACAGCAGCCGAGAATCCAAGCCTGGAGCTCTGCTCAGCCCAAGCTCAAGGAAAGCACATCTGCAATCTGTTCACCCACCTGAAGTTTGTTTCTTGAAGTATGTTAAAACTCAAGTTGGCTACCCATTGGCTGTCCAGATGGACATTATCCAATTACAAGAAAATGAAAAGCAGTAGCATCCAACCATTTACTTTCTTTCTCATGACCCTCTCAAAGATATCGGCATCTTCACACTTCAGATATGCACATTTGCTTTTGGAGGGAAAAACTTCAGTTTAAGATCTAGACATTGCCACAGCTCTACAGACTTAGTTTAAGAGTGTCTCTTTTGCAACTCAGTTTGCTGATGGTAACATTGGTTTTGGTTCATAGCCCATATATTTCACATTAGTTCTTTTCCAGACTGAGGCATAAATTTCAACTGCAAATGTATAGCAACTCCCATAACCCTGCGAGGAGTTTTAAACCTAAGTATTTAGAACAACAGACTTGAACTTTCTCTTTCCCCATTAACTGCTGGAGATAATTTCTGAACTGAATAATAGTCTGAACTGTTTGGTTTAGCCCTTCCCTTTCAATTTCTATTCAAGTGTGACAGTTTGCAAAATATGTGTCTAAAATACAGTGTATTGCTACTGTTTACCGCAGGGAATTACACTACCAGTTTCTCTTACTCTGTCATGCACATTCTGTTTATTCCTGTAGACTGAATGAGTTAAAAAAAAAGCAAAACATAATCTAAAGTCACATTCTGTATTTAATTTTTAGTTTATTTTTACTAAAACTACCGAATTTCACTGTATTAAAGGCAGACTCCCCTTCCTGAGAATTGTCAAGACTGGCCCATGGATAGCAAGATGACAAACACCTGGATTTTGACATCTACATGGATAGAGACAACATTACAAATTACAGGGAAGAAGAAAAGAGAAAACAACTAAAAAAAAAAAAAGAATAAATAAAACCCAAATCCAAAAACCTGAGGGCCTGCATCTTTTTTTTTCCCTTTTTTTTCCCTTTTTTTTTTTGGCAAAAAACCTGCTACAGAAACAAATGTAGATGAGGGGGGCACTGAGCCATATAGAAGTGAGTAATTATCTACTGTTACAGGCCTTATTATCTCTCCAAATGTTTGCTAAAAATTCTATTGGGCAACCATCTGGACCCTGAGCTTTAATAGTGGATACAGAGTGGATTGTTGCTTTAACTTTTAGATGGGAAAATTTCTTTCTTTAATTCTTTCCTGTCATCCTGTGCTAAATAATTTAGTTGAATGTCCCCTAGATAGTTTTCTGAGTCCTCAGAGTCAATGCACTCTAGATGATATCATCACATAAAATATTCTTTGAAAGTTTATATATATCGGATTTTTTTACCACTAGAGGATCTGAGAACACTTTGCCATCTGTTGTAAGGGTTTGCTAATGCACCTATTTTCTCTTCTATCCCTAGCATTCTCTTTTTAAATTACTAGGCTTAATAATTTGCCTAACTGGTAACCTCCCCCCACATCTGAAATTATATACAACGCATTTGCTTAAACATCCTCTCTGTGTATGAAACATAGCAGCTCTCCTTAAGAATTTCCATTGCTACTGTATGGCTGTAGTTTTCAACAGCAAATATAATTTCCCTCATTCAGTCTGTGATAAATAATTCAATAACATATCATCAATAACTATAGACCAATTGCTTAGCTTGAAACATGTCTCCACTTTGCTGTGAAGGTCATCACTATCAATTATGCACCTATCTTCCATGGAATGTTTCAATTTAGTATTATAATCATAACAATAAATGATCTTTGTTCATATGAAGGATATTTCACTGACATAGGTTTTCAACTGGTTTTCTGATTGTTTTTTTTTTTTAAACTAATTTCCAGATAGGCACTGCAGGACATCCAGTTTTACTGCATGAACAGCAGAACCAGAAATATAATCAGTCACTTGATGTTCTGCAGTTGCCTTTGGATATTTTCAGAGAAATGATGTGATGACCAAGTTGCGAGTCTTCTCCCATGACACTGATTCCATATTTCCTCCTACCTACCAAGTGATGGCTTTCAACTCTCCCCAAGTTGCACAGGGAACCTCTAATGGGATTGCATCGCATTTGAATTTACCTTTTGAAATGCAGCCCTCGGGCAGTCTTTGCATTCCTCTAGCTGCGAAGAGATGTGGGTGAAACAAGTTTCTGATTTAGCTGCCAATAAGTGTCTAAAGCACTTCATGACTGACAGTCTGCAGAGGAGCAGCAGGATCCCATAGGAACTAACAAGGGGATGCAGCTAAATCAGCCTCCCAGCCAAGGGTAGGATTGTTCCAGAAGAAAAGGAAAGAGAAGAATGGGACAAAGTCCTTGCTGTGTCCCTGACTTCCAGCACAGTCTTATCCCAGGTGGGGAAAAGTCAGTGTGCCCAGCTCAAGGTACAGGATCCTCCTCCACCTCCATCCCAGCACTTGGGCACCCTCTGGCACCTCCTACCTCTCTGTCCCAGTTGAGGGGAAGGAAATTAGATCAAGTACACACACATGATTTGTCTTCCCTTTAGTCAGAGTTTTATTATAAATGAGAATAGTGATATTCTATATATAATACCATTTTCCTAGTCCTCTCTTGCTGCAGTTTTTTCTAGCTATTTTCTTTTTGAATCCAACTTCTTTTGCTCTGTCTATTTAGGCTGACTCTTCTGGTGGTATTAATTATTTCTTGGAATTGTTTGCTATTATACTATGTTTTCCTTTGTGGCTTCAGTACTGCATGAGTTTGGATTAGTTTAGCTTATCTGAGATCTTTTGCTTAAAATATGTAAACAAAAATAACATTTCAGTAAAAGGTTAATATTTCCAAACAGGAAGTATTAACAGGCTTTTTCTAATCGTAGTTAGGATCAGATCTTTGGAGTTACGGAACATGTCTCACTAACTTTAGTAGAAGTAGGTGGGTGTTTGGGAGCTCAGAAACACACTGTCTGTAAAATCTTGACCTGAAAATTCCAAAAGAGAAAGTACAATTCTTAGAAGAGGGAAGAAAATAAGTTCAAAGGAGTAAAATACAACCATCATTGTAAAATACATGCAAGACTGGGGGGTGTGGGATAAATTCATCTGGATGATAGATAACCCTGAATGGGGGAAGAAATGGATAATATAACTTCATAGCTTTTAATTCTTCTTAGTTGAAAATCTTCCATCAGGAAAACCAGTGATTTCGGTACTCCAAAGCATCCTCAACAGAATCTTGGAAGCCACAAGCAGGAACTCAAAGCAGTAGTTTGCACGAGTCTTATTGCTTAACTGTGGCAATGACATTCATGGGAATGAGTGGGGATGGTCTGTGCTAGCACTCACTGATGATCTCTCAGGGTATGCAAACACATTATTATAAATAGTATCTGCAGAGAGGAAATGGGAAAAAGTCGTTGTACCAGCTGAAAGGACTCTGCAATACAGAAGGTAGAAATTGCAGTTGCAGATCAAAATTATAATGCATTTAACCCCATGCCATTTAACACCAGCTGTCACCAAGACATTCAGTCTGGGAAGAACAAATACTACTTTAATCCTAAATTCTCTTTGGGCCAGAACAAACTCTCACAGACTTTTCCTTCCCTCCAAACAACTCCACCTCACCAGTCCTCTCCTCCTGACTCCATGGTGTCACCTGGTAGAAAGTCCCACAGATTGATGCAAAGACAGTTGAAAGTAGAAGGGAGTTTCCTCAGTTCTCTTTTAGTACATGTGGGTGTACATTTCTGAGTAGACATAAACAGTCCATACATCAGGAATTACAGACCAACACCAGTGAGCAGCCCAGGGATATTAACCAGACCTATGGCCACACATGTTTGCAGAGAGAGACAAACCCCAGGCACCCCTAGTGTCAAACAGTTTACCTTAAAATAAGTGCTGTCATTTAAGCTTAACCTCTCTCCAATCTCATTAATATGCGCTTGGGATTTTGTGATGGCATACTTGTCTATTTCAGTACCATCTTGCTATTGGGAAAATAAAAATTATTATCACAAAGAGAGCTTTGGAGCCATAACTTATTGCAAACCCATCCACTGATTTGTCTATTTTTTTTCCTCTTTATCCCTCTTTTGTCTCCTGGTATTCAATGTCCCTACGGAAATGCAGATATGGCCTGCCCAAGGCATGAGCATAAAGGACATATAGGCTGAATGAGGGAAGCTCAGCACATTTTTAAATTAAAAAGAACATCTGCAGTTTTGCTAGCTGGGATAAAAATTACAAGAGCTGTGTATTCTCATGCTTCAGGGCATAAACTGATCAGTACCTAGGGTCAGGTACACCCCAATCTGTCACAATTAGGCACATACACAGGGTTTTAAACTTTCTCTGGAAACGGCTGGTTTTGGCTGCTGTTGCTGACAAACACAGTGGATTGAGGGGTCCACTGGCTAGATAAGGAACAGGAAGTTCTGATTTTCTGTTGCAATACAATTTATACAGAAAAATTTATATGGCTGGAAAATCCACATGTAAAGAACTTTTACTGTCCTCTTCCTTTTATATTTATGTTAGGAGTCCCCTCTCATCTTTTCTCTGATCTAACAGGATATTTTAATCAGGGACACCTCTCCCTAAAAGCCTTTCTCTCATCTCTTTGAAGCAGTTTACCCGTCATCTTTCTGTTACATTTAGCCAACTCCTGATTTTTTGTTGTTTGTTTTTAATCCTAATATCATACCAGAAATATGATTTTCCTTTGTCCCTTTATATGTTGTGAATGCATATAGAAGAAGAGAAGAGGTGACCTGAGAGTTCACTATGTTTGTCATTTCTAGATGTGAGAGGACAGCCTCTCCAGGCAGCTGTTCTCATAAATGATACTATCTGGACAGGCTAAGTGATGGCATGTTGAAATTTCATGAAGCAGAATGATTTCCGTATCTGCAGATCCTCTTCAGTGGCATTAGTTATGCTAATAAAGTGGTGCAACTTTTCTGGCAGTGCTTGAGGCGGCTGCCAGGCTGTGACTGAAGACTCTATCTGGGGAAATAACTCAGCAAGTAAAATTCAGATGGCCGACAACCTGCTTGGGTTCCTGCTACCTCATCCAGAGCTGTGCATGAGCTCTATTGTTGAGCGTATAAAAAACTGTGCCTAACTCAGACACAATCCTGCTGGCATCTCAGACATTACTTTGCAAGCTCTTCAGGACACCCCCAGTGTTTGCTTAATTTATGTTATGATAGGCATTTCTATGACATTCATTGCCAGCGTGCAAAAAAGGCTGGCAAACTTATTAGGGGAAGCAAGAGGAAAACAAGAAAGTCGGTTCACACATTGCGCCAGATGAGCCCACCAGCTGCTGGAGGAAGAGGCATGTGCCACTCCAGTAGAAAAAGGAGGCAGGGTGAATGCAAGATGAAGCTAGATGTGAGTGCACCCCTTCTTTGTACAGCACTGGGGTCCAGAGCCAAGCTGGGTGGGAGGAGAGGAATGAGATGCAGAATTGAAATTCTACCTCTTGTCCCTAAGGAAAGCCCCTGGAAATTTGCAGTGCTCTGGGAACCAGAGGGTGGAGTCCTGTCTATACAAGAAATTCCTCTCTACAGGAACAAGCTACATCCCAAGTCTCTAGAGGAGTCATTGTGCTTTTTGGGGTTTAAATTTTCCTGGTCATGTTTTATGTTTTTCCACTTGTTTCGATCAATAATTTAAAATTAAATAGGGAAATCAAAGGAAGGAACCATCCTCTGCCAGCTCTGGTCTTGGTGCTTCTGAAGATTTGATTCATAATATGTGATGGAAGATTTATTTGTGACTAGTTTTTCATAAGAAGCCATCACAGAAAGATCAGTTGTAGAGCATGCATTTGTTTAGGGAGTGCTATTCTTTCATTCATGGTGTGATGACAATAGTTATTCTGTTCAAGTTTGCAGAAAACAAATTTAATAAATTATGCTTTCACGTATGCAGGATGAGTTTCTTTCCCCTTGGGTGATTTGAAGCTGCACAGATAAGAGAGTCTTATCACTTCCTGCTGAGTGCCCTCTTCTCTGTGACAAAAACATCCTGTTATTTTTTTCCTTCTGGTTTTCTGGGCTTTGTGGCTTTGTACCTTGAGCAGGTAAAGGAGGAAACAATTTTTATAATATCACTTTCTTCTCTTCCAACATGTACCTTTTAGGAAGAAAGTCACCATTTAATTTCTTTAGGCCTGCAAATACAGTTGTGGGGATTGAAAGTCCCTAGAGACGTCTTAATGGACCAGCCTAGCAGACTCACCTTTAATGTCCAGATGTTCATGTCACAGAGATGTCAGATAAATGCATAATCCATCCATTCACAAGAGTTAAAGTATCTACTAGAAAAGCAGAAGTACTTCTGCCCCAAAAATATTCAGGTACTTGATGAATTATAAGCATTTCTGGAGCAATGTTCATGCAGAAACTTTTCAGGAATCATAGCAACAAAACCTCCCTAAAACCTCCCCCCCTCTCCCCACAAATAACACCAGCCTTTTCCTTTCCCAGCTGGTGGAATCTACTTGTATCTCCATAGCCCTGTAATAACATATTGCTAGTAGCAGGCTCTCCGTTTTGTGTAGAGTTTGCAAGGCCTCAGATACACCTTTATTCTGTTTGAACTTTTCTTGACCCTCCTGCAGCTTTGTTTTGCTTGGTTTAGCTGAAACTGCAATTTTTCTAATGACCAGATGGCTATGGCTAATTTGTTTTATTTCTGTTTATCTTTTTATGCTACCACCATGGTTTTATAACTCTGATTCAATGTGATATAGAGAAATGAAGCCCTGGTAAGACAAGAGAGGCCTTAAGAAGTGGGGACATGGGATGTGGAGGAGTGGGGTGATAAGAGATGGGACTGGCACTGGAGACTGCATGACTATGAATAACTCACTCAGAGTCACTTGGGAAAAAAAAATCGACCTAGAGCTGGATGAATCCATGTTTAGGGGTAAAAGAGGAAATCATGTCTAAGACATGAGGAAGGTATTGTATCTGGTACATTTGGATGTAGAGAATGCAGTCCAACTAAGAAAAGGATATGGTGTACAGTTGTGCTCAGGAGCACATAAAAATGACCACAAGTGGATCTTAAAGTCAGAAAGAAGAAACCACAATCATCATGTTCCTCCTGGCAAAAGCTTTAGATGCTGACAACTCAGCATAATCCCTGCCACACACACCACTCACCTTCAGACCCAGCAGAGAGGGAGATATGTGAGCATAACACCAGAGAAAGTGACAGAAATTCAGCTGTATGTATGACAGTCTCAAGCACAGAATTATTAGTCCTGAAACTTCTCCTGCATAGAAGTGTTCTCTCTTTTTCCACACTAATTAGATGAGGGTTGATAATGATTAAGCAACTAAGATTTTATTATGCTAACAATAAACTCTTGGCTTTATATTTAAGACATGTTTACTGTTTTCCCATAAAAATGATTCTGAGAGTAACGCATTTTCACAATCAACATTTGCCATAATCTATCAATGTCTGGAAGATGCACTTCATAATCAGCTTAGGCTGATGAGGGACAATAAAAAGGATAGACCTAGTCCCCTTTGTCTAATACTCGTGGCTGGATATTTCTACCTTTTTAGTAGAATTTTGGTTTCTGATGGAGCTGAAAATGCCTCTAGTCTGAATCTAATTGCATTCACACAAATTATACCATGCATTAATATTTTCACTAACAACAGTGGTAATAACAAGATAGCTGTGGGAGTACAACATTTCAGGGCTACAAGGTTACAGCTGCCTCAGTTTCCTTTCTATGCTAAAATTGCCAGCATTAGCCCCAAAATGCTTCTGTTGAAACCTTTTGGATGCAGTTATAATGCACACATTTGGAATTGCGTGACTGCAAAATTAGCTGCAAGCATTGTAAATTTTGGTGACTGAAGAAGGATAAAGACAGGAGGCAGGAGCTGAAGTGGGAATAAGCCTTATAAATCAATTTTACCACCCAAAAAGGTGTGCGGCTGCACCATAGACTTGCTGCTTGCTGCTCATTATATGTAATTCAGGGAGTTCAGTTATCCACTGGGAGAGCAGTAGGATGCAATTTTCCAGGGAAAAAATCATATGTTCACAATCAGGGAGCATATGATTTCAGGGGCACAGCACAGTTTACGGAAGAACAGAGAATGAGCAGCTGAAGTGAATAATTCACAAGCTAGCCATAGGCCTCGATTTGTTTGTATAAACTATTTGGTAAGTGCTTACACATAACTATCATATTCATAGTATTCAGGAATGGTTTGGGGACAAAAGCCAAACCTCTTGAATAATTTATTCCCCAGGAATTATTCAGATTGCTCTCGTTATTCTCTGGAGCCTGACTCCATGGCACATTACCAAAAGGCACCATGCATTAAGTGGAAGTTGGCTGTGCCCCAAGCAGGACAGAGTACGAGGGTTGGAGCACAACCTGCAATGTCTGGAGAAAACCTTGTCTCCCTGAGACAAGCTGAGCTGCAGACGCCAAGGCACAGATGTGCTGTGTACCAGTCTCCAGTATTTAAAGTACAACCACAATCTGGTGAAATCAGTGCTGAAACAATATGTGATGGCGACAGAAGTTTAAAATAATAATAAAAAAAAAAAAACCAAAAAACAAGATAACAAGCAAAAAAACCCACAAATAACAATCCCCTCAAACAAACAAAATCATAACAAAAGAAAAATAAGTAACAAGAAGCAGCCAAAAATGTACAGAAGTATGGAGAAAGCACAACTTGAAAAGCAATAAAATTCTCTTACTCTATATTATGAAAAACAAATAATTATTTTGTTTTATTCTTTTCTCCTCATATTATTTTAAACTTGGCTATTTTCTGAGAGCTAGTTAATTTATTTATTTATTGCTGCTCATATGAACATTTGAGACCTTATCTTCCCTGCTTTCTGTGAGGGTTTCTATAAATGGTGAGAGAACAATAGCAATCAAATTTTCAGATCTCAGGCACTAAAAATAAGATTACTTTGTTGGATTTTACTTGAGCATTGTGATATGTTGCTCTCATTTTCATAGTTGGGGGGGTCTTACTGCTGTAATTTATTTTCCAGGCCACAGTCAAGTATGTGCATAGAAACACAAAGAGAAATTTTCTTTTTCTTCAAGTTTAATATTATGGCAATAAATTTCTTTCTGTTTCCACTGACCAA
Source organism: Taeniopygia guttata (assembly GCF_048771995.1). Classification (NCBI taxonomy): domain Eukaryota; kingdom Metazoa; phylum Chordata; class Aves; order Passeriformes; family Estrildidae; genus Taeniopygia; species Taeniopygia guttata. Next base: position 42,717,939 of record NC_133063.1, on the reverse strand, counting down.
AGACAGTTTGGGTAAGTGCCCTCTTGATTGCATCTGCTTGCAGAAGAGATATTCCCTCTTCATTAGAAGAGGGGTAGTTTTATCATTCATTTAAATATATTGATTTTATTTTTTGTACAACAGATGCTTAATTTCAGTCAGGTTTTCCAGATTTTGAATGCCCACAAGGAAATGATAATAAAGTTTCCCTTTTGCTGATGGTTTCTTTAGGGAGTATTTACTTTCTGCCTATTACAATAAAGGGTTATTTTTCTTCCTCACTGAATTTTTTTTGAGTAAAAAGCCATCCTTGGCTACAAGGAAAAAATTCTTAATTGAGAAACATTTCCTCACTATCAGTCTATTGAAATACACCTTGCACCTTCACAAAAGGGGAGCTTCTGAACTGTGATGAATAGGCCTTGATTTTACAGGTCTAAGTGATATTTGAGTCACTGTCATTCCTAGCTTGCTTGTTTTTCATTAGGGTTGTATCTATCCCAGTTCCGATAAAACAGCCAAACGAGCTAGAAAAGATTTTCACAAGTAGAGTTACTAGAATATTTAAATTTCAGAGACAAGATGAGGAAATAAACAGGGATTTGGGAAAGTGTTCAAGGCCAGATTGGATGGGGCATGGTCTGGTGGAAGATGACCCTGTCCATTTGAATAAGATGAGTTTTAAGGTCCCTTCTAGAGCCAAACCTATTCTGTAAACCTGTGATTTTGAGTCAAACTATACATTTAATGAATAATTTTGTTCGATTTTGTTAACCAAAGCATTCACTATTTGTCTTCATTCTGTATGCATTTGGTGATTGTTTGGGTATTTGGGGTTTTGGGACTTTCCTTTTGTATGGTTGTGTAGGTTTTTTTGCATGTTTCCCTGTTTGTTTGCTTTGCAAAGTGATAATATTTCAGCATAAATCGTTATTTTGAAACAGAATGCATTTCAGCACTTTAAGGTAAAAAATGTGCATTGTTGTGGCTCAGGGAAACTCTTCTGTCTCTTTCAGGAGAGCTTGAAGCAACTATCTGTTGTTTGCCAAAAATACAAAATAAATTGCTTGCCTGAAATTGTCTTCCAGATTGTTTTAAGCCTGGATTTCTTTGAAAATCCATCTAGTTTAAGGTGTTCACTCTGACTATGTTCAAAGAAAATAAGGGAATCGTGGAATTTTTAAAAAAAAATAAAAGGGAGACACTGGTTAGGATAGGAAGTGAAGCACATTAAAGACAGTCCTTGATCAACGAAATGATAAACAGAAGGTAGGTCAGGGAGAAGTGCCCTGGAACTACTAATTTGCAAAAGCCTCCTATATCATTAAGCATCCACTTTTCTGAGCAGGCAAAAATTAAAATTGTGACTAGTTTTAGGGATATAACTCTACATCAGTAGAACTCCATCTTGCTGACCACAGCCATATGCAGCTATTGCTGAACTAAACACTTTGAAAACAGTGGAAGGCTGATTTACCTGTCAGAAAGTGTTAAAACTCTTAGCAGAGTCAAAATTAGAAGTTAAAATGTCCTATTTTACTCTACCTTCTGCAGAAGTGCTGTACCTTTAATTTTCATAATCTCTGCAGCTTTAAATTCAACATTTATTTTTAACATATATATTTTAATGAAACATGAAATATAAAACGGAACTCCAGTCTGCCTCCTATGAGCATGGAGAGAAATCCTAATTACCTGTTTCAAAAGTGTGAAGCTCTTTCTAATTTTCCAGCAGCCAGGTTCCTTAGACAGCACTCAGTATTATAACTATTTATGCCAATTGTGCTATTTCATGCATAAAATTACCGCATTATTGTTGAAATAGATGCTGAAGAGATATCTAAGCAGGGTGTAATCACTTCACTTTCTATCAAATTGTGCTTCTGAAAGGTATCATAAATTTTATTAGAAGGCAGAGGCTAATGGAAGCCAATCAGCATTAATGCTGATAAAATTGCTTGTATTTTACATTATAAAATGGGGAGATATTTTTATCGTAAGGTTCCCTTTTGTTTTATTAAGAGTGTATTGTGGAAGCTAAGGTACAATAGTACTACAGAGGGTTGTCAGTTACCCTCTCCTGTTTCTTTTCCTGCTTTAGCTTACAAAAAAATATGTCTCAAGATGCTTTCAGTTCTTTGATGGTGTAAAGAGACTGCAAAATAAGTTCCACAAACACTCAGGTCTGCTGACTTGCACAAGTCTTTACAATGATGAGGTACATCCCTGATGAAAATATTTATGTCCCAAATGTTATTTGGTGTTTTTATTGTTCAAGCTAATTGTTTTCTATTAGGCTGCCTATGGAATCTGGAGAGGGATAGTTTTTATGACTCCCCAGCTTATTTTTAAGGCTCCACAGTAGAAGAATTCGAGTGGATTTTGATATGGGAAGGATGAGAATCCAGAAATGGGATTGGAAAAAAGGAGCTTTACCCATCAAGAAGTAATTGAATGTGATTTAAAGAAATTGGTATACTTTGATGGTAAATTAAAAGTTCTTTTTTCTTCCTACCTGTTAATAAAACTTTGTACTTAACAGAGCCACATTCGTGCAGTCATTTCAAAACAGCTGGTCCAAATTAGTTTCCTTTTATTTTTTTTTTTCAACTGCATCAGGTTAGTGTGGTTGTTGCTGACCTACGGTTAAGGAAACGGAGACACCAAAAGGTGATGAGGCAAGATCCCAAATAGGGATTTTATCGTAAATCTCATACTGGAAATGAGGTCGTGATTCACAGGTAGGAGATTTGGTGAATGTGTTGGATACTTAGAAACTATGTGTGGTTTTTCATGCCCTGGCACTACAGGGACAGCACCATTCCAGGCTCTGAAAATCCCGGTTCAAACACCTGCTTTGCCTGAAACAAATGCTTATCTTCATCTGTAACATATACACTATCCCTGCACATAATGCAAATATTTACAGCACCACTTTTCAGGCCGTTATTTGTAGCATTATTAATGTTATTAGCACTATTTGCATTGCAGCCATGAAGGCCCCTCCAAGACAGGGTGTTTTGTGTCACACACTCTACAAACACATGTCAAAGGACAGTCATGGCACTATTGGATTAACATTCTAAATACCTAAGGCAAACAGAGGCTGGGAGAAACCACCCTGGGTACCCGGAGCAGGCAGGTTTTCCTGTGTTTAAGAAGGCAGGTGACAGGTACCTGACCTAGAATCAGTTCACAACTTTGCCACCGATTTTATGTGCAATATATTACTTAATCACACCGCAAGTCCTAGGATTTCCACAGGAGTAATGTCACCAATTTATTCCAAGTCTCCTTCAGGTCTAAAATTGCTGGTGCTTAGACCCAACTCCAGCTAATGAAAAAGAGTCATTGACAGGATTTGGCCCATTACTGAATTCATACTCCTACCTCAGGTAGTCATGCATATTCCTGTCAAAGCCCACATAGTGTAACACTTGGTGTTAATCAGTCACAGTAAGGATGGATTTGTTCTCATCCAACTACATGTTTTAATTCAAAGACCACATTACTGTTGTAGTGATAGATTAGATAAGAGCAAAACACATTTATTTCTTTTAATTCCAATTATGCTTTAAAATTCTGTTTCTAGTTGGCTTTTATTTATTTGCAGGGCTTATTATTGTTATGATATTATTATTACACTGCCTTGCTGTAACTTTTTTCTTTTCTAATTTAATCCTCCATTTTTAAATATGATTTTCTTCTTCACCCACCAATAGCTGCATGACTGATTTTACTGAATGAAATTTATAACAATGACAGAACAAAAGGGAATTTAGTCTGAATCCAAACTAAAGCCATGTTAACAATATATTCAATTTTATAGCTTCAATTTCAATGGGGCACCCAAGTCTTTCTGAACACAACAGTCTATTCTCATATCCCAGAACCTGAGTATACTTTTGTATAACTGGAATTAGTATAACAGTGGTTAGCTTATCTGACTTTGCCCCCTGAAATCACTGACTTTAAAATACCTGTCTCAGGCAGACTGCAGTGAAGAATAGAGAATTATTATTACATTTCCAGAAAAAAAAAAAAAAAAAAAGTAAAAATGTTAAGTGAAGTTCAGGCTGGAAGTATTTATCATAGCTAGGTAGGAAATACTGCTAGAATATAGAGATAATTTCAAACACACTTATCACATTCTTGGGCAGTGCATCTCTTGTGTCAAAATGCTACATTTGTGGAATGGATTTTGGTTTCTAATGAGAGCCATCAAACCATCACAAGACCACAAGCTGACAAAACTCTGCTTTTCTGCGGTGTGACTAAGACACTTGCTTACATTATCATTGCAGTTATAATCCATTATCTCAAATTCTGCTACTTTCCATATGTGTGATCAATGTTTCTTCATGTTTTTGACCATGCTGAACTGTCTAACACATCACCACCTCCCTTCTTCTCTGGGGCTTTCCCACTTCCTTGGTTCTCTGGGCCTTTCCATCCTGAAAGGCCCCTTGCAGAAACTCCAGTTGCTGACAATTTAAGTGAAACTGGTTCCACTTTCCCCAGGGGCAAAGTAACTGCAGTGGGATGTTAAGAAGATATTCTCCCAGGTGAGGTGAGACTTTAGATGGAGCCATTTCTCCTGCTGAAGATGTCCCCCTTGTACACACAGCTGAAATGCCAAGGCTGGAGATTGGATAGAGGGTTTGCATAGCCCTAAGTCTGCCTCTCTTTGTGGAGAGTTCTGCAGTCACTCATTAAAAAGCACCAAAAGCAAACTGAGACACCAAGTGTCTTTCATGTGCCATGTCATGCTCTGTTGGTCCACCAGGAAGAGGTTGCTTTTTGAAAGGACCAGGGATACATCTCTGCACTTGCATTTCCTACCAGCTGATGATGCCTCTTATAATCATAGAATAACCTGAGTTGGAGGGAACCCACAAGGATCAACAAATCCAACTCCTGGCCCTGTACATGACACCCTAAGACCCACATGTGTCCAAACTCTTCCTGAAGTCTATCAGACTTGGGACTGTGATTGCTGCCCTGGGAAGACTGTTCAGTGCCTGACCACCCTCCTTTGTTTTTTCATATGATGAGGGTTTGGTGTTCTTTTCCTTGTGCGTGTTAATAACCAGATCCTTTTTTCAATCATTTCATTTGTTACAACAAATTCCAATGAAACCCAGACTAAGATGGAAAAGACATAAACATCCTCAGCACTTCTGCTTGTATAGAGGCTGTAACTGAAGATGCAGCTGAGAAAAGAGTTTGCAGTGATGTTCATTCACTGTTGCTGATTAAAATACATTTTTTGAACCACCTAGGCTCTGAAACTGCTTCTGTGATTTGGGAACCCTCAGGCCAGAAGTAGCCATAGTGATTCATAGTCAGAGCACAGATTACCCCATACACAGATCTAATTTTGGGCTTCATTGATAGCCTAGGAACATTAAAGATCCACCTTTCCTTAGAAGTTATAAGACCTTTGTGTTTTAGGGACAAAAATAAAAGTAAATCTGATCAGGTTTTGTGTTGTTTTAGGGCTCCAGGATTATCCAAATTTCATTGAATCTCCATATTAATAACATCAACCTTATGATAATGGCTTTCAAATACAACCATCAAATAATTCTGCTGACAAAGCACTATGCTACAAATTTACCTCAGATTGATGATGGAAAATATTAATTATCAGACACAAATATTCTGTATTTCCATCCACATTTTGCTAACATTGCTGTTCTGCAATCTCCCTGAGATGAATCTCAGCAGAAGTACTCAGTTAATTTACAAACTTGTAATTCATTTGTCGTCATTTATTTTCTTTTGTATAAAGCAAGATGCAACTGCACATATGCTGGAATACAGAAGTACTGGATTAAGAGGATTCTGGTTTGTCAATGTCCTTTTACAAATGACAAACAAAGGAAGCTTATGTAAGGTGATACAAAATTATTCTGGCTAAGCATATGAAACAATTTGTAATAATATTCCTTTTCTCTAATAGGGAAAGAGGGTTGGCCACATTCTGTACTTGAGTGGTCCATTTCTACCTATGTCTTTTCACTTCAAATCTTGCAGAGCACAAAGCATTGGCAAACTGAAAATATATATCCAAAAATATAAAGATAGATTATAAGACTCTTAATATATATTGGACTATGCAAATAATTACATTTTTTAAATTTTCCTTCTGTCTGTTGTATGTATGTATCAGTCCTCTGTGATGCATGAGCAATAAATTCACATCACAGCAGCAAATTAACATTATGACTACCTGTCAGCCACATGAAACAGGGAGCTTTCCCAAATTTGGGGAAGTTAGTCATGTTAAATGAATATCATCATTCAAGCAAGAAATATTGCCTCTGATTTCTCTGCTAACTTACAATCCTCTGGTAAAGAGGGTAGATAACAAAAATGCTCAAGTTGCTTTAGTGACAACATGATCCAATATGCAAAATCAGAATTCTTCTGTATAATGCCGTAGAGACTGACTGAGTAGAATATATTGATTTTATTTTCTCTTCAAAAAAGTTCTGCTTGATCTATATATCAAACCTAGGGTTACAGGCTTTGCACAAGAGATGACAGCTTTGTGTTGGAGATATCAGGATTCTGGATAAAATGATTCCAGTTCAGCACTCAGCCAGACTTCCTTAGGCAAACTGCTTGTTTTCAAACTCCCATTTATTATGTAGGGATAATATTTTCTTTTTCCATTCATCTGGCTTGTTTATACTATAAGCTCTTTGCAGTATTATTTATCTCCAGTGATGTATAAGTTCAGCCTCTGCAGAACAGACCTATATATTTTAATAAATCAATATGAAGATCTAGGCGAGAAACAGCTTTTTGCCCTAAAGACATTTTCAACATTTTTAATAGGAAAATGCAAGCTGTCTTGAAGCTCTTGAAGCTTTTTTTTTTTTTTTTTTTTTTTTTTTTTTTTTTTGTAGTGGGAAAATACATAAACCACAGAATGTGACAAGCTTACATATATTGAATACCCACTAACCCTGAAGTTATTTGGGAAATGGAAATTTAGGATATTCAGGATCTGGACTTGAACAAGGTAAAAATGGGTACTTGAACCAGAACTGTCAACATTACAGTTGTATGTACCTTTTTATAACTGTGTTATACATGGTTCTGTGTTGCCGTTGAGACTAGAACTCTTGATCTAACTGGAAAAGAAAAAGAGAAAGAATTGAAGAAAAACCCACTGTGAGCCTTCAAAGCTTTATTTTTGAAACTTTCTATTCATTCTTACAAAAAGTTTCAGCTTCAAGTTTTGCAAAGCTATGCATGTTTGGAGAAAAAAATTAAGTCTGTCAATGCTCTGTTCTTTCTGCCCCCTTTGTTGTCTTTAAATGCTTAATTTTTGAAACAATTTTAGTACTTTTCCAAGTTTCTTGTAAAAAAATTGTTGCAGATGTTCTCCTTCATAATATTTATATATAATAAAACTAAAATGCAAAACTCAGCCTGTTTTCTATTATTTATGTTGGAAAGTAATGTGGCAATAACTGTCTACAATTGGAAAAAGTATGTTTTTCTCACTCCCTTGTTTTGTAAAGCTGCCTGATTGTATTTATTTTAAAATCATCACCGCAGAGCAACATCCTAAAAATACCACATCTCAAAACTAGACTTATAAACCAATGACAGCAAGTGAATGCAAGTAGTAAATAACATTTCTCTGCTTTAAAAATAAGAGAATTTAATAAATATCACATTTAGCATACACATAGCTCCATTTGCTGATTGTATGTGCATATATCCAAAGAATTTTCCTAGTAATAGACAGATTTCATCAGATCATTTTCCAGTATAAATGACAGAGTTTTCCATTTTAGACTTAAAATACACATAAATAAGCACTATGTTTGCTCACACTATAAGAATATTCATTAGGAAAGATGAAAGAAAGAAATTCTTAGCAAAAGTAATCATACCATACATATTTAGCCATCACATCTAAACCTAAATTTCACTTGAACATTAATATTGTTTTCAGATACACTGTACTATTATTTATTTTTTCTGACCCTACATTAAAATGAATTTCTGTATTAATTATACTGTCTGGACTATTTGTCAAGGTAAAAACCAATTCAAGTAAAATGTTTCTGCATCTGAAAAAATGAGAAAAGAATTTGAAAAAATAATGCTTTCCCTTTTATTCTTTTTTTTTGGTTGGTTGGGTTTTTTTTCTCATTTTTTTAGATCAGTCATCTGAAATTCACAGGACTGAATTCTCATCACTGAAGGAGAAGCAAATATTTAAGACCACTGAAGAGGAAGCAGAACGCAATTTCCCTTCTAGTACCAGCGCTAAAAAATGGAGTCACAAGTTAACCTGATCACTTTTGATATTTCCAGAATCAATTCCAGAACAAAGGCAGAGATTTCAGAAGGCATTTAACTCATCCTAAAATTAAAAACTAACACACATTCGTCTTTTTTTTGCCAGCCCACGTGGTCTTGTAATGTAGGGATTGGAGGCCTAGAGTAATGCAAAATCCAAACCAGCACTGGTGCCTGCATTTGGAGGTGAACCAGATCCATACATGGAATCTCCAGAGTGCTCCACAGCTCTTGAGATGTTCAAAGAAACCTTCATCTCTTTTCATATGATAAGAGTGCTGTGTTTTCTCTTAAACCGAAACACTCCTCAACTTAAATCAAAATAAGTGTCGAATGGGGCAGACCATGATTCTGGGCCCATGCAGATGCATCCTGGATTCAGACGTGTTGTGAAAATTCTGTCCAACACCTTCCTAAGGAAGGGTCAAGGACTTGTGCAAAGCTTTCTTCAGAAGGTAAGTACAATTGCCCTGGGAACTAGACAAAGATGCTGTTGAAGGAGGCTGTCAATACTGTCACAGGATGTTATTAGCATTATTAGGATGTCAACAACTGGCAGTGCTCATTTAGAAGAATTTGATGTCATAATAGAATTCAACATAAACATACATAACGTCTGTATATTCAAGGCTTTCCTGGAAAACAAAAGAAAATCGTAAGGGTATAAGGATTTTAACTTTAAAGAAAAAATGTTGCTGCTTTGATCAATACCCTTAGGATTTGCAAAATGGCAGCAAAGTGAGGAACATGCCAAATAATTTTTTGTCTTTGGCCCTAACTTGTAAGTCTGTCAAGGACTTCTCTTGCCAAATGGTGGGAAATGGATTACTGTCATTTTTCAAGGGACTGCACATCATTTTCCATTGATTGGTATGCCAAATGCTTCACAAAGTAATGAGTCAGGCATGATGCAAATCATTGTTGCACTGTCACTTTGATTGCATAGCCCTCTATCAATGTGATTAAACTGGCATGGCATCTAAAAGGTAACATATGACTCTGCTTGGCTTCCACAATGGAAAAGAAAATTTTATACTAGGCAGAGGAAACAGGAGACAAACAAAATGGTGAGAGACATCAGTCAGTACCTGTTGTCATGCTTGTGAGTAATTTTTTAGCTGAAATTGTAAAATAGTGATCATGGCTCATGAAGAAACATGGTTAACCTGGAAAATTTACCATCACCACCATACATGCTTTCTTGTCTGTCACAGCCCTTTTAATGCTCTTACCAACACTACATCTGGAGATAAGATGTAGATTTGCTTCTTAATTACCCATTCATAATAAAAAGGTATCTGTTTACAGGACTATAGATATAGATAATATTGCATTTTCAAGTGTCTTGTACTTCTTTTTCACTGCAAAATTCTAATAATATTTCCAAATATTGTGAAATGCTGAACACTAGTAAATACTTGGGAAACTTTCATCATCAAATCCTGAAGACCTCATCTTCAAACTATTTTTCATGTCAGAGTGTCTCTGACATACAATGAACTTATCTTTTCGCTTTTGGATCGAAGGATTAATGCATCTTCTAGATGACACCACATTTGTTTAATATGTGTATTCTTCTTCCCTCTGTGTGCTCTGTTATTTCAGAAGGGTTGAAGAAACTCTCCATCTTACCTGTGCTGAGGAAATTAATATTTTCTTGCTCAATTTTAGAATAACTATTTTCTTTAAAGTTTTCAAACCCCTGATCAGTGACTAAGGGGCTCCAAAATTTGGAAAAGTGAGTGTGACAGCTACAGGTATACATCTGTGCACAAGCAGAAGTAATTGTGGTCATATAGGCAGCATTATTTCATAGACAGGCTAGAAAGGGAAATTAAGCCATGCTAGATCAGTCTGATAAGTAGTACTTTTAATATTTACTTTTACAACCAAGAAAGCTATTCTGTGATTATTTATTATTCTGAAGAAGATAAACAGTAGCTTTAAGTGTCTTCCTGTGAAGTAAACCCTTTACAAAACTTTCTGAAAGAGCTGAAAATAGGTTAGTATTCAGTTCTCACATATCCAGCATCTTTGAGCTATCCCTAAGTGGGCTTTCTGATACAATGCTCTCTCAGTAAAAAGTAAGTAGAACGACTTCTTCATCAATTTGTACTATGGGATTTCAACTATTTTCAGACAATAACTCATTCTGTTTGTGATAGCTGAAGGGCTCTTTGCTTTGGTTTTACTAAATGATTTGGAGATTTATTTTCATGTTGAGCTAACTATAAATCTGAGAACATGGTTCACATCAAAAATATCTTATAGAAATTTTGGAGTATTTCTCCAATACAATCAAGCCTCTATACTGTCCTCCTTCTGACAAATCAAGGATTTTATTTAATGCCACATTATTTTATTTCATTTTATTTTAATCTTATTTCATTTCATGTAATTTTAGATAATTTTATTTCCTCAGCAGAGCTGACAAAGTTAAAAAAAAAATCATGAAAAAAAGGAAGTCTTCATATTCCCACTATTTCCTCAATGGTACTCCTGTAAATAACAACTGAAGTTTTTAAACTCAACCTTTTCATTGCTTGCCTTGTCTTCTAATGCCATCAGATTAGAAAGTGTCCTTTACAACCAGTTTCCATAGAAAAAATTACTAAAAAATGAAATGGTAATTAAAAAACCTTTCTGAAATACACTCATTAATAAGCAAGTGGTTCACAAGGTGCAAGTACACACAAATAATCACAGCCTTTGAAAATATTTGATTCTAGATGTAGTCAGAGGTTTCTTTAGTACCTAAAAGTGATTTCAGTTGTTCTTAATTAAAACCAAAGAAAAAAAAAAAAAAAAGAAAATCATCCACTTACCATGTTAGGTGAATTAAATTTAAATTTAATCAGCCTAATTCAAATCAATTAATTTTTGAATAGATTAATGTCTATATGGAGATTTGCACCCTGAAGATTTACAGATAGATAAAGACTTGGAAAATCTATTGGGTTTAGATAACTTCTTAAAATTGAATTCCTCATTTTTTCCATTACATTCTATCAATACGAAATCCCAAGAAATTCAAATAGTTTTTAAGTTTACTCTTTAGTTGATTTTCAGGGTAGACTTTAATTGGAATAAAGCCTGCCTTTAATTTGTTGCCCATGGAGAGATTCCTATTTTGTGTGTGACTGTTTCATCAGTGCTCACCATCACAGTTGAAACCCTCTCCCTGCCTCCTAACCCAGACTATATTTTTCTTTCTAGCTATAAACTGTGTTCATAGCCAGGTGCCTACAACAAAGGCTGTTCAAAGGTAGAGGTCTGAGAACAAATGTCATGCAGTGCTTTTTTTTCTGACTGAGCTTTGGTCTTCAGCAAGGTCTGACAGATATTGGCATTATATGTCACTAAGAAGTAAAAGAGCATGCTCTGACCTTCAAGAATCCTCACAATATGTACATTATGTTGATGTGCCCTTTGTTTTGTCCCTCTTAGTTTGCTTTGGCAGCTTCAGCAGATTTTGTCTAGTGCAGGGTTGGTTTACCAAGTTTTATCTGCCTCGTTTAACCATGAACTGGACAACTGACACCTTCTAACATTTTTCCTTACCAGTACTCCCATGGTAATCAAGGCAATCACAGAAAACTGGGTTCAAGTACATTGTTAAAACTGATGAACACCCTCAGGAGCTTTGCAGATTTCTTTTGGAGGTAGAATCACCACATCTGACTAAGCTTCTGAATTTTTTTCTCTCTTTGTGTCAGTTGCTCTGAACAGACAATTGGGTTGAACATTTAAAGAAATTCATCCTCCTCACACATCTCTGAAGCAGCTGGCTTAAGTGTTGGAGATTATACTGTATCAGTAATGAAAGCTTCTGTAGTCCATAACTCCATTGTGTAGTTTGGACACTCCCAGGGTTCTTTTCAGTTTCCAGGCATAAAATGCCCCGAGTAGCATTATTTTGTGGTGCATCAGTCTCAGTTTGATATGGGCTCTTGTACCAAGGAAGTAAGAAAAAATCAGGACAATACCATTTGAAAATTATGTAAAGTTGCTATTCTGAAGTGTGGTAAAATACAAAATACCATTACCTCATTCTGCAAGAGATGACTGTATTTTATAACCAGAAGCAGAATAAGCAACCATTTTGCTAATATTTATATAGTGCCATTTGTTGTAAGGCAGGCTTTAAATTCTTCAGATCTTCACGTTCATTTTGATGTCTGGAATAATTAACTAATCCTAAAGGTTATTAAACAAGTGAGTTTGGTCATAGAATCATAGAATGGTTTGGGTTAGAAGGGACCTGAAAGATTACCCAATTCCAACTCCCAAGTATGATATTAAGTAGTTAGAAGATACACTTCAGCTGAAGGTGTCTGAAAATACATACAAATATATATACATATTTTTATGCATATGTATTAGGAAGAATCAAAGTTTGTCTTCATAATATTAACTTGTTATTGAGGTATAGTCATGGGCAGTAAAGCTTAACAGCGCTTAAAATATTTGACCATGTTTTGTTCAGGCAATATTTTTCAAGTGTTGTCACTTGACAGTCTGATCTACCAGGTATATCAGGAATAAGCTACAATTCTGTAGCTCTTTTTGGCTTTCACTTTTTGTTTTTAAAGAAAAAATAAAGACATATGAAAAAAGATAGTCACATGAGTATCTTAGTGTCTTAAAGAATCTCAGTCATAACCAGAAGTACATGCATACTTAAATAACTTCAGAAACATTGATTAAGAGCGTGATTTTTAAAAGGTCTTATCCTCAGTCTTTCTTAGATACCCTTGAACTCAATGAAAGACTTTTTAAGCTTTGGAAAAGAGCAAGGAGGCAAGTACAGAAGTACAGTACATGTACTTGCTTGACATAGAAAAGTAGAGCAACTCAGTTACAATGCATCATTTCTTCCAAACTGATTTATTTTTCATACATTCATATATTCTTAATGAGATATTAAAGCAGCTAGTCTGAACTCCTGTGCATCATAGGCCATCACATTTTACACCATTACTATTGCGTTGAACCCAAACATTATTTGTAATTTACATATATTTTAGACAAGCATTCAAAAGCAACATGAAGATTTACAGATGCTGTATACACACATGCCTAATCTCACCCATGAGTTCTTTTCTGTTGATTTTGGGGTCCTTGGTTTTTGTAAAATTGGGTTTGTTTTGATGGCATTATCCTAAGCTCAATATTCAGGCACTTTTACTCATTTTAATCATTCTTGGTACCAGTAGTTGGTCATAGTGGAATGGAGCCTTGCTGGAGGAAAGATGGCTCACTTAGAGACATATTCATGCCTGGCTCCATCTTTCTTCCACAGTGGCAATTGACTCCTTCAAGGCTGTATTCTTCCATCTGCTCCCTGACTCATCCTATGGAGCAACCTCTCATTTGGGGCTTGTTTGCATTGTGTTAGAAGAGGAGTAATATTAGAACAGGTGAACCTAATCAGCAGCCTCTCACCTATAGATTCCAATATCAAGGTGTATCAATGACACCTCGAGGACAAAATGCCATCATTTGTAGTTAATGGGCATTTTCAAAAGCTCTTTTAAGTGGTCTGGCAGGGCAATCTGATCCATGTTGTGAAAGGATAAAGGGGAACAGCTTCAAAATGAAACAGGATAGGTTAAGCAAATGATTCGTTTAGAGTAGATATTAGGAAGAAATTGTTTCCTGTGAGGATGGGGAGGCCCTGGCACAGGTTGCCCAGAGAAGCTGTGGCTGCCACATCCTTGGAAATGTCCAAGACCAGGTTCAATGAGGCTTGGAGCAACATGGGATAGCGGAAGTTGTCCATTACCATGAAGGGGAATTGAATTGAGATTATCTTTAAGGTTGCTTCCAATCCAAAACCTTCCATACCTCTATGATTCTATGTATTTCCCACGAATACCTGCAACAAAACTCAGCATATGTTTATATCTGAATTTATACTTTGCAATAGCTATACCTCTTTACACCTATTTAACAATACTTGTTTGTATATATTTTCTATAATTATTATTATTTTTTCAAAAATTATTTTCATGCACAGAATATATCATACCCAGCATTAAGAGGGAAGAGAAATGCATACCTACTCCCTCTAGATCGGCCTCTTCTTAAGGGTAATTTTCTTAAGGAAATTTCTTAAACATGGAGTTGTATACCTGAAGGCGAGCAGATTTTAAAATCCTGCTCTGCCACTTCTGAATAGCTGTTGCTTATGCTTAATTTAGGAAAAATGTCACTTCTTAGACTGTTAGGTTTGGTTGTTTGGTTGGTTTTAATAAAATTAGCTGTAGACATTCTACCTTCTGCTAAATTCAATGGCTTTTTGTGAGTATATGATTAAGTCACTTAGCCAAGAAAATGGTAGGTTTGCCTAACATCCAGGATACAAATGAATATAGGTTCCTAATGTTCTTGGTCCACCCAAAATGCTGATACCTCTTGGCATGTGTTGTGGAACAACCTCAGGTGCCAGTGATGCCTTTAGAGTCTTTACCAGTGAAAACTTTCATTGGTGTTTTGTACAGGTTATGTATTTTGCCATTTGAATGTAGGTTAAAAGAAATTTCTTAAATGCCACTCTTCTGAGATTACCATTATCATTCAGATATGAGACCTAGGGGTTATGACAGAAAGTTTTATGAAAATGTGAGCTCTGTGTTCAGTAGTGGTCAAAAAAAGAAAAGCAAACCTAATGTTAGAAATCATTAGGAAATGATGGAGAATTAAATAGAAAATTGATTTAGACATTTAGAAACAGAGATGGCTCAAGCATATCTGTATCTGTGCCTGTTTATATCTTTAATGCCTTCATCATAATATTGAGGAAAACTGATTAAAATATTTACAAAATGATAACACATGGTAAAAGTTACCATGTATTTTCCACTGTTATTTTTTTACTTTGGAAAAGGGTTGATGTAGAGGGGTTGTGATGGAACCCTGCATAATCATGAAAGTTTTGGTGATGAGAAATAGATATTGGTTGTTCATTGATTCTAGGGAAAAAAAAAACAACAACATCCCCACCCAAAAAAAAAAAATATGGAAGAAAAATCTACTGATAGTTCCTAAGTGCACAGGAACTGTGTCCAGGTAGACTCAATGACAAAAGCAGCTGTATTTTGGAAGAGTACCGGGGCAAAACCTTCTTATTCTTGCTGAAGAACTTGGTTTGATAATAGGATGAAAAACAGCTTGCTTGTTCTCATTTTCATCATCTTTTTAGAAACCTTGAAGATCTGAGGTCTCAGAAAGATGCCCAGATTTTAAGGATTTGGCCTCTTTTCTGCAGCAAATTTTCTGCAAAATTTTGTCTCCTCTTTAGAATGAAATGGCAAAATAACTTAGTGAAATGCTTCTAGACACTGTGACTCTGTGGCATCCATGATTATGTGAGGATCACCAAGAAATTCCATAAACTGGGCTTTCTTCCTTGCTATTTAAAAGAACTATATAAAATTTCTCCTGGGACAGATTTCTGGCAGGCATTGTTTTGATAAAGTATTACAATAATGCATCACTGAAGCAGTAGCAGCCCTGGATATTACAAAAATTGTGTCAAAAGAGTAAGCTGTTCTTTCAGTGTGTTGAAATGCATCACTAGAACAACAGATGCCAGAGGAAAAAGGATTGTCAGAGGCCACAGTGCTTTAGAGGTTCAGCAAACACTATGAATGGTGTTTATTATTATTTATTTGTTGGGAGTATTCTTTATTGTATGGTTACCAAAGAGTGAGCTCTATACGAATCTGTATTGAAAAAGAGTACTTTATAAGTAATTTAAAAAGGGGTCTTTACAGTATAAGATTACACCAGCAAAACCATTCATCAGGTAACTGAAACAATTTTCAAAATTGAAATTTAAATTTCAAAATTAAAAGAAAGAATATTTTTAAAATTATAATGATCATAAGCTTCTTCAGCTTTTGAAGGTTTTAAGATTCCTTTTATTTTACCCATTAAAAATCTTTGAAACTGTGTATGCAAATAAAGCAATGTCATATGTAGTTCATATGACATTTGGGCAGACTCTTTTGGGGGGATAGATTTTAGCTCTTGGAGTTCTATGAGTTAGCAAAGAGATCTACTTTTCTTTTCAAGTCATTTCCTTAGCTCTAAGAGTTGAGAATAATCACCTGAAAACATCTCTGAAGTACACCTGAGCTACTTATTTATAAATAAGAAGGCAAGATTTTCACCAAACTGGAAGATAAACATGAATTGCTGTTCTGCTTCTGAGAGTACTTACCTGCCATAGAAAGAAAATATAGGGTTAACTTGGATTTTCTCTTAGAAGAGTTCCCTGTCTAGTAGGATATGGGGGCTTCCTGAAGGGTAGAAGGAACTTCCTATTGCACCTACACCCATGTAAATAATCATTCACATTGAGAGTTGCCCTCCCTGCTGCTATGATGCCAAAGTGATCAGTCTCATTTTGAATAAAGGAGTATAGACATTTTTAAAATTTTTATTCAGAAGACTTGAATGACTGACATTTTTTGTCACTTCCCTCTATCTATGCCTACCCCATACACTAAAGCATTCTCTCAGTCTAAAACCTGGTCAGAGCTTATTCAAGCCCACCTAACAGCCAAAGCTTTCTGATGGACTAACCCCAGCAGCATTCCTCAATTTTCCCATATTTTTTGCTTTCCTTCATGATGCCACCCAAAGGTTATTCTGGACCATGATGCAAAAGGGCTTAATTACACAGGAGCAAGTACCCCATTTTTCCTAGATACTCTGAAAACAGAGAAAATTCTCAACATCCCTTTGTTTCATAGCCAGCTGACAAGCTGGCACTGTGTCAGAGAGAATGCAGGCACCTTTTCCAGTTGCCTTGTCAAGAAATGTAATATATAATAATATCCTGCTTCTTTCCTGCAGAAAAACCTTTTTGTTAAAGTTGGCTTCTCTGTCTCATGTCCTTGAGAGCCTGAAATACAGGGTGCAACTTAATCAGCTAGAACAGTGCTGTGCTTGCTGTACTGAATGCAGTCCAAAGGCTTCCATGGTGTAATGAATGGTCAGATGGTGTGTGGACTGACTCACTTCTCCCCATGAACATGGTGTTTTGCCAACATCTGCATTATATTGTGTCAACAATTGCAATATTACAGAGTTGCTGCTTTCTTTTTTATCTCCCAAATAAAAAGAGATAAAAAGAAATCCATTTAACTGTTTCTGTGCCAGAATACAACATAGTGTAGCTATTTCTACCAACCCGATATTATCAAGACATTTTTCTTTTGCAAACCCATCCTCAGTTGTCCCAGAAGGTTTAATATTATAAATCCTCTGTTGATAAGTTCTTTCTGAGGAATTTAAAATTCTCAGCTTCGAAACACTAGAGTTTCTTCCACTGAGGTACAGCAATGTAACTCACCATACCAGAATCAGCACACCATCTTCCATTGGGTTTAAAGACTGCACAATAGTGTCTCCTCCTATGAGAAAATTGCTGGGACATACGCATATTGTCCCGAGGATGCTCATTATTATTATTATCTCTTGTAGTAAGGTAGGGTTTTCCCTCACAACAAATGGGAAGGGCGTAGCAAGACTGTACATACAATTCAAGATTGTAAAGTCCTGCTGCATCTGGGGAGGCGTGAGGATGTTTTTTGGAGAGGTGAAATTACACAGTGAGGTGATTCTGTGTATGTGTAAAAAGTATGGTGCCAGTTGCAAATAGATCCATCAGTATGGTAGAAAGGGGTTATATTAGGTGGCTTGTACCTTGGACTTGAAGCAAACTGCAAAATCACAAAATCCCTGCTGTCACATATCACAGAACGAGGAAATGGTTGGGGTAGGGAGTGGCCTCTAAAAGTTATCTGGGCCAATTACCCTGCAATAAGCAGGGACACAATCCACTATCCCAGGTTGCTCCAAGCCCGTCCAGCCTCGTCCCGAACAGTTCCAGGAATGGAGTAGCCACAGTTTCTCTGTAAAACCTGTTTCTGTGTCATACTACCCTCACAGTCAAGAATTTATTCTTAATAATAATTTAAACCTACCCACTCTCAGCTTGAGACTATTCCACTTTGTATTATCACTCCAGGCCCTTGTAAAATGTTCCTCTCCAGAGGTATTGGATCTTCTTTAGGTGCTGGAAGGTGCTCTAAGGTCTCTCTGGAGCCGTCTCTTCTCCAAGGTGAGTAACTCCAATTCTCTCAGCCGGTTTCCTTAGCAGAGGTTCTCCAGCCCTCTGACAGTTTTGCAGCCTTCTCTGGGGCTTGTTCTTCCTGTGCTGGAGTCCTCAAATCTGATTGCAGCACTGCAGGTCTCAACCAGAGCAGAAGAGTGGGGCAGAATCCCCCTCCCTGATCCGCTGCCCATGCTGTGGGATCAGCCCACTACACAGCTGCGGCTTTCTGGGCTGCCAGAGCACATTGCTGTGTTACACTGAACTTCTCATTCACCAGCACAATCAGTTCCTTCTCCCCAAGACCTCCCGCAACCCATTCTCTATAGGAGCAATTTATTCCAGTGTAAAAGAAATTGCACTGTCCTACAGTGTACAGGGCAGGGGGACTGCTGCCATTAAAACACAGCAACTAGGACTGATAAGTAGGACTGGAGAAGGGGACCACACAAAGGCCATTGCAAGTAAAATAAATATGATAAATGCAAAATAATCAAAAAATAATTGCTGTTCTAATTTCTGGGGCTGTAAAACTAAAGGGTAAAGAATTTAAAACACAACATGACTAGGTATATTTGAGTCAACAGTAATACAAATAATAAAAGAATGGTATGAGAAATCTGTGGCAGAGCTGGCAATTAAACCTGTATTTCCTAAGTCCCAGGGTGAGAGTGATTGCCCCAGACTATCTTTCTTTTCAACTTAATATTTTCTCTGACAGAGTATATGTTGAAAATCTTGTGTTTTCATTATTAAATGCAGTTCATATTCATAATCAGGGACTAATGATTATTTTGCTAATAAGAATTAATGTAATTTTCCAGAACCACAACCAGGCATCATTCCTTAATTGTTTTCTTTGTTTCATAGTGGTTTCTCCCTTCCATTTATACTCTTGTAGTCAACATTTTGCTCACTACAGCTCAGATATTTGAAGCTTTATTCACTTATTTATAGGGATGACTTGCACTGGGTTATCTATCCTCAGACACCCACCTGGCCATCAGCTACCTCCTCAAAAAATCTTTTGAAAAGTCTTTTGTCATGTTTGTCACATCTCTGG
The DNA here is from genome assembly GCF_048771995.1 of Taeniopygia guttata. Classification (NCBI taxonomy): domain Eukaryota; kingdom Metazoa; phylum Chordata; class Aves; order Passeriformes; family Estrildidae; genus Taeniopygia; species Taeniopygia guttata. The sequence goes on along the minus strand of NC_133063.1, from coordinate 42,698,443 downwards.
GAGAATGTTTCAGATAGCTTAGGGCTTCTCATACAGGACTAGATGCCTATGCTTAAACAAATTAATTTAGTCCAGGGTCTCACAGGTTAGACTATAAATTCTTGGGATTCAGTTTCTAGTTTAGAGCAGCTAATTTTAGGTGTTGTTGGTGCAGGAGTCTCCTTACACGCACTTTTTTTTTCCAAAGTCCTCTTAGATTGAATATGAAAACAGTGTAACCAGCAAGGTCTAGAGATAATACATTCTGCTATCCCATAGCAGAATGTATATTCTGTTATTTAAACATCTCATTGGGTCTTCATAATGACAGTCAAAATTTAGTCAGTACCCAGACATTGGCATGTCAGACAAGAGTTGGATCTCACTAGGCACCTTAAGCTTGTGTAGCTGTTGGTGATAGCTTCAAGCATGCAAAATATTTAAATATCACTGGTATACATGGCATAGCTTTTATAGGATATCTGCAGCTGATAGAGGGGCTATTGGGCACAGGACAGGATAATCTAAGACATGCCCATTGACATCAGATGACTGAATGTAGACAATTGAATTGAGATCTTCATCTCTACAGTGCCCACTTGTTCATGCTGCATGTCATACCCTAAACAGAGTAGAACACAGTTGCATCACTATACAGAATCAACTTCTAGTGCATTGACCCCTAGATGCTCATCTAAATCAGGAAAACCCTTCCAGATTTTGAGTGGTTGAGCCAGTGTTCATCTGCAGTCTTCTGGTTTCCATCATCTCTGTTTCTTCCATGGTTTATCATTTTTCCAAATTACTGAAAAGTCTAGTGGAAGTTAGAAATACGGAAAGGAGAAAAATCACACTGGGTATAGTTTTGCTCTGACCAGAAACTGTTTGAGCTGAAGAACATTGGAGGAAAACAAAGGGGAATATCCAGAAATATTAAACCATTGTATTCATCTGGACTTTTTTTCTTTTCTTTTTTTTTTTTTTACAGGGAAAGAAAGGTTTAGCAAATATAGAGGTAATTTGGAATCAAAAAAAAAAAAAAAAAAAAAGAGACATCCTGTAGGATTTATATATTAGTAATTTTTTATGTGTTTATGCATAGAATTAACAATCTCCTAGTCTGTAAACCAGCTAATTAATGACCTTCCCCTGGTACCATCTCTAGCATTCACTCCTGCTCACTGCAGAATTGTTCACTGGCATTTACCCATTAGAGACCATTTTCTTTTTTCTCTTTTTTTTTTTTTTTTAATCTGTCCTTGCTCCATGCCTGTTGCTCATAAATTGACTCAAGTACTCTTTATATTCTCCTCCAGACCTGATCTTTCTTTCAAAGACTTTATTTCCTATACACTGCATACAGATACTGCATGAAGTGCCTGTCCTTCCTATCTCACCTGGTCCACAGCTTGCTCTTAGGATTGCTCTGCTTGCATGAACTAGTCCTTAACTCTCTCTGTCTTTTAATGGAGCCAACTCACTGCACTCTAATTTCTTTCTCCCCTTTAGTCCAGGATGATGACTTTCCTTTTCATGCCTACACAAGGATTCCTTTCATTTTTGTCTTCCTGATATCAAAACTCAAACCCATCTCAAGTTTCTCGATGGATGTGTATCTATGCAACAGAGGAGAGGTAGGAGCGGCATGAACAACAAAACACCCAGCAAAGAGAAGCAGCACCAAAGCCAATTAATGATAGTTCATGAAGCTGAGATGTCTGGAAGCAGGTGAGCTCTCCCAAAATTTTTGAATGGTTTCAGTCTACAAAGAAGTTTTAAGTATTCTCCCTGTCATTTGAATTTTAATCTGTAGGGAGGTAACCTCTTTAGATTAGATGGAAAACATACTCCTTTCTGAGAAATCAACATACAGATACACACACACATACACACAAAAACCTGAAGAACTGAGCTGAGATCAAAACACTTGCTACTTTGAGATTCCTCTGGTGAACTTGAGTCCTAGTCATGAAGGTGAAATCCATCTTCTGAGTCCACAGAGCTTTCTGTTCCCCTGGAACTTCTTACAATGCCTATAAAGATTTCTTCTCTTAACCTTTCTTGTGTTATAAAAAGCACAGCCACATTCCTCATAACAATTTGATGTCTTATAAAAACCCTTTTAAAAAAATCCCAAGATAGCATCAAAAGAAAAAGTTGCCCACAGTTGTCTGTAATGCCATGCCTATTTAATATTACCATGAATATAGAGTCACAGCTCTCTGAGTCTTGGAATCCCAGGCTAGCAATGGAGATGCACAACCTAGATTCTGCCAGTTGTTTAAAAAATAATAATAATAAAAATTGACTCCATGGGGAAAATGTGTCAAGAGTAAAAGGCAGTGAGGGTGAATTTTGGGAGAATCCAAATACAATTTTAAGAAATAAGCTGTTTTGTTTTGTTTTTTTTTTCTTCCGCCCCCCCCATTCCCTCCCCCCCCCCCCCTTCCCAAATCCTCATGACATGTTTTCTTCAGTTTTGCTACAAAAGTTAAAGTCTTTCCTCAGGAGAAATATGTGTGTGTGCATATGTGTGTACATGTGAGCTATGGTAGACCCAGAAATTTTAGACACAGGCAAACCTGACATGAAGAGAAGAGGGGAGATATTGTCAAAAAATGAGATATTTCAAATAGTTTACCTTTGAAACATGTCAACCACCTGTTCCTTGCAATTCTAATCTAATTTTTATTTTATTGTTCCCTGCACACATACATGCCCACAGGTGCTCATGTTAGTCAGTGTACAGTGTGTATGAATATTCTAAGGAATAATTTATTTTGATTTGCTATAGTCAATGTATAATTATGTGATAGGTATGATCTCCAAAATGAATAATTTTTTTCCTTTGTGATATGATGAGTATGTCATAACACATTAACATCCTACTGACGGCCGCAAAATATAGAGAGAATCAAAAGACCAGACCAGGAGGGCAAGATAAAATAACAAGAAAAATTGTAATAGCCACCAGGTACTGGTTTGTCTCAGTTCCCATTGACTTCAGTTGTGCCTAGGATTGTGCAGAAAGCAAAGATTTGTTCAAGCTTATCTCTGTCATAAAGAAACAAAGAAAACTTTATTTTGACACTCCACTGAAGTAAAAATATATTTATTTCTTCACAAGTACATATTTTTTGATAACAGTGCTAAGCAATCTATTTGCCTGATTTTATATGAGTCTTAAGAAGTAGCTTGAGAGGCTGACTATAATGAGATTTTGCCACCCTTCCCTCTTTTTGTATGTATGCAATTCCTTTTTGGTAGCAGAAATATCATTCTTGGGTGATAGGATTAGCACCCAGGAATTTCTGTTTACAGTTATGCCTAGAGGGCTGAATCAGAACTGGAGGTAAATCATGTACTCTTCAAATTTTTGAGTTCTCAGAGAACTTGCCATCTAATTAGGAATGATATTTGCATAGCAAGTTACCTAAGAACTAAAAAAAAATCTTTTTGGTTATTTTTTTCTCATTTTTCTTATGTAATGGGGAATTGAATGACATGCATTGATTAAAAATATGAGAGAACAAAAGGGAGGGAAGGTAGGGAAATCAGAAAAAAATAAAAGAACAATTAGGATATAAACCTTTAGAGACGGGGATATGAAAGAGAGGGAAGAAAAGAATAAATAAATCTAGAAACCTAAAGAAACAAGACTGTTGAAATCCCCAGAAAATATCTTCTCAATCTAATTTTTTTCCTTTCTCACATTTTCTCCATGGACATGTCAGAGAAAACAAATTGGGCTTAAACTACTCCAGCATAAGCTGTTGATGTTCTTCACTGTTTAAGTGACTTCTGCTTTTGCTTTCCTGTTGCTGTTAGACCCAGCTGCTTTTGACAAAAGTGGGATTTCTGAGCCTGCATCTATATCAATGGAGAGAGGCAGAAGCCCCACAAGAGATCATCCAAAGCTGACACCAGTTCAGGTGCTCAGAAACACAACTTGGACCAGACTCTCTGCTCTCCACTGGCTACAGGCTGAAATCATATTTTGTTTATACACATATAAGCCCTCTGTGATACACTAAAGAACTTTTTTTCTGGGTGAGTTCTTATGTCTAACTCACTGTGGTAGTAAAATTCATCCTTTAGGGTGGATTATTCCAGTGCATCCCAGTTCAGACAATGCCACTATAATTCCATGTTCAGTGTGTATTAAATGATGCTGCAAGTCTAAGTGGTTTTGTCACCAGTTTTCTCTGTGGCTCTTACCTGACAAAATTAGCTACTTCAATCTCTAAGAAAATATTTTTTTCTTTTTCTCTTCTGCTTTACATGTTCTTAGTTCCATAATTTGCCATGTCTGACACTGCCTTGTGTGTGTTAATTTGCAGCATGTTAATCGCTGCTAGAATATCATATAGACCTTTTTTCTTAAAGGCAATGGCCAGTTTGCATATAAGCCCGCATGTAATAATTCAGAAAGCTTCCTTATTGACTAACATTTACCTAGCTCAGAGGTCTTTGTTCAAAAATACTACATCAAATATTCATAGTGCTAATGAGAAAATCCATCTCTCTTGTAGTCAGTGCACTTTAGCCCATTCTTAAGAAGTGGAATTCATTTAAAGAGCAAAAATGTTTAAATAAGCTTAATTTTACTTGCTAAAATATTTTTCCTTTCTCTTGAGGTAAATTAAAATAGCAAATTAATATCTGTAAAAATTCAAAATTTATGCAGCAGTGTTTAAAAAGAAAAATATAAAATAAAATAGAATACATGCAGATTTCAAAGTAGATAACAGCAGAGTAAAATGTCCACCTCAAATTAAATATATTTTGTTTTCACATTGTTTGTTGACTATAAAATCACAAGATCACATAAAAGTTTTACTGTGTTAGATAATATCAATTTCACGTTTGCATAGTATTTCCTCTACTGGAATTGTTTTTGGATTTTAGGACCTGTTGCCATCTTCTGTGATGAAAATGTCATGGAAAAAATACTACACAAACTTTGGAGGCGGTCGGGAATTGGTTTTGCTTTGAACTTAAGGAGTTTGAGTTTCATCTTTTCTCTTTTGCACTTTCCTCACCTTGTGCAATGACAGCCTTGTGTAAATGAAAATCACTGGATACCCCAGCTTGTGCTTCTTGACTTACACAGGCCATAGCTATCAAACTTTCTGGACAGAGGAGTCAAACTTCTTTATAGAAGTCTGTGGATAGGATTACAAACTGGAGACAGTAATATCACTCCCAGCTATAAGAAAAGATCAGGTGATAGCAGTGCACAAAGGTCAACTCTGGAATATTGTGAGTCCTCTTTGATTCCAGGCATTCATGAAGTTCGTTACTGCCACAAAAAATGCCCTTTCCTTTCCCTACCTCCCTTTCCTCTGCTTCTTACTCTTTGCTTTGTCTCACTGCAGTGTTTTATTTTCCTCCTGGCACTCCCTTAGTTTTCAGCAATTTCCATTTCTTTCCCCTATCTCACCTTTCATCATCTGAAGAGATGGGCAGAGAAACAACTAATATTGACATTAACAGTGTTTTTAATGCATCCATAAGAGCATCTTCACCTCAGGAAAAATCTGTGTAACCCAGACCAACCCATACACAAATCTCTGATGTCTCAGAATGGGAGCAAGGGCCAACATGATCATATTACCACATCAGCTGTGCAAATTAACTGGATGAACACTCAGGTGATATCAATCCAGCCAAGCTGCTCCAGTCCAACTGAACTGCTACTGCCTAATTTTTATCATTTAGTTTATTCAACCTCAGACTTTTTCATATATCTTATCAGAAATTTACAAGGTCTTGATAGGTTTCATTCAGATTCAGGTGCTATGGCTGGCCCTGTTTCTGAATCATTACTGTGATTCAAAATACATCCTCTTTGTGGTTTATACAGTGATTGTCTTCATGCTTTAAAACTAAATACAAATTTTCCTATTTTTAGGGGACCAAACCCATGATTTTTAATCAAAATTTGTAATTTTACAATGCAAATCCTTAATTTCTGCAAGAGGATCAACAGTTCACATGAAAAAATGTGGTTAACTGGACCCCAAAAACCTTTATTAATACTAGAAAAAGGTATTTCTTTCTTTTCTTTTCTTTTCTTTTCTTTTCTTTTCTTTTCTTTTCTTTTCTTTTCTTTTCTTTTCTTTTCTTTTCTTTTCTTTTCTTTTCTTTTCTTTTCTTTTCTTTTCTTTCCTTTCCTTTCCTTTCCTTTCCTTTCCTTTCCTTTCCTTTCCTTTCCTTTCCTTTCCTTTCCTTTCCTTTCCTTTCCTTTCCTTTCCTTTCCTTTCCTTTCCTTTCCTTTCCTTTCCTTTCCTTTCCTTTCCTTTCCTTTCCTTTCCTTTCCTTTCCTTTCCTTTCCTTTCCTTTCCTTTCCTTTCCTTTCCTTTCCTTTCCTTTCCTTTCCTTTCCTTTCCTTTCCTTTCCTTTCCTTTCCTTTCCTTTCCTTTCCTTTCCTTTCCTTTCCTTTCCTTTCCTTTCCTTTTCTTTTCTTTTCTTCCTTCTTTCCTTCCTTCCTTGGAAGAAAACTTATTGGATGTATTTTCTTGACAGTACCTTAACTGCCAATCAATTCATTTTCTAAAATATGTAAGAAATTCTATATTATTAGTCAGGCCAAGAGGTAAGACCATTGAAATTAATGGGAAAAGAGAAGCCTTTAGGGAATAAGATTGAAAAGCTTAGTCTCATGATTAGGCAAAAGTAGCTGTCCTTTTTGAAGTGGTGTTAAACTATAATTTCATTTCTTGTCTATGGTGATGACTCTCCAGAGAAAGTCAGGTTTTGCTTCTACATGTCTAGTTTGTGATTAGGAAAGTCTGGTTCAGGTTTAGAGTGGTGTCAATCCTTACTTGTCTGCTAAGGGACATGACTCAACATATAAAGAATGGTTTTAAAAGAAACAGAACTCAATACTGTTGGTCTTTTTGCAAAAAAATAAATAAATTGTGAATGTTATAATCACCAGAAGATATAATTGAAAGTTGAAAAAAATCTATTCCCCAAGTTGTTACTGTTCATGCATTCTCCTTTGAATAAATAACTGAAATTTAAAATGTTCATGGAAATTTTCCCTCACTCAGCATATTTGTTATAACTCTTCTGTATATTTTTTTTGTGCATGGACAAATCTCTGCACTTAGAAAATACATGTTTAATGCTGAAATTGTTTCCATAAGGGGGAAAGATCCATCTCCATATGAATTCCTGTTTTTGGAGACTGGGATCAGAAGGTAGCTTTGGTAGGACAGTTGTATTTAGAAGCTAAGTCTTCATGTGCCAGTGTTTCAGTTGTGCTTTGGATTGTCCTTGATCTCACCTTACTCCTGCACTGCTGTTGCAAATGTTCTCACCTTTAGTTGTTGTACACTTACTTACTTGAGCTCTCAGGTTGTTTGTTAAAGAGGGAACTGCTTCGTTTAAACAGTGTTTTCCATTTTTTGGGAGGAGAACACAGTATTTCTTTGTTTACATGATTACTCTTCTATCTGTGATAAAGATTGATTAAGGCGATCAGTGAGGGCTTTGAGGGAGAGGTGCTGTCATACCAACAGGTTTTTAATACACAGGAACACCAAGTGAAGCAAAGTACAAAGCATATGCCAAAATTACTTCCATTGACTTTACTCTCACTCTTTGTGTATGTAAAGTTGGAGACAAATTTAAGTACTTTGCTGAGTCAAGATTATTCTGAGCTGTAAAATAAGGTGGTTAGCACAAAGAGAATCAGTGCCCTCCAAGCTGCTGAGAGCAAGTCGTTAGTGAGTAGGAAGTAAGGCTTAGATCCACAAAATGGAAAGAAAGGGGAAAAAAAACCCAAACAAACCTGAGGAATGATAATGGAAAAAACAGCCTTGAAAACATGTGACAGTCATAACATTCATCCATAAAAATGTAATGAAGCCCAAAAAGCAAAGGTCACTGTTCCATCCTTTCGTCATCAATTGTGCTCAAGTAATGCATTTCATGGCCTATTGAATGTAAAGATCCCCTGCTGTTCTCAAACACTCGGTACAGAAATACAATGTGCCATTGACAACTTTTAGGCCCCAGTGGGGTGAACTAAGGACAGTCTTCTTGAGAACCGATCTTTTTCTGCTTTCTGGAGTAAAATTAAACCCCTAACAGAGTCACTATATAATTCCCAAAGGCAGGGGCCATTGCTGCTGAGGGTGAAACCAAAAATGCATCAGTAACTTATTGAAAGCTTCATCAAGGATTTGGTTTTGATCCCATTTACACTGACCTTGCAAAACTGGAATAACTTCACTGAGGGCAGAATGATCAATCTGTATAGAGAAGACAGTGCTGGTAAAAACACACAACTGCAGTCTTTGTCAGATTTCAGTGGTACCCTGAGAAAAACAGAAAAATAAAACACCACTGGGCATGAAGTGCCAGCCTTACCAAAGCACATGCAAAATGCTCTCAGAAGGGAAGGTTTTCCTATTAAAACAGCTACAAAAAAAAAAAAAAAAAAAAAAAAAAAAAGAGAAAAGGGAAAAAAATTGCCCTGGAAGCTGATAAAAGCCCATCTGCCTGCTTTTGACAAGGCACTGTCATTCTTCACAGCTTCACATCCTGTAGACATTTAGAGGGTCATAATTTGCAGTTCAGTTTTCTTTTTTTTCACTCCTCTCTCATCTGAGTGAAGCAACGTTTGAGAAGTAGGCTAAGACGGCCTGAACTAATTTATCTTGTGACCTTTTAGTGCCTTCAGAGCAAAGTGATTTAATAGCACTTAATCTGTCAAAAAACTGAAGCTTTGTAAAAACTGTATATTAAGTCAGTTTTTATGGAGCATTAGCTGAAGTCCTTTCAGTTTACGAAATGGGGTGGTACCTTGTCTCTTTCCTTTTTTCTTTTCCCTCCCTCTCTTCCAAGAATCCCTGTTATTCAGCAACACCATTTTGTATTTAAGGAAGACAGGGAAATACTCTAGACAGGTAATCCCATGCGTTATAGGGTGCATAGGAGAGGTCTCTTCCCATCCTTGTGTGATTTATGGCAGAGGGCTCCTGGAACTGACAGGCCATGGAACAGACAGCACATCCAGGTTTCACTGGCAATGGAGGGATCTTCTCAGGCTTGGCCATGTGCCACAAATGTTAGCTTAGGTTTCAGAAAATAAGAAAGGAATTATTTGAAGACAGAGTGCCAAGGATAATTTGTGACAAATTGTTCCTACTTCTACCACAGTTGTGCTTCTGGATTTCTTTCTTTAAATTAGCTCTTTTAGTATAGTTTCCTTATTTGTAATCCAGGGAATAATATTTCCCTTTTTTCCAACTTCTTTGTATAGTAAGCTTAAAGAAATTTCATTAAGAAACTGTCTTCTCATCTTCTTGTACAAGGTTCAATGTGTACAATTTACCTACTAAGGAACTTCATCTTTCCACACCACAGTTAAGAATGAAAATAAAAGAGCAAAAAGAAAAATGAGCTGATCAAAGATCTGAGTTTTTAAGTCCAAAGTTTTCACATCACTTTCATCCTGAAACAAGAACCCAAAAACCTGAATGGCCAGAATATTTTTGTTAACAAAGAAAATTAAGATGGATAGATTTTTAAATGTTTTCCCTTTGTCTGTGATAGAGACTGAACTGACTATTCTGAACACATGCTGAGAGTTATAGCCTGGAGATATCATGTGGAGGATTGTAAGGGGGATGCATTTTACAAAGAAATCTATGAAGGGCTGTTTCATATGCTCCCTGCATGTCTTCTGCCTCTAAGTTTGAGTTTTCCTATTCCAAATACATGGGAAAACAACAATAATAACAACTTTGCAAATCAATTCTATATGACAGAATATTTATTTCAGCCAAATTAGACACCTGAACTTGTGCTTCCCAGTTAAACAATTTATTTCTCTCAAAAGGTATCTAGTTGAAAGTAATTTGTTGCTTGTTTTAAGAATCTTACAGAGAATTTACTAAAGTTAAAAGTTCACATTTCTCTCAACACATTCATGTCCTCCACTTGACTCCTATCCTGCTGTTCCTTGTAACATGCCCTTGCAGGAAAGGACATGTTTGGAGGATTTGGAGATTTGGGAGTTTGGAAATTTGAGTTTCTTTGCTCAGAATAAATTTGCTATAAGCAAAGAGAAGTGTCTTTATTATTTTTGCTCACGTCTCTACTCTAGAGATAATTTCCTCTCACGTGTAAAGCTGTGTATTCCCCTTACTACTTCCTCATGGAAAGTTGTGGTTTGCCCTGCTTGGCCCTTCTCTGTCCATGGTGCTTATTGAGCTGAAGCGCTGGAGTTAAGATCCCACCTGTGGGTTTACGCTCTCTGGGATAACAGTTATTCCCACAGGTAGTTACTTAGCGCTCTAATTAATTTAGTCAGATGCAAGTCTATAAGAATCTTCATTGATGACGATTTTACTGGCAGCGGCAGGTAGAGAATCATTATTAAAGCTGTAATAAAAGGCTAGTTTCATCCATAATGATATACAGGGGCAGTTCTTCATAACAGAGCAACAAACTGCCAAAGTGCAAAATAATTACTTTTCTAGATGTAAAAACATCAGTTTTCATTAAAAACCAAGCAAATGAATAAGAGAAAAAAAATAAAGCTTTGTAACCACTGTTTGGTAAACATTTCCTCCTGTGACATCTCTCTCCCACTCCCTGTGTGTATCTCAGATTATTATCATTATTATTACTATTATCTTAATGTAGTGCTTAAATTAATCCTTTGTAAATTTTTTATAAATACACAGAATTAAAAACTTGCACAGTCCTAAGAGAATGCAAGTTAGGCAAGATGAAGCACAGAAAACTAGAGGGGATGATTTAAGACAGACAGCTCCAACTCTATAAATTTTCCCAGTCAGCATTAGAGTCGCTTAATATTTTATGCAGTATTCCTTGCTTATATGTGACATTTTGAGTTCCTAATAAAGATACAAGTCTGGGATTTTTTTTCTTCCACTCCCCTCTCATCTTTTTTTGTAGATTTGCAATTATCAAGTAACTGACAGTAGATTTTTTTTATGTTCTTCTTTCTTCCTTTCTTTTTTTTTTTTTTCCTTCTGGTGTAATCTATCATCATTTATCAATAATTTTGGAAGATTCTGAATGCAACTCTGTAAACTCTGTAATTATCATTCTAGGCACTTTATTTTTTTTTTTTTTTTAACTGAGTGGAAAATTGGTGTGAAATTTCCTAGTGTGATGGTTTTATGCCCTTTGCATCTTCTATGCAGGTTTTTTTTCTTATATTTATTGCAAATCGTTGTGACTAGTAAATCACCAGAATTTGGCTATTCTTAATGCTTTACTATATATGCACTCTGCCAATACAATCAGCAGTTATGCTTGCCTATTAAACCATGAATCAAAGGCAGCTATTCCATACATCAGCTCTTCTCTTTCCACACTGCAATGTCCCTGGTTTCTAGAGGCATCATCCTCTCCCTTCCACCTTAGGGGAACTCCATCTTCTCTCAGTGCTCATTCCCTTCCAGACCTTTTTATTTTCAAATCACTATGTGTCTGGACCTGCCAGTTCATTTGTTCAGTCCATGATTTCCCATTGTCCCAGCACCTACAAATTTTTTGGTCAGAAGTCACTTCCTGCTGAACATGCAACTGAACAAAATATCTCTCAGGATGATGGTGTGGACAAAAACTGATCCACATGGGTTGTGTCTCACTGTGTATGGAGATCACTTCTTGGAAGGAAGAATCTGAGTGTGGGTTAGTATCAGTCAGCCTCAATAGGACCTCGTTCATCAGGAGCATTATTAATAACAAAGACATCATGCAACAAGATTATATTAGTGCAGGGCAAGCCATTTCAGTGATTTCAGTGAAGCCATATTCAGCGATTTGTGTCCCAGATTGTAATGTATTTTTATAGTTTGGGTACTGAACCAAGACATTAGCTTTGTCCAAGGTTGTGACACTAATCTGGGGCAGGTGACCTTATCTCCATTTTACTTTGTTCATCTTGTCTATTAGGACACTCTTTTTTATCAATACAAATGGGATCCCATCATTCTTAGGGACTGTACCCACAAAATGGAGCCCTGTCCTCAAATAGGGCATGAATGTGCTACAGTAACTGTAAAATCAGGAAAGTACCTAGGGGTTTATCTAACCAAATTTAGGTGTTAAGGGGATCAACATCTGTGTCTCATCTGCACTCCAATTTTCCCTCCAGCATCATGGAAGGAACCTATAATTTATGAAAAGAGGTTCATATCATTTTAACATAGATAGCTGTGATGGCTCAGACAAATTACATCTTGAGAGTGCCTACTTTTCATTGTGGAGAGAAAGGGGGATGTATCTACCACTGCAGCTGACCACTGAGAAATGAGGATCTCTGTCACAGAGCCCTGAAGTTACACAAGATGCGAGCAGGCTTAGTTTTCTCTCATCATCATTCAAATACCAAGAGTAACATTTGTCATAGTCATGATGACAAAAAGCTGGTAAAATGGGATGAAAGGATACTATTCCAAATGCCAGCAAGGTTCAATGGTGCAGTGAGTCTTGATTAATATTTGGAAATACAAAAAAATACACATCTGAGAGAGAAGATGCAGAAAGTAAACCCTGAGCTTATTTCATGTTTTGCTAAGCAACAATAGCAAAAAAAAAAAAAAAAAAAAAAAAAAAAAAACCACAAAAAACCCAAAAAAACCCCAAAACTTTTTCTTTCCTATTACTTTTAATTGAAATTGAAAACCACAGTGTTCAGTACCTGGGCATAGGCCAATTTATATAAAATTATTCCCTTTTTTTCTCCCTTTCCTCTCATCCAAGAAGGATGAAAAACAGGAAGCACAGTTCATTTTAAGTAAGCAGAGCTGTCAATATTCTTTTCACTAATTGCCTACGTATGAAAGTTAATAAAGTCATTGGGCCAAACACATGCATGTGTAATTCCAATTACACCACAGACATGTTTAATATAAAACCATCAAATTTGTATTCAGCCTGGGAACCAAGCCTGCTACTTCAGTGTAAGGATGAATAAGAGGAATGGTGCACTTTATAGTATTTCTGTACAGTTAGAACATTCTTGCCCTTTTCTTATTACAGCTGAGATTTAATTAAAATTAAATTAAAATAAAAATTAAATTAGAGAATATTTTTCATGTATTAAATAATATTTGAACATCCTCTTCATGTTTGCTCTTAAAATAGGGAATAAGTGCAAGATTGTATTTTGGCCAAATTAATTTACTTGCGGATCATTAAATACTATCCTGAAAAGGTGAAAATATCTGTACTTTTTTTCTTTAACTTTTGTGAACTTAAGATTGCTGTGGATGAAACCTTTTGAAAATTTTATTGTTTTACAAGTAACTATTGTGATGATTTGGCTCTAAAAATAATAATTACATGACATTCCTTTTTTTTCTTCAGTTTATTAAAGAAAGAGTCACCATTTTAAAATATATTTGGCCAAAGCTCGGCATGCACACTTATATAGATCAAATGGATACTTTTGTTCTTAGCAACAGTTCCTAAGGTGATGGATCAAAAATAATTCTTTAATTGACATAATTCCTTTACCTATTGGATCAAATTTGTGTTGAAGGAACACCCAAAGTACAAAAGCAAACTGCTATTAGCAGTAATCACAACAGCATTAAGAATATAAATAGAGGAGCATTAACAACTTTTTTGAAAGAACAAGATTTCCCTCCACAGAACAGATGAATAAAGCAGTGGGATGTACACCTTGTAACTCCTCAAACACATCTTGAATCTGCTACAACATTGGCTTTAAATTTACATGGCACTAGCTTTTCCAGAACAAGATCAGAATTCATGATTTATTTATATTGTTATTTTTTTTCTTGATTTAGCCTTTATTTTAAAAGGAGGTCTCTTAAAATATTGATTGTTTTCTTTTTGTTTTGTTTTTTTTTTTTTTTTTTTACAGAGACCTAACAAAGGTAGACAACAAGGTAGTACTCATACACAGCAGGAACAGAAAGAGTGGGGGAACATGCTTTCAAGGGAGAAAAGGAGGAAAAATCACTTTAAATAGTACAATTTTCCTAGATGTTCTGAATGCAGTCATTCCTTTTCATAATCTCAAAAATTATCTGCCTTTTATCATCACTTTATAGCTGTACTTCAGCATGCCAGCTTGCATTTAAGGGTCTAAAAGAACATCAAAATAAATAAATTAGTCTCTACTACATGCATTTAGGTATATTTTACAGCTCCTTTTTGCCTGTGAAAAAGAAGTGAGTTATGGCCAGATCCAAACTAAGTATTTAGAGGATTAGGAGTAAGACTGAAATTTCTATAATGAAAAATTTACATTAAACACATACTTTCCTTTTATAATGCTTGTGAAGACTACAGTGAATAAGAAGGGGCATTCAGAAACTCTGTTATCCATCAGCAAATTTTCTGTTCTTCTGGGAATTTTAGTTTAGGATCCAAGCCAGGTTTGTAAGCAAAGCTATTTAGTCAAAAGTGAGCAGTGGGATGTTGTTGTGGAGAAGTCCTTCCAGTGTGAATTAGCTGCGCTTTGAATCTGGCTGCCCAGGAGGTAAATGACATTCTGGCTGGACATCCTGGATGACTCCATGCTGGCTGTGGGAAGGGATTACCTGAAATTTCAGAATCACAGAATTGCAGAACAATTTCAGTTGGGTGGGACATCCAGCTTGGTGCCATGCTCAAATAGCAACCCTTCATTTCTCATGCATAAGGTGTTCACAGCATGAGGTGTTGTCTGCATGATTTTAATGTCCTCAAGAATGGAAATTCTCTAAAGCTCCTTGAATTTTGCTGCAGCATTTGGTCACTCTTACAGTGAAGAATTTTTGCCTTGTATATCATAGCTATTTGCCTGGTGCACTTTTTGTCCTTTGTACCCACCCTTTTGCTGTGCAAAGAAAAAGGCTTATTTAGAAATATAAAACTGTATCTTAAAACAGATTCTATGTGCTGCTTTCTGAAAGTCACACTCAGTCTATAACAAAATCACACACTATTAGTATTAATGCTCCCAAGTTAAAACCAACCATTTAATCTGTCTTTGTAACTATCAGTTATTAACAGGAAATAACTGCTCAAAGTTCAGTGGAAACATTATCTGAGCTTTAGTAAAATATATGAAATGAAATTCCATAATCACAGATAGACTTTCGGAAGCAGAGTAATTAATTGTATTTAATTGATGGTCCAAGAAAATTTGAACACACAAAGTACTTCTTAATTATCCCAGTATCACCATGACCACATTCAATCAGCACGTCAATTTTATGTTGCAGCTGAATGATGGCATATCCAGGAGCACAACTGTCTTTATAGTGTGATAGGCATTATTGTGTAACCAAAACTATATTAAGATTGCAGACTCTTAAGATATTAATAGCATTGTTGCCAACAATTATTTATCCCTGATTTTTTTTAATCCAAAATTTTTAACAACCTTGACAGCATTTAAGAGATTATGATATCTTGCGAATTTACAGTTTTACACCTTTTGACTTTATTTTTACATCTTTTGTAGGTAATTTTTTAGTTTTAATGATCCTTGTTTGACTTATTTACTGAACGTAGAAAATCTCAGTGTGAAATGGAATGAAAAGTAGTGACACTCTAGAAGTGTATGGATTGCATTTTCTGATAACGGGAACATAAATGAGCATCAGTCAGATAAATCATTGTCAGTTTGACAGAACTTCCTGAGTTTGCATTTATTTTCTACAAAGTAGGGCTATTTTGGTTTAGGGACACAAAAGAACTAGTTCAGACACATATTTATTAAAATTCTTTCATGCTGATCAACATTTCTAAAGTAAGTTTGCTGCGCATCTCATTCAGCCTGTCCTCATTGAATACATTTGACATTGGACTGGTGATTACAGTATTTCTGGTCATCTGTCATTTTACACTGAATGATGCCAGGTTGACTTCAAGCAGAGACTTATTCACTTGTAGTATAAGGAATATAACAGTTCAAAAACAGAGAATGGAAAAGATCAAATTCAGATACTCTATTTTTAGTAAATCTCTGTATTGATAGGATTATCCCCTTTAATTGGATAGTCTTGGGGAAAAAAAAAAAAAAGCAAAATATAAAGTCTGAATGACTTTTTTGAGAAGTTGCACCTTGCTTTGCCTTCCCTTCCTTTCTCCCAGCTTTCCCTCCCTCTAATTTTACTTTTCCTCACCACCCACCCCTTTGCTTTCTCTGTTCTCTGAGTGAAGATAAAACACAGCCCATCCAGATGAACATGTTAAAGGAGTGTAAAAGCAGCTTGTGCAATCCTTTCCCCTGCCTACAACACTGCCAATAACATGCTCCAGTGCTCAATAAGGCTTTCACTTCCCTCTCTGACAGATGCCCAAAAGCAATATGCGCCCCAGCGTCATCAAACTCGCACTTTAATGGAAAACTTGAGCAGCAATCTCCCACATTTTTATATCAGCACCTTTGCCTCTAACACACTTTGTAACTTCCATTTTGGAAGTTATTCTTCCTTAATGTGGTTAAGAAGGACTCCAACACACACCACTCATGGCAGAGTAATAACTTACAAAGCATCAGAAGTTCCCTGGTACTGCATGTAGATGAGAATCCCAAGACACTCTTCAGCAGACATGAGTTAACTTACACCACTCTCTCAGAGGGTGCAAATTAACTGTTATGATGAAGAAGGTACCTAATTTGTTCCCACTCCAGTGCCAGTGCTTGATTGTATCATTCAGTTTCTCCTTTGTGCTACTTATTATCTTCTATACAGGGACATAAGTGGGAATGATGATAAATCATAAAGAAGCATTTCTTTTCTCAATAAGCACGACATTTAGCAGAAGTCTCTGGCCACATCATTTAGCAACATCCATTAACTGCAGAGGGAGAGGGAG
The DNA here is from genome assembly GCF_048771995.1 of Taeniopygia guttata. Classification (NCBI taxonomy): domain Eukaryota; kingdom Metazoa; phylum Chordata; class Aves; order Passeriformes; family Estrildidae; genus Taeniopygia; species Taeniopygia guttata. The sequence continues at coordinate 42,681,625 of NC_133063.1, read as the reverse complement.
AAAACCCTGCATTGCATAGAGATTAGCTGGCAAGATGTGCACAAGATGTAAAATCTTGTGCAGTGTGAAATTCTCTCCTGTGATGAAGGTTAGCACACGGTTCTGTTTGCAGGGGTAAATGTTACTTACACTGAGCAGTGCCAACAGCAGCAGCCTTAGCTGCATTGGCAGATAAGCATGCCTTTTCTTTCCTGACAGGAAAGCGCATTACCATCCCCAAGAGTTTAATATGAGGAGTCAGGTTTTATAAAAATCATAGTGCTAGCATTAAAAAAATAATAATTAAAACAAACAAACAAACAAACAAACAAAAAACCAAAACAAAACTTTGGCACTTAAAAATAGCATATTCAGAGTACTGCTGTATCTGTTGGTCTTCCCAACAGCTTTTAACAAGGATGGTGTCTAATGGAGGATTTATAGTTATCACAATGCAGTCCTTCATCATCTGTTTCACATCCATTTTGTCATTATTCTGCTCCTGAAATGTCTCTCTCTCCCAAGGTGGCCATGAAGTCAATGCAGCAGCATCTCCTGAGTCCTATGGATATAGGAGGATTGGGACTAGCAAGCCTTAATGCTCTTAGCTGAATTGAAGGGGATACAGATGAGATCCGTAGAACAAAAGATCTGATAGTTGCTTTAGCTACAATCCTTTAAAAAGAAAAGAAAATGGATGTTTCATGACAACTTTTCCATGAAGGATTTGCCTTTTGCCTTAAGTCTTACGCCTGGAAACCCACATGAAAGAGACAAGATATTTCTCCTGGGTGCCTCTGCTGTTCTCTAGTGATCAGAAAAAGTTGGAAGCAGCCTGTCGTGCTGTTAGTACACTCTAGTCAAGCAAGGTCAGTACTGCTGTAATGCGTGGCTCTATATTTATTCAGTCCACCTCCCTTAGTTCTCTTCCATTAGAAGAAACAAGTTCAGTTTCAACTGAATTCACAGAAGCAAAAGCTATTGCCAAAGGTGGGGTGCCTGTCCGTAAAAATCAAATTCAGCCGGCATGATGTGCCCATCAGGGAAAGCTTCAGCAAGCCAGCATAATATGGATTCTCTGACCAGACCTTCCCACAGCAGATGGGAGAGAAAAGCACATGTGCTTACAGCCAGGATTGTGACTTCCAGTGAAAGCATCCCCAGTGCAACTGGTGCAGTCCTGGACAGCCATTAACCAGTTGGGACACACACGTCATCAAAGTCTTTGGCTGCAGGAGTCCTGACACTGTCTCATGTAAGACTTTTAAGTATAACACCAATTAATATTGATTTATAATTAATAAGAGACATCCTGCAATTCCTTACTTAGTTCTACTCACACTAAGGGTAGAAATAATGCTTAAGCATTTGCCAAAAGGCTTTGTTTGGAGGGGGCAAAACAAGAGCAGACATCCTCAGTTAACGCTTTCTAGTTTTTGGCAGAGGCAGACCTGAGAAAGAGAGGCAAGCTCCCATGGACAGAATGCAGAGCCCGCCTGGAGGCAGATATAATCCCACACTCCATTCTGGGCTACTGCACAGGAGGAGAGGAGAAGAGAAATTCAGGCTTCTCTTAGAGGAAGAGAACTTAAGTTTTTACTTGTCATCATGGAGGTGTCTCTGTTTCACTATTGATATATGCATGAGAAGTTTTGTTGTCTGTGTTACAAAATGGATTGAAGCAGAAGACTACAAGAGTAAAATCCTGGATTGTTTTCCCCCAGCACAGTGTGTCACCAGGTGGACGTAAGCACAGATCTGAGTAGAAAGACTTATTAACTTGAGTTCAGTCCCAGACAGCTCATGGACCCAAAGGGTATTTCCATACTGGTAAATTAAATTTTTCTGGACTCTTAGGCCAGCTGGCATAGAGCTGTCTGTTTTTATCTGGTAAACTCTACCACTTTCCAAACCAGTTGGGAGACTGTAAATTGAAACCCATCCATGCCAGGAAACAGACCAGTCATTTTGTAATACTATCGTGTTTCAGAGCCCAGGCATTTGAATTTGCTACCATAAACACAGCCAATCGGTCTCACCTTGAGCAGTTAAAGTATATTTATTCTCCAATTCCATACCATTATTTTTTTTCAATGATAATGAAAGAAAAGCACCTCTGAGTGAGATGCACCCATGACATTAAAAACACATTTTTCCCAACCTATACAACTGAATATATCTGGGTTGACTGGGATTGACTGTGGAAAGAACTCTCATCCATTGGCACCAGTGTCAGATAATGGCTGGTACATAAGCTCCAGAGCAGCAGAGCTCCAATTTGGTTATTCTGTCACTATACTCAAAGATTAGAGGGTTACTGACTACTGTGGCATTATTTCCAGTGCAGCTGTAAATTCCTCCTGCTGCAGCATAATTCTTCAGACAGCCCAGCTCAAGTTGAAATGTTATGGTGTTATGGATGTCCTACTCAAGCATGCCTATTATATTACCTGTCAAGTGCTTAGACTTTAACAGAGAAACTGAAAAACAAGTAAATATCTCTAAAACAGGAGAAAATGTGTTTGTAAGGTGTGCCCTTGTGACACTGGTTCTGGGAATCAGTCCCCTTCTGCACTGCACAGTGCAGATAATGATACTTTACCTGAGAGAAAATGATCCTTCTATGGAAATGGGGACGATAGATCCTATTTTCATACCTACAAAATTATAAGGATTGTTTATTACCCTCTAACATCCCATTATCAAATTAAGATTATTCACTATACCAAATGGAAGAGGAAATTTTTGACAGAACAAAGCTGGACTTCAAGATGGAGATTGAATTTCTCCAGGTAAAGACAGGAGATGGGGAAATTTCCAGGAGTTAGTATTAATTTAAAAATTGACTTCTATATACTTGCTTCAGACATACTTTAATCTCTCCTGGGCAAGAAACCCAAGTCACAAATTGTTAGCAACACCGCAGTTTTACAAAACTGAGCTCTCAAAAAATATTATTAAATGGTCAGGGTTCAAAATCCTTTCTAGTTTACATGTATATATAGGCTTACAGACTGCAATGACAAAAAAGCAACAACAACAACAACAACAACAACAACAACAACAACAAACAAAACCACCACAACTAAATTCTCCTTTATTTTCCATTACTGTTTGGAAAATAAATACCAGGCTAGCAAATAAAATCCAGAAAAATTCATCTGGATGGCCATGGTGAAAATATTTGTTGTTGTTGCTGTTGCATCTACTCAAAATCAAATTATTCTGGTATTACTACTGCAATATTTTACAAAAATATTAAAAAATTGAAAGTCAAAATATTTTTTTCATGCTAGACTAGCCCTTTGTCAATAATAAGAGTAATAATTAAAATTCCTATAATTCAGATAACTGCTGACACAACTCATCTTTTTTACCAGATTCTCCACAGGGTTTTAGCCTGTCAATTTAGAAATGATCCTGATCTTCAGATATAGCTAAAATGGTACTTAATTCAAAAACCTTGTCCTACATGAAACACATCAATGAGTGAGAATGAAATAAATGAGACCTAACTAGGAGATGTGCACAGGCTCCTCAAGAGAGTTAGCTTTAAGATATAATTCCATCTGTTTTGATCTTTTACAGTGGGGGGTTTATCTGTGTCTTTGTTTTCTTCCTTTACTTCTGGGAATCAAACATGCACACCACTATATTTTTTCCTGTGTCCTTTTCTTTACTTATCACTAAAAAATTACCAGCAAAACTTTGTATCATCACATAAAGATCAAATCACATAAAGATCAAAGTTCAGTGAATCTTCAGGAAGTTCATGGGGGACTTTGTCTTTCAAATTTTAACTTAAAAGATACTCTAAAATTTCAGAGGCGAATGGAGGCATAATTCCAGGAGAAAGGTTTCCTTCTAACTTTAGTTATGAGAATTAAGATGAGGAAAACACAGCTCATACTGCAAGTGTTTGGTAACCATTGCAAAAGGAGCATAAACTACACAGGATTATGTAATGTGCTGTACAAAGCAAAGGTGGATAGCTAACTACAAGTTCTGAGCTACCATGCCCAGTATAGCTGAGATGCTTGGAAAACCCCACAAATTAGTTGCATATACATTGTCTGGCAGGTGGTAACAGAGATCAAATTAAAAAAAAAAAAAAAAAACAAAACCAAAAACCAGCAAAATCAGCCAAACAAAACAAAAAAAAATCCCAATCAACCAAAAAAACTAGGTAAACAAACCCAAAAAACTCCAATCATACAAACAAAAAAAAACAAACTGTAAAAAACACCAGAAAAAAGAACCATAAACAAAAAAAAAAATCCAAACCAAACCCAAAAGAAAAAAAACCCAGCCCCCAAAACAATAAACTACCCTCACTTCAAAACCTGCAATTTGATGTTAAAAGGGAGCCAGAGCCATAACTGTAAGGACTCCCCAGTAATATGTTATGACCAATGACATTTATGTTTAGTCACAAGCCCTGTATTCAGCAATGTTCCTGGTCAACAAGGAACAAATGGAGAAAGAAAATCCATGATCTAAGAAAAGGAAAGGACATGCTGTGACTTAACATTAGCACGTAGATGTTAGAGACAATACATTACTCATGGATAAAACAGTCTTAATTAAATTGAAAATACTCTTAAGAGAATGTGTGGAAGCTATATGCTGAAACTGCCTTCCTCTCTTGCCACGTGAAAAGCACATTTTGATATTTAAAGCAGATATCTACTCTTCCTTCAGATTCTGCTCTCACCTGGGGAAAGAGGGGGAGGGAAGAGCAATACTAAGTATTGTAATGTAAATTGAACCTACACAGATATTTAGTCCTGATAGATATCTGAGTGGAAAGGGGAGCTAAATAGAGTGGATGGTTTAAAGATGCAAGGAGTGCTCTAGAAATCCCACACAAGACAGAGTCAGAAACCCTTTTATTTTTTTGAAGGTAGAAGTGCCTTCAACTTCAAAGGGATTCAGGTCTGAATTCCAGCAGACACAATGAGTTCATTGCATTTAAGGAAATCTGGAGAGTTAGGCAGTAGAAACCCAAAAGTTTAAGCACAGGTCAGAGGCTAAAAAGATCCACCTGGTATCTCCACTTGGACTTGTGTGGACTGACCTGACATTCAAACAGGGCTTTAGATAACAGCAGAGCCCTTGCCACTTTATAACAAATCTATCTTCTTAGACTTACTTGTATTCTCTTTTATACACTTTTACCTTCAGTAAATATTTTACTGACATCCTAGTTCTCAAAGAACAAATAAATAGAACCCATTAAAAAGTTATGTAAAAACAAAATAAAATAAAAAGAAAACATAGGAATGGTGATTAATCACAGATACTATTTATATATATTGTGGTAGCTTAAATTTCTTGAGACTTTAGAGAAAATTTTATTTGGTTTAGGGGATTCTTTTGTTATTTTTTAACAAAACAGCAAGGAAGACTTACATTTTTTTCCTCTAGCCACGTTGATGCTCAAAACTTGATTAGAGAAAATAGATGGTTTTGTAGCAATATTTAGAGATGGATTTTTCCTTGTAAGTAGTTTAATTGTGCTATACAGAGATTCGATATAAACATATACATTACATATATATGTGTATGTAAGGATACATGCATATCACTGTGGTTATAGATAACATTCTGCTCCACAACTTGGAATAGAAATTATCCATAAAATAACAGACTGTGAGTGTGGCATGGGAAATATAGGGTGTTTTCTCATTTATTTGCAGGCCTCTAGCCTTAGATCAAGTCCGCTGCTCTTCCTGTCAAACACAACTTGATATACCTGTAATGTTCCAGAGAAATCTACCCCTGCTCACTGAAGTATTCCCAGGTTTTATTTTGAGACTCATGCAGGGAAAGGGACACTGAGAGCCCATTTTTTTGGTGGCATTTATGTACTGCAGATAGGATCAATAAAGCTCACAGTCATGTATTTTACTATAAAATATACAATACCTACAATATAAAAAATCTTATGTGTACAATACATAGAACCTATGGTTTGAAGTGAAGCGGAATCCTACATTTGGGACAGGTAGCTAATCACAAGAACAAGAATTTGGAGTATCATGGCAGGTAATAACACTGGGTGGATGTCCCAAATTTTAAAAGGCAGAATGAAGGACTGGGATCACACATTTAATTTTGACCCTAGCTACTAGCCCTGGGCATGAGCCTGGACAATGACATTTTATTCTCCTCACATCTCTACTAGGAATAGAGAAGGAAAAGAGCCATGCACATCTAGATAAAGCCCAGTGGGGCACAGAAGGCATTTCCAGTCTCCTTGACATCAGAATGTACAATCCTAAACCATGGGTGAAATTCATAGAAATTTTTTAATCAATTAACATGTTAAGTTCTGAAGAGATATTGTAAACTCTCCAAAGTAATAAAATCAGCAATGCATGGCATTACTTTCCTCCATTAAGAGCTTGAATAAATAAGGCATTTATAAAAATGAGCAGAAAATATGAAATGAATATCCCAAGAACCATGAAAAAATATAAGCTAAAAGAGAAATTTAATTTTCCTCTGACTTTCTGAGGGAGAATGCAGTTATGGATTTTATACATAATTTATAAGGGAAATTGGCCAGTTCACTCAGGTATACACCATATCAACTTTTAGGAAAGATGAAGCAAGCTGTCTTCTTTTAATTGAAATCAAATATAGTCACAGAAGAAAATTACTTCTGCCCATCGAAAGATATGGTGTTGTCACATGGCCAACAGCTTTCACAGTGTACATGGGGCTTTCTTCTACAAAGCAAACTTCTGTCTCAGTTCTTAAGCAGCCACAAAATGGTGTGAGGATTGGCAGCTTCCCCCTTCCCTGAGCCAGTACTCCCTTACCACTCTCAGTACAAGCTCTTATACTTGAGGGTAAGGTAAACCTATGTCCTACTATGTCCTATGTTTGCATGTCTAAGAACATAAGAATTGACAGAATAGATCAAACTAGTGATTCATTTAGTTGACTATCCTTTCTCTGAATTAACTGTAGGATGCTTCAGAGAAAGTTGTAAGAAATTTTAGTGGGCAATAATGGAATGACCTGTCACAGGGAAAATTTGGTGGGGACCTCCAAAACCACTGAATGCAATTTCCTGCTGCATCCAGCATTACATCCTGAAATAGTCTTCCAAAATATATGAAACTCAGTTTTAACTTGTTAAATAAAATACAGTCTTTAACCTCTCCTGGACTGTAATTATTTAGAAAGGTGACCACCATACCCAGGCTCTATTATTGTCTCTCTCCCTGTCTTTTTGACTATGGTCCTGACATATTTTCTTTAGTGGGCTGCTTAAACTCTCAGTGATTCATTTTCCCAAACTTATTTCACTGAAAGAGGTTTCTGATGATTACAGAGATCCTCAACAAAAAAAGCTTGTGCAGGTCTAAGTGCTTATTTTGACAATGCAAACACAGTAAACTTTAAATTATCCTGCACAGCACAGGGTGGCAATATTCTGGTGATGGAAAAACATTGGTCATGGAGGTGTCACTGCTAGTGGTGGACAAGGGAAGATTTAGCTGCTTCTCCAACAGGATTGCCTGGATTTTGACCTGCAGGCTAGAAGTGGCTGTTCTTCAACCAAATGGGAAGAGATGTGCTTCTTGTGAGCCCTCCTGGGCAGCTTGAAAAGTTGGCTATGTCATTCTAACTCTTGAACCTGGTGCTCTTGACCTATATCTGGGTGTTGAAGGATGGTTTGAATTGACGTCAGAGAAATCTGGTCTAGAGAAAAGTGTCCCTGTCCATGGCAGGTAAACAAACACATGACTCATGAATTTCACAGCAAACCTAAGGAAAAAGATCAAATAAAACATATCTACACAAACAAGAGCTATTCTGTTGCCTTTTTAATTCCTTTATTAAAAGGCTTAGGATTTGGCTGTTCCTTAGCTCAAGTAAAATGAGTTTTTACTATTGATGCAGTAAAATCTATGCTGAATATCCACTACGTCCTGAAAGAATCAAATGGAAGGGCATACAAAGTTCAAGGCAAATATATGCTGTTGAATGTTGATAAACAAAAAGAACTTATTCCTTGTTCAGAAAATAAAAATGTTATTAAGTCCTTTCTTGCTCTCGTTCTCTGCAGATATAATCTGAATTGACACATTAGCAGCATAACCACAGGTTTGTGTAAACTGAAAGATGCCAGAAGTCCTTTATTCTATTCCTAGAAACCTTCCCAAAATCAGAGTTGAATCCTATAGCATATTTCCTAATGCTTCGCCAATTTGATGAGAAATATTTCAGTAAAAAGTTATTCCATTAAAATACCTAAATTTTCTCTACCAGATTGAAATATCCATTAAGGATTCAAAATGTATGTGTTTTTGTGAGGATGGATGTGGATATATTTTTGTGAATATATATATAGGAGGAGAAAAACCGATACATGGAAAAATACACAGATAGATAGGAGGTTTATCTTTTGGAGGAAAAAAAAAAAGTAGTTTTGCAGTGTTTGGAGAGTGAGAAAAACAGTAGTGCACACCTTAACATGGAAAATATTGAAGTGTAAATATCAGGGAGGCAGCTGAGGAGTATGGGCAGAATTGGCAAGAAAATTTTGCAGAATTAAAATAAGGATTCATGCAGAAAGACTGGAAAATAATTAAAAGGAGCAGGCAAGGATAAATGCTAGCACAGAAGCAGAAAAGAAGATAAGTTCTTTAACTAAAAGAGAGAAATATATCAGCACAGACAGAAAATAATTTTCAGTCAGTTATGTAAGACAGAGAAGCAGCAGAGTTTTGAGAAGAATGCTTGTAGAGGAATGCAGTTAGAATAGAAACAGATTCTGAAAGAAAGCTGGTGGCTGGGCAGGAGTTTTGTTGGTTTGAGATAAGAATTAGATTAAGTGGGAGGCATCAGCATCTAGAAACAGCAAACAGATTACAGCAGAAACCAGGGACTATTTCTACCCTTTTCCAGTCACATCTAAAATTAATTATCAATATTAATGGGTCTATTTCCACTGACTTCAGTGTAATTTTGAGCAGGCCTTGACAGAGGAGTACAGATCTTCAATGCCATTAAAGAGACCTGACAGAAGTATCAAGTTTTCTTACCCTTGTCCTGCCTCACAGACCTTATTTTTAATCTGATCAATACCCCTTCCTAAGTTCTTTTGTATAAGGATCAATTTCTATTCTTGTTTGTGAGGATGGATAACTCTAGTATTTTGTACCACCTCACGAACATCCAGTAAAGAGTAACTCTGAGAAAGTGACATGGTCCAGAGAACATTGGTCTTTATCAGTTCTGTTATTCAATGAAAAGTTTTAATAATGAGATCCAGATGACTCTTTCATAGAATGAAATAATGCTACACATTATTAGGAATGCCTAGGGAAAAGAGCAAAGAAAGGAGTTCAAGGGAATAACTCTTTTGTGTTGTTGTTTTGTTTGTTTGTTTTTTAATAAAAGCTTTATATAGCTCTATAAATCAGACAGCTGTAGACCTTAGAGAAAGGGTTGATATATAATCAGTGAAAGTTTTCCTCCAGAGAATTGGACTTAGCAATTAAATAAAAACTGTTATGTAAAAGTCAGCAAGGCATGGGATGAATCCATTGACCAGTTTTTTGGGTCTAAAAGGGGTTGAATTCACCCTATATGATTGCTGGGTCATATCTCAAAGATGTGTGTTCCACCACAGACCTCTGTATTTCCATTGCAACACTTCTAAACATTAATTTTAGGCATTGCACAAACTCTTTGATGACCAACAGGAGATGATTTGCTGTTGACAATAAGCTTACTATAAAAGAAGTCTTTTCTCACTTGGGTTCAGACATCAGTGCACCAAAATGAAGTTAAGCCACAATGGTGGTTACGTTCACATGTTCACATTCTTATTTTACATGTTCTTTAGCTCTCTGACAAACACTAACCAAAAAAAAAAAAAAAAAAAGGATGAACTTGGCTTATTACAGAAGGACAGCTTGAGAAATATAACGATGGCTCTGCCTCTGGGGTGGTGCACAGTTTCTGAGAAAATTAGGACAAAAGAAAAGTTAGAGACATGGGAAAAGAGAAAACATTGCCTTTTAGGCCAAGACACAAAGACATAGAGTAGAAGACTTTTTCCAGAATTGCTTGTCTTGCTATCTTTTTCTTTTCTTTTCTTTTCTTTTCTTTTCTTTTCTTTTCTTTTCTTTTCTTTTCTTTTCTTTTCTTTTCTTTTCTTTTCTTTTCTTTTTTCTTTCCTTTCCTTTCCTTTCCTTTCCTTTCCTTTCCTTTCCTTTCCTTTCCTTTCCTTTCCTTTCCTTTCCTTTCCTTTCCTTTCCTTTCCTTTCCTTTCCTTTCCTTTCCTTTCCTTTCCTTTCCTTTCCTTTCCTTTCCTTTCCTTTCCTTTCCTTTCCTTTCCTTTCCTTTCCTTTCCTTTCCTTTCCTTTCCTTTCCTTTCCTTTCCTTTCCTTTCCTTTCCTTTCCTTTCCTTTCCTTTCCTTTCCTTTCCTTTCCTTTCCTTTCCTTTCCTTTCCTTTCCTTTCCTTTCCTTTCCTTTCCTTTCCTTTCCTTTCCTTTCCTTTCCTTTCCTTTCCTTTCCTTTCCTTTCCTTTCCTTTCCTTTCCTTTCCTTTCCTTTCCTTTCCTTTCCTTTCCTTTCCTTTCCTTTCCTTTCCTTTCCTTTCCTTTCCTTTCCTTTCCTTTCCTTTCCTTTCCTTTCCTTTCCTTTCCTTTCCTTTCCTTTCCTTTCCTTTCCTTTCCTTTCCTTTCCTTTCCTTTCCTTTCCTTTCCTTTCCTTTCCTTTCCTTTCCTTTCCTTTCCTTTCCTTTCCTTTCCTTTCCTTTCCTTTCCTTTCCTTTCCTTTCCTTTCCTTTCCTTTCCTTTCCTTTCCTTTCCTTTCCTTTCCCTTTCCTTTCCTTTCCTTTCCTTTCCTTTCCTTTCCTTTCCTTTCCTTTCCTTTCCTTTCCTTTCCTTTCCTTTCCTTTCCTTTCCTTTCCTTTCCTTTCCTTTCCTTTCCTTTCCTTTCCTTTCCTTTCCTTTCCTTTCCTTTCCTTTCCTTTCCTTTCCTTTCCTTTCCTTTCCTTTCCTTTCCTTTCCTTTTCTTTTCTTTTCTTTTCTTTTCTTTTCTTTTCTTTTCTTTTCTTTTCTTCTTTTCTTTCCCTCATTGGCATTTCTAGCACACAAGCATTCCCTAAAACCATGAATGTGGTGCTTACCCCTTCTTCTAAATCATTAATGAGACTGCCAAATGAGAATGCACCAAACACAAATCCCTTTTATAAACACTTTCCCCTTGGCTTACTGCATTGTAATTTATTACCAAAGCTTGTTTATATACCTAGGGCACTTTTTACTCCATCTGACAGAATTGAAATTCAAGTCAGTTTGGATTAATTTTGTTCCTCAGCTAATTTTATAATTTATTTTTAAAAGTCAAGGCATTCTGGGGGTGTGTGTTTTGGGGTTTTTTTCTTGCTTTCTACTCTCATTTTACATTGGTTTTTTGGTTTTTTTTTTTTTTTTTTGTCTTTCTTACCTGCTCTTTTCTTCTGCCTGTAAGCCAACAGAGGAGAGCATACATATTATTGATAATGAATATGCTATTCAAATGTACTAACTGATTTTCAGATGCTGTCCCTGACACGATACATTTACACAGTGAAATTAGTGACATAATTGTAACAGTTGCCCTTCACTATGGATGACTGTACTTACCAATTCTGTTATTAAGCTAATGACTTCACAGGTATTTAGGATCCTTCTCCTGCTGCCAAACATAAAAATTATTCCAAATATTAAAAACTAAAAGGGGAGAGGAATCTGAAAGAAGGCAGGACACCGAATAGATAAGTAAGGACTCGACAGATGCTCATGTACTTAAATTATATTGTGCAATGGAGTATTTGGCTGCAAAGCATGTCATAAAACATGTTCTATATTTTTGTGTTTGTTTTATGACATTTTGGACTGATCCTTGATACTTAATAGCTTTGGGTCACTAAGGGTCCCACGAACATGGAATAGTGGGAGGCAAGTTGTGATGAAAGATTTCACTGTCTTAGCTAATAACTAGGTTATATCTGAAACAGATGCCCTCACGACTCTGTTTGGGCCTATATTTTCTGCTGTACATCATGGAATAAACTATGGAGAAGAAAATTGAGCCTAAAATGGAATATCTGATTTGGAGGTGATCTCTCAGTTCATGTCTCTTCTTTCTTTCTTTCCCTTACATACACACAAATCCAGCCCTTCCTGATTTTGAATAATGCTAGTCCAGTTGTAGAAAATATATACCTAAATGACTGCAGTGAAAGATTACAGCTTTGTTCCTAATGTTGCCTTAGTAAAAAGAAACAAACAACAACAAAAAAATCAAACAAAGAAAGCACCAAAAACAATACAAAACCAAAACAAAACAAAAAAAAATCGAAGCAGAACAAAAGCAAAAACAAACAAAAAAACCTCTTTCTTTTTGAGAAAATAATACACTGGAGAATCATAGAATGGTTTGGGCTGGAAGGGACTTGAAAGATCATTGGAATCAGACAGTTCCAATCCCCCTGCCATGGGAGGAACACTACACCAGGTTGCTCAAAGCTCTGGATACTAAAATGATTTCCCAAAAGACCCAAGAGGCAAGCAGCAGAACTCAAAACTCCGCCCAGAAATTTACTGTTCTGTATTTTGACAATTGTGCTGCTTCTACACCCTATATTCAGATTTTACCAATGACAGATGTTTCTGAGTGTATGGTGTTCCTTCCCACACATTTTTCAGCATAGCATTTTATGACTTTCTATACTGGGATTTCCTGCAAAAAAAAGAAAAACCTGCACCCCAAGGGTTTTTTAATAAACTGCTAACAAATCCCTGTAGATCTGTAAATATCTCATTGTCAGAAATGCAATAAATTTCTGCACAAAAATGGTAACACTTTGAATTACTGACTGTCCAGATTCTTCTTATCTACCAGCAAAAATGATTAAATAATCAATATTTTTCATTTTCAAAGAGTCTTAGCAATAAAGAGATAACACTTTGCTCCACTTTTTCTTTTTTTTTTTTTTCTTTTGGCTGGGGGGTGGAAACATTTGGCCTCAAATATGGCAATAATAACAATTGCCACCAAGAGCTATCTGCCCAGGTGTAAATATCTGTTTACTTCAGTGTTATGAGACCACATCTCACTTCACATAGAACATGATTAGATGCCATCATGAAAGTCCTGCTTGAAACTCTTGGTTTCACCACAAAATCTAATTTTAGGACCTTAAAAGTTTTCAAAAACCTAAATCATTCAAGTGAGATAATAACTTTGGCTCTTCTGTCCTTACATCTGTCAAATAATATCAAAGGTGCATTCTTTAAGCTTTACATGGGATTTCTGGCAACAATCTTTTTCAGTATAATTGAATATAAGTCAAAGGGGCTAAACAATGGGGAGAATATTTAGTTGTCTCTATAGTCACCCAGAGCAACTTCTAACCTCTTTTTGTCTCTGGGACATTCACCAGTGACAGAAGAATTCAGGAGACCAATGCCCTTCTGGAGAGGCACCAAGAGCCTGGGGGAAGCAGGGGCTGATGAGCTCAGAATGTCATATTTGATGACACTGAGATCAAAGACTTGTATCTTCCAACCATCTGTGGACACAGGAGCATGTTTTAGTCACAAAAATAGAGGGAGTTTAATCTGGAGCTAAGTATCTGCTTGAAACATTGCTTAACAGCATTAGAAACCATTTCACTTGCTAAATATCAAACTCCACATTTTAGAAGGGGTGAGTCTACATTGTAAGTCTACACTGTAAGTCTACAGCAAAAGTACTTAGTAGAATTTTGGAAACCTGACTCCTTTTCTTGAGCATTTTCAACTGCCAGTGTTCAACAGGG